>NC_092503.1:50927438-52127438 GCF_047511675.1 Marmota flaviventris | reverse complement strand
TCATGCCCCTACTCCTGGTACCAATTTCTGTGTTAGTTTTTCTTCACTGTGACCAAAATACCTTACAAGAACAACTTAGAGGAGGGAAAGTTTATTTTGGCTTGTGGTTTTAGACCATGAGTTCATCAGTCCATGGTTGACTGACTCCATCAATCTGGGCAAGGAGGAGGAAAACTGCTCAGTTCATGGTGGCCAGGAAGCAGAGAGAGAGGGGAAGGGACTGCAGGAAATATGAACCCTCCCAAGGGCACACCCCCAGTGACCCACTATGTCCAGCCATGTCTCCTCTGCCTACAGTTATCACCCAGTTAATCCATTCAAACTAGGAAAGACGAATGAGGTTATGACTCTAATAATCTAATCTTTTCACCTCCTGCATTAACATACGAGCTTCTGGGGGATACCTCACCTCATATCCAATTATAACAAAACTTCTTGGAGATAGCTGACCAATCTAATGCTGACAGCAAATTAATGTCAAATCATTCCTTTTTTATTTAACCATATTTAATTTTGATACTTGTATTAGTTTCTTACGACTGCCATTATAAAGTGCCTTAGACTTGACAACAGAAAATTATTTCCTCATGATTCTGAAAGCTAGAAGTCCAAGATAAGTTTCTTCTGAGATGTTCCATATAGTGACATCTCTTAATTCCTGGGGTCTCCATTCTAACTTCAGCTTCGCCTTCACAGCTTCATGTATTACTCTCTCAGAAGCTGCCCTCTCTTCTTGACTTGCAGGTAGCCACTGCAATGGTCTGAATGCTTATTTCCTCCAACCCCATTCTTTTGTTAAAATCTGATCCCAAGGTAATGGTATTAGGAAATTGAGCCTTTGCAGGTGATTATTTCAAGAGGGTGAAGCCATCATGAATAGCACTCTTATAAAAGAGACCTCAGAGAGACTCCTCATCCTTTCTTCCATGTGAGGGGAAAAAACAAGAGGTTCCATCTGTAAGGAAACAGGTCCCCAGCAGGTACCAAATCTGCTGGTACCTTGATCTTGGACTTCCCAAAATTGTGAGAAATAAATGTTGTTCATAAGCCAAACACTTTATGGTATTTTTTTACAGCAATTTGAACTAAGATAGTTGCCTTCTTGTGTCCTCCCATGTTGGCTGGTCTGTGTTGTCTGTGTCCTCACTTTCTCTTATAGGACACAAGTCCTATTGGGTTATGGCCACCCCAATGACCTCATTTAACTTAATTACTATTTATTTATTTAATGTGGTGCTAAGGATTGAACCCAGTGTTTCACGCATGTGAAGCAAGCACTCTACCACTGAGCTACAACCCCAGTCCTTAATTACTTTTTTAAAGGCGAATAATATCATATATTGAGATAGTAGAGGGCTTCAACATATAAATGGGGGGGGGGATGCCTCAGCCCCTAATAATGCATATGTGGCATAAATCATGTGATATCAAGTAAAGAGTAATCAACATTATAGAGTTTTTACTATGTGTGAAACTCTGTTCACAACACTTTACACATATTTGTTTTGTCCATAAGAGATAGGTAATATTTGTATTCCCATTTGTAACAGAGATTAAGTAATTTGTCCAGGGTTACATAACTAGTAAGTGGTACAATGGGATATGAAGCCATGTAGCCTAACTCTAAAGTCTGTATCTTATCCACTATATTACACTGCCTCTCTCAAAAAGAAGAGACAACCAATATGGACCAAAGAAATGGAAAACACAGTAATTTATCTTTAAGGTAAAATTATTATTAACCTGAAAAATCTATGTATATACTTACATGGAGGTATCTGTACCAATTTTTTTTTTTTTTAATTTTGAGACAGAATCTTAAGTTTCTGAGGCTGACCTCCAACTTGCAATCCTCCTGTCCCAGCTTCCTGAGTCACTGGGGTTACAGGTGTGTTCCACCATGCCTGGCTACTATGCTTTATTATTGCACATGCTAATACTATACTTTATGAGTCCTTAAAAATGGAAAATTGTAATTATGTTTCCAGCATTCTACTTTAAGTAGTAAAGAGTCAATGAAGACAAGGTATTTTTCTTCTAAAAATTAGAAAATGGTACCCACAATGAAGTATTAATATTTAAAGACCTAGGATATAAATGCCTACTTCTGGCTTTTCTCCTAAGCAGATATCACTCCCGCCTCAGCTCATTTTACTGAGGCAGGAAAAGGAGCCAAATTCCATGTCTATGAGATATTGGGCTCAGAGGTAACAATTCGCTCCTTCCAGTCATTGCACTAACCCTTCAAAAGCAAGAGCTTGGACTCAGAGGTGACTAGGAAGTGAAATTGTAAATCCTTCCCTCATTTTCTCCCAGAATCTCCAAACAGTGACAAAGAAAACTGTAAACCCCTCCCCCTCTACAGAGATTGGTATGCGAGGCAAGTTAGTTGAATATCAGACAGGGTACCTCAGCTCACATAGGGTTTAAACTGAAAGGAAGGAAGAGAGGGAGGAAATTTGAGGTTAGGAAACACTGCTATGGTACTCTGTCTTTGCCAGTCATTTTCGTATGTCCACAGAGCCTCTGCCTTCAAGAGGCTTACAGTTTGGTAACTGTATACATTTACAAAAATGAGATAATGAGAATTTACAGAGAACTCATAGTCAAGTTCTAGGCAAAAATAATCAGATAAGAAAATGTTGAGTTAAGAATTGCTGGTCAGGATATACCTGAACAGAGTTATCAAGACAAACTCCATGAAGAAAAGGTCAATTTTGAGATTGGCCTGGAAAGATAGGATAGGGTTTGCTGGGTGGAGAGAAGCAAGGCATTTTAGAGAGATGATTAAACACCAGCTGGGGCAAGAAGGCAGGAATGAGAGAAAAGCATATGGAAACAATGAATAGACAGACATTATCTCTGGAACAGACAGATTTGGGGAAGTAATAGGATATACTTTATGAATGGATAGAGTAGGATCAGATTACTCATACAAATGTAGCTTCAAGCTGAAGACCAGCGTGAGTAGTCTTAACTCAATTGCTCAGTGAAACTCTCAATTTTCTAAACATGCTTGTAAGGAGCATCTCTCAGCAAAATTGAGTGTTTTTACTTAGTAGAATGTTTTTGTTAAGGCTGCTCAGACTGCAACATACTCTGGACCACTGCCCCTAATTCTCCATTCAGAGTTGGTGGCATGCTTCATTGAGCTGGGAGCTTGAGCGGGCATTAGCCCTGGTCTTCACTCAGGCCTGGCTGGAGGCCTTGGAACACGCTTAAGTGGTTCTATGAGGTTGAGTGAATCAGTGGAGAGTGCCCCTGCCTTGTGATGGCATGCAGCCTCAGAAATGGGGCCGATTCTTGAAAGAATGAAATATGCATTCTCTGTCAGAATGTTATATACCTTAAGAGGGAAGAGTGAGAACCCATGTTGACTTGTGGCAGTAGAAAGAAGCTTTGTACTCTCACAGACCTTTATTTGAATTCTGACTCTCCTGTATGACTTTAAGCAAATTGCTAAAAGCTGGTGTTTGGTTTGTGGTACTGGGGATGGAACCCCAAGATGCTTTTACTCAGCTATACCCACCCCCTGCCGGCCTTTTCTGTTTTATTTTTGAGACACGGTCTCACTAAATTGTTAAGGCTGGTCTGGAACTTGCAACCCTCCTACCTCAGCCTCCTGAGTTGCTGGGATTACAGGCATGTGCCACCATGCTCAGCCTGTTTTACTTTTTAATCTGTGAAATAACCCAGTAATCAGTCAGTTAGTTTTAACTTTCTTTCTTCCTTTTTGCAATTTTTCTCAGTTCTCGACAGTCTTGAGGAATGTCTTTTCCTGATTGTAAAATGCTCTCCACTCTTGAGGAGCTGAAAACTCTCATGTCTAAGATGCCTGTAGATCCTGAAGAAAACTTGGGGTGTGGGGGACCAACCTTGCACATGACGGAGTCACACTCCACAGCTGGGTGCTGAGGCTCTCAATCGCAGAAATGTGGCAGAGCTTTCCCCACCCTTCTTGGGTTCCAGGGACAGTGTCTCGTGCATGGGTGTGTCTTGCTACAGCCCCACCACACAGGGGTAGATGGAGTGTCCCTGCACTCCTCCCCAACCATGTATTTATTTCCTCAGGGTAGGATTTCAAATCCATCAGAGCCAGTCCTTACAATAGTACACAGTTCAATACAGCTCAGAGTTCTTAGAAATCATAAGAATTCATGGATCAACCACTCCTACTTTGTATTAAGTTGAAGGCAAGAAATAATAAGCTAAATCCATTAATTATATGGTCTAACGCATATATACATTAAAGTTACATGTGACAAAGCATTTTATGGGTTCAGAAACAGTTGAGAAAGGCCATAAACTATCATATTACTAAATTGTTACCATTTCTAATGTTCAAAGCTCCCACTACAGGTTCATCTTTAGAAGTTGGCTTAGAAATTACAGTGTGTTCTCAGTAATTTGAGAGTACCCATCGTGCTTGCAGCTAAGAAGTGCATGGGATTTGCTGGTTAGTTATTTTGCCTATTTTTGAATCCTAAAAATAACCACCTCATGAAAACAGGATGGGCCTTGTGGAGATTATATTCCATTTGGGAGGTACATTGTTCTTATCCCCCTTGCCTTTCATTTCTAAGCACATTTGCTCCTCTCTGAAGCAGAGGAGACATTTGAGCAGCTGCACAAAGCAGCTGTAGCATCTTCTGTGTCATCTGCTCCCCTGCTTTGTAGACTTTGTCCCCATCCTCTGCTCCCAGTTGTTCTGCTCTTTCTAAATGGCCCACTGCCCTTTTCTGCCCAGTTCCCCACCTGGGTACCTGCACTACTCCTATAGTGATTTCAGGGAATTTTGCCTGGTATCCTCTTGCTTACATTATTTTGATAACAAGATCATTAGTGAAAACATTTGTGTCTTATGAAAAAAAAATGGCATGAAAAAAAGATCTATCGATAACATAAAGCTGCTTGTTGCTGCCTCCCCAAGTTCTGCTTGTTATTTTTGATGGTACACTACCATATCAGTACATGTATAGCTATAATTTTCCATTTACACACAGAGGCCAGATGATGATGACTTTTTGAGCAGAAGCCCTCCACAGGATTATTTTGAAAGACATTATTTGTTCATCCTATGCACAGTAAACCACCATCCCAGAGGCATTTCGTATAACTTCCCAGAGTGCTTAGGTACTGGTTGAGCCACTCCCCATTCTCCTCTCAGTGCACAATAAACTGTGAGAATCAGTAGCTATGGAATCCGTTTTCTTTTTCTTTTTCCTTGTTATTTTTTTTTTGAATGTGCACTTGAGCATATGCATCTCTAAAGTAGAATATAGGAAACAGTGAAGGATACGTTCCTCTGCACAATATGTTAAAGGAATTTGCATTCTGTGGTTTTTTAGAGACGAGCCAGCTCATTTTGACCGTTTCTTTTAATGTTGTTTGATTTTGTACACTTAGAAAATGGCTTTGCATTCTTTTTCTCTATTTGAAAAGGCTATTATGTTGTTTTAAAACATACATATTTTAGGCTTTCAGTAATATATTATCCAAATACTCATTTAAAACCAAGTTTTATTTACTATATTTGATTTAAAACATATTAATATGTACCAAGTATAGAAAGCAGGTAAAAACAAATTATATGTTTTATTTTACTATGTTGGCAACAGAGTAGTCTGCATATATATATATGTGTGTGTGTGTGTGTGTGTGTGTGTGTATGTGTGTGTGTGTGTATATATATATATATATATATATATAAAATCTTCTACCACTGCTCTCCAAAAATAATTTGGGGTTTACAGAATCTAAATGGCACCCGCCAGAATTGCCAATAATACCTTCATTTTTCACTAACTGTACTCTCCTTTCACCCCCTCGAGATCTTTAAACAAACGGAGCTGATATTTCAGCAGCACAATTTCCACAATAAAAAACAAAAACAAAAGTGAAACAAAAGAAAGGAAGAATATGTTAATTTTTTTTTCAGAATATGTAAGAGGATAGATATTAGTCTCTACAGCACATAAGTATACAGGCAAAGTATACCTAAAATAAGGCAATATGCATGTGCCAAACTGGGCTTGTGGGTGTGGTGTATGAACGTGCCTAATTGCCCATTTCCTCATACAAGTACTGCAGTTTCACTACCTAGAGGTAAATATATTAATTTATTAAATGGAAAGAAACCCCACTAGATTGCCTTCTTAGATATCACAATATGCAAATATGCAATAAGTATATCTTTGCTTAGAAGTGTAAAAATAATGTGCTGGAAATGTGAATTAACTAGATCTGACAGTACATATTTCATGAGGAATAGATAAGAAATTAGAACAACTGAACCTCATTTGACCTGGGTCAATTGTAAAAACAAAGAATCATAGAAGCTCCATAATCCAAATCTTATTATTAGAAGCATAAAATCCCTTTTGGAACATCCTTTTTCTTTTATGTGGGTGGGGGGTGGGTACCAAGGATTGAACTCAGAGGCACTGACCACTGAGCCACATCCCCAGCCCTATTTTGTATTTTATTTAGAGACAGGGTCTCACTTAGTTCCTTAGTGCCTCACTTTTGCTTATGCTAGCCTTGAACTCGCAATTCTCCTGTCTCAGTCTCCTGAGCCACTGGAATTACAGGCATGTGCTGCCAAACTCGGCTCCCTTTTGTAGCATCCTAGTGAAGTTGCCATTCTGCCTTTGGTTTATTTATTTATTTTTTTAATTTTTTTTACTATTTTTAAATTTTGATTTGTTATATATGACAACAGAATGCATTACAATTCATATTACACATACAGAGCACAATTTTTCATATCTCTGGTTGTACACAAAGTAGAGCCACATCCTTTGTGTCTTCTCACATATACTTAGGGTAATGATGACCATCTGCCTTTGTTTTAAATACTTATTATGTAGTGCAGTGTAGGGATACTCAATACTTAACAACACAACTTACCTCAAGTTCTTCTTATTCAGGGAAAATACACTTACTTTTTCTTCTTCTTCTTCTTTTTTGTAACCAGGGATTGAATCCAGGGATGCTTAATCACCAAGCCACATTCCCAGACCCCCCCCCCTTTTTTTTTTTTAATTTGGAGATAGGGTCTTACTAAGTTGCTTAGGGCCTTGCTAAATTGCTAAGCCAGCTTAGAACTTGAGATCCTCCTGCCTCAGCCTCCCCAGTCACTGGGATTACAGGTATGCATAGCACCCCTCAAAATATACTTACACTTAACTTATATATTTATTTGGTTCTTACTCTTCCCCTCCAACCTGCACATCATAAATCTAATCCTGTCAACAATCTTTTGAATATTTGAAGACATTCATCATGTCTTATAACTAAGCCATCACTAACAAAGATTTATCCCCTAAGCCAATCTGAGCTAGGTTCTTTATCCCTCCCTGACACTCAACAACTGAAAGAGCATCATTATCCCTAGAGTGGATTGATGGTGTTGCTTCTCAGATGAAAAACCTAAGATGTAGTTGAGCTGAGTTGATGGGTTACTACTGAAGACATTGGAGCTCAAGAGAAGTCCTAACCCTAGGGCTCAGGAAAGAGCCCCAAGTCTTAATTTATATGGGTGGCAGCAATAGCAGAGACTGTGATGTTTCACCTGTGCCAAAACCCAAAAACTTTGATTCATGTCATTGACATTTAACTGAGCCTGTGATTTTGGATTTGAGCCTTGAGCTCTATTCTTTTGTTAACCCTGGTCAGTTGCTCACGGGTGGTCAATTCTACTCACTGATCCAGAGGTCTTTCTGTAATATACAAAGGCACTTACTGCTTTTCCACCTAGAAAGATGCTCTCCATCCCTCTAGCCTCAGCTTAATGTCATCTCTCCAGGAACTCTTCTCTGACTCCCAGTGCCCCTCACCCCAGACTGGCCTGTCACTCACTTCTATTGTGGCACTTACTCCACTGTCTTTTAGTTACCTGTTTATTTGTCTCTACTGTAATAAAAGTGCTTAAAGCTAAGAATTCAGTCTTGGTCTCTAACACTTAATGCCTCCTGTACTTCAGAACTCTGGAAATATTTGAAAGTTAAACTAAACTAAATAGCCTTTTGAAATTAAAACACTACAATTTTTCGTGCT
Organism: Marmota flaviventris; assembly: GCF_047511675.1. Taxonomy (NCBI): domain Eukaryota; kingdom Metazoa; phylum Chordata; class Mammalia; order Rodentia; family Sciuridae; genus Marmota; species Marmota flaviventris. Next base: position 52,119,380 of record NC_092503.1, on the reverse strand, counting down.
TCAGTTCTGAGATTCTTAAGCAGCTTCAGACTTTTAGAAATTCAGATTTCTGTAGTAAGAGGATGAGGTTCAAGTGGTTACCCCAAAATAGGAAAGCTATAAATATAAAATTCATGTACATATGTAATAAAATAGTAAGACTGAGATTTAGAATTAATTTAATCAGCTATATGTGAGGAAACTGAGGCCCAATGAAATTATAAGATATCTGCCCAAACTCCCCCACCTGGTTAATAGGAAGACCAGATTTCAAACCCTGATCTTTCTGGTCCCTAAACGAGAATAGCTGGTCTCTGATCTGCTCACTTGAAAGAGCTCCTACAAACTTGACTACAAATGGAAGTGACATTTGTTCTCCCTTTTATGTGGTGTTATATCAATCTATAACTTTCTAGCTATAAATCAAACCTTGAGAAACACCCATCTTCATTCCTAGACAAACTAATGAAAATGAGTCCTGTTTTTCTCCCAGAAATGTCAGAGGGTGCTATAATGCTACACCAGATGACTCCTCCCAGTTGTTTGCTAGATAGAGTTGCAGTCATATGAATTGCTTTTAGTCCGGTTGGGTATGGGGTCCCCGTTGTGGTGTTTAGCCCTAGGGTAGTAGTGCTGCCAGGAAACTAGCTTCTTGGCAAGAAGCCCTGAGGTGCAGCTGTAAGGTGACCCATTACAGGCCTGAGGCCAGGGCGTAGTGCTTAGTGCCTAGTGCCAAAAAACCTAAGTCAAATATTAGAACCATTTCTGAAATTGGTCTCATTTACAATTTTAGATGAAAATGTTTTGTTGTTGTTGTTGTTGTTCTGAGAACCACTTCAATTTATAAGCTCATAGAAAAAGTAAATATTTTGCCATTATATTTGAAATCATTTTCAAGGGGCCAAAATTTTAAAAACAAAAGCAAAAACAGGAAGACATTAGATTATTTAAGGATTCATGAAAATATTTCTTGAAAACAGCAGTTTTCATAAGCTATGCTAGCTAGAGAATCTTTGGTGACCAAACATACAGCTCTTAATAATCTATGCTTTTAGCCCTTGTTGGCTGCTCAGGCTGCTTTCCCATCTGTATCTATACCAATCTCTCACCAGATGACCTAAGTACTCATATAGACCAGAGGCTGGTCTTCTGTTCAATAGTCTCTTCTTGAGCTAGAGAAAAATGGCAAGGGGGTGGGTAGAGAAGGGAGCCCATGAAAATGGAAGGGAAATGAGTGGAATGGAGGAAAGGAATGGAGGGAGACCTGGGAGGGATGGGACAGGGGAAGAAGTGAAATGACGTTGATCAGATTACACTGTGTGTATATGTGAATGTAGCACAGTCATTTCCACCTTTGTATATATACCTATAAAGTACCAACTTATAAAAACAATAAATATCTGGAGGGAAAGCCAGTGAAGTAGAGGAGGGGAAATGGGGTGATGAGTGGGGGAGAGATGGTGAGGGAGGAAGGAAGTACTGGGGACTGAAATGGAATAAATTATATTCCATGCATGTGTGATTATGTCAAAATGAACCCCACTATTATATATATCTATAATGCACTAATTAAAACATTTTAAAAAATAAATTAGCAATTATACAGGAAAAAAAATAGTCTCAACCTTTAGTCTTAAGCTTTTTGGTTACTACTGTGCAATCTTTAGTTCCAACAGCAGAGTTTCATAGTTCATTTCAGAGAATGGTTGGGTGTTCATCATGCCTGCTGAACAGCCACTCAGAGTCTCATTCTCATTTCCTCAAGGTTCCTGCATATTGACAAGGCGCACAGAGCCATTATAGCACAGAATGCGTGCCCTAGCCCAGAGGCCTCTCCTGCCTACCTGACACAGGTCAAACTCAGGAATCCAGGATATTTAGTTACAGTCTCAACTTTATTTAAAGGCTCTCAGGGCACATGGGTGAATCCAGAACACCATCCCCAAGGTGAACATGCTGACCATACTCTTAACAGTCTTGGGTCACAGATTTTAGAACTTGGACTGGTAAAAGGCTAATAACACACTATAGTCACACTGAATTGGTTCAAAGTATCCTTATATTGATGATTTCATTGTTTCTGTTAATATCACTTTGATCCTACTTACCCAGACTCACAATGTATGTATAATATCTCAAGTATTTGTTGATCATCTAATCCTCACAACAACCATATGAATGGATATTATTCTATCCATTTTATGTATAAAACAATTGAATCTTAGCGAGGATGTAGCTGGAATATCTGCTTCAGAAAAAAAGGACTCTATTTTATTCTCTGATATAGATAAAGTGCCTAAAAGAGGGCCTGACCTATACTGGTGTTAAAAAAAAAATTCATTGAATGTACATAAAACATGAGATCTGGAATGTGAAACCAGGTGTGTCTTAACCACAGCAGTATATTTGTTCATCTTCAGCTTTGACTTTTCTTCCTTTATTATTCCTCCAAATTAAATTCATTTCCCAAATCAATTACTGATGCTACTTTTCCTCTGCTGTCAGCCCATTCCTGGTATACAGGTCCTGTCACCCATGAAAGGAAAAAAAAAGCTGCTGAGATCCTAATAATCCGGGTTGGCTGATGCAAAAATACATTCCGAACTCTGAAGTTGTTGGCTGAAGACATACAACTTGGTCTAATGCTTGGGAAACTGCTTACAAGGGCAAAAGAAAAGAAAAAAAAATGAAAGTGGTTGTCATACCCTTGATAAACACTCTATGTCTTGCTCTTTCATTTATTAGTTAGGTGGCCTTGGGCAAGAAACTTATCCTTCCTAAGCCTTGGTTTCACTTCACTTCTTCATCCAGAGGTTGAGACAGTATTACCTATATTTTGTGAGGAGTAAATTAGATGAAGTATATGAAGCTCCTCCTAGAACACAGCAGACATTCAGGACATTTTATCTTCCATCTGATGCCCTCCCTCTCTCAACAATGTGTCTAGAAAAAAAATCTTAAAAATCCCCTGAAGAAGGGGAATGGGTATTACACAGTGATAACTCACAGTATTTATACTCTGCTCTTAAAAACATTCAGATTCTGGAAATTATGTGCCATATTTAAACTTCCTGCCTTCTTATAACTATTAAATAGTTAGGGTAGAAATGGCAATTCAGAAATCCTGGTTTGGGGGTTGGGAGTCCTGCAAGCACCATTATTTCTTCTTCCAGATGAACTGATGGAGACATAGAAAGAACAGCTACATCATGGCAAGGGAAGCCTAACCTTGCCTTTCACTTTTGAGTTGTATTTACCAGGTCTTTAAGGAATTGTTGTTGCTATAGTTATGGTTGATAATCATCATGGCAACCAAGAAAAATTTTTGTGGCAAAAAAATATATGTTCATTAAACCTTGGAATTAGGAAATACAGGACATAATTACTGTGGGTTTTTTTTAAGAAATTAAGCAAAGTCCATTTCTTCATTTAGTTATTAAATAATTATTGATAGATGCTGTCATGACAAACAGTTGTAGGCACAGGGGAATGCAATTGGAATATCTGCTCCAGAAAAAAAAAAAAAGATTCCATTTTATTCTCTGATATAGCCAAAGTGCCTGGATTAGAACAAAAATCCCTGTCTTTTTGGAGTTTATATTATATGGGAGATGTAGAAAATAACCAAGGTAAATTAGCAAAATACATAGTATATTAGGGAGCCGGGCACAGTGGCTCACACCTGTAATCCCAGTAGCTTGGGAGGGTGAGGCAGGAGGATCACAAGTTCAAAGCCAGCATCTGCCAAAATCGAGGCACTAAGCAACTCAGGGAGACCCTTGTCTCTAAATAAAATAGAGCTGGGAATGTGGCTCAGTGATAGAGTGCCCCTGAGTTCAATCCCTAGTAGCCCGCCCCCAAGAAAACCCCAGTATATTAGGAAGTAGTTACTATTAAAGCAAATGATAAGGCAGAAATGGGATTAAGATATATCAGTGGAGGCCAGGCACAGTAGTACATGCCTGTAATCCTAGTGGCTTGAGAGGCTGAGACAGGAGGATCATAAGTTCAAAGCCAGGTCCTTATCAACTCAGTGAGACCCTATCTCTAAATAAAATATTTAAAAGGGCTGGGGATATGGCTCAGTAGTATAAAGTGTTTCTTGGTTCAATCCCTGGTACCAAAAAGAAAAAAGAAATATCAGTGGGATGAGGTGTTGCCATGTTAGTTAAGATGTCTAGGAAATTGACTAGGTGTTTCTGAGGTTAGAACTAAAAAAGGCCAGGAGACGTGTGGAGCAGGCAGGTGGACCTTACTGCACAGGTCCTGAGGAGTAACCAGGAAGAAGAACAGCATGTCAGAACTGAGGGAGGAAGGGAAAGTGACTGGAGATAAGATCAAAGAGAAAACAGGTCACTGTGTGGAGCCTTGTAGAACATGGTAAGATTTAGGCTCAGAGTAAGGAGAGAAACCACCAGGGTGTTGGGCAAAGAAATGATAGAATATCATATAACCCATTTTTATTGATTGTTACTGTTAGATTCTATTTTAAGTGCTTTGTTTGTAGTCCTTATGATAACTTCATAAGGTAGGAACTATTATATTCCCATATTAAGCTGAGGAAACAGATTTTGCCCAAAGTCATACAGCTAGGAAGGACATGATCAGATTTTAGACCCAGATAAATTCTTAACCACCTCATTGTAGTGCTTCCCCAAATTTTAAGAGATTAAGACAATGCTGCTGCTCTTCTTCCTCCTCATCCTCATCATCTTCTTCTTCCTCCTTCTCCACACCCCCCCCTTCCTTCTCCTTCTCCTTCCTCTTTTTTGGTATCTGTATTTCCAGACTTAAAATAAAATTACCTCATTCTCATTCATAAATACAGAATTTCTTCACTTTAATTGGTAAAAATTCCCAGTATTATGTTTGATGATTTCAAGTTTTTTTAAAAAGTCCTCAATTTAGCATATTAACAGGCATGTTGATGTCTCCTTAATTATTCAGACAGCTATTTCTTTTTTGCTCCAATGTAGAGGTTGATTAGGGAAATTTTCATTTTATTACTTATATGCTTTCCCTAGTGCTATCTAAATCATTACTATATGATTTGGCATCTATAATTTATTATTTTTCTCTATTATTAGATGAAATGCCCTTTAAAGCATTCTACAGCAAGGTAAACACAAGTCCAGCTTGCAAAGTTTTTGAAAAAAAATAATTGCAAAGAGTCATTAAAAAATAATGAAAGTTGATTTGTATGGCATGCAATATCAGTGCTGCCCAGTTTAACAAATACAGTTATTCCAAGTCATTTTCAGAGGGCATCTAAACTTCAGCACCTAAAAAGTACCTCACTAATGTAAAGTCTCTAAAAGCAAATTGGTTAATTCATTTATCAGGATTTCACCAATGCTGAGGCTGAAACAATAAACATTTTAAAATATAGAAAACCCAGATTCCTTTTACTATCCTGTGACTTTAATGTTCTACTGTTATAGCCAAGTCCTTGGCTTCTTGGGCTAACTGCCTTCTGCATGCTAATTTTCCAGAGAAAGCTCCTGGAGAATTCTTATTTTTGAGTAGTATCCACCATGACTCAGTCCCTGCAGGGACTGGAGGTAACAGAGTTTGAAAATTAAAACATTGAGAGAAAAACCTCCCCTAGAAGAATCATCTACTCAATCTGATCTTAGGTGTCCAGCAGACCCCTTAGCTGTCTGTATATTCAGCTAAGTGCACACACGTCTTTCAGGTGCTCATACTTGAAGGACTACAACCAAAACTTAAAAATGGTTAAGTGTCCAATCATAATAGTTTTCATTAAAATATGTGATGTATAGGAATATGTATGCATATGCACATTCAAACCACATCCCTGTGCTCCCACATTCAAGTATTCATGGCATCAGGATAAGGAAGATGGTCCAAAAGGGTTTCTTATTTTTAATAAACTCTCTAATTTTTTCTTCTAACCCCTTACAACCAAAGGAGCTAATAACCCGAAGCTCAAGATCTCGGAAACCTTGTAATGAGGTATGTGAAATAAAAATAGAAGAAATTTTTAGTAAAAGGTTTTCACTGGTAGTTAATTTGATATTGAAACAATGATGTCAAGTCTAACAAAGGTGTTTTGAGAGGAAATGGTTAAAAGAGCATGTCTTGTGGCCAGGAAAACCACAGCACAGTATTCCAATTAGGAATAAATTAGAGAGTGCTACACTTTCCTGGAAAGGTCAGGAAGTCAAACACTTGGCCTTGAGCTGCCTCTCACCTCCATCCCTGCTGACCCTGAGAACAAGTCATTCCTCCCTGTGAGCACTCAGCATTGCTGCCAGGTCCTGCCATTCCTCTGCAGAAAAGAGCCAGGGATGCCAGCCAGAATCCGAGTTGGAATGAGGTAGCCCAGGAGCCAGGGGGTTTTCTATAGAGCCCCAGTGCCAGCTTTCTGTCTACAAAGGAAAACTCACTAAACTCACTAGTGCCAAATTGACATATTTTAAAGTGTCCAAAAGAATTCTTAGAAGCTGTTAAGTTACTATTAGAAGATTAAGCTTTCATTTTCCAGATTATATTTTCTGTTTTCCTTAAATTCAGTAGCACTGAATCCATGACACTCATTGGTGTACAAGACAAATCATTCTGCTGTCTTCATAATCAATTTAAAGCTTACGCTGTGATGTCTTGGTACTTTGAGTTGTGATTAATTGCTGACATCTGATGAATATTTTTTTTTTAAGTGTTCTTTAGATGACTTGTCTGCTGACATATATGGTTAGTTGGAAAATTGGGGCTATGAAACAAGTTGCCCCAAACAACAGAATTGGATCAGAATTTGACAAGAAGTCATGTACTCTTGACCCTTTTAATGGAGTATTTTGCCCTTTTGACAGCATCCCAAAACTACATGTCCTTCAAGATCTAGCTCAGTTCCTGCCTCCTGCCTAAAGCCTTTCCTGACAATTTAAAGTCTCACTGAGGTATTCCCTGGGGAACCATCTAAAGCCTTATTATCTGTGCAGCTGTTATAGCATTTGGATATGTCATCATATGCATCATTTATTCACTGTCCTTTTCTGTTAAGGGCCATGTGTGCTGCTTCCTCAGCCCCCCCACACAATGCCTAGCATAGGGCTGAGCACATATGTAAGCTGCATGGTAGAAGTGAACAGAATGAACTTCTAGTCTTTTTTTCATTACCCCAATTACAATATGTAGGACTAGAATTGACATTGCTGCTTTTTATTTCTCCAATCACTAACTATTTCTTAGTGACCCAAAAGCACCCAGAGTGTGCTGAAAGTTGGACTACTCCCAGAATAGATTTGTCGATTTGTGTCTTTTGACTTGAATACACTGTTCTATACCACCCTCAGAAAAATGGGGGACAAATTATATCCCTTATGATGGTATTCCTTAGGGATTTACTGAGTATGAAGGTGGAGGAAGGCTAATGGTACAGAGAAAGAAAAGAATGTAGAAGGGAATGAAAAGAGATGGAGAATGGGCAAAAAACTAGCAATCTTATCTCTGAGTAATGTTTCCTCTTCATGATAAAGCATTAAGACTCCTTGCAATGAAGCTAAGAAAAATTTGTAAAGTTTAGTGTTGAAGGAAGAAGAACTATTTGTAAAAACATCGTTTCTATAATAAAATTTTATTACATAACAAAAAAAAGACTATTTGCAAATATGTTTAATAGATAATTACTTGTACATCTTATAACGTCTGCTCTTTAGGGAATTGTATGCATAAATAACTGCTTTTCCAGTTTGAATTAAGAACAAACTGTTAAGTTTGGGAGGAAAGTAAATGCAAAAGCCTACTAACACTGGTATATTGTTTGCAGCATTAAGAAATGACAACTCAAAATGAGGCCAGCTTCTCTCTTGTGTGATCATGCCCTCAATGATTCCATGAGATTTTGCATTTTATAGGTTGTGCTTCCCACTGGCAGCAACTGAAGCGGTTTATTATGCACATCTGTCACGTGATCCACTTCATCAACCAAATGGAACTGGGAGAATAAGTCACCCTAACAAGATCCTTCAGTACACTCTTAAAAACTACTTACAGATGTACTCTTCCTCTGTAGGGATACAATGAGTTTCCTTGTACTGTGCCACATGATACAGGAAATGCATTATCCCCACCAAATTCAGGCATACCAGGAGGAAGCATGTGAAAAGAAAGCAGCTCACAAAAGCACACACAGCTTTTGCAAAAGTCCTTAGAGGGGCTCACACACCAATTTATGATAACGGCAGATAAAACCCTAGGCCTCTGAAGCTCTGTTCATTTCAAATGCTAATGTCCACACAGGGAAAGGAAACCACATCAACATTCAGCATCCACACAAACACTGCTACTGCTTTCTATTTATGATTGTCACTAAGTCCCCTCAGCAGCATGCCAGATCTCCATTTGTGTTGTAACTTTGGCTACTTTATGTGCTTTCACCCAGAAGCAATTCATGCTTTCAAATTGCGTCTGGTGATCTTAAAAGCAGGAATCACTATGTTCACATTCAGGTCATGTAGAATGAATGTTTTTGTAGATGAGTCCAGAACTGCATTCACCTGCCATTGTTAAATCTTCATGTTTCAGTTGGTGTGATCAATTTATCATTCATTCAGTCAACCAACAAATACTTTTGAATACCTCCTTCTGTCAGGCACAGTTCCCGGTACTGGAGATATAGCAGTGTACAGAGTCTTGCCATTATAGAGATAATAGTTTAGAGGTGGTTGGGGAGATAAGCAACAGATAAATATGCACTATGTCATAGAATGTGTCAGTCAGAATAGACCAGATTGTCTTGGAGCAATAAACAACACAATATCTAAGTGGCTTAGAACAATGAAGTTAATTTCTCACTTAACGCTGCATGTTCATTACACATCAGCCAGGGTCTCTGCTCTGTGTCACTTCAATCTGGGACCCAGGCTGCCTAGAGACAGACCCACCGTCTGGATTATGGCTGTCTTTGTGGGAAAGGTAAAAGATAGTGTGATAAATTGTACACTGGCTTGTTTCCCCCACCTTTTTTACTAGTGCATTATAGTTGTAGATAATGATGGGATTTGTTGTTACATATTTGTACATGCATACTATATAACAATATGATTTGGCCGATATCATTCCAGAGTATTTCCCCTTTTTCTCCCCCCCCCCCCGATTTTTTCCTCTTTTGTACTGATCTCCCTTTGATTTTCACAAGATTTCCCCATACCTTTTTCTTTTCCCTCTCTAGCTTCCACATATGAGAGAAAACTTACAACCCTTGACCTTCTGTGTTTGACTTACTTTGCTTAACTTAATGGCCTCAAGTTCCATCCATTTTCCCGCAAATGACATGATTTTGTTTTTCTTTTTTTTGGGGGGGGAGGGGTACTGGGATTGAACTCAGGGCACTCAATCACTGAGCCACATCCCCAGCCCTATTTTGTATTTTATTTAAAGACAGGGTTTCTGTGAGTTGCTTAGCGCCTCACTTTGGATGAGACTGGCTTTGAACTCTTGATCCTCCTGCCTCAGTCAGTCTCCTGAGCTGCTGGGATTACAGGTGTGCACCACCATGCCAGGCTTGTTTTTCTTTTTTTGTTTTTGAAGGTGAGGACCTGAGTATTGAACCAAGGGGTGATTTAACACTAAGCCACATTCCCAGCCCTTTTTATTTTTGAGACAGGTCTCATTAAATTGCTGAGGCTGGTCTGGAACTTGTATTTCCCCTGCCTCAACCTCCCAAGTTGCTGGGATTACAGTTATGTAATCCCACTGCATCTGGCTCATTTTTCTTTATGGCTGAATAAAACTTCATTGTGTATATATACTACATTTTCTTTATCCATTCATCTGTCGACGGATACCTAGGCTGGTTCCATAGTGTGGCTATTGTGAATTGTGCTGCTATAAACATGGGTATGCATGTATTCCTATAGTAGGATGACTTTAATGCTTTAGGATAAATACTGAGGATTGGTATAGCTGGGTCATATGGTGTTTCCATTCCTAGTCTTTTAAGGAATCTCCATATTGATTCCCACAGTTATTATATCGATTTACCAACAGTGTAAAAGTGTTCCTTTTTCTCCACATCCTCTTCAGCATTTATTTATATTATTGATGACTGCCATTCTGACTGGTGTGACATGAAATCTCAGTGTAGTTTTGATTTGCATTTCCCTAATTGCTAATGATGTTAAACATTTTTTTTCATATATTTGTTGGCCATTTGTATTTCTTCCTTTAAGAAGTGTCTGTTTAATTCATTTTCCCAATTATTTTTCTAGTGTTAGGCTTTTTGAGTTCTTTATATATTCTAGATATTAATCCTCTGTCAGAAGAGTAGCTAACAAAATTTTTCTCCCATTCTTAGAATGTATGGTCTTTGAGAATCTTCAAATTTGGCAATATCACTATAGCATATAATCTCCCCCATAAATAATTAGAAAGTTGGACAGGTAAGGGGGGTGGAGATCCTGGGAAATTTCTCTTTAATTCTTATTTCCTTTGCTATGCAGGAGGTTTTTAATTTGATGCCATCTAATTTATTAACTCTTGGCATTATTTCCTGAGCTTTAGGAGTCCTATTGAGAAAGTCATTGCCTGTGCCTATATGCTGGAGTACTGACCCTACATTTCTTTTAGGAGTTCCATAGTTTGTTTCAATTTCTAGGTTTTTGATCTATTTTGAATTTATTTTTGGGCCGAGTGAGAGATAAGGGTCTAGTCTCAGTCTTCTACATATGGATAAATAGTTTTCCCAGCACCATTTGTTTAAAAGGCTGTCTTTTCTTAAATGTATGTTTTTGGCATCTTTTTCAAGGATCAGATGACTATCTGAGTGAGTCTGCTATTCTCTGCCATTGGTTTATGTGTCTGTTTTTATGTCAGTACCATGTAATTTTTGTTACTATAGCTCTATAGTTTCATTTGAAGTCAGGTATTGTATGTACACTGACTCTTTTTAAAAATATATATATATATTTAGTTGTAGATGGACACAATGATTTTATTTATTTATTTTTATGTGGTGCTGAGGATTGAACCCAGTGCCTCATACATTCTAAGCAAGCACTCTACCACTGAGCCAGAACCCCAGCCCATGTACACTGACTCTTAAAGCTTAAGTCTGAAAGTGACATGTGGAACTTCTGCTCACACTTCACTGACTAAAGTCACTAAGCCACACCCAACTTCAAAATGTGAGAAAGTGTGTCATACCGTGTGTGGAGGAAAAATCAGACACACATGGTGAACAAAATGGTCCTGATGGTGATGATTGCCATGAAGATGAAAGGCCAGGTAAATGAGATGGTGTCTGGGTAGGCCGATTCTATTTGACATAAAGGGTCAGAAGAGGTCTTTCTGAAAAGGTGACATTTGAGAAGAGGGCCTCAGGGAGAGAGAGAAGGCTGTCTTCCAAAGTAAACTCTCAAGAAAAGTATACCTGGCATGTTTGAGGAAGAGCAAGGAGGTCAAAGGGTGAAGTGAGCAAGGGGAAATCTTCAGGAAATTCAGTCAAAGAGAGAACAGGCATGGGATACAGGTAGGGCCTTATGACAATGATAATAGCCATTGAAGGTTTTTGTGTAAAAACATGGTCTGAATTAGGTTTCTTAGCAGTCCTTGCAGTTGCTGAGTACAAAATATACCAGAGGGCCAAGGTTTGAAACAGAGAGTAATTCAGAAGCTCTTCCAATAATCCAAGTAAAGTATAAGGGCAACCAACAATGGTCAGACTCTAGATAGTCTAGTTTACAGGTAAAGCAACCAAATTTGCCAATGTATTGGATTGTAAGTAGGGTATAAGAGAAAGAGAGGATTCAAGGATGACTTTAAAGGCTTGTTTCTTCTACTTATCCTTGAATATACATAAGGACTACATTGTATGGTCTTTGAGACTCTTCAAATTTGGCAGTATCACTATAGCATATAATCTCCCCCATAAATAATTAGAAAGTTGGACAGGTAAGTGGGGTGGAGACACTGGGAAATTTCCTTGATATGTGTACCTGCTAAGAGATTTCTTTCCCCCACATTGGCCTCTTTTCTGGTCTCTTAGGGTTTATAGTCCAGCCTAATTTATAAACATGAGAAACGAGCTACATAATTTCAAGTAAAATAGAAATTTTTAACTGATCAACCCAACCATCCTCTCCTACTCTTCCATTCATCTGTGAATCTCAGATATCACTACCAAGAAACCTAGCTTTTACAATATGAGGTCTATCCTCAGTGGATATATATATACAGTATGTGTCACCTCCAGTTTGCTTGGAAATAGATTGCATAGAAATTTTAATAAGTCCAGTAAAATGACATTGTGTTCCTCTGAACAGCATGTCCCCTCTTTCTGTTCACCTTATCTTCCTGTATCATCACTGTCCCCATCACTGCCACCCAGTAAATGGCAACTAGAGCTCCCTACTTGGGGCTTTACTTAAGTCTTTTCAAGCATAGCAGAGCATAGGTTGGATATAAAGTTTGCTAACTATCATAAGGAAACAAACAAATAAAGCTTAATGTTGTTTTTAAAACTAACTGGGGGGAGGGAGAGCAAGGGAGGAAGATTACCTCTAGATAGGGAATAGGGGTGGGAGGGAAAGGGAGGGAGAAGGGGAATAGCATGGACAGTGGAAGGAGATCCTCATCATTATACAAAATACATGTATGAAGATGTGAATTTGGTGTCAACATACCTTATATACAATCAGAGATATGATGAATTGTGGTATAAAGGTGTATTATGAATTATAATACAAAATAACAATAAAAATAATAAAAAGAAGTAATAAAAAAGAATAATCTTAAAAAAAAAAAAGAAACTAACTGGGGGATCAGTATTTGTACTCAAAACATTCATTCAACAAATATTCTTGAACTCTTACAAGCACTGAAGCCATAGTCAAGATAGAATATATAAGTAATACGTTTTACTAAAAACTGAGAAAGAAAAGGTAAGATTTCTATTAACTTGCCACTGACATACAACTGCTGAACAATTTATTGCCCAGTCTTTAACTAAGCATCAATATCCTTTCTCTGTTTTTTTTTTAAATAAAATTTACAAATTTGGACTTACACTATACATTTTTACTTTTAAAATATTTTCTTATAAAAATAAATCATCAGGTGCTATTTATTGACTGAATGAAAAATTATAGAAACAATAAATTCCAGAGAAGCAAAATATTTTAAATGAAAAATCACCACAAATATCTCAGCCAAGAGATAATATCACTATTACTAGTTTGAGTTGTTTGGTATAGTTTTAAATTGTTAACGTATCTTTACAATATTGTTCTACATTAAATGAGTTACTTAAAATGATAGCTTTTTCTTTTTTCTAAATACAGAAGTAACATGCCATTGTAGATATTTTTAAAAATACTGAAAACTACAAATGGAGAATCTAAAAGTCATTCATAGACCCACTGCCCAGAGACTACTTTTATTAATATTTTCTTAAATATTTATTTTTTAGTTGTAGTTGGACACAAACCTTTATTTTATTTATGTTTATGTGGTGCTGAGGATCGAACCCAGGGCCTCACATGTGCTAGGCACATGCTCTACCACTGAGCCACAACCCAGCTCCTTTTTATTAATATTTTGGCAATTTTCCCCTCAGACTTTTCTCTGAGCAGTTCAAAGGTTAGTTAAGAAGCCCAGCAAGTTATTTAGCCTCTCTGAGCTTCAGATTACTCATCGGTAAAGTGAAATTACTTTGTAAAGTTGGTGAGAAGTTTAAATGAGATAAAGCATACAAATTTCTTAGTCTAGTATTCGACACATAACAAGTGTTCCATATGGGAGTGCTTACTATAAGGTATGATATTTCTACATAGTTGGTCATACTTATTCTTGACTTTTTATCCTCTTTCTTAAAAACTTAATGTGCTGAGCATGGTGGTGTACACCTGTAATTCCACCTACTTGAGAGGCTGAGGCAGGAGGATCACAAGTTCAAGCCTAGCCTGGGCAACTTAGCAAGATCCTATCTCAAAAAAAATAATAAAAAAAATTAAAAAGTGATTAGGATACAAAAGTCCATTTATTGTTTCTCAAAAAAAAAAGACTGGCTAACTGGTATAGCACCCCTGGGTTCCGTTACTAGTACCACACATACATCAAAACAAAGTTATTGTGTCATTATTATTTTTCCAAAACATTTTTAATGGCAACCTAACATTTCTTCATGTGAATATACTATAATTCCCTTAATTACACCCTCTTTTGTGGGACTTTTTTTTTTAACTTGTAAATTTTGAAACAACTCAATTTCTCAGAAGAGTTGCAAGAAAAGTGCAAAGACCATTTTTTTCCCTGAACTATTTGAAAAGAAGTTGCCAATTTTTATTTCTCCATCACACCAAAATATCTTATTCCAAATTTTTTTCCATAGAGACATTCCAATAAAAACAGCAAAATTGGGAAATTAACATTGATACACTGGGGTCTAAATCCTCATGTCCCAGTCAGATTTCTTCATTGCCTAATGACATACTGTAATTGACAGAAAAGGATTCCAGTTCACAACCATATGTTGTAAATATGTGTCATGTCTCCTTATCCTTTTAAAGTCTGGAATAATTCTTTAGTCTTTCCTGGACTTTTGTATCCTAATCACTTTTGAAAAATATGGGCCAGTTATTTTGTAAAATGTCCTTCAAATTGTGTTTGATGTATTTTCATGATTAAGTTATAACAATTTTTGTCAGGAACTTCACAGAAGTGACACTGTGTTCTTATTGTATCCTATTATGTGGCACATCTACTTTGGCTGTAACAACTCATGATGGGCTATTTTCCTATGCAGACACCTCCCTCACCTCACCTAGGTCACCTCTCTTCAGGTATTCCCTCTTCAACCTTCTGGGACACCAATACCACACAGTAGGCTACCCCTTTGCAAAAACACTCTCTCACTCCATGTGGGCTCTGAAACCCTGTGCCAGGCCACACCTTTATCTTCAACCCACCTGGGAAATCTAGTACCCCTGCACAGCACTATCCTCTCAGTCCTCTTTGGTTCTGAGCCAGCTGACCCTTCTCATCCTGCATTGGCCCAAGACCTTATATCAGGCCTCCCTCCCATATGAATGCCCTCCCCACCCCATCTTTCTGGTGTTCTGATTCTTTAAAAGATGTATTACCTATGCATGTAATATTAGTTTCTCTGAAATGAGAGGAGTCGCTGGATATTTCACTGAAGGTCCAGCAGTAACAAAGTTGTGTTTTCATTTCAATAATGATCTAAAGCTGGCCTTGGCAACTGTTTCAGTCAAATTTTTTGCTGCTGTGACTAGAAGATCTGACCAGAACAACTGTAGAGAGGAAAGTTTTATTTAGGGGCTCACGGTTTCAGAGGTCTCAGTCCATAAGTGGCTGGCTCCATTCCTCAGGGCTCAAGGTGAGGCAGGACATATCGGCGGAAGAGTGTGGCAAAGGGAAGCAGCTCACAGGAGATCTGGCAACAGGGAGAGACACTCCACTCACCAGCTACAAAATATATCCCCATAGCCACGCCCCCAACCAGCCACTTCCTCCAGCCACTTTCCACCTGCTTCCAGTTACCACCCAGTTAATCCCATCAGGGATTAATTCACTGATTAGGCTAGTGCTATAACCCAATCATTTCCCCTCCAAATCCTCTTGCATTGTTTTACATGTGCGTTTTTTGGGGACACCACATCTAAACCATAACAGCACCTTAGCAAGACCCTGTCTCAAAATTTAAAAAAAGAAAAGAACTTGTATAAGCGGCTTGGGAGGCTAAGGCAAGAGGATCACAAATTCAAAGCCAGCCTCAGCAAAAGTGAGGCATTAAGCAACTCAATGAGACCCTGTCTCTAAATAAATACAAAATAGGGCTGGGGATGTGACTGAATGATCAAGCGCTACTGAGTTCAATCCTCAGTATCCCCCCCCCCAAAAAAAAAAAAAAACTTATCTGGCTCACCTGAAATGTTCACTGTACAACCACATACTTCTAGTGTTTTTACTTTGTCTTAAAATTGGGTTGGCACTACGTGATCACTTATGTGATGTTTAACATTTAATTTAAATGTATTGGTAGTCATCAGGTTGGCATGTACTGGCTTCAAAATAAAAACCATTCTGTTTGATAAGAATCATTGAATTATCTTACAAGTTTGAAAGCTCAAACTACTCATTTTTAGTGATAAGATACAATTGAGTTTAGTCTCTTATTTTTTTAAATAAATGAATTTCAATTTCACATCATTAAAATAACCCTGGTACTTGAATTGTCACAGACTAATGAGCAAAAAGCAAGGCTGATTTAATACACAAATGATGCATTCGTGTAAAATAAAGACCAAATGGGTCACGGTATCCAGTATAAATGAAATTTTACAGTAGTTTCAATACAGAAACTTTGTGAGGAAATTGAGTCATTACAGGGCTAATTGGCAACATGGACTGAACTCAGAAGAAGCCAAGCAAAATAGTCCCGTTTGTCAAAATATAACCAACTGATTATGAGCACAGGTTTGATTCTGTGTTTATATGACATAGCAACTTGCAAATATTCTCTGTAAAGAGCTTTTTATTAATGTTTTTTTAAATTACAATAAAAAAGAATGAATCAATGAAAAAAAATTATCATAGCTGGGTGTGGTGGCACATAACTATAATCCTAGCAACTCAGAAGGCTCAGTCAGGAGAATTAAGTTCAAGCCTCAATAACTTACTGAGCCTCTGTCTCAAAACAACTGGGGATGTAGTTCAGTGGTAAAAATGCCCCAGGTTAAATCTTTGGTACAAAATAAATAGATAGATATTTATCAATATCATGTTTCCAATTAGTAACCTGATGAGAGGGAAAACAGATGATAATAATGATTATGAGTGAAATGACTATCATGCTCAAAATCAAATATATGTCAACAATTAAAACATAAAATGCTTACAAGCATCATATTATGCTCTTGTGATCACATGTATATATTGTAATTAAACTAATCATTGGCCATTTAGTTTCAATAAAAAGTTAGCATCTTCACCTTTGTCTAATGTTTTGCATTTGAATTTATTTTAGTTTTCATTTAATCTGTAAATTTGATTTTTTCTTATAGTTTTAAAAATTATAGTGAAATAAATGTAAAATTAACCACCTTGACCATTTTTTAAATATACAGTTTAGTAGGGGCTGGGGTTGTTGCTCAGTGGTAGAGTGCTCGCCTACCATACACGAGGCACTGGGTCCTCAGCACCACAGAAATGTAAAATAAAGATGTGTGTCCATCTAAAACTTAAGAATAAATATTTAAAAAATAAAAAAAAATATACAGTTCAGTGGGTTAAGTGTATCTCATAATAATAATTAATTTATTAAAAGAAATAAGAGATCTCAAGAACTTTTTCCCTTTGTGTTAGTATAGTTTTTAAATGAACTATGACTATAAAGCCTGTATACATAATTATATATTTGTATGAATTTAAGAAACAAGGTAATGAAAGTTATTTAAGTTAACACAAGAGAATTTTCCTCCTAAAAGACAAAAAAGAGAGAGATTTGAGATGCACGTTAATATGGTAACCCTCTTTTAGTTTAAATGTTTGCTTAACCTGTCCTCTTGGCTTTTCCTCTGTGGTTAGCCTACCTAACAGGCTATGTTGGAGATGACAGTGAGCCCTCTTTTTTTTTGAAAAGCAGAACTAGAGGAGAGCATAGCATGATTCCCAACTGAATTCAAATTTTCCTTTTTAAATAATAGGTATAATGCAAACACAATACTGTCTTTCAGATTACTGTTCAAAATACTTTCAAATCCATTATCCTATTTTTGAGGCCCCATTGTGAATCTCTAAAGTAAGTTTCCTTACTTTAAAGTTAACATCATTGGCAGGTTTCAATATGCTATACCTTTCATCATTCTAGCTAGTGCTGCCAGGAGCCCTGATCCCTAGCAAGATACTAGAAGAGAGAAGCCTGCCTCCAGATGCTGGGATTGTTCTGTGAGTCTGCTGTGGCTTCTCTCAGGTTTTATTAAGAAAACAAACTATGCTGATTAGCTTCTCTGAAAAACTAGATGGAAGTTTTAAGCTCAAAAGCTCTTATTGACCTCTCCTAAGGCTTCATTTTTAAAATGAAAAATTCTTTTTGTTAGGATTTACTGTTTGACTTTTTTGAAAAAAATATTCAAAGTTCCCATAAATATTTCATAACTGTGGGATAGGAAGCAAGATGAAAAGGCAAGAAAGGAGGGAACATTTTTAAGCATTTACTACATGCCAGGCACTATTCTAGAAGCTTTCTATCCTTCATCTTACCTTATTCTGACAACCTCCCCAGGAGTCAGTTCTGTTTTCCCCATTTTATTAGCAGAAATTCTGAGAGATAAAGTAGTTTGCTTAAGGTCACACAACTTATAAGTGAACTGAGATTCAAACCCAAGTATGTCTGATTAAAAGCTTTACCATGCCAATGGAAAAACATGTGAAAGTACATCACAGACTCAGCTTGGTCAGTGTTTTCTGCCCCATATTGTATTTGGGGAACTTGGACAATGCCATTATTCATTCATAGAATTTCTTTGCCCATTCCAGCAAATTATCATTTCCTGTTTCCTCAATTATCTGTATATTTAGCAGAAACATTTAACTTTAAATATTTCCCAAACCTGATCAGGCAGCGTGCAGAAATCCTTTTACTCTGTCTCTGGAGGTTTCTGCCTTCTCAGCTGTGAAGGTTTCAGTGTAAAGAGCACATCTGCACCTTCCTACCTGCTGCAATGTTTTCTAGTCCTTTCTGGGGCAGGGATCTAGGCTGCTCTTTAGGAAGGCATGATGGATGCCCTCTGAGCTGCATTGTCTATTGGTTTAATAAGCACGTTCCATGGTGCTTTTACAGATTTTTCTCATTTCTTACATTCTGTCTCTTAATCTCTGCTCTCATTTACATGGTGATTTATAGGAACTTTGAATATGATAATCTAAAAGGTATATGTGAGAAGGAGGAATGAACAGGTTTCTGCTTATTAGGAAAAAATCTGCAGTCACCTGCTTCTTTGAAAACCTGACCTTGAAACTGAGCTCAGTCTTGGGTCACAGTGAGGGTCAACAAAAAGAGACCAGCTGTCACTTCTTTCACATTTACTGTGTACTGCCTTGGGTGGTTAATGATTCTTTCCCCTGCTGACATCATATGTCCCCAACTACATTTTAAATAATTGCAGGGCAAGAGTGTGTCACTCCTGTTTATACCAAACATAGTATGTTGCACATACTAGGCATTTAATGAGTAGATAGAGGTTGGCTGCCAATCTGTTGAACTCTTTTTTGAATGACAGCTTCATTAGAAATGGTGGCATGATGGAACCAGGCCTCTCATACTCTGAAGTGTCAGGGACCGGCTTCTGCTTCAGCACTCAGATGCTAGCCTGAGTCAGAAGTAGACTAGGCAGCCACTTATGGAGACACAATACGAAGTGTCCTAAGTGCTCCCTCTGCTAAATCTGCTTTGATGCCTGAGGACCTAGATCTTAGGTTTCTTTGGACTGAGGCTCTGACAAGGTCATGTAAGGCTGGCTGAGCTGAGCCCTGACTTGGTTAAGGTTTGTTGGGGATAGTCATCTGTGAACAGAATGAGTGAATGACTCACATTAGGGAAACTCTATAAATGAGATGCTGAGCTTCTTAAACAAAATAGAGAAAACACGATGGTGAAAACACTATTTGTTAAAGAAATAGAGAAAACAAAATAGTAAAGACACTATCTTTAAAGCCAGTCAGTCATGAAAGATGTGATGTTACTGGGAACTTTTGAATGGTGTTTATTATTACAGTATATCCATCTGAACCACTAAGGTGGTGGCTCTTTTGATTTGACCCAGGTGAAAATTAGATATAAGATTGTTTTTATAAATATTACTGGACTTTTAAAAATTTGAATATTTAGAGCTTGTTTTTCAAGCTACTTCAAAATATTTGCATGAAAAACCTGCCTTCTCAAAATGTCAGGTATCATTTCCATCAGCATGTCAGTTTTTAAGTCATCTTTCCTGTTTTCCTCCTAAATTTGTAACTTCTTACTTAGGACTGAGAAAACAGGCACCTGCACTTCAAACTGAGTATAAAAGTAAGAGTAATTGTGATCTGAGTGAAGGTTCAATGGTTGTGTTTGGAGTACGAGTAGGGGTGTTTAGTGCCTAGTAATAGTATTTCACCTGGAAGGATTAGCTCATGAAACCCTTTCCTTGAGTGACGCCATTGCTCAAATTAGTTCTTCAAGCAGCCATTTTTTTTTTATCTCTTGGGGTCAAAGATAAGGTGGTGTGTGAAGGGACAGCCTGAGTATCCTCTGGGAGGATAGGGCTGTATGTGTGGGGCCAGGGTAGGGGTGTTGAGCATCTTGTTGGAGGAAAGTGGGAGCCCAGGCAGAAGCAGTGAGGGGGTTAGCATTCTGATCATAAACTGTTGCTTTACTATTTTGCAGTTTCTCTGGCTACACAAATTCTCCTCAGGTCAGCTGCTTTCCACAACTGTGTTTAGAAATTGTGTTCTAGGAGCCCATTTGAGAATGAGCATCTTGTTTTGAAAATCATTTTGAAACTAGAGTTGAGTGAATTTATTTTTAGTCATAAATGAGAGTAATGAAAATATGACTATTCTGCTTTTTCATTACTTTGACCTTGTAAAAATTAAAAATAAACTATTATTTTTCTTTTTACCTTGGGAGGACTGTATAAAATTCCACATTTTGTGTGCATTTCCTCCATGAGAATCTACCACCCAGAACCCATTTGAGAGGGATTTTTCAAACTCTACGAAACAGAACTTCTCTTAAGTCTCTGAGTAACTGAACTTCACAGGTAACAACAGATTGCAAAATAAAATCAGTTAACCCCTGTACTCCAGGAACATTGACCCATGTCCTAGATAATACAGGATGCTGAAAACTGGTCATGCCCCAGCCTCACCTAAACACGGTTCTTCTCTCCTCAGAGGAGTGGAGCATTTGACCACTGCCATTATTGAGAGCCAGGCCTCATTGTCATGCCTAAATGAACACAGCTACAAGCAGCTGTCTGTGGAGGGCACTGCCTGTGAGATGGCAAAGGCCAGGCAGGTACCTGCGGCCCAGCTGCCACTCAGCCATGAGGCTGGCAGGCCGGCCTAGCGCCAGCCTTTTCAAAAGCAGTCCTTTTGATAACACTGATTACATTCGCCTCACTAGAGCCTGGGGTGATTGAGCAACAGCCAACTTCTCTAGGTAACAAAGAGGAGGGAAAGTAATCCAAACACAGGTTTTATTATAAAAACCAGGGAGTGAGAGAAGTATGTTTATTCTGTAAGATAACACACCTGCTCTGTGCTGGGAGGCTCATTTCCATCAGTTGCCATGGCAAACTGGTTATACTTCAAGGCCATGTGGCTTTGTTTCCTTTGGAGATCTGGTCCTTGTCCTACCTTTTCTAACAACTCCAACACAATGACATGGAAGCCTGCAACAGCATAATTGATTTCTCCTTCCCTCTATCAACAGTTCGCATTTGTTCGGCACAGAACTGAGTCTGCCTTCTCCTTTGAACTCCTTGCTAACCATGAAGGCATGCTTCAGAGAGCTATCCTCATTAACATTCCAGGTCCCTCTTCCCTGTCAGCAATAAACAAGCCCTGCATCAATGGCCTTCTTCCTTCCAGCTTTACAAATGAGTGGCTCAGTTCCATGTTTTACTGCGGATCCAGGTGCCCAGGCATACAACTGCTGGGCTAAGAAGCACGCAGGAGAGTCTAAAAATAGAACAGCAGTTTTGGACGCATACCAGAGCAGCTACTTCATCTCAACTTGCTTTGCACACTAAGCCTAATGGGATCCATCAGGCGGGAGTTCTCTTGTGCACTCTCTCTCACCGCCTTTCCCCTCTCTCCCCAGCTGCCTTCTACCATCAGCGCCTTCCTGGTGAAGGGAGCAAAGGGAGGTCAGGCAGGGTTCAAAAATAGTGTGCCCTCATGGTTTTAGTTTACAAGCCCCGAGAGACCTGGGGGCTGCAATTACTCCTTTCTTGAGAGAATTTCTAGAAAAGAACAGGAGGCCCAGCACACGGTCACCTTTGCCCATGTACACTTTGGTCCAAAACCAAGACTGTCATATTTAGCAAAGGCTCAAGTAGCATTTCCTAATCTCTCAAATAAATGTGACCTAGGCCCATACTTACAGATTCCTTGAGAAGTTAAATAGAAAACTTGACTAAACTGACTATTCCTCTTAAAGGTACCACCTGCTTGGCTTGAGGCTAAGAACTTGAGATCAAATACACAGTCACATATGGAGGGACTGTCTAGGGTCTGTGAAAGCCACCCTCCTTCCACCAAGTATCCTGATGCTATCCTGCCTGTGCACAAGGCCTCTCAGAATGCCAACTGTACTAAATAAGCAAGGCTCCTTTGTGCTGTGGATACACCTCATGATAAAGAATACTGATCACAGAAAGAGACTTAGCATGACCCGAGTATTTCTTCTATTACTATCTGCAAGATAATGCAGATGTTCCAAACAGGGATGTATTATTCCAACAAGTGCCACCCTTGTAGAGTCAGAGTATGAGAAAGATTGAGTATCACAGAAACTAAAATATAAACCCCTTTTTCATTGTAATTGTTTTGGAGATTAGCCAGATACATTTTTAAAAAATTGATCCAACAGCAGATTTTGTCTACTAGCTTTGTGATGGTGTTAAGGCCTTTTAAGTTATAACTTGGTTTCACATAATACCATTACAAAACAAATATGCCAAACCACCTCAAGAAAAGCCATCCTCCATATAATCAGCAATAATTAATTCCCCTAAGAATTTCTCTCAGAACAAGTTGCAACACGATCATTTAATTCTCCAGCCACCAGAGGACAGAGGTACATCTTCCCTCAGGCCCCCCCACATTCGTTGACAACGTTTCTTTTACCTCAGGGAGATCCTGGGTCATTTGTTGAACAAATTTCTCATCAAAATCCAGAAAGCTTTCTAGGTTTGCCAATCAATGGCTGCAGTCTAGGAACCAGAACACCTGGGTGTTAGCCCTAGCTAAACTTTGAGGAGCCACAGTTTCCCTGGGCCCTGCTTTCCTCCCATGTAAAGAAAAGCTTGGTGCTGGAGGGGTGGGGGGAATGTGATTTCTAGGGTCCCTCCCAGACTGAGAATTCCATGATAGAAATAAAGGCTCTGAGAATGTCATTATTTTGGTCCTTGCTTTCTTCCTTGTATTTTGTTGTTTATTTGGTCAGTAGTCTCATACAGAGCTCTTTATCTTGAAAGATAGTGTGTAATTTTTCAGGATGAAAGGCATTGCTTCTTTGGGGTATTTTCCCACAGAGTAACCTTCCTTCTCTTTGCATTTTCTACTAGGAGGTGAGTTTCACTGATTCTTCTTGGTTCATTAAGAAGAAACAGAAAGATCCTGTGTTTTGTGAGACTCTTTCTGGATCATTTCCCAATGATCACAGGACTTTGCAATCCATTTGGCAAAGGTGATGGTGACAGTGGGGTATTTGGCAAAGTAGATGAGGTAGTTGACGAAGTGACTGGGCTAAGAAAAATGCTCTTGGCAAAACATCATGAAACAAGGATGGAATGTTCAAGATGGGGAATTTGTACCCCTTGCTGAGATGTCTGAGAAAAACTCCCCTTTAAGAGGTGATATATTTAATAGAAAACAAAAGGGTATCAACAACAGTAATTTTTCTGAGCACTGAGTGAGAAATAACTAATCTAATACTTTGGGTCTAGCCGTGTACCAAGACATCTTTGAACAATATAGAAGTTAAATTAAACTAGACAGGCAGATATTTTCTGAAACCAGTTACAAAAATTAAATATTACCTTTAAAATTCTAAATTAGTCACTAAATATTAGACAAGAATCTAAACTGGCATCAAAAATCAGTTTCGATTTGAATAAAGCCTCGGGTTTAAGAGGTTATTTTTTACTAAGTCAGCCCTACCCCACGTCCACCCCCAAAATATCAGCAGATGGATACATGAAGACCAGGATAAAGTCTAAATAAACCATGTGTTAATCTGAGTGTCAGCGCTCTAAAATAGTTGTTAAAATTCCTTTGATGTTGGTGGTCATCACATTTCATAGAAATTTCAGGGACCAAGCTGCCATCACTTGGCTAGGTGGTGCGCGTGCCTATGCATGCTTAAGTGCTTTTTGTTGTGTTTTGTTTTGTTTTGCAACCAGTGGTACCAGCTGTAACACTTTAATGACTATTTGTGGAACACCAGGGACCTTTCTTTTAACCAGCTGGGATAGGAGGAATAGAAGAAACTCATGGATGAGAGGTCTTTGAAGGGAAAAGGGGGTAATAACATCCAAATTATTAAATCTTTGCAAACTAGAAACAGTTCAGAGTAATAATTGCTGATATCATTTTATTTACATATGTGTAGAATCCTTAATAATGGTGTCACCTCAAGCCAAAAAATAATAATAATAATAAAAAGAGAGAAAGAAGTTTTATGAGTCTGTTTGGGATGTTTTCCAGGAATTTCAAGTTGACCAAACAAGAAAGTTTACTCTACTAGGTCTCAAATGCTACAGAATTAAAGACTCTTATCAAAAGGTCTTTCAAATGGGTAATTCAGTTATGCTAGCTTTTCTCTTCCTGTAGTCAGCTCTACCCCACTTCTACCTTACTAGGGTGTCTACTACGTAAGTTAAAGACATTTAACTTACCTAGTAGACATCTAAATTATATAATAAAACTAGTATGCCTTGTAATTCATTAGCAGTATTTCTTATTTATAATGGACATATATGTGGTGACATATAAAGATTGAACTGTGTTATTACAAAGTTGAGACTTGTTTAAGAGGTTAAGTGCACAGACAAGAAGAGCAGTTGGTCATTCTCTGATTGGAGATGGCCCATTCTCTCTTTTCAGAGGGTGCTGTGCTTGAGCCTTACTTAGCTTTTACTTTATCTTCATCTCACTTCAATTCTGCTGTCACTTATAATAAAGTTCTTTTACATGGCCTTTAAGGGGATAAAAAAGAGGAAGCAGTAGTTTCCACTCCCCAAAAGTCTTCATATCAACCTACTATTTGGGTCATAAAGCCTTCCTACCTTGCTAATTTATTTATTTAGATTTTATATACATGTATACGTATTTTGTCTAAACACATGTGTATGGATTCTTTTGAGATCAGATAAGCTATATACATATATATGAATAAATAAATACATTTACAAGATTATTAACTTGTTATTTTTGAAGATATTAAAAAAGACACGGTTTCTCTTAAGAAAATGGATGTATTAATATGTACAATTTTTATATTTTTATGTATTAGTTAACAATAAATTTACTTTAAAAGGAAAATGTAAATTTATCTCTTGGGGGTTTTAATTATGAAAATAAAAACTCAGTCACTCCTCAAAAGAGAACTTAGAATTTAGGCCCCAGACCTTAAACCTTCTGGGGTCATTAGAGGGACCTTTGTCCTATCATTTTACATATGAATTCCCAGAGTCTCAGAAAAGTGAAAGAGGACTTGCCAAAGGTCAGTCCGGTAGTTAGTGACAAAATCAAGACAGTGTTAGGACTAAAATTAGAAGACAGGTTTCCTAAACTACAACTCTGGCCTGCATTATGCATCCCCTGTCACTTTATACACATACTCAAATATTTTTACATATATTGTCAGACCTTAAGAATGATAACCACACTCTTTTTTTGGTTTGTTTGATTTTTTTTTTTCTTCTTTTTGCTCTACCACTGAGCTATACCCCAGCCCAGTGATACTGTTCAGAATCATGGTTGTGTCCTATACAAGGTTGTTTTATTTAAAAATTTCTACTGTAAGAATAAAGCTTTCATAATTATGTTTAAAAGGAGTTTTTACCTGGTTTTCATTCTTTAACACAGAGAAGTCTGTTACATTTATCTAATATTATATTTAAGCAACTTTGTTGATGTCCCAGGAAGCGACTGCCCATATCATTATAAATTAGTATCTATCTCCTTTGAGATAAGTGAAACACACTCTTACAAAAAAGCAAATATTTTATTATTTATACATGAATCAGTTTGATGTGAAGACACTCAAACATCTGGCTAATTCATAAAAGTAGCCTGAAGCAATGGGAGTGTGTTTGTGGTCATTTACATTTGTTACAACATTACTTACATTATCTAGTCGCTAAGTACTGAGGGGCACATCAGATGGTTAGAACACATCAGACATTCCCACCTTTGGTGGGGAATGGAGTGCAACAAGTCACAAGGGCAGATATTCTACAGAACTGGTTTTCTGGGGTCTGAGGGCCTCAGAGGGAGGGAATGAGAAACAAATAGCTGTGAGTGCCACTGACCAGCCTCAGCCACAAGAATGCTGTCAAAACAGGGCCCCAGGCATGGCCAGACTCCAGTGGTCTGGGAATGGCCCCTATCACAAGGGGACCACTTGAAGGGTGGGCAGGGGCCCCCGGGGAGGAGCCACATACTCTTCTTCTCTGAGCAGCCGCAGAAGGATGTTTTTTTTATTCTTGGGCCAGCTGTAAACATGAGTGTTCTGAAGCCAGGTGGGCACATGCTCCTACAGGAGAGACAATGACAAAAGCAAAGGTCATTAGAGAAAAACCTGGATTCCAGATCCCAGGCTTGGTTCCCAAACATCTCTGGCTTTCCCTTCATGGGCGTTTCCTACTGAACTATCCTGGGAGTTGTTCTGTTTTGCTTTTGGAAGGGTCTTAGCATGTGCAATGCTCTTGGCTTCGGGTGCAAGCTGTAGATCTCATTATGGAAAACACATGTGCACAGCATTTTCTGTCAGTCTCCCAGGCTACCTGCCCTTTGCATTTCAACGTGCTTTTCACCACCTTCACATAAAAGGGGTAGGACAGAGGTCACACAGAGTGATGTGAATTCCCCCGTGACTTCAGGAGAAGCATGCCAAGGCTGTGGGCTTAATCTAATTCATCATCCTTTCACTTCAGCCCCAGGTCTGGCCTGCAGTAGAGGGAGCCCATCAGACTCGTGTTGTCAGGCAAAGGCAGAAACTGAGAGCCTGGGGTTCTGGGAGCTCAGTTTCTGACTGCCCTCATGGAGCGGATGTTCTGGCGGGTAGAGGCAGATGATTAGTAAGTAAAATGGGTAGTGCGGTCAGTAGTAATGTGTGTTGTGGAGTAAAATAAAACAGAAAGAGGAGAGGCGGTGCTGAGGCAGGGGTGAAAGGTTTGCAGTTTTAAATAAGATGCCTAGAAAGGTCTCCCTGAGAAAATGAGCAAAGACCTAAAAGAACAGATGGACAGAGCTTTGTGGTTGTCCAAGTCCAGGCAACTAGAAAAGCAGTGCAAAGGCCCTGAGGTGGGCTTCCTCTGTGACTGGAGCAGAGTGAGCAGGGGAGGAGGCTGTGGCAGGGCCTTGTAAGGCCTATGGCTTTACTTTGAGATGGACTCCTTTGGGGATCCTAGGATGAGCTTAGAAACAGCACCTGGTATGTCAGGCATCATTTTGAGTTTTGAAGAGAGACAATGAAAAAGAGCCCATAACTGCCCTTTGGAGTTCAAAATCTTCTTTGGAGATAAAGTACATAAACTATTTTCTAGGCAGTGGCATATCAAGGGGCAGTGGTGAGAGCCACCTGTCCCCAGTTCTGGCAATAAGGGGATTTAAAAATAATAATAAAACCAAATAGAAGTTGGTCTATTTTATATTGCCATACTCCAGTTATCTTAACAATAATTCCCAGTACCCCCAGCCCCAACCACATACCACTGATTCAAGAAAGACCAGACAATGAAATATATCAACATGGAGAGGAGAGGTCTCAGGGGACCCTAGGGAGGTTGAGTGATATAAGGATAAGCAAGGATTCACTCAGCTGACAAGTTAGTTAAGGGCATTACATGTAGAAAGAACAGAAAGGGCAAAGACATAGACATGAAGGGACATGTCATATGTGAGGGCATGCTGACATGGTCCAGGGTCCAAAGATAGAACATAGGGTAATAAGAAAGAAGACTGAGCAAAGTGGGCACCATCTTTTTCAGAGTGGCCCCATATATGACATGACGCTAAGAAACATAGGTATGATCTTTTATTCTGTGGGAAAATGCCACATTTTTAAACTGGAGAGAAAGAGAGATCAGGTGTACATTTTGGGGTGTTCCTCTTTGGTGATAGAACAGAGGATGACTGGTATGGGGTCATAGTGGAGATGGGAGACCAGGAAGGAGACTTACCAGAACAATGAGGGTCTGGGCAAGGGAGGGTCAGGGAGGATGATAAGGCATCCTATGGTACAGGCTGTTTACTGTACAACCCTACATGTCCCATTCATATAAACTGGACCCTCCCTCATCCAGAGCAGAGAGGTCTCAGTGTAGTCCTCACATCTGGGGGTCCTCCAGAGTGAGCTGGGTTTGGGTTCAGGGTGCTGTGGTCTGATTCTCAAGATGTTTATTTCACTACCACCTTTCCTTTGCCACACCTGGAACATACTCTCCCATGGTTTTGCCCCTGTTCTCTCAACCTGTTGGCATCCCCACGTATGAAGTTAGCATATAGCAAAGTTAATTTCAGGTAACCGTAGGTTTAATTCTCTGCCGCTTTGAGAACTGAACTATGTACAACAAAATGCTTATGTGGAAGGAAGTTAGCAAAAATGTCCACATCTTGACTCTTACGTACAAGAGATAAGAAGCATCAGATGAATGTTCTTTTTTGAATTTAAACTCAAGCTACCTCTTTGTGTTACGGGGCTGTTTGAACAATTAAGACAGCCTCAATCCTATCAGACAACACTTTAAACCTTCCTGATCCATGCTGCCAGAGTGAATGGTACAACTTGTTGATCTTTCAGGTAATACTCTTTTCTCTAAGGATCGACAGAGAGTTGACAAGGTTTTCCACTTAAATTCCCAGGTGGCAAACAAACCAGAAATTGAATTGTAAGGCTTCTTGTTTCTTCATTTGTTTACCTTCGTGGCATTTGGGAAGAGTACAGGGATGAATCTGAAATTCATGCTTCCTTGTTTTATGAATTCAATCTGCATCTGAAATGAAACAAATAGAAATGTTTAATTTCAGGGAAAGAGGAGGGATTAATTGTACCCACAACAATGCAGGCCCATATGGTCATTTTATTTCAGTTTTCTTATTTGAGTGCCACATACTTATACCTTTAAACCCTCCCCATTAGAAACCATGCCATCTACTTGTTTATCAATCATTCATTGAAAGCCTATTAAAAGTCACATTTTCTGGGATTTAAGGACTAGGATATACTCTAGAGTACTGGAGCTGGCTAGTTTGTATCTTTTCCCAATTCTGTGTTCAGTGGTTTTATTTTAGTAGCTTGAAAGTGTCCATGGTGAGAGTATTTATCCCAAGAAAATGAGTAAGCACTACAAATCCAGACTTTTTATTTTTTAGAACAAGTTTAGCAGACCACTGATGCAATCCCTGTCCTCCCAAAGCCAGCAGTCTATTAAGCAGACAGATAAGGTACCAACCAGAGGGCGGTGCAAAAAGTATGAATGTTTGCTGTGGAAGTCCAGAATGGGGGCTATCCATTCAGCATCAAGAATTTTAAAGGCCAATTACAAGGGAGAGGACATTTGGGTATGGAAGTAAAGAAATTGTAGCCAGCTAGGGAAATGGGGAAAGCAAAAGGACAGTCACAGCCCAGGACAGAGCATGAGCACCGCTCTGGGGTGTGGAAGCATGTTAATGTGCAGTCCATTGTGGCTGGAGTGTGAGATGTGTTTGGCAGAGAGGGAGGGACATGGTTGGGAGGTCAACTGTGAAGAGCCCAGGCAGCCAGGCCTGAGGTTCCCACTCAGTTCAATTTGTTCTCACACTGTGGTGGCCCAAGAAGATTTAGCTGCCAGGACTCTAGCAAAATCAGAATTTTCAATAGCAGGGGAGTTAGATGCTTCCAAATCCCATGACCAGTATACGCTTTCAGTCATCTGATGACAAGAAGATGAGAAATTATGTGCTCCCAACTATTTTATCTTCCAATTGATTTTTATAACTGATAAGTCTTCATCATGCATGGGAATAAAAACAGAAAAGAAGAAAGTGGCAGTAGTGATAAGTGGTTTTGAAATCACCATAGAAATCCTTCTTAAATACTCTCTCTCTCTCTCTCTCTCTCTCTCACACACACACACACACACACACACACACACACGCCCACATACATCACAAAACATAAATCTACCACAAGGTGTTTTCTCAGAATCGCCTCCCTTCAAAAATCAGAAGATAACGCCAAAAGTATATTTTAAGTTAACCCAAGTACTATGCAGCTAACAGTACCAACCACACCAGCACAGAGTAAATACATGAAAAGATGGGCACAGAGTTAAAAGAAGTAGGTTTTGTTTCTGACTGCTCAGACACAAACTGTGAAGTTTGGCTTGTCCACTAGGCTACCCAGTCTGTTGAGGGACTAGCCAGCAGCAGTGCATTTTAATTTTCTTTCACTTTCTGGATGTTGGCTTTCTCTGAATAGCTTGCCCTGTCATGCAGCTACTTGTGGGTGCCTTTTCATTCCTTTTGTCATGGTCAAATTCTTATTGTCACAGGTTTTCTGGCACCTGGTGAGGTTCAGCAAGTCAGCCAGGTGGGCAGGAAGGCGCTTCTGCATCTGACCTATTCAGCCCTTTCTGTGATGAGGAAAGGCCCAAGACATTGATGCCCAAGAAACCAAGTTTGGAGATATGGTGCTTACAGCTGGTGTAGTCAGCCACGCTCTGGAGTTGAGCTTTGCCACATACCCGCAGAGCTAGACAGGTCTCCTCAGGAACTGGCAGAGACCTGGAGCCCTTCCCACATACCAGCTATCAGCTCCTGGGACTGGCAGGTTCTTAGAAAAGCAGACAAGACATCAGGTGTTCTGGGAACATGCAGATGTGCTGCAGCCAGCCCAGAGATGGCAGCACCCTGAACCAGCTGTGACCTTTTAGGTGAATTTACTTCCAGAAACATACCTTTTTTGAGCCCTGCCCATGCACTGACAGACTCGGTGAGACTGGAATAGAAGGGAGACTTATCTCTTGACTCTTGGCCTTATTTTTTAACCTCACCACCATGCTTTGGCTTTTGCTTTGGGATGGTTGTGAGCAGTCCACACGGTAAAAGAAGAGATATAAAACCTGAAGACTCAGATAGGGAACACCCACTAATGCACCCACCCTGCTCCCTTCCCATGTTCCTGACCCACAGAACAGAACTGGGATTTACCTTTGCTTCCCCTGAGATAAAACTATGTCCTGAGACTGCCTGACTGCTTTCTGTATCATGCTGCTCACTTATTCCATCTGGACCACTTCTGCTTCCAGTCCCATCTGCCCATCCTAGTCAGTGATTCTCTGTGCCTATTTCAGGTGCCCCCCACCCTCTCTCCCTGGGCAGTGTTACAGCTGAAATGGAGCTTACAGAGTTCTAGTCCAGTGATTTTTCACACCTTTTTAAATCTCAGAATCCTTGGAAACAAGCAAGCTAAGAAACACAAACCAGTTCTGGCTGAGGTGCCGACGCGAGGCCCAGAGCCAGCCCCACCCCCAGGACATATGGGAATCCATTAGAGACGCCACAGGACAGTTTGAAAGTCACAGGTCTAGTCTGGCTTCCTAGCCAAGCAGAAATTCTCCTCAGCGAATCTGAAATCACCAAGAGCAAAAGGATTGCTGGCCATAAAACAGCCAGTTCCAACGCTGGGTGATATATTTGCCCAGAATGTTCTCTCAGATGCTGAGCAAGTTTAATTCCCTCTAAATTTCTCCTACTGTTTTTTATTCCATCAGGCCCCATGGTGCAGGTATGACAGTGGAATGATTCCCCACCTATCGTGAGCTAAGAACAATTCCCTGTGAGTAAGCATCTGATATATGCCAGATACTTCACAACCATTACTTCATTTCATCTTCACGACACTGCTCAGTATTAGTGATCCATTTTATGAATAGGGATAGGGGCACAAGAAGATTTAAGCAGTTGGGCCATGGTGCTTTAGGAAGCCAAATTTGAACAAAGTCTTTCTGATGGAACAGCATGTGTCCTTTCCACTACGCCACCTGCCTCTCTGAAAAGGCAGGGGACCAAATATGACACAGCTGCAGGAGCCCTCTCTCCTCACAGCCCTGTCTCCACCCTCCTAAGGAATTCTCATTTCTTGGTAAACAGCCAAGCCAGCAGAGTACACTTTCCAGAATCTTGGCTCTCAGAGATCACAACGATCTCCCCTTGTCACTGATGAGAACTGAGTCCTATCAGAGGCATGGTGACTCACCAGGGTCTCAAAGGTAGATGGAACCTCGACTGATTGTCCCTCTCCTGACCTGGGAGACCTAGGATTCATGCCACCTTCAGTTGGTCCCAGTGAAGAACTGATCTTCCCTGGAGAGAGAGCCCATCCCTGAGGGACGATGAGGCCCTGTGGTCCCTCACCACTCACCATTCGATGAATGTACTTAGTATGTAAGCCATGCTCATCCTCGTCCAGCTGCGACTCAGCGCCTTCCACATCCTGTTTGTATTTGGGGCTGATTGCTACGATTATCATCACTGTCTTCTGTTAATGAGAGGGAGAGAAGTATGTTTATGGAAGTGGGAAGTGTGGTCCATTTGGTGAAGGCTGGCTGGAAGCTGGCCAGCAAGACTGTGTGCATTCCCTGACCTGCTCGCAGATGGAGGGCCAGCCTCCATCTCCATGGAAAGTGAAAAGCACTGGCCCCAACTCAGGCACGCCGCCGTTGTCTCCACTCCTCCCCACTGCCTGCCTGCCCAGCTCCCTAGCAAAGGGCTCAGAGAAGAGCTCTCTTGTGCAGATGTGGTTTGCCCACCATTTTCCACAACCATCTCTAATAAACAGCTAATGAAAGCCTGAATCACTGAGTGAGCCTGCAAAAAAAGGCGCTGCCGCCAGATGATGGAAAGATTTCCCCCTCCCCGAAGCTGGATCTGAGCTATCAGTTTCTGTACTCTCCACTGCCCTGCTTTCCACGTCCGCATTAGCACAGTCAGTAGGAACAGACTCTTCAGCACAAAGCAAACATCAGGCTGCAGACAAAGGGAAAAGCTGCAAAACCCAAGCCTGCTGAGATCCCGTCCCCCACCGGCAGCCGCCCAAAGAAGCGGCCATGGACAGGGACACACTGGCAGCAATCAATTTCTATCTTGTTAAAGCACAAAGTGTCCCAGTGGCTGGTATAGATTCTGTCAGCAGAAAACAGATCACGAATCAAGGGGCTGCGAGTGGGAGCCTTGGGGCAGGGTGCTGCAGCTTTAAGGCTGCAGGGAAACCTCTTCAGTCCAGTCCTACAGAACACTTGGGGCGCCTTGCATTCAATTGAATTCTGCTCCCTCCCCACTCCCTGCCTTCATTTCCTCCTTTCCTCTTCTGGTCTAGAAATTGTTTGCTCTGATTGTTATCAACCACCTGTGTCTGGTTTGACCGTTATTTCCTGCCTATGCATGTCCAGGAGAGTGACCCCATCCTTCCTTTCCAAGTCTCTGCACGACTTCCAACAAGGGAGGCTTTGTCCAGACTTTTTCAGCTCCACACTTGGGTGCATATGCCAGTGCTTCTTCCGTGGGGGGGGGCAGGGGGAGCCTCACAAGCTAAGCTAATTGTCTTATTCGCCAGCAAAAGTTCTCAGAATTTTGGAATGTACTTACATCCCGAAGGTAACGCTCCATCCATTTAATGATATCAATACCTCGGATTCTATCTTCAAATATATCAATCTACAAAAGAAAGATGTGGGAGGTGGCCCTTAATAAGTTTTCTCTGGATATAGAGTTTGAGAAAACACAAGATGTTATACACATTTACAACTCATAAAGTTACTGGAACTCAGGGCCTCACACATACTATGCAAGCCCTCTACCACTGAGCTATATCACCAGCCCTAATTATGTTTTTGCAAAACCTAAGAGACACAGTATACCACTAAATTGGATGTAAACCAACAATATACTATATATTACTATACACACACACATTTGAAAGACAAACATAATTCTGGAACATCTTAATGAATATGTATCATGCAAGTGCTGAGAGACACACTGTGGTACTTTACTTGCATTAGTCAGCTCATTATTATGGTATTATGTCCAGATTCAACATATACGTTTCAAAATTATTGTATGAAACTTGGAGCAGATCCAAGGAACTGTCACAGAAACAACTACTGAGCTGGTAGGGAAAGGTTTATGATGGGAGTCTCTTGACTTTCATCTTAGTAGAACTCTTGGGCCTTGACAAGACTGATATTTAGTATTGGCCTTCAAGCCTTTAAAGGGGTATATAAAGAGGAGAAAAACAAAATCTGTTATTTTCTATTTTACCGAAGACAAATAAGAGGGCCTTTCTTAAGCTCAGAATTGTACTGCAGCAAGGTGTGTGTGTGTGTGTGTGTGTGTGTGTAAGGTGTTCCTGATTGGAAGGAGGATTATATATCAGAAAGGGGACTTAGGGGAAGAGTCCTTGGAGAGGGTTTATTTGATTCAGCCATATTGCTCCCAGATTAATTGTCCTAAATGTCACTCTGCTGTTTAAGTCCATCAAGTCAAGTCCTAGCCACTCATCAGGCTTCCTGTGTCATCTATGATCCATTCTTGTGTCCTCTTTCCCCACATGCTCTATTACTTTAATCTCCATGTTGGTGGCCCCTGTACCCTAAAAGTGTAACACATGTCCCCCGCTCTGTGAATCTTTCTTACATGCTGACCTCCTCCTCCTCACTTCATATAATTCTCCTCCATTGTGACCAATAATGGTACTGAACAATCAACAAACTAATAAAGTATTCTTTCATTCACTGAATGTCTCATTTATGTAAGCTTTCTATGAAAAGAGATCATTTAGCCAGGCACAGTGGCTGTGCCTATGATTCCAGCGATTCAAGAGGCTAAAGCAGGAGAATCTTATGTTTGAGGCCAGTCTCAACAACTTAGCAAGACCCTGTCTCAAAAAGTAAACAGGGCTGGGGGCATAGTTCAGTGATAGAATATCCCCAGAGTTCAATCAACAAAACAAAACAGAAAAACAGAGAAAGATCATGCCGTGTGTTCACTGAATTCTCAAATACATAGGGTACATAATAAAAGTTCCTTTTCTTATGGAACATGAAAAATGGAATGGCTTTCCTTTTGGATTGGGATGATTCTGTTTTAAAATGTGTGCTGGCCAATGACAACAGTAGGTAATCTGTTAAAAGCTTTTGTATCTCCCTAACTCTATCAATAATCCATTTTCATTGTGTGAGAGAGAAGCAATACAATGTCAGGGTTGAGAAGAGATGGGCTGCATGGATTCTACTCTTTCTCTGCCACTTTCTACCTTCATAACTTTGAAATGTTACCAAAACTCTTCCAAGTTTCATTATCTTCATTTGCAACATGTGGCTAATCAATCTACTTTCTATGGTTGTGAGTATTAAAATGACTTATTATGGAAAAGGCATATCATAATGCCAGGCATGAAGTAACCACTCAAAAAATAGTAATTATTATTATCCCAGCACCTGCTATTGAGGTGGATACAATGTGGCAGATAGCTTTCATTTACCTATCCAGATTTCTACCAAAATACACACAGCTGCGGTTACAGACTGAGTTGTGTCCCCCCGCTAAATTTATTTTAAACTCCAGTACTTTAGAATATGACTGTATTTGGAGACAGAGCCTTTAGGAACTAATTAAGGTGATAGGAAATCATAGGGGCATACCCTACTTGCAACAGGACTGGTATCCATGCAAGAAGAGGCGATTAGGACACAGATGTGTGCATACAGAGGAGAGACCACATGAAGACAGAGAGGGGATGGCCTTCTACAAGCCATGGAGAGAGGCCTCGGGATGAAACCAATCCTGCTGTAACCTTTAGCTTAGACTTGCAACCTCCAGAACTGTGAAAGTACGTTTCTGTCATATAAGCCATCCTGTCTGCAGTACCTTATGGCATCCTTAGAAAACTCATACAGCACCCCCTTCAGGTTCCGGTCACCATTGCTCCCTTGCCTCTTCAGACCTAGGGGCAATAATTACTCCCTGCTTTTGCTAGTGCTAAGATATTGTACTAATCCCTTTGGAGTCCCTAAAACCTACCCAGAGACTTGGGTAGGTTATTGAACTTCCTTTATTGAACTCTCCTCAAATTACCCATGAAGTATTTCATCCCACTACCACAATCTTAATGTATCAATAGTAATATAACTGTCCAGATCTGGGCTCTGTGATTCTACCACGAGATTTCCCTGGATGAGGGTCAAGATCAATTTAAATTTTGCCTAAATAGCCCTGGTTGTTAAGGTCAAAAAAGTCTGGGCTTGTCTTAAGGGGCAATTAGTATGTATATATTTGGAAAAGATTAAAAATAAAATTTCTTCTTAAATATTGATCTTACATCTTATAATTTGATTTTATGTCACGGTGGCCACACCTCTTTTTTACTTTAGAAATGAGAAAGGGATGTGATGGTCTCTACATAGTCATGAAGTTGTATTGTATAAATTGTCAGCATTTTTTTAACTTTTAGACACTCCTGTTTAAAAAACATTTAGAGAATATAGAAAACTTCCAATAAAAACTGTTAAGCAATGCTAAGTAATCTCTTTATGCTTTACTTTCTAAGTATTCTTCTGTATCCTCCAACATTCTTACTTACCACTAATTTTTCACCACTCTCTAGAATTCATTGCCACTGAATACCTAAAAGAGGCTTAGGGAGGAAAAGAAGTGATTTCAGGGTTTGAGAAA
Organism: Marmota flaviventris; assembly: GCF_047511675.1. Lineage (NCBI taxonomy): Eukaryota > Metazoa > Chordata > Mammalia > Rodentia > Sciuridae > Marmota > Marmota flaviventris. The sequence continues at coordinate 52,082,711 of NC_092503.1, read as the reverse complement.
AGCCAGTTCTCCAAGTGGCATCCTGTGGCATTTTATTTATCCTAAGGAAAAACTTACATGGCTTTAAGCTGTGTTGTTTCAGGCAATGGTAGGGGGACAGAAGGAGTATAAGCTTGAGAGTCCTTAGGCCAAGATCACAGTGGACCTGCAGGTCTGGATTAGGTCTGCCTGCTCTAGACTTTGACTAGACCAGCCGAAAACCCAGCTGTAGACTCCCTGTCCTGGAGCTTCACTGCATGTCACTGTGTGAAGGGGCAGCTGTGTGCAGTGGGGGACCCAAGTAGCCAGGGTTCTACTTCAAACCTCATGGCCAGTGCAGAACAAAAGAACCTTGTTAAATAAGCAGGTTGCTGTGGTGAAGCCTGTGGCTTCCTGCATCACAGGAAGCATAACCAAAGTGGACATGATTGGTCAGAAGGGGCAAAGGTACAAAGTGCAGCAACAACCTGCCTTTCTTCCAACCCAGAGCCAGCTGCGTATATAGTGGGCATTATTAGCATGATTCTTGCTGTTTGGAGTACTCACGCTCACTCCAAAAACATAAAGGAAAAAAAAAATGCTGGAGACTTTGCATAGTTTAAAATCTAGACATTAATTACCTAAATTCATAATCATTTAACTCAAAACCACAAAAATAAAAAAAATCACTTTAAACATTAATGTCTATTTATACTTTTGCTTCAAATGATTTTCCTTATCATTGTTCTCACTTCAGATATTCACTTTTCTCTTTGGTTAAAATACATACCGCAGTTTGGAAGCCATTTACCAACAAAAAATTCACAAATTTCACCACCTCCATGGCTGTATCCATAGAATAAGTGATAAAGACTTTCCCTAAGAGAAAAAAAAAATTCACATTTATTAGAAACATGTCAAATTATATTTTATATAATATAGTGTAGTATATTCTATACTACACTTGTAAATTGTACACAACATCTTCTGTACTTCTGGAATAATAAGGGAAACCTCCGAGTGAGGGTGGCCTAAGGGTTTAAACTTGCAGTGGTGTGGATTGTGTCTCAGGGCATGTTTCCCCAGGCACAGGGGCTAGAGCCTGTCCCAGGTAATACAGACTACTCAGGGTGACTGGAAATCAAAGAGACAGAGGAGAGCAATGGCAGGCTCAGATTAGCTTCCAAGGTCTTCTGAAAAACCACAGGAGGCATTACCAAAAAGTCCACCACACAGAACCCACAGGTCCTTAAGTTCAAGTCTCTGCCTTGTTTCTTAGAGCTACTTGGCACTGTGCCTGAGGAAAATACTCTCACAGCAGGCCAAGAAGCTGTAGCTGCTAAGGGGCCACCAGCAGAGTCCTCTTTTGATCTCATCATGCTCTCTGTTGCTCTGAACTCTTGCCTTACAAAAGCAAGTCGGGAGAGAGTGAGAAAGCAGTCCCTGACCCACTTCTTGCCCCTACCTTTTTGGAGAAAGGCCAGGAAACTGGAGTAGACGAATGCACGACTCTGAAATGTTAGTAAAACTGTAACAGCTTGAAGGAGAGACACTGCTCAGGGCAGTCAACATCAGACACTCCCTCTCTCATCCCTAGGCCCGATTAGAGCAGCAGACAAACAGTACTATTTGGACAAAATTGCCCCCACTAAGATGAGAACCAGTGTTTTCTCAGGCTAAAGTCTTGGGGAAATTATCTAGCTAGCATTTTAGTGTGAGAAATGAATAATCTCTGTTAGTTTTTAGTCTGGAATGGATCAGTAGAATCTCAAGAATTCCCTGGGGCAGAGAGTAGAGAGGAAGGGGAGCTGAAGAGAATGTGAGTCTGCATGTGTTCCTCTATGCTCAGGCTCCTGTTTTTTGAGACACCCCTCTCAAGTGGAAACGTGTATAATGATCATGTCAACTCATTTAAGAAGGCAGGCATATTGATGGCACTCAATTCATTTTTCTCAACACTTACTTCACTCAGTTCCTATGAAAGTAATTTTAGGACTCCTTTCATAAATTATAATAAGATGGATAAGATCTATAAACTGATATTGGGTCTATACCCCATGCAGGGCAGCATCTGTATGCAAAATTAAAATATATACAATTTTAAGGTGTTCAGAAAGAAAGTTTTTAGTGAAGACAGCAGTGGATCCTTGTCATAGAAAACTTTCAGAGTTGTAAACGATGGGAAGAGCACAGAGCCCCTCAAAGGAATTAGCAAATCCACACAAAGAGCTTCATTTCAAGTTTGGTTCAGTTTTCCAGATTTGGAAAGAGCTTATTAGAATGAACTGAGCTTCTCTAGCAAGCACGATGGGTAATAATTTCACAAGTAGTGGTTGTTTTCTTAAGATTTCTGGAACTAACTATCCTGACTGACCTTATTCTGAGAACATTTTGGTGATATTTCAACATTTCTGGTTCTGGCAGCAAAACGTGGAAAAAGAATCATCACCTGACACTTAGTCAAATGTTTCTTTAAATAAAAGGCTTAGTTTGCATTTGGTTGTAAAGCAGAGTGGAGAATGTGAGACCGTTTTTTTTCCAAATGAGATTGCTCATTCCTACAGGAAATGACCTCGTTCTTGACGGCTGCTGCTAATTTATGGTAAGGCACTAGGTTTCTCTCCAATGCCACATGGACATCCAATCAATTTACCCAGGGACAAGTCCACTCAAGAGCATCGTTTAGGAGAGGAAAAAAGTGTTGGAGTTATTTGTTGCTGAAGTATGTGTTGAAGAAAATTTAGTGGTAAGCACTTCGTGAGCATTACTAATAGTGTTGGAATCTATAAAAACATTCATGCAAAATTCCGGTTACTTTGTAAGCAAAAAAATGAATTTTATTTCACTGCATATATGAGAAATATCTGAGATCATGGATGAATGATCAAGAAATACTTTCAACTAATTTGTCATATTAATATTTGTAATAATAAAAAGTTGAAATATGTATTATGAGAATATATAGTATATGTGTGTGTATATATATATAAAATGAATATATATTTATATTTATATATATAAAATGAATCAACAAAAAAAAAGAAGTAAAAGAAGTACTTTTGGGGGCAGGGTTGTGGCTCAGTGGTAGAGTACTTGCCTAGTATGCATGAGGCACTGGATTTTATCCCCGGCACCACATAAAAATAAAAACAAATAAAATAAAGGTATTGTGTCCATCTACAACTAAAAAACAAATTATATTAAAAAAAAGAAGAAATACTTTTGAAGTGTAAGGCCTGACAAGAGGGAGAAAACCACATTGCAAACAACTTACGCAATTCTTCTGGCAAGTTGCTTGTTTTCAGAGTTCCTCTCACTGGAGGGTTACTAGGGGGTCTAGGCACAGCAACTGGGGGTGGAGCCTGGGGTCCCTGTGGTCTCAGCTCTGCAGGATGTTCCAAGGACTCCTTAGGAGCTCCAGCTCCATTAGGTGGCTGGTGATACTGCTGGTCCCTGGAGAAGAATGTGTTTTCAGTAAATTCTCTCTCTCTCTCTCTCTTTTTTTTTTTTTTTTTTTTAACAAAAGCAAATCTTGGGACACAGAAAGCCTTTAATAACTGTAGGAAAATACCAATGAACTTTATTTCTCCTCTGCCTTCATTTCTTATCAGAGAACAGAAAGAAGAGCTTCATGGAGTTTCTGTCAATAAGCAATTCAGCTGGCTGCCATATGTAAGGACCTGTGCTAAGGGTCAAAAGAGAGAAGCAGGATTTGATTTCTGTATTCAAGGACTGTTTAATTAGAAAAATAAGTCTCAAGCAGGGGGGCAGACAAGGTCATCAACAAAACCAAGTAGTGTGATGGTGACATAGGTTGATGTTATAAGCATTCAGATTGAAAAGACATGACTTTTAGCTCATGATAGATAACATTTAATCATGTATCAAAAGGTAAAAAAAAAAAAAGTCATGTAGGTTTTAAAGTATTTAAGTTATTAATATATGAATGAAAATCTGATTCCGAAGAACCTTTAGAAAAATATCTACCACATTGTGTTATGGTATGCTGGCTTTTTGATTCTCCACCTTCCTGCATGTCAGAGTGGTCCTACTGTGTGGGATTGCTCTGTGATCATTTTCTGAAGCCCAGCCTAAAGCTTCCTCCTCTAACCTTCAACAATTCTGTAAGCACTCAATTCCCTATCCTTTCCATCTAAAATAGCTAGAATTGTTCTTATTTTCTGCAAATGAATCCTAACTGTTAGGGAGACTTAAAACTGTACATCTAACATTTTATTTCACTAAAAACTATTCTGCAAATGTGGCAATATGTTAAAATTTTTAATATCTGGATAGTGGAAACACAAATATTTGTTATTTGCTATCTATTTGAAATTATTTCATTGTGTATATGTGTGTGTGGTACTGGAGATTGAACCCATGGTGCTATACCATTGAGCTACATCAAACTTAAAATAGTCCTGCCTCAGCCTCCTGAATATTTGAGATTATAGTGTGTGCCACTGCACTGAGCTTACATTATAAATTTTTAAAAAATGTTTTGATTACAAATCTATGTGTTTATGCTTTCTATAGATTATTGCTTATTCTTTCATATTTTATATAAGCATCATAAAACATTCTTAAAAGTCTAACATAACAAGATTTAAAATAAAATTATACAACATCTCAACTATATTTCTAAAATATGAATGTTTAAGAATGTTATTTTACTTTACATTTTTATTAATATAGAGAAAATAATTTCTATAAAATATACTTTCATCTAATGGAGATTCAGTTCCTCACTCTTTTGCATTAAATCTTTTTATACCAAAAATCACTTAGTTGTTATGAAAGATGATTGTTAGTTTGATAAAGAAGTATTAAGGCCTTGATAATATTAAAAAACTTCCATGTAAAAACAACATCATGGAGATTAATGATAGAATAAACTTTCTCTATTAAGATTATCTTCCAAGTTATCAGTAAGAGGAGAATTAGCTCCTTACCTGAACTCATTTTTCATTATTCTAAAATGATAAAATAAATCAAGGAGACCATAGCAGAGTTAAATTGATGTTATAAAACCAATTACTCTGCAGTACCATTGCAATTGTTCTGTAAATCTAAAGTTATTTTTTTTTAAAAAGTTTATTTAAAAAATTACAATTTCCTCCCCTATTCAATACCAAACTTATTTCATAAAGATGCTTAAATTTTGTTTGTTTTCTTATATGATTATCCTGCTATAAAAATCTCTTTTTTACTAGGCACAGTAGTGCATGCCTGTAATCCCAGCAGCTTAAGAGGCTGAGGTAGGAAGATCACAAGTTCAAGGCCAGACTCAGCAACTTAGCAAGATCCTGTGTCAAAATAAAAAATAGACATGGGCTGGGAGTGGTTAAGCACCCCTGGGTTCAATCCCTACTAACACACACAAATTGCATTTTACTTAATTCCATTATTTTTGTTTGAGAAAAAAGAGGTGTCTGTCTGGAAAGAAAATATAAGGGTTTATGAACTTTCTAGAAAAGGGGAAATCAGGCATATAGCTTATTTGCCAATGTTAATGAGTGAGCTATTTTCCTTTCAATAAAAATTTTGAGCTAATTACCAATTTCTGTAGTTCTGAAAAATCTACTTTAATAGGATCTCCATATCTCATTCAGTTCTATAAAAACAGAATATAGTTTTAGAGTGGCATGTGAAAGTTCTACTTGAACAAGAGCAAACATTTCATCTTTCTTTCCAATTTCATCATAAATTAGGAAGCTTCATTTATGAGTCTTATATAAATTAGATTCATAAATTAAGAAAAGAAAAATTTGAGAGTGAAAAGAGCAATAAGGAGAAAAATGACTGAAAGATTATATGATCTGGATATAGTTTGAGTATGTTCCCCAAGGGTTCCTGGGTTGGGAGGTTGGTTCTCAGTGTGATAGTGCTTAGGAGACATTGTGGAACCTTTGAGGGGGGGTTCTAGTGGGAAGTAATTAGGTCATTGAGGATGCTGCCCTTGAAAGGAATTGATATAGTTCTCATAGGAACCTGGATAATTCTTCTTTTTTTCTAATATTTTTAATTATAGATGGACGCAATACCTTTTTTGTATTATTTATTTTTATGTGGTGCTAAAGATTGAACCCAGTGCCTCACAGGTGCTAGATAAGCACTCCACTACTGAGCTACAACCCCAGCCCTGACCCTGGTTAATTCTTAAAAGAGAGTTGTTATAAAGAGCAAACCTAAAAAGTTGGGAGTAGTGGCACCACATATCTGTAATTCCAGCTGCTTGGGAGGCTGAGGCAGAAGATCACAAGTTCAAGAGTTCAATGCTACCCTGGAGAACATAGCAAGACTCCTATATTTAAAAAAAATAAATAAAAGCAATACTTCTGCCATCATGTCAGTCTGCTATGATGTAAGGCGGTGAAGAGGGTCCTCACTGGAGACTAAATAGATATAGCCACAGATCTTAGACATTCAGCCTTCAAAACTATGAGCTAAATAAATATCTTTTCTTTTTAAAGTATCTTGCTTTAGATATTTTGTTAAACCAATGGAAAAAAGAGTTAGACAACTGAAGTCATAAAAAATCAGAATTCCTTTTCTGGAAGAAGCCTAGGAGAGGGCCAATAATGGTACTCAACGTGTATGAACGTTTTCATTACAAAAGATAATGACAGGTTATTTAAAATTTCTATTTGGAATTAATTGAATTTTAAAATTTAAAGGAATAAGATTAAACAGGAACATAAACAAGGAATATAAAAATAATTTTATAGAAGTAGAAGTTGATATTAAAAACAAAAACTATTTTGCAACTAAAAGTTCAGGTGATCTGAAAGTAAATGAAGAAGGTGTAACTCAGAGAATATCTTAAGAGCTTTCCCTTGAAAGGCATTTTGACTAGTCACTAGTGGCTTTTCTATAACTGGTAAAGAGATACTTGTCAACTAGTTTCCACTTCCTTCTGACCTGAAAAGTTTACAGTGGGTGGTTCCACTGTGTGACTGTCACTAACCTGGGCAGTAAACCTACAGAGAATTTTGAAACATCTTTGTTGCACTGTCATGATGCTTTCTCATGTTAGAAATATGTGAAGGTTAGCCCTGCCATACTTACTGACACCTTGGAAGTCCTGGAAAGGAGTAGTCTCTTTGTATAGGCCTCTCTTCTTGGTGCCAGGGACTGGGATAATTAGGGATGACCTTCTGCACAGGTGGCAGGCCTCTCACAGTTGTCCCAGGTAGGAGCTGCCCAGGCAGAGCTGGCTGGATCACTTGTTGGTAGGCTGCTCGAGGGTAGTTGTGGCCATCTGTAGGTGAAGACAACAAGGAGAACAGGGATGATGGACTTCAACTCCTTTGTAAAACAGGAGAGGTAAGTTCAGTGAAAATGTTTGTCTCCATACCAACAGAGGGGTCTGGGTATAAGCTACCATCTCCATGATATTTTTCTTATTTCTGTACCACTACTTAATAGTTCTCTCAAAATTGATTCACTTTTTTTTCCCTAAATAAAAAAATTTATGCAATCACAAGTTTGGTCTTCTAATTAGAAAGCTCAAAGAACTTTTAAAAAACTCTATATGGACTCCTATTTTAATAAGATACTTAAGATAAAACAACCATGAAGACCTTCTCTCACACCATCATTCCTACCATAATTTCCCAAGGGTCCAGAACCCAAGACTAGGAGAAATTGTCCTAATGATAGATACAGAATTGCTATTCTCTCCTCTCCACCCCTTTGCATACACACACACTCCACTTCATCTTTTGAAGAGTAAATGAATGAAAACTTGACTCATCCCTCTGGGAAATTTAGCCAACCAGTCAACAACATCTTCCAGCTTCCATGGTCTCTCTTGCCTGTGTGCACTTAGGGCCAGGGCAATTTGATGAGGACAGGGATTGGAGTAAAGCCAGGGCTGACAGGGACTTATGTGAATGTGTAACCTGAAGGAAGTTGGCTCTAGCCAGACCCAGAAGTAGCAGGGTCCCCAGGGAAGAAGGGCAATACAACTGATCAGATAAGAGAACTGAAGAGAGATCTAGAGATAAATATAGGAAACCAGTCTGGGAACCCAGACAGGGTGAGTGAGGTGGCCTGTGAGGGAACCGCTCAGGCCCAGAGAGGCTAAAGCTTGGGGAAATCTGAGAGGTTCAAGGAAACTGGAGAGAACTAACTGGATGGCCCTTTAGGATGAACCATGAGCATCTTCTGGTGGCCCAAGCACTGCCACCTCTGCCCAGGTTAGAAGTAGGATGATCCAGTGAGCATAACTACTTGGGACAAGAATACAACAGACACTAGTATGGCAATATGTAAATCAATGGATGTGTAACTGATGTGATTCTGCAATCTGTATATGGGGTAAAAATGGGAGCTCATAACCCACTTGAATCAAATTGTGAAATATGATATATCAAGAACTATGTAATGTTTTGAACAGCCAACAATAAAAAATTAAAAAAAAAACATGTATTTTTTGGTTTTAATTCTTTTTCTGATTTTAAATAATTTCTGATTATAAGTAACATTCATGTTTGTCTGCCATGTAAGTAGGCTATATGCAGGGATGCATGGTGTAATAAAACTGTCAAGAAAGTATCTTGTAAGTGTCAAGCAAGAAAGCATCAGGTAAGGTAGATTGGAACCAGAATTGAGAGGTGAGAATGAGGCTAAGAATTTAATTTCTAGTTTTGTAGGCAGTCAAGTAGCCATGATGTTTTCAAGGAAATAAACAAGGAAGTGATGAACACGAGTTCAGAACAGAAGACAATGTACATGTCATTAGTGTGGTTGCCTCCAGGTCCTCCTCTGGACTCAGCAAACTTGGTTGGGTGACCCTGGTAATGTGCCCAAGCCAGTCTCATGCCTGGTCAAATTCCCTGGAGTCAATCTATGTCTGTTTTAACTCTGACATCAGCAGGGTCCTTTCTGTCATGATTCCTCTGGCAAAAGTGAGCATGCCCCCCAACCTGTGTCATCTCCTGACTCCAGCCAGTGGCCCTTGCCCTGCTTTGACTTAGGCTTGGTCATGACAAGTGGCAGGGTTCAAGGAAGGGACAAAGAAGAAAGAGATCTGATAGGGCCTACCCAGCATCCAGATGATGAAGGAGACCAGGAATCAGGGGGCAGCTCCATGAGTGGCAAGTGAGATCTCTGTGGTCCAGGACAAGATATTTCACAGAGGCTTTCCTTTTACTGCCTTTTTATTTTTATTTTGAGACAGGGTCTCACTAAGTTGCTAAAACTGGCCTTGAACTTGCAATCTTCCTGCCTCAGCTTCCTGAGTCTGGGATTACATGTGTGAGCCATAGCACCTGGCTGCTTTTACAGCCTGCTTAGGGCAGACCAGATACATTCCAGGGAGTCTAGATTGCCAGTTAGAGTTTCAGGGCAACAGGGTAGGTCACTACTGCTGCTCCAGCTAGAAAAGAATAAAAAGTGCCACTGCCATCAGGTCACCAGACAGGGGCCAAACCTGCTTTTAGATCAGCTTTGCATAATTGGGCCATTTAGAAATCCAACTATTGATACAACCTTCTAGACATTATTGCGATTCAGATCCACCCTGCATGATCAGATCTGTGCCCTTCTTGATCTTATCTCTCCTATGCTCTCACTGGCTTACCAGCCCCATCTTTTTCTTGAACATCTCAAGCTGGTCTCCACCTCTGGAACCTGAGTTGCCATCTTCTCTTCCAGAATGTTTTTGCCCTAGATCTTCACAGATGAACTTCTGTCATTCGGGGCTCCTCCAGACATCACCTGTTCAAAGAGGCCTGCCCCTTCATCCAGTTATCTTTTCCCAACCCCAATTTATTTTCCTCATCACTCTTCTGGGTCTATGTGAGCCTGACTTACTTGTCAGCTACTTGCCTGCCTTCCTCACTAGAATGCAAACTCTATGAAAACAGGGACCTTGTCTGTTTGCCACCATGTCACCACACACAGTACTGCTTCATGGGCAATGCTTAATGTGCATATGAAGCCTGAAAAGTCCCAAAGCTGACTTACCCACAGGAAGAGAAGCCATTTTGGACTCTACTGTCTGCTTGCTAAGTCTTGTGTTTCCTAAACCATCTACTTCTACTTCTTGTCTGGTGGTTTGTTTTTTTTTTTTTTTTTTTTTTCTTTTTTTTTTTTTTAAAGTCTGTCTCCAAAAGTAGAAAGAAGAAAGACAAGGTCAAAGAGGAGAAACTGTTAGTAGCCTTGAAAGCTTTTCCAAGGGAGGGGCTGAAAGGAACTCATCTGAAGTTTTTAATATTGGAGCCATTTTTGCTTCCCATATCCATTAATGAGTGGCTAATAACATTTTATTTGCTTTAAAAGAACTACCAAGCTCTAATCATAGGGTTTGTTTCTTTTCCAGAAAGCGGATGTTAGTGCTGTTAATCAAAAGCCTTTGAATCAAGGTCATATGATTTCTAACAGATTATTTCCCTCACAACATGTTTTTGTCTCATAGCAACAAATCGTATCATTAAAATCACTAAGGCATGTGGGCTAAGTGTTTGATTAGCTGTAACTTTCATTTCTGAAATGGCCACCTGTGGTAAAAAGTTATATGAGCAGATGAAAATGATCCACCTCATTGATTTTAAAAGTTGGGGTACTGACAGTATAATCCTCTGTGCTGTCCTTTTATTGTTTAAAACAAAGAAATATTTAATATTAGAGGGTCAACCAAATATAAGCTTCCTTTTTGTCCCCCCCCCCCCCCCCCCGTAAATTTGGCTGGTTGTATGGAAAAGTTGCTAAATAAAAAGTGTGTTTTGTCAGGTAAATGAATATCTTTTCATTGCTGAAGTTTTAATCATTCTGTTCTGTTATTATGACCATACCTTATAGTTTAGTTGGCTACTATATACAACAATGGCTAACATTTATGATCCCTTGCCACATGTCAAATACTGTTCTAGGAAGAATGTTCAGAATAGAATCTGAATTCAACATGGCCCTTGCATCCTTCATCCTCTGTCACATTATTCTCTCCCTGCTCCTCCTCCTCCAGCTCTGCTGCTTTGCTTTTGGTACTTTAACATAGAGCTCCTTGCTTCCTCATCTTTCTCAGCCTTTAGGTTTCAGCTCAGCTGTCTCTTCAAAGAGACATTCTCTGGTCAGCCTATCAACATCTGTTCCAACACTTGGTTATTTCATTGATAGTATACATTATCTGTCTTTTTTTTTTTTTTTTTTTTTTTTTTTTTGGTGCTGATATCTACTTCTTTTGTCTCCCCAGTAGATTGTGAACTCCACAAAGATAAAGACCATGTGTGTTGTATTCACCACTATATATGCAGTGCCTACTAGATGACCTGGCAAATATTTGTTGAATAAATTGATAAATGAATGGACAGGTTCTGTTTCTAGGTTCCATTTTCCTCCCTCCTTTTCTTCCCTCCAAAACAATTAAAGATGGCTTTTGCAAGGCTTGACATCACAAAGACTACTCTTGATTAGGGGGTCACTCCTTTCCCCAGAAAGCAAAGAACAGATTTATTTTTGTTCATTCAACAAATATTTATAGAATTTCTATGGCTGGGCACTTGGTGAACTGAGATAAATAGGATACAGTTCCTTTGAGTAGCTCAAAATAAATGGAGAGAGGAAGAGAGAAAAATCTGTCTCTGTGTGGGTGTCTGTTTTTAAACACAAACCCACACTAGTTCATGTGTGAGAATGGGAGGCACACAAGTCGGCAACCACCTTCTTAAGAATCACTGCTCAAAAATAGTTTCTTACAGGCTTATCCCCAGTGCCTAAAATTCCATCAGGAGAGTTTACTATAGGAGATGGAAGGTGGGTGATGTGATAGACAAATGATTTGTAAGCATGGTAACTCATCAGTTCTGAGGCAGTGTTGATCACACAACAGAAATGAAAATCTTGCACAATCCTAAGTGGGTGCCCAGTACTGTACGTTATTTGTCAGTCCTGTGATCCTCTTGGCCTGTGTTCACATGGTCTTCATGTTACTAGGCTTTTAGCACTTGGAATTTGTAAACCAAATCCTAAACGAGGTTTTCCATTTATCAGTGAAAACATTCAACATTTTTCTTCCTTATTAAGAATGGTATTAAGAGAGTCTGTGAGAGAGAAAATAAAATCTGATTTTCAAGTTGTCAAAAAAACATCATAATAAAATGCAATCGGTTTAGCCAGGAAACAAAATAGCCAACATAAACTGTTAACAGGAACTCCCACAGCTGTAACCAGCTGTGGTTCCTACAAGGCAACTCCTTTCTTTATCATTTCTTCCATCTGGTTTAATTTTTCCTTTTTTAAATTGTGTGTGTAAATGATCACTTTTTAGGGTTCATGAGAACAATTGTAGGCATGTACCCACAAGCTTTATTTTATTCTGTCTCCTTGGTAGAGAAAGCAAGAATCTTATAATAAAATAAGGCCTTGCTACACTTAATTCTTTCTTTCTCTCCAATATATCTGCATCATGGGTTTTATTTGATTGTGCAGTCATGAACTCCACTCTGCTGACCTTCAACAGAAGGATTCTGAAGCAGTAGAGGCTGACTTCTCCTGGGGGTGCAATGAGGAGAAAACAAGCTATTCTGTTTCTCTTTCATCTGCTTTGAAAACTTTTTTTTTAAACATGAAAGGGATGACCAGTAACCATTTTTGCTTTAACTTGCAAAAAGCTAAGCTACGCCATTTGCATGGTGATCATTATTTATTTATATATTCATTAACACGCAAGGAAGTAATGCTCTTCTAAAGCCAAGTGGAACCACGTAGCCATGGTTTCCAACTGCACAAGCATCCCTCAGGTGAATGGCTCTTTTGAAGTGGTTTTGTTGGCAATTAAGTGCAGTTATAGCCCTGACACGAAACTAAGCATTTGTACACCTGCTCTGAATGCTTAAAATCTGTGCTAGTGAGAGGGATCTGGAAGTAAGGCATACTCTGCAGGGCTGGGCTACAGGATCCATTAAAAAATAACAATAATAACTAAGAGCTGCTAGTATTGAGGACTTACTAGCAGCCAGCCACATTCCTGGTGCCTTTAATACATTATCTCATTTAATCCCCTCAGCAGCCTTCCTGGGAGTCATTGCTGCTCCAATCCTCATTAGTATTCTGGGGCTGCAGTGCCCTACAGGAAAATCACAAGCACTGTGCAACCCTGACCTCTTCCCTGTGATTAGGTGCCCTTGGGAGCCAGGGCCACAGTATCTGCGGGATGAACTAAGGCAAGCTCGTCTTTGTGCATTCTTAGTTCTGCTTACTTTTCCCTCCCTCCCTCCCTTCCTTCTTTTTTTTTTTTTTTTTTTTCCCTTGCTTTTGTTGTTGTTGTTGTTTGTTTTGGTTTGGTTCTAGGGATTGAACCCAGGAGTGCTCTACCTCAGAGCTATATCCCCAGCCCTTTTTATTTTATTTTTGAGAGAGGATCTCTCTAAACTGCAGAGTTGACTTTGAATTTGTAATCCCCCTGCCTTAGATTCCCAAATCACTGGAATTATGGGTGTCTGCTACTGTGTGCAATTTATTCTCCAATTATAGAAGTAATATTTGCTATAAAATAATTTTAACAAAGCATAATAGTTAGAAGGAAAATATTCTTGTCTCATCTTAATTCTCTGCACCCGCCTCCCAACCCTTGTCACTTGTAACAGTTGGTACAATCCTTCTGGAGTTTTAAAATGTATGAATAAACACATATAACTTTAAAAAATGAACATATATGGGATCAGTATTGCATCTTGTTTTTTGACTTTATCTTTCAGAATGTGGACAGTATTTTATTCTATGCAATAGGGACCTTTTAGACCATTGTATAAATAAACCATAAATTGTAAATGTTCTTTGACTTATGATGGGGCTGTGTCCCAATAAACCCACAGTAAGATGGAAACAGCAAATCAAAAATGCATTTACTGCACCTAACCTATGGAATATCATACCTTAGCAACACAGTACACTGTAGAACAGGGGTTGTTTACTTGTTGAGCATGTGACTGTCTGAGAGCTGTGCCTCACAAATGTCTATTGATTTCACACTGTTATAAAGTCAACAAATATTAAGTCAGGGACCATCTGTACTCATCCAGCCCCTTGTTGATAGACAGTATAGTACTTTAATGCAACACTGTTATGTAATAAACTTCCTTGTTCATATTCTTTTATATACTTGTTCAAAGTTTCTACAGCATAGAGTATGACAGATGAGACTTCTGGCCAAAGGAGCACATGTAAAATTCTGATAGTAAAATTGCCCCCCATGAGATCGCATCAACTTACACGCCTATCAAAAGTGTATCAGAGTATTCAGAACCCCACTAATACTAGGGGTTGTCTGAGGTTTTTATTTTTGCACCTCTGAACAAGGAAAATGTATCTTTTAATTTTTTTGCATTTCTTAAATGTTAAGCTTGGTTTCTTATGCATATTGGCTGTTTATACCTCTTCTGTGAATTATTCCCATCTCCTGTCCAAGTTCTCTCCTGTCTGCCTTTCATCATCCCTCTGCACTCCCAGGATCCTAAACATCCCCCTTCCAAGTCAACAGAAGGAAATAAAACAGAGGGGAAGGTGAACAGATGAAAGAAAGCAGGTCCTGAGGTATAAAAGGTGAAGCATTCCCAGTTGGGTGTATTTGTCTTTTAAAGGAGCCTGCCAGAGGGGACAATGTTTACTTCCAAAGACTGGATTGCTAATGGCACAATTTCAGGCTTCAATGGGAAAAACACTTTCCAGTGCGAAGATCTTCTTGAGATCCTCATTATTACATTGAGTCAGATGTTTGCTTTGTCTATGACACTGAGACTTTCTACTGTTAGTAGATAAAGCTCAGGCCTTAATATCACAAAGCCTTTGACTAAGTATTCATGCTTCTGCACATTTACCCAAGAAATTGATCAGACATGCAGATAAAATCTTGTGTGCATAATGTTTGCTGTAGCACCACTTGCTGAATCATAAAACTGGAATCTAGTTGAAATGTCCAAAAATAGAGAATGGGTTAATAACAATTTGGTAGATCTATCTGGTGAAATACAGTGCAGCATTTTTAAATGATACTGGAAGAAGTACTACTCAGTGTCATTTTATGCAAAGGAAAAAAAACACTAGAAGTAAATAATGTCAGAACTTTAACAAGGAATTATATTTGAGTAATGGAAATCCAAGTCTTTTTTCTTTTTTGAGCTTTTGGACATATTTCAGTTGGGAGGAGGTGACAAATATTATAGCTATGACCAGAAAAATTATCTTTAAATGTAGATAGCAGAATATTAAAAAGTACCTCATGGTATTATGCTCATAAAGTATTCCTTTTTTAACCTGGAAATCACTGGGAAATAAACATAGGCCTGGACTTGCCAAAGTTCAGTTCTCAGTGAGTCATACTTAAGGGAATCTACCACCACACCCATGCTGTGACTGGGCAATCAGAGCAGCCAGTGGCATCCATGCCCCTCCCACACCCTTTCTCTGCCACATCTAAGGGAAGAAGAATGAAGAGGAAGAAGAACCCAAAAGCCCAAGAATATGAACAACAGAGAAGTTTTCTAGAAATCATTTGGGTCAGCTCTCTACCTTTAAGCAGGATTCAGGTAAACTATCAAAAGTGTATCAGAGTATACAGAGTATAACCCAGACAGAGGCAGCTACTTTGTCCTTAAAATTTCCTGAGAAGGTTCCATGTGAGATAGGTTTGGGCTAAGAAAAAGCATCCTCTCAAGGCCCTTGCAAATCTAACCACACATGGAAGGCCTCTCTACATTTGGACAAGTCTGTGCTGGTCTAGTGACATGAGGTATTGATGTAGGACCTTGTTTCTTCTGTCACCCAGCCCAGAATGTCCACAGGCAGTGAGGATCACTTACATGGTACCCGGGGATGGCACGTTCCGGGACAATGGCAATAGTTCCATGGAGCATGTGGGGAAGGATTGGGAGGCAACATCTGGGCACACGCTGGATACCTCTGTTCAAACTGAGGGAACTCTCGAGACCTGAGAGGTCCGGGGAGGTCCTGAAAGCAACACACGGAGGTGAGGGGGAGGGGCCTTTCCAGCTGTCTGATGCCCAGGACATCCTGAGGTTGGGAATCGTACCCCGTGTCTATCGTCGGCACATCTGGGGCTGCTCGGTTCCTGTGGGGCTGTGGTGGAGGCATCGTGTCTTGGCTACTGCCCGAGGAGTCTGCTGAGGCATTGGATAAACTTTGGTCTGATTTGTCTGAGTCATGGCCAGTGTCAGGAGAAGCTGCTGAAAGCTGAGATTCCAGCCATCGATGACGTTTTTCCATAAATGAAAACTGATGCTGTAGTGGGAGGGCTCCGACCACAGACTCAGGCTCAGGCTCACTGGCTGCAGAGGAGCCTGAGGAAAAATCTTTGCCTGGGTCTGGATGCCTCCTGAAGAAACTGTCTTCAGTCTCCTCCAGGACATTAGAGCGTAGGCAGCTGATCTGCTGGGACATAGGCTGATATTGATTTGCAAGTTTCAGGGGAGGGTGAACCTGAGGAATGTCTCCTGGGGAATAGAGAGGATCTTTAGGTGCAGACAAGCTGTTGGGCGCCATGTTTCCTATATTTGGAACAGGTGGTTCTGATTCCTCTTCCAGGGAATATTCTGGGATTGGTTTCAGCAACTGACTTGGGTATGGTTCTGATTCATCAACCTCCACAGGAATGCTTCGGTTCATTCTAGTTTCTGGAACAAGAGAAAACATGCCATAGCCTTAGCAGACAGTTCAATTCTTGGAGTCCCCACTTTATGACCTTAAGGGACCTCCTTTAGGATGTGGTTTAAATTAACAGTAGTGTGACACCACTGTGCTTGCAGGGCCCCATCACATAAAGTTGTTTACTTATCCTCCAGGCAAAGCCGCTAATGCTTATGAAGATATTTTATCTGGAAGGCAATTCAAAGAAAGTGACTAGAAGTCATCTTGTGGTAAAAGTCACTCACCAGCAAGGAGAAAACATGGATGAAAATCAACTGCCAGGTATTGAGAAAAGAAATTATCATAATGTGGGGCTGCTTCGTGTGTGTTTGGAATACACGATGAAATGCATTTCAGTAACTGATGTGGAATGATTTCCAAGATATAGTCTAAGATGTCAAAAAAAAAAGAAAGAAAAAAAACAAGGTACAGAACAATGCTGCTACTTTGTGTAACAAAATTAGGAGAGGGGAATGTGTGTTTATCCTTGTGTGGGTATCTGCTTATACCTGCGTAAGAGGTGTGAAGGGTTTGGGGGTATTAGTACATTGCCTTTGAAGATAGACTAGGCTGGGGAAGAGGAGTGGGAGGGAGAACTTTTGAACTTTTACAATTTTGCTCTATTGCTTAATTAAAAAATAAATAATTTTTTTTTAATTAGAAAAACAAAGCACAAGTTTAAAACACACTGAAAAAAGGTCATAATGACATTTTCCACTTAACAATGTTAGGTCATTTGGAGAACTTAATTCCCTCTGGCACTATCCCTGCAGTGAAGGTAGCCATGACCATATGGTTTATGTGTGTGGTTGAAGTTAGAGAATAGAGCCCAAGCAATATTATTTTAATCTATAAAAAGAGAATTCTTAGCCAGGCATAGTGGTAGTATATGCCTGTAATCCCAGTGACTCAGGAGGATAAGGCAGGAGGATTGGGAGTTTGAGGCTAGCCTCAGCAATTTAGTGAGACCTTCAGCAACTCAGCAAGACCCTGTCTCTAAACAAAATATAAACAAGGGCTGGGGATGTGGCTCAGTGGTTAAGCACCCCCTGAGTTCAATCTCTCATACCACAAAAAAAAAAAAAGGAACTCTTAATCGGCATAACGATTTCCTTCCTCTTATCATCAATTTGTTGAAATGATGACTGGCTCAAGGGGAAGCAATAGGCAGGCCAGTGTGGAGTGGAGGCACGGGTGGTTTGTAGAAGGCTGAAGAGCAGATGTGGTAAAAAGGCAAGTAAGTGAAAAAGAAAAAAATCCCAGAGGTTTATTCTATGCAAGGCCTTTGTACATAGCATACTTCAAATACGAGAGAGAGAAAAGAGACTGTGTGTGGATTTCTAAATTCTTACTTTGGATCCATGCAGCATTTCAACCACAAACATTTACTGAGGGCTTACTGTGCCTGAAGTCACTGAGTACAGAAATTATTGTTCTAAGACAGCTTTTGAAGAACATGAATTCACTTTCTCTTGTGTCCTGAACCCAATCCAATGAGAACAAGACTGCATTTTGAAATGCTCCCCCTTTGCAGAGGTGAAGCCAACAGTTTGCTACCAGATGTATCTTTTGCTTTTCTTTTCCTTCTTTCTTTCTTCTTCTTTTTTTTTTTTTTTTCCCCTGTGCTGGGGACCAAACCCAGGGCCTCATGCATACTAGACAAACACTCTACCACCAAGTTACATCCACATTCGTTAGTAGATGTATCTTAACTGCCTATAGAAAGCCAGGCATGGTAGCCCATACCTGTAGTCCCAGCTATTTGAGAGTCTGACGGGGGAGGATCACTTGAACCCACAAGTTGGAGATCAGCCTGGACAACATAAGAAGACCTTCACCTCAAAATAATAAAAACAAATAGCTGCCTATAGAAAGTTCCCTGGCTGGCCCTCCCTCATCCTTCAGTCTTTCCCTTCTGGTTTGTCTCCTCTTCAGGTTGTGTGTGTCCCTTGTCCCTTGACTCTACAGAAAAGAGACCTCACCATCTAAATTGATTAGATCTTGAAAAAATGAGTAAGAACCTACCCCAAACCACGAATGTTCGCCTTTCTACTCTCTAAAAATGCTCACCATTGTTTTCCTTTCTTCCTTACAATTTGTCTGCAGCTATGAAATTGAATATGCCCTACAACATGCTCTTCAGCTGGACAGGAAACAAAAGTATTTTCTCAAGGGCTGGCTGAGTGCTGGATAATCTCCTGCTTGCATCTGTGAGCCCCCAGACAAATGAGAGGGCAAAGAGATGCGGAAAGTGAGCCAGCTAAGGAGGACGCGACTCCAGCAGCTCTTGCTTGTCAGGTGGGTTTCCATTGCTTCCACTTCAGGCAGCTCAGGGACAGCCGTTTACAATCTCCCTAGATTTCTAAGCATGAATGAGAAAATGCTTCTTTCCAGAAAACAAGTTGCACATTTGACTCTTCTAGTTGAGGGGCCTCCAGAGGCTTGGAGGAAGCTGATAGAAAAGGTGAGTAGAGTGGTTATTTCATGACTGCGAGTCTGAGGTCCATCAATGGTTACTTATGGCTGATTTGGAAAGGAACACAGGGACCCTCAGATGATAGTAAATAAACCTGCCACGACAATAGCCAACCTCTTAGTAAAACTATAGGATTAGTAATCACTACAAACACAAAATGGACCCTGATGTTTTAAATATGTCGCTATCTTACTTTGGATCCATGCAGCATTTCAACCACAAACGTTTACTGAGGGCTTATCAAATACTCAAATAGCAAATAATTATGGAAACCTTACTGTGTTCTATGTGGTTCATCCCCCTTCTAAGGCATATGCTCAATAAAACTCCTTCCTTCTAAAATATCTATAAGTGATACAAAATCCAAGAGCTACAGAAGGTTATACATTGAAAAAATAATCAAAATTCTTTAAAAACAAATTTTTTTTATTGTGACAATAGAGATTGTACCCAGGCCTTGAACATGCGAAGCAAGCACTCTACCACTGAGCTAGACCTCCAGGCCTCAAAATTATTTCTAAAGATAAGTAAAGCATTATCCCTACCTTTAGGTTTCTTTTGATTCAGAACAAGAGAAAAACAAACAGAAAGGAAAGCAAAGGCTCTACCTCAGGGCCTTTGCACTTGTCATTCCCTTTTATATCTGCATGGCTCTCTTCCCTTTTCCTTCAGATCTTTCCTCAGCTGTCCCCCTGTTAGTGAGATATGCCTGGGCACAGTTTCTAAAATTTTTACACTCTCCTCCCACTCTGTTCTCCCTTGCTTATTTTTCTCCTTTATAGCAATAATCACATCTTATATAGTATCTAAATGTATATTATAAATGCAAATATATAGTAGATTACTACTTTATTGCCTCTCCCTTCTTTCTAGAATAGAAACTTCACAAGGGCCTATTTTTCAACTGTTCTAGTCACAGCTCTATCCTTGGCACTTAGAACTGTATCCAGCACTAGTAGGTGTATAGTCAAGATTTGCTGAATGAATAAATAATTGATGCCTATTTCAGACTGGGCAGATCTGCATAGCTAGAAGGGTCACTGACAGAATGTTAGGCTCCATGGGGGGCTAGCAGGGAGTATCTGGTGGGCCAAGTTCTCAGGGCTCTTATAATTATGCCACATGGGTGACCCTGACCACTGCTTCTCTTTCCTATTCTCACAAATATTCATGAAATGTTCACTGATTGTCAAGCTGTCAAGGCAGGCCTGGGTCATGCCTGAGAGATCCTGCCTATGGGCAGGGTTGACCATAGCTGTCACCGACAAAATAAGAATATTCCACCAGCCAGTGCGATGGGGCATCTGTTTTTTGGTTCCACA
This sequence comes from Marmota flaviventris, assembly GCF_047511675.1. Lineage (NCBI taxonomy): Eukaryota > Metazoa > Chordata > Mammalia > Rodentia > Sciuridae > Marmota > Marmota flaviventris. The sequence goes on along the minus strand of NC_092503.1, from coordinate 52,062,311 downwards.
CAGGGAGTGCTGGTCTGTTTGTATGTCCACAGAGCTCTGCCCAGAACAGAGGAGGGCAAAGCCCACTTGCCACTACCACATGGGCCCCTTATGGCCCCAACCCTCTGCCAGAAGTGGCAGAATATGGCCAACTCTGCCAGCCCTCTCCAGGCAGTCACAGAGGACAGTTATATACAAATGTACATCAGGGCCACACGGAGATATGTGGGTTTTGTTGGAGATGCAGTTTTATCTGTTTTATCTTTAATATAAACATTGTAAAAAAATAATGGACCTTAAAAATATCATTGAGTGTCTCTTCACTGCTAACCATTTTCTCCTCTTTTCTTCCAGACCTTCTCCGTATACTGTGCCTGTGGTTATAACCCCAGTACGGTCTGTGCTGCAGTCCTTAACAGAAGGCCACCTGGATTGAAATAGAAAATGCATGTTTTCTAGCGATGACCTAGAGAAAAAGCACTGACCCCCAAGAGGACAGAATATCTGCTCACCAGGACCCAGGACTCCAAACACCTGCATTGTCTAGACAGCCTGGACTCCTGTGGTGCTCAGAATGCCTGGGAGAAACTGAAGCCTGTCTGGCCTGGAGGACAGTGACCATGATTACTGCACTGGGACCCATCCCTGAGGAGAAAGGACTTGCTTGAGGATGAGGAGAGTTTCTGGCTCAGACTCCCCTTGTGAGGATCCTAATGCAGATGCCCAGGCCCCACACATAGGGACTATGAGGTGGGGCCAGGGCCTCCCAGTGTCTTAAGTCCCAGATGAAACAGGTCCTCTCTTGCTTTGCCAAGAGGAGTGAAATCTGTACAGTTTGGCAATAACTCTCAGAAGTTTTAAAAGCTTCTGACCTTTGACCTAGTAATTTCACTTCTGAGAATTTCCTCTGCAGAGCATGTATGTGCACACTGTGTGAAATGAAGAGGCTCTGAAGATGGGCAGTGCAGAGAGGTTTATGTAGCCAAGACTAGAAACAACCCACATGTCCAAAGAAGTGCTGAGTTTTAAAACTGTTCTGTATCTGGACAATGGATATTTGTATCTTAAAAAAAAAAAAAAATGAGGAAGTGCTATGTGATTGAAATGGAAGCAACTACAAAACTTATTAAATTCAAAAAATTAAAGAACAGTGTGTAGGGTATGCCACCTTTGCATGATGTAGGAGCACAGCTGCATGTCTCCCCTTAGAAATTAGGAAAAATGTTTGCCTCTAAGAAGGGAACCGGATGACTGGGAAGAGGGCAGGAGAGAGATCTGCCTTTCAGAATGGGTTATACCTTTTAAGTTTTATACCAAGTGCCTATATATCTCTAATAAAAATGAAAAGGAGCCAGGTGGAGTGGCGCATGTCTGTAATCTCAGAGACTTGGGAGGCTGAAGCAGGAGGATCGTGAGTTTAAAGCCAGCCTCAGCAACTTAGTGAGGCCCTGAGCAACTTAGCAAGACCCTGTCTCAAAATAAAAAAAGGCTGGGGATGTGGCTCAGTGGTGAAGCACCCCTGGGTTCAATCTCTGGAACCAAAAAATTACATTGAATTAAAAAATAAAAAGGAAAAGGAAAAGTGGTGTTGATTCTGATGTTCACAAAGATTAAGAACCAATGTGAATGAGGAACACATAAGCCTCCCAGGAGAGAGTGAACATGTCCCTCAGAATAGAAAAACCATTTGTCAGAGGGTGAGGATGTTTCTGGGGTGGGCATGGAGGAGCAGGAGCTATGAAGAGCCAAGTCCCAGAAACACTGACCAAACTGCGACAGTTTACATGTGAGTCTAGTTCATACTCCTGATCCGACTCTAAAGAGAAAAGGTTTTCTTGTCTAAAACCTCATTGCCCTTTGGGCCGAGAGCTGTGTCTCCAGTTCTTTGATTCTGACCACCTTTCTGATTTTATGATTCTGCCTTCAAATCTCTATCAGTTTCTCTGTCTCTCCCCGAGTCACTCACTTTGGTTTCCTTTTTACCTCCTCAGACCCCAGACCTTTCTCCTGACTCCTCTATCCTGCTCCACTCCCGCCCCACCCCACCCCCAGCCTGGTTTTGCAGATAAGATCTTCTCCAGATGTCAGCAACCTTGACATCCTTGACAATGCTCCCTGTTTCCCATCCACAGAATTTCCCACACTTTCCCCCCACCACCATTTTTTCTGTATATAGCTCTGCCAACCTCCTCGAGCTGCCTCCAACCCTGCTCACCTCTATTCCCAGCATCCTTCACCTCCTGTAGCACATTTTGCATTAAATTACTAGTATTTCAAAACAGAGTCTTTTAGTCTTCACAATCCCACCTTTCTGATCTCCTAGTCCATTAGAAGCTTCTTTTCCCCCCATCAGGCCTGCTTTCTTTTCTGCAGGTCCATTAGACCCCAACCTGGCCTGTGTGGGAAGCAAGTCTCTTTCAGGGTACACATTAGCAGAACTAAAGCCTGCCTTCACAGTAACTGTGGTTTATGCCTTCCAGATGCTCTTTACTCAGAATCAACACTTATTTCTAAGATGTGGGAAAATACACAGTGATTGAACACATTGGCTCTGAACTTAGACTCCCCAGACTTGACTTCTTTCTCTGACAGCTGTGTAATTAGATTGACAAAATTACTTAACTTCTCTGGACCTTTTTTTTCTCATCTACAAAATGGAGAAATAGCAATACTTGCTCCAGAGGGATAAAAGAAGATACACAGTACTGAATGCAGAGCCTGGACCATATCAACCTCTTAAAAAAATGACCTTTGTTATTATTTTTCCTGCAGTGAGTGATTTGGCTTTGGAACTCTTTTTTTCTAGACTGTGTTGCCTGGTTTTATACCCAGGTGCTAAAAGTACCATATGAATCTAATGTATGGACACTGAATCTTTTTAACCAACATGTACATATGAGAGTCATTTCTAGCACATTTGGTTAGCATCATCTCATTTGGTCCTTGAAGAAGCCTGGGCCACAGGAGGGGGAGAGGTACCATCCTGCCATTCCTGTTCCACAAAGGCTTAGATACCTTATGTCGCTTTTCCAAAGTCACACAACAAGTGACTGGTAAAAGCAAATCTTAACTGTAATCTGCTAGGTCTTTCCATTAAACCATACAGAACTTTTCTTCCAAAGGACCAAATAGTAAATCATTTATGCTTTATGGGCTTCACACTGTCTCTGTCTCATATTCTGTTTCTTATTCTTATTTTAAACAACCCTTTAGAAATGTAATGATTCTTAGCAATAGGTTAGTATAAAGAAATCACAGTTACCTTTGGCCCAAGGGTTGTAGTTTATTGACCACTAACACAGATTATACTGATATACCAAAATACAAGCCTAACGAAGTGGATCTACCCAAGAAACTTTACCCTTTGTTAGCAATCACTTGTTAATATTTATTGAATGGTTACTATGTGTGAAATACTGTTCCAAGTTTTTTATATGCATTAACTCATTTAGTCCCCATGGTAACCTTAGTTGATAGGTACTTCACTTTATAAATGGGGAAACTGAGGCATGGGGAAGGTAAGACACTTCCTCAAAGTCACATGGCCAATAAGCGCAGAACTGGGTTCAAATCTGAGCAGTTCAGCCCCAGATCCTGTGCACTGAACCATGTGTATCTTGTGTGGGAGCATTGATGGATATTTGGGAGAGAGAGAGGGGATAAAGGAAGCCATGAAGCCTCTCGAAGCTTCTGGATTAAATATGTTTCAGACTGATTCACTTTAATGCTAAGGGATGTTAAAACATGCCACCTGTGTTCTGTAAAGCATCACCAGGCCGGAAACCTGCAGGAGCTTTCCTTCATGCCATTGTAATAGAGGGTACAGAGGCAACCTTAGAGGCATCTTGATTTGAGAAAAGCACTTGATTGGATCTCATTAAATTTTAATCATAAACTGAATTCCAAATAGATTGAAAACTGGTTGACAGAGCACAAACAAAGGGTGATGATAAATGGTGATGCATCTAGAGAGGGGATATCTTCCAGGGGACGCCTCTGAGCCAAGGACGGGAGGGATTTAATGAAGGTATTATGTCCCTGTAAGAAGACAAAACACATAGCAAGGAAGAGAGGGAGGGCAGGAGTGAGCAGCCTGGGTAATTAATAAACCACATTAACAGCTCCTAAATAGTCAAGGCTGGGTATTCACCAACTGCTTAGGTTTTTTTTTTTTTTTTTTAAGTATTCTCTAGGTCAACCAGAGGGTTGAAGAGTTCTGTGAACGCAAAACATGCACATTTCAGATGGACATAATAAATAAATATATAAATTTATAATTGGAGGATCCTCAGATTCAATTTGGATCAGATACTTTCCATTATAGATTCTCAAGGTCTTAGTTTTCATTCCCCAGAGAACAATTTTTAATGTGTCTTAAAGACATGATTTTTTTTAAAATCTATAAACTCATTAATGTTCTTTGTTTACTGTCCAAATGCATGCAAAACTTACATAACATTGGTTTTGCTTAATGGCTCAGATTCAAACTCCAGCAAACATATGCTTCCAAGTTCACTTGCAGAACTTCCCTGTCAGAGAAGTTCTTCCATTAAGTTTGCCAGAGAATTTGCAACTGTGAGGCCTGGATACAAGGCGGCGTTTACTGATCCCCAGATACAACCCTGCATAGGAAGACTCGGGTCAGGCAGAGCACAACATAGTGTGAACTGACCTGATTTGAGGAAGTCTACTCTGGGGTTCCTGAGAGCAGGTGAGGGAGGAGCAGGTGGACTCAGGGGAGCAGACTCATTCTGCCACTTTGGAAGTCGGTTGTAAACATTTAGAGAACAACCTCAAGCCAGCCCATGTTCTGGCTGTCGTTGTTTTTGTTTTCAGATAAGATGGGTTTTTATTAAGATGGGTTTTTATTGTGATCCCTAATTCAGTCCAGGCCACAGAGTGCAGGAGAGGAAGGGATGGAAAGGCAGAAAGGCGTATGGAAGAGAAGTATGGCATGTGGGGAAGAAGTAGGGAGAGAGACTCATTTAATTGTAATTTGTATGTGTCACGGGTCAGGTGGGAAGAGAGGGGAAGAATGAACAGAGGTCAAAGGCAAGAGCATTGCCTGGAAAGCCAGTAGCCACAAAGAGTCTGGACAGACAGCTCAGAGGAGGAAGCAGCTCAGGGATGCGAGGGAGACCTGTTGACCCTGAGAGGAAAAAGGGAAAACACAGAACTCCGGCCAGGACAACAATGCAGCAGAGGAAAGCCAAGTTCCCTCATTGCTGAGGGAGCTGCCAAGGTCCCCTGCAGCCCAGGTCTGCAGGGGGTTGCATGGGTGGGGGCTCCCCAAGGTCCATCCCATCCCTCCCAAATAGCTTGACTTCAGCTGCCTTGGCAGGGAACCAAGCCAATCTGGCACAACTCCACAGGCCACCATGTGGAGGAAAGGCCGCCCCTCCTCAGCCAGTTTACAACTTCTGGTCTCCAGGAAGGTCTGAGTGCACACCAGAGAGCACACACGCAGGCGCGGAATGAGCTGGGCGGTCAGGCTGCCAAGCACATGTGGGCTCCAGGAGGCCTGCTGGGCGCAAGACAAGGAATGTCGGAGGGAGAAAGGACAGCCTGGGTTTCAGGAACTAAAAATATCTTGGTGACAATGCATTGAGAAGAAATAGGAGAGGCCCAGGGGGACAGCTTCTCGATTCCAGTCCTCAGATGCTTTTTCACGAAAGGCCTGCTGGATTGTTTTGATAAGGAAATGTGATCAAACATTAGGGGTCATTTAGTTGGATCTGAAAGGAATTTAAAGTTTAATGTGCCTCATCTGTGTGCTTTTTTTTTTTCCTGCAGCAGTTGCCTGCAATTCATATATGTACGTTTTTAAAGGCTAATCTAAAATTGCCTGCAGCAGGAAAATGATTTGAATTCAGGATATATCTGAGATCTTCATTCTTCGATGTGTAAAACATTGATTTAATTTAGACAAACTGCTCCACCATCATCTATCTTGCTGAATGCCTGTTAGAGTATGCCTGCAAATATGACTTTCTCCTCTCCTTTTAATTTTCAGAGCATTTGAAAGTCACAAACTCCTTAATCCTGGGAGAAGCAGGCTTTAGTGTTTTCTGTCTTTGCACCCTCCAAAAATGAGAATCCCTGAGTTAGAAAGTTTTCTCTCTAACACAATGACATATTATCTAGACCCCCACTCCTACTTAACCACCCCCACGCAATGAACAGAGCAGAGTGGCCGCATTAACCATCTCGACCCTCCTTGTAGAATGATTTGAAGTGGCAGTACCAGATAAGAATAAGGAGGCTGAGGCTGGGGCCTTTGGAGATTGACACAAGATAGCAACTGAACAATAGTTTGCCTGATTTCAGATAATGGTGCATCGTTATTTGAAAGTAAAACTGGGAACTTGCTGCAGGTGAAATGTTGAAATTCCTGTACTGTCATCCCAAAGAGAGAGAGAAACATCCAAAACATGCCAAGGGCAATAACAAGGCCTCAATATCCCACAGAAAGTTCAGCAATAACAAAAGCTCTGAATCAGTCTGTCCCAGTCAGCCAAAGCCTGTTGGAACTGTCCTGACAGAGACTAATTGCCCAAAAGAAACAATAACAATTTTTTTTTTTCAAAGCAGTGGTTTGGAAAAGGTTAAGAATTCAGCATATCCTCCATCTAATAATGAGTCTAATCATAATCATCACCCTTCCATGGTGCTAGGATATGTTTCACTGTTTCCTTTCCCCTTCCATTAAAGGACCCCCACACCGGCAGCTCCAGCCAGGAGACGTTGCCAGCAAAGTCAGTTACTGGCTTCTGGAGCCAAGCTTGCCTGCCAGTTCTCTGCCTCTGTGAGCACGGGGCGATGCTTCCTGGGTAACCCAAATGGGACATGAACTAATTCAAGAAATCCCCTGTTTTCTCTATGTGCCTAGAGCCAATGATGACGCCTCAATTCTAGACAGCCCTCCTGCAGAACCACTCGACCACCCTGTCTCCTCCAGTCCCAAGGGCTGCTTTACGTGGCCTAGACAACAGATGAGTGAAACAGAAATCAAAGAAACTTACATGGAAGGAGCCTTGGCACCTCCAAGGCATTTGACAGTATGCTGGCTTCTGGGGGCTAGAAAAGTATAAAGAAACAAAGTCCCTTTTCTTGGGCTAACCGACTAGTAGCAGGAGATAAGATTTATGCACATAGTAATCACTATACAAAACATATCTTCTAAGACCACCCATTACGGCTACCCCTCTGGGAGGACCCCAGCCTTGTTTTGTTAGACAGGAATGTAGACATCATCATATTAGTTCACACGCACTCACTTTACCGATGAAGAAATCCAGGCCTCGGGGAGCCAAAGTGAATTGCCCAAGAGATGGAACCACACAAAGTGGTGAGAGCTTGGAGCCAAGTTTCCTGTCCTTTTTAAAATGTATTTACTTGAACTAATTTTCTCCCATTCCTTTAAAAATCAACCCCCCTGTTCTAAGAGACCTCCTTAGCCAGGTACAGTGGCATGTGCCTATAATCCCAGCGGCTCAGGAGGCTGAGGCAGGACTGTGAGTTCAAAGCCAGTCTCAGCAAAAGTGAGGCGCTAAACAACTCAGTGAGACCCTGTCTCTAAATAAAATACAAAATAGGGCTGGGGATGTGGCTCAGTGGCCATGTGCCCCTGGGTTGAATCCCTGGTACCCCTTCCCCCCAAAAAAGGGACCTCCTGGACCTGGAAGTCACAAGAAGCTCGATCAGCTTCTAAAACCAAGTACTAGTTTCTTCCCTTACGTGCCCCCAAGGCTCCATCCAGTGCCAGCAAATGTCTAGCTGCTAGAGAGGAGTGGAAGGCCCGGAGAGGGGCTGGGGAGGCTTACATCCAACCCCCACAAGCTGAACCGGATTTCCTGGCCTAAGAATGCACTGTTGATTTTTTTTTTCCCTGCATGGAAATCAGGATAGAGAAAATTTGGGAATTTTCCTTCCCACTCTGTCCCTGACGTTTTCTGGGGCTGGAAGCCAATTACTTAATTTTTGCCATCGCCAACTCCTTCTCTGGAAAACTGGGGTTTGAATTCTTGATGGCAACTCTAGGGACACTGAGTACCTAACAAACTGTTCCCAGGCAGCTCAGTAGCTGGGCCGCCCCTCCTCAAAGAGTTAATCTCGGCTCGCCTGTTTGAAACACTAAACCAGCAACACATTTTGGCTGCAGACACCCACTATCATCTTCTCAGTCCAAGCTGGTCTCCCTACCAGCAAGTTAAAGGTGGAGAGAGGAGGGCAGAGGAAATGTAGGGGCAGCACATTTCAGCAAAGGAGAAAACAGTGTTTTGGAAAATGGGTCGGTGGTTAAGAAATCAGAGGAGGCAAAACAGCACTTACCTTAGATCCACTACGGACAGACAAACTGGGGCCCAAGGAGTGGTCACGCTCTCTGTTTCTCTGTCTTGGGTCTCTCTCCACCGACCTTCCTCGCCTCCTCCAAGCCCAGGTAAGTTGTAGAACAGGCTCTGAAGCAGGAAGTGGAAGTTGTATGCAAATCTCTACGGAGGCTAGGAAGCCTCTGTTCAGAATCTCCCTGTGGGCAGTGAATCAACGGCTAAGTCACTTTATTTTTTTAAAACAGAAACCTCCTTCATTCACTAGAAAGAGGCAGTGACCAAATTGGCTGTATTTTTTGTTTTCACCACCCGGCTAAGAAACTTCGGAGGAATGCCCTGGGCCTCGGGGTTAGAACAGGGCCCTCCCCAGGAAGATGTCTGGGAGGAGACAACTTGGGTGTTAAAGTTGCTAATGCATTAGCAGCTTCAAACGAAGAGGAGGATGGGGACAGATGATGGGGAGGAATAGCAAACAAGAGCTGCTGACTGTCTCCCCTAACTGCTTAAAACATTTGCTGCCCATGACCATGGAGGGGGCAGGCACTGCCCATGTCCCCTTTCCCCCATCTCTCTCTCTCTCTCTCTCACACACACACACACACACACACACACACACACACACTCAGTCCTCCTCTGGCTTCCCATTTCTTGACCTGTGGTTATAGTCATCCCCTTTCCATTGTTTGATCAGTAGCCAACGTAATTACTGTTGAAGGAGATGCTAGAGGCAGGATTAGCCTCAGCAACATACACGTATGTAGGTGCAGCAGAGGGTGATGGGAGTCACATCAGTGGGGATTTTGGAGCCAGAGGGCCTGGACATGGACCACCTGAGCTTCTATACACAGTGCTCCTGCTGCTGGATTTGGCTGCTTCCTGAAGAAGTATGAGATTAGGCCCTTCTGCTGGCTGTCACTCCACCCTCATGCAGGGGACAGCCCTAGAGCATCCCCATCCAGATTGTCTCCTGTTCTGCTCAAGCATGATACATACCTACAGCAGATTGTTCAACATCCTACAAAGGAAGCATGGCTTTTGAAAAAAACAGTATAACAAAGATAATACACATTTTGGTGTATCTTTTTACAGCAAAACACTTCTGCTGTTAAAAATCAAATATTGCGGGGTGCAATGGCACACACCTGTAATCCTAGTGGCTTGGGAGGCTGAGGCAGGAGGATCTCAAGTTCAAAACCAGCCTCAGCAACAGCAAGATGGTAAGAAACTCAGCAGAACCTGTCTCTAAGTAAAATGCAAAATAGAGCTGGTGATGTGGTCAGTGATTGAGGGCTGCTGGGTTCAATCCCTGGTCACTCCCCACCACCCAAAAAAATCACAAATATTTATGTTTATTATTTCTACATGCTCACCTGGAATAGTCACCTGAGATGTTATTTGGTGAAAAATATTATCCTATTCTTGCCAATGTATATGACAGATGCACACACACACACACACGTATGTAGATTTGTGTTCATTCATCACTGGTCCCTAGCACCTAGGGTATGGCTCAGAACATTACAGGCAATCACTATTTACCTGTTAGATGATCAAATCAGAAATCTCTGGAAGGACGCAAGACTAATGGTGTTCACTTCAAGGGAACAGGATTGAGGGAAATAAGTGAGAACAGAGCGCTTTATTCTATACACACATTTGGGTTGATTGCTTTTTCCCCCACAAGCATATAGTAATTTTTCATTAAAAATAAAGTTTTAAATTTTTTAAAATGTACTTATTACCTTGACCTTGAACTCTGTTTCAAAATTATTATCCGAACAATCTTTGGGGATGTAGAAGCTGGGGTTGCAACTGAATGGTAGAGTGCTTGCCTAAGATATGAGAAGATGGGTTAGGCCAACAGCACTATAAGAAAAAAAAAATCACTAGAATGATCTGTTGGGGTGTAAGGGGAAATAGCACTTTTTTGTGAAATAGTTGGTACCAGGGTAGTTTGAAGAAGCTGTCAGTGTTGGGAGATGAGAACAGAAAAGAATAGCATGGGGAAATAATAGTAGGGAGAGCAAGGGAAGGGGAGAGATGAAAAGATCTTTCACTTCTCTTAGATGTCCTTGAGTGGATTGGGAAAAGCTGGGAAGATACTTCTTTCAAATGCCACATTTGGAACACCATCCATCAGGAGGAAAAATTGGAACCTTTTCTTCCAGTGCTCCGCCAACTATTTTCAGGGATGCGGGGCCTAAGGACTCAGTGGGAAGAGCATCAGTGCTGAAATGCTGCTCTTAACTGCTGTTAGCTGAGACTTTCTTCCCTCTAAATTCATCCTGGGCAGGAAGGCAGACATGTGGGAGAGTGGCCTTGGCTGAGGCCCCTCCTGAAAAGCAGACTGAGGATGTAAATGGTTTAGAGTGTTTTGGACTGGAGAAATTTCTGTTTGAACATCCCTATTGCAATTACAGCAAAATATGGGTGACAGGGGGATATCAGGGAGACTGGGATATAAATACCTCTAGGCCCAGGGGCTTCCCGCTGGTTTTCAGGCTAACGCATCTAGCCTTTTAGGTGCCATCTCAGGGGATCATGACCTCATTGAGGACCTGTTAGCACATTTAATCCTCCAAACGGTCCTGTGAGGTGCATTGGTTATCATCCCCCCTTTACCTTTGAGGAAACTGAGGCCCAAAGACATTGGGTAACTTCTTCAATCACACTCATGTATTCGATGGAGGAGGATTGAGATGCCCAGCGGTCTCACTGCCAGTTCCTCCATTACCCACTTGCAGTCCGTGTTTCCTGAGCTCAGGTGGAGCACAGTAATTTGCTTTCTTTGCACAACTCTTGACAACACTCAAGAGGGGAATGAAAGGTGTAGGCAATACAAGGGTGGGGCTGTGACTGTGCCAGCTAGTCTCCCTGGTGCTATTTATACAGTGACAGCTGCAGAATTAATAGATAGAGCAGCTAAGGTGTGGGTCAGCCCTCCCTCCTGCTAAAAGGAGGGGAGAATTTGTGTCTGCTAGATTCTAGAGTTTGCTACATCTTTATCAGTTTGGGAGGCTATAACAGAATATCAGAGACTGGGTGGTCAAAGCAAAAAACAGTCTTTTTTTTTTTTAATAGTTCAGGAGGTTGTGAAGTTCAAGGTCAAAGCACCAGTAGATGGAAGATGAGAACAGAAAAGAATAGCATGGGAAGGAAATAGTAGGGAGAGCAAGAGAAGGGGAAAGATGAAAAGATCTTTCACTTCTCTTAGATGTCCTTGAGTGGACTGAGAAAAGCTGGGAAGATACTTCTGTGTGTGGAAAGCCTACCTCTTGGTGCAAAGCCTTCTTCTTGGTGTGTCCTTATATGGCAGAAGGAGGGCTAGGGTGCTGGCTGGGATCCCTTCTGTAAGGGTGCTAATCCATTCATGAAGCCTCCACTGTCATGACTCAGTCCCCTCTCAAAGGCCCCACCTCCCAATGCCACCTACTTGGGGTTAAAATTTTAACATATAACCAACCAAATGCACAGCGACTCAGGAGGCTGAGGCAGGGGGATCACGAGTTCAAAGCCAGCCTCAGCAAAAGTGAGGCGCTAAGGAACTCAGTGAGACCCTGTCTCTAAAAAAAATACAAATAAGGCTGGGGATGCAACTCAGTGGTCAAGTGCCCCTGAGTTCAATCCCTAGTACCCCGCCCCCGCCAAAAATCAGTAGAAATTAATAAGTGTTGGTGAGGATATGAACAAAGTAGAACTTTTGTGCCCTGTTGGTGAGGATGGAAAATGGTAGTGCTGCTATGGAAAGCAGCACAATAGTTCCTCAAAAAATTAAACACACACATGGGCTGGGGATGTGGCTCAAGCGGTAGCGCGCTCGCCTGGCATGCGTGCGGCCCGGGTTCGATCCTCAGCACCACATAAATCTTTGTGTATGCCGAAAACTAAATAAATATTAAAAATTTCTCTCTCTCTCTCTCACTCTCTTTCTTAAAAAAAAAAATTAAACACAGAATTACCATATGACCCAGCAATGCCACTTCAGGAGAAGCAGGGGCTTGAACACTTGTACACTTGCGTCCGCAGCTGAGATACAGAAACAACCCAGATGTCTATCAACAGATAAATGCATAAATAAAATGTGGTATATACAGAGAATGGTATATTACTCAGCCTTAAAAAGGAATCAAGTTTTGACACACGCTATAACACAGGTGAACATATGGATGTATACTAAATAAAATAAACCAGTCACAAAAAGACAAATACTGTGATCCACTTACATGAGGTACCTAGAGCAAACAAATTTATAGAGACAGAAATTGGACTGGTGGTTGAGAGGGGCTGGAGGAGGGGGAAATGAGGAGCTGTTTATGGAGTACAGAGTTTTAGTTCTGTAAGATAAAAAGGCTTCTGGAGATGGATAAGGATGATGGAAGTGGTTATGTGAATGAACCTAATGCCACTGAACTACACACTGGAAATGGTTAAGGTGGTAAGCATTATATATGTTTCAGCACAATTAAAAAGGAATCCCACAACTGCCATGTGAGGTTGGTTGTATTACTCTCATTTTATAGGTGAGGAGATTAAGGGGCAGAGAAGTCAGATAGCTTGTTAGGACTATACTGCTGGGTTTCAAATCGGATCTGATTCCTGGTGTACCACACTTGCCTGCACTGTGCAATGTGGTACCCCACTCAAGGAGCAACAGAGGGCATCAGGCACACACCAATGTCACAGGGCTTGACCTTGGGCAGCCCTAGCCTCTCCTTTCTGTGTGTACCCTTTCCCTTTCGAGACTGCCTTCCTCCAACACTGCTTCTCCTGTTCATAATCCCTCCTCCATCTTTCCCTCATCAAAACATGCTCTAAAGAAAACAAAAACAAAAAACCAATCACTCATTGATACTTAAATTACATGTTGTGAATTTAAATCATGCACTACCTCTCTGGGGGGGTGCTGGCATTTTAAGCCACACCAACTGTGTGACACGAAAAGCTTTGTTCCATATTTAAGGACTTCCAAGTGTCAGGGAGCACATGGGGAAGAATTGGAGGGTGTGGTAGCAGCGATAACCCAAGAAAGGTATTAAGTGATGGAAACTTCAGGCTCAAAGTTAAAAAGAAGATGTATTTAGGGGGCGGGCAGATCTTCAGGGCTCCACAAAGGTACGAAGTATGGGTGGAGGGAGTTACGTGGCTGGACTGTTTATGTCCAACTCTTCTCTTGAGCAAGCAGGGCTGCTAGATTTCCAAGACTCCAAACTCTTATTTTGTCATGAGAACTACGCACACTCTGGAAAAGAGAATGTGGAGGGTTGATTTCCTCGGGGTATCATGTCCCTGGCATTTCTCAATATCTCCTCTCTACTTGTTCCATTGCAAAATTCCAAGCAGCAAGATGTGGCAGCTGGAGATCTCTGTCCATAACATTGTGGGAAGGATTCCTTTAGCATCAAGAATGCATTTTCTCTAGGCGCGGTGGCACGCCCTGTCATTGCAGTGGCCTCGGAGTTTGAGGCAGGGGGATTGCAAGTTCGAGACCAGCCTCAGAAACTTAAGGAGACACTTTCTCAAAATAAAAAGGGCTGGGGATGTGGCTCAGTGGTTAAGCACTCCTGGCTTCAATCCTCAATTCTTTCCCCAAAAGAATGCATTTTATGCACTCCCTGGCATAGTGTGGCTGGAACTAAAGCAAATCAGAGCCTTCCCAGGGACTAGAAAAGACACTGCTCCAACAGCGTGCAGGTGGAGAGTCTAGTCTGGGCTCTGAGGTAGGCTTCTAGGTTTGAGACCACCACCTCCTGCCCATTGTGTGATCTCAGGGAAGTTTCTTAACTTCTCTGAACCCATTACGTAATGAGATAGTAAGGTGACTATTTCATGGGTAATCAAGGCTCTGTGTGAGAAAATGTCTGCTTTCCTTCATGGGGATGAAGCCTGTTTCTAATTTACAGCTTGGTAGGTGGGGACCAGGGTCTCCTGTGCCCTCCTCAGTAGCTCACACTGCACAATTGCACCCAACTGCCCCATGGGGTTATTATGAGGATTAGAGAAAATGACCTATGTGCTGTGTCTGGCAGTGTGCTCAATAAATATTAGCTACTATCATCATAATAAATATTAAATAAATGCAGAACTCCATTAGTGTTCTAAGAATCAGTTCTCAGTCAATACCAGAAGGGGAAAAGCTCAACAAAACAGAAGATAATACTAAAATATTCATATGTAGCAATGAATCTTTATGCTAACAATTGAATAAGGATTTATTGTATGTCTGAGAATTTACTACAAATCAGAGATTTCAACTACATGTGAGGATGCCCTTGAGAGAGCAAAGGTGGAAGCACAAACCTCTTGAGAGCTTTTGCCTGCCCTGCTCTCTGCTCTGGGGACATACTGGTCACACCACAGGACAGCCCCAGCAGCAGCAGAGTTGCTGTCACTCTGAGTTTGCTACCTCCACACTGACACCTTCCTGGCAGGATAAAAAATTATGGATTTTATTAATTTAAAAGATTATCCCTCTCAGCATTGCCTAGTTGGCAGAATGTATATAGCAGCCGAGAGTAAACAGGGGTGGAGAGGCTTTGTCTAAGAAAGATGTTCTTAAAATTGCAGCTTGAAAACGCAAAGCCAGGAAATGTACTGTGTGTGTGTGTGTGTGTGTGTGTGTGTGTGAGAGAGAGAGAGACAGAGAGAGAGAGAGAGAGAGAATCATTTTTAGCTAATGCACAAAACCTCAAAAAACAAAACCAAAAGCCCAACAACCCCTTTATCCTGACAAAGTTCAGTCTATTTCAGTTCATTCTTTCTGGGAATTACTCAGTCTTTTGGCATCTCTCCCTCCCCCTCCAGCTAGGATGTGGATGTAGGAGCAAGGCTGACAGCCTTTGTATTAGTGAGTACAGGGCCTCAGGTCCATGTGGGGCTTTTCTGGCCTCTGTGGGATAGTTCTGGTGGCCCCCTGCCCTCTGAAGATGTGAAAGTGCATGATAAGCGGATCCCCTTCTGAGCTCACCTGGGCTCTCCAGGAAGGTAAGCTGACTTGTTCCTCAGCTTCTCCAGGAGACTCTCAAGAAACCAGACCAGCTTGGTACAGCTCAGGAATGTTCAGATTGTTGGCTGCGTTGAACCCTAATATCCATTCTCTTCTTTGGCCATAGTAATAGAACTTTTAGTTAGGCAGATGGCTACCTGGAAGAAAGACTGCATTACTCAGCTTTTCCTATAGGTAGGTATGGCCGTGTGGCTAAACTCTCATCAGTGAGATCTGAGAAGTGATGTGAGACTCTTTAGCCATGCCATCCTCTCTTTCATTGCCTAGAATATGGACATAGCGGTGGTGGTGAGCTTTTTGGGACCAGGTGGTTGACAGCAACACCCCAGGATGACAGCAACACAGTAGTAAGAGTCTAAGTCCCTGAAAACATCAGACCCTGTAGTAACCTAGGTATATAATTTTATAAAAAACTCCTGTTTGACTCTGACTTGATTGTCTTATTGGAATTTTCCCACCAAAATGGACAGAGCAGAAATTCTGACTGCTCTCCTCTTCCCTCATCCAATTCAAGAGCACTCTCTCCCCACCTCTAGTCCCCTAAGCACCCTTAAGCCAAGATTGGAATGTATAACCCTGTTCTTAAGGATTGGGAGTGATTGGTGGTAACAGAGAACATCAGTCATAGCAAGACTCAGGAAAGAGGTGAAAATTCAAGATAGGGTATCACAATTCCACACACCCCCTCCTACATTTATAGGGATGGGGCAAAGTTCAAATGGAGACCCCCACCCCTTACCTCCTTCTCTTCCTAACACCAATTTCATCCTACACCTGAGGGACCTTGTGTGTGAACATTCTGATTTATGTTTGAACTCTGTGTTGTCCCCATTGGGAAGAGTCCTGTATAGAACCAGGAAATTCCATGACTCTGCCAAGACAGAGATGCTCAGGGTGTGCACACCTGAGTGGCTCATGTAGTGGTGCTGGCTAGGGCAGGCTCTTGGGAGCTACTCTGAATGTCTCTTCCCAACTCCACCTTTGGTGACATTGCTCTGGTACTTTGAAATCAGCTATGGTGGGAATATTGACACTTTGGAAATTGGCAGACCCTACAAATCAGATTTTTTTTCCTGGAGAGCTGGATTACATCTACTGCTTCATGGATGCCTAATGCCTAACTCCAGGCATGGGGCATACCCAGAGAAATGCCAGGTCAGGGCTCTTGAAGCCAATGGTTTCAGATTTTGCTACTGAGCGCTTTGGTGTTTGGGAATTGGGTATTTTAAAAAGCTTCCCAAATAATTACAATACATAGTCAAAGTTGTAGACTAATACTCTAAAACATCTCTTATCAAAATATAGTATGCAGGGCTGGGGTTGTGGCTCAGTGGTAGAATGCTTGCCTAGCATGTGTGAGGCATTGGGTCCAATTCTCAGCACAGCATATAAATAAATGAATAAAATAAAGATCCATCAACAAATTAAAAACCAAATTAAAAAATAACATGCATGAGTTGAGGATGTAGTATAGTGGTATAGCTCTTTTCTAGCTGTGTCAGGCCCTGGGTTTGCTACACAGCATTGAAAAATAAATTAGGGTACATGTAAATTGCTTGAGGATCTTTTAAATGACAGATTCTGGTTCAGTAAGTTTGGGCTGGGCTTGGGACTCTCTTTCTTTCTTTCTTTCTTCCTTCTTTCTTTACCAGGGATTTAACCCAGGAGCACTTAACCACTGGTCTACATCCCCAGCTGTTTTTAATTTTTATTTTGAGACAGGATCTCCCTGAGTTGCTTAGAGCCTTGCTAAGTTGCTGAGGCTGGCCTTGAACTTGTGATGCACCTGCTTCAGCCAGCCAAGCTTTGGGGTTACAGTTGTTAGCCACTATGCCCAGTTGGGACTCCATTTCTAACAAAGTTTCAAGCATTAGTAAGGTTGATATTCTGTGGACCACAATCTGAGTAGCAGCGGACAAAAGCATAGTTCCCAAGGGGGTCTGCTATTCTGAGGACCCTCAACTCCTCAGAATATATCTATCTATTCTGCTCTCTGCTATATCTGAAGATCCCCAGTCAGGGGGATTTCTCACTGGAGCTATCTTTTCTCTTAAGCCCTGGTCTCAGCCAATTTTTGGAGACTACTCTGACCCCTTTTGCCCTAACCTGGGTCATGGGACACCATTATCCCTTGAAGTAAAGGGACCATCCCCCATTTCCTGCCATCCCATTAAGAAGGTCTCTTCAGTTCTTCCAGACTATTACAAGGTTGGGGTGGGGTGGGGTGGAAGGAAACCTTGTGGGTATTTTCCTAAATAATCAATTCATTTTCCTCCTGTTCCCCCTCCCCACCCACCCTACACATCCAGAATTCAGATATACAACTACAGTACTTAACTTATCTTATATCTGTTGTTTTTCTTTCCTGTTACATTGGCAAAGACTGAAGCTTAGTGATGGACCTGCCCCCAGCACCCAGGTGGGATGAGAACAAAGCAGGACCTGCAGCAGAGGGGCCAGGCAACAATCCTTCTTTCATGCAGACTGAGAATCATCACCAGACCTTCAGCAAAGAGAAACAGAGGGCTTATCTCAGAACCAACATGACACTGAATCTTTCATTGTTTGTTGTGTAAAAGCACAACTAGAGACTAATGGAATTACATCTAATTCTTCTTACAGACTGTGGGTTCAAGTCTTGTACTGCTTCAAGTCTTGAGATAAAGAAACTTCCCCTGGTTTATATAGATGGAGACCTGAACGGAAGTGACTCTACCTGACTCTCGGGATCCTATTTCTGAAGCCCACTGAGGCCTTCAGGAGGCTGGCAGCACTTTAAATGGATCTGCTGCAGTGAGAGGTGCCTGTCTCAGCAAGTTCAAATCAAGGCTGGTCCCTGCTATGTATTGATCAAGGTTGGCCTTCCCCAGGAGAAACCTGTTTGGGGATGTAGCTCACACTGATGGGAAGTTATAACTAATCTAAACTCCCGGGTTATCTCGCAGTGCCCTGAAGCCCATAGAGTTCTGTTTTACAGGCTGTACATTCTGCCAAAACTTGTCTTAGAGAGGGAGAGTCTTGGTCATGGGCCAGTTGGAGCATTTATTAAGCAGGGAATTTTGTCCAGTGTTTGACCTAATAGCTTTGCCTCAGGTCAGGGGCTGCAACCATTGGCACTGGTTTTCCTGTACAAAGGCATGATAGTCTCAAGGTAATTGGAGAGCCCCATGTCCTCACCTTGTCCTGGAATCACCTTTTCTATTAATCTCCATTAAAAGTAGCTGCAGCCCCCACCTGGTTTCCTGTAAGCTTTCTGCAGTGCCTCACAGCTGCCTTACCCTTGGAGTTCCTGCTCCCACAGAATATGGGCCCAGCTCATCCCCCACCCACACACACACATTTAAAGAACCGCTCCCCTGACTCTGTTCCTCCTATTCTCTCCATTTGCCCAAAGGTCCAAGATCACAATCCTTTTGCACATAAAAGACTTTAATTGAAGGTTTAGGGGCAATAGAGGGGGATTATGGCTCATGGCAGAAGAATAAACAGTTTCAAATGGAGTCTGAGGCACTCTAAGCTCACTGGACATCTTTGCCTGGGCAAATATCTCACTGCTTATCTTTCACCTCTGGGTGATGTCCCCTCTCTTCAGAGACCCCCTTCTCTCTCCTTTTAGAACTCTAGACCTGTGTCAGCACCACCCAGGCAAGACAAGCTTCGTGCAACTTTTTCAGACAGTACCATCCAGTGCCTCTTTTTTGGGGTAAGTCTCTCCTTCCTGACCATCACTGGCCATCTCATCTTCGTCACAGCCATGCCTCATAAAGGTATAATAATTCCATAAGCAGCTCTCTGCCACTGAGGTCAACACTGTCCCCTCAAAGCCAAAAGAAGCCATTGTTTTATCTTCTTGTAGTGATTATTTTTTTCTTTTTTGTTACTTCAGAAACTTTAGGATAGTAAAAAAATTAGGAAAGACTTGGGTGATTCTTTGGAAAGTTAAACATAGAATGACCATATGAATGATCCAGCAGCTCCATTTCCAAGTAGAGCCCTGAAAGAATGGAAAGCATAGACTTGAACAGATATTTGTACACCAGTGTTCACAGTCAAAAGGTGCAAACAACCCAAATGTCCATCATCAGACAAATGGGTGAACAAAATGTGGTATATTTATATGATGGAATATTATTCACCCTTAGAAAGAACTCAAATGCCAACATACTATATCATGGATGAATCTTGAAAACATTATGTGAAGTAAAATAAGCCAGACACCTAAGGACAAATATTGTGTGATTCCAGGTATATAAGTTATCAGAGCCATCAAATTCATAGAGACAGAGGGGAGGGAAATTCATAGAGAAAGAGGGCCATCAGATTCATAGAGACAGAGGGTGCTTTTAAGGAGCTGGGGGAGGGGCAAATGGGGAGTTCTTGTTGAATGGATACACAGTTTCAGTTTGGAAATGTTCCAGAAACTGATAGGTACACAACATAAATGTACTTAATGTCACTGAATCATACACTTTGAAATGACAAGTAAATAAATAAATAAAAGAAAGAAAGGAAAAAGAGAAAGAAAAGAAATGGTTAAAGGTAAATTTATGATATATCTATTTTTTCTTTCTTTCTTTTTTCTTTTTGGTACTGGGACTAGGGATTGAAACCAGGGGCGCTTAACCACTGAGCCCCAGCCCTTTTTAATATTTTATGTAGAGACAGGGTCTCACTGGGTTGCTCAGGACCTCACTGAGTTGCTGAGGCTGGCTTTGAACTTGCGATCCTGTCTCTGCCTCCTGAGCCACTGGGACTACAGGTATGCACCACCTCGCCTGGCGTATTATGCCCATTTTATTCCAAATTTAAAACCCACAAATTAAGAGTCTTGGCTCCTTTATCTTCTACACCCTCAAGCGCGGCCTCCCCATACATGTCCCTGGAGAGTCCTTAAGTCCTAGAAGGGTGCTCGGGTTGTTACCGCACAGCTGTGACTGGGAAGCGGGAGGGGCTGTTTTTCAGATTCTCTTCGGGGATGGCATCCAGGTTTGGCTCACAGGTAAGCCCTCCCCAAAAAGATCCCAAATGTTTTGCTGTTTTCAGTTTTTAACCTGACTTTTGATGGAGGAGAAGCCGGCTCTCTCCCTGGGATTAATATTCACAACAAGCAGTGAGCGATTAATTTAAGCAGTTGAAATTTATTGTGCGCTCGCCCTAACTCGGAGCCAGCTTCTGCTGGGTGTTTATTTTTCACTGCTGATGCATTGCACACGACAGCCCTTGAGCATCTGAATTTAAAGCACACACACCATTGTACAGAGTGCACAATGGTGCACCCCCTTCCTTTTGCCTGAACCCCTGAAATCTATGGAACTCTGAGGTCCACACCGTGTCTCAGGAAAGGTAATTCTTGATTGATGGTCTATGGGAACAGCTGGGAGCCTTGAGTCTCATGCTCCGTGCACGGGAGCTGGTGACTCATTTCTTTTCAGGGGGCTTCAGTCAATAAATTCTGCCTCTAACTTACAAGCACACCCCACCCCCACTTCCCGGCTGTCACAGAAACAGCTAAGGACAGCTGAGGCTGTCTCTCAAACTGAGCAGGAAACACCCTGTGTGGTGTTCATCTGAATTCAGGGCTGCACATGTGCCACGAAACCCTCCCTGCCTCACCTCGCCTCACCTCGTCCCACTCCCCCACCCTGTGAAGTGACTGTCTGGAGAGGACTCTGACTTACTGGTGCCTAACAAGGCAGAACAAAGGCCCACGTGCTCATGGAGTTCCATTTGGAGTGCATGACAATTTCAGAGCACAAATGGAAAATGGAAAAAAAAAAAAAAAAGCCTTGAAATCTATAGCTGGCTTTTATCAAACCAGAACTTGTAGCTCTCAGCTGACAATCAGCCAGCAGCTAAAGCCCACGAGGGACAGTTCTTACTCGCAGCTTCTGGCTGGCTATTAGCTACCAGCAGCCTCCTGACCCTTTTTCCAGGGAAGTAACAGCTGGCAGCTGACAAAGGCGCTGGCAGAGTGGGCAGCTTTGGCTTCTCTGGGAACAGATATAAGATTGGCAGGAAGTAAGGCATTTGAAACATGACAATTATAAGCATTTTTACTTGCTTTTCTTTATTATGCTTTTGGATTCTGGCTCTGACTGCTAAAATGTATTACGTGCTAAGGAGCTTTGATGGTATTGTTTTTGAAAAGTAGATATACTCGCTGTTTCCCAGGGACAAACATCAGTCCAGATAAAGGCTTATTCTGTGAGTGTTTTATACTTAGCCCTCTTTCAAACAATTCTTAATAACCAAAGTGATAGGCTAATTGCCATGAGATTATATGAGCTTAAGTATGGTGCTGTTGACTAATTAAAACACAGTTTCAGCTGGGCACTGGGGCATATGCCTGTAATCCCAGAGACTTGGGAAGCCAAGGCAGAAGGATCACAAGTTTGAGGCCAGCCTAGGCAACTTAGTGAAACCCTGTCTCAAAATTCAAAAAATTCTCAGGAAAGGGCTGGTGAAGTACTTGCCGAGTGTGCTTGGGGCCCTGGGTTTAATCCCTAGCACCACAAAGAAACAAAACCAACACAGTGGTAGCCCACTCAGGCCTATTGGGCAGGGCCTTCTGAGGTGTCCCAGAAGTAGGGGAGAAATGGAAACTGGGAAAGAAGTATAGATGGATTGACTGGAAGTAGATTGGGATGAAGATCAATAGAGCCAATCTTCTCTCTGTATGTACCTCCAGTGTTCCATTTTCCCATCAGAAATGGTAGAGATGCAGTTGCTCATCAGGAAGCCCAAGTGCAGAAGCTAGTGGTTGTGAGATGGGGAAATCACCCTCGGGAATGTGGAAGGACATGCGTGATAACCCCTCACTTGAGCCCTGGGCTCTGGCTGCTTTGCTGCTGTTCTCCCTAGGCAGGACTTTGGGGTTATGGCCATTACACTGTCTGTAGTATTGCTACTTTTTTTCTTTTAGTATTACAATCTGCATATTGTAATGATTGGTCTTTATTGAAAAGAAAAAAACAACTTTTTTTTTTTTGAGACAGGGTCTCATTGTGTTGTGCAGTCTGGTCTCTAACTTGTGGGCTCAAGAGATCCACCCACTTCAGCCTCCCGAGTAGTTAGGACTACAGGTGTATGTCACCATGCCTGCTGCGCTTATCAAAAGTTTCACTAAGATGTAGCACTACTTTGAAATGCTAAAGAGCACCAGATAGATAACAGGAAGCAGCCTGAGTTCTGAACCTCAAGTAGCTAGTAGGAGAGACATCCCCAGGTCAAAAAAAAAAAAAAAACTAAACAAGATGGGAGAAATATGTTTTCATTACCGGTGCAAATGGTACAAATACATGCCTTTTTACTTAATAAACTGAGAGTATTTTCAGAATATCAGGTTCTGTTTCTTATGTTTTTGCCTAAGAATAAAATGAATCCACATCGAGAGAAAACTCATTTTTCGAGATGGTGAATTAAGCACATGGGTTTCTATCCACTACCTCTCAAGGACCCATTGAAATGATGACAAAGGCAAAATAAGGTCTAACCTGCAACACGAAGAGAATTGAGAGGGAAATCAGCAGGCTGATTTTTAAATCATGTAGATATATTATCTTCAAGAAAAAGGTTTTTTTTTGTTTTTGTTTTTGTTTTTTCCAAGTAGGAAGGAACCTTCCTTGTCTTGTTCCTACTCCAGCTTTTAATTAAAACCACGCTTAGTAGCTGGGCATGGTGGCACATACCTGTAGTCCCAGCTGAGGCGAGGGGATCCCATAAGCCCAAGAGTTCAAGGCCAGGTTGGGCAACACATTGAGATCCTGTCTCAGGAAAACAAAACCAAACAAAAAAGACTTTCTCTGAAATAGAGAAGCTGCCATCCTATTTTCAACAGTCCCCAGAGGAAGGCAAGGCTAGCAACACTAGCCTCTTCATAAACCGAGGCATTTCCTTCCTTTTCTGATGATCCATGCGTGGATTCATGTTTCCTGCGCAGCCTGAAGGTGATAACGCCCTGTCTGAAGGAGCTAATGTACACTCGGGGAGCAGCCCAGCTCTGTTCAATGAAATAAAATGTCCAGAAATGTCCTCTTTATGTTTCATATGGCAACACACTTTTATGTGTGATTAAGAAACAAAACAACAAAGTGGAGACAGTATTGAGCTTATCAAAGGACAATAGCTGCCGCTTCATGAGAAAAGCTAGTGCTTTCATTCTATTTCTGGTGCTGTTAGGCTGACCCTGGGGAACCAAAGACATTTTGCACTAAAATGAAGAATAACATTTAACAGCTCTAGTCAGCTCACAGCAAAATTGTGAAATAGGCAAAGTTTGTTATTAGGATTTTCCCATCTTCCTCTTGTTGGGGGGTCTTTCTTCTTACCCTCCCCTGGCTCAGCCCCAAGGCACATTTTGCTCCCTAGGTACCAGGAAAACAAAACAAACTATTTTATACTAAAGTGTCATTGACTTCTTGTGAATCCTATCCCAAGGACATTTGCATTCTACATCAATCTGGATCCAATCAAGAGGGATAAACTATACTATAATTTGAGCAGAGAAAGGGTAATATAAAGAATTATTTACTGTAACAGGAATTAAAGTAACAATTGGTTAGTAAGAAATAAAAAGAACCCCAAAGAATACGGGAATGGCAGATGTAAGAAGCAACCACTACCCTTGGGGCTGAGAGAGATGCCAAGGAAGAGTCCCCCAGGGCTGAGATCCAGATTTTGTAGAAGAGGGCATACTGGATGGCACAGAAGACACTGAGATGCCACACTGGAGAAATATGCTGTAAATCTGCCCTCTAATGGGTTTGAAAAAAATTGGTGAAATGTCTCACTACAGGCATTCGGCTATAATATCACGGAGGTGAGGGACGTGCCAGGATACCTGCTGGCCCTTGTCTGGTGCTGGCCACTATGCATCATAGATGCCAAGTGCTGGAGAAGCAGCCTGGGCTAGGTGCCTGGTAAGTGGGCCAAGAGGGCTTAAGGGCACCAGGACAGAAACCCCTTCCTCATGTAGGGTCTCTCCAGCGCCCTCTACTGGCAATATTAACATTACATCAATGGCAAGGGAAAACTAAAGGGCACAGATTCATTTTTGAGGAGCATGCAATGAAGGATAAATTTGGAGCTGAGAGGTAATAAATTGAAAACTGGTATACATTTCAGAAAACATCAAGACAACCTTGGATTAGATTTCTAACAGCAAGGTTACTGAGTAGGTGGGCTAGGAGAGCTTTCTAATGGTCCATAAATCACACTAGGTAGGTGACATACAGGTATATTGGGATTAAATGGGATTATTAAGTGTTGTTAAGTGTTTCTTCAAGGCAGGACAGGACTTGGATTCTTATGTTGTGCTTTAGATATGAGATGTTCCCCAAAAGCTCATGCATAAGGCAATGCAAGAATTTTCAGAGGTGAATTAATTAGATTGTGATATGTGACCTAATCAGTGGGTTAATCTACTGAAATGGATTAGTTGGGTGGTAACTGTAGGCAGGTAGGGTGTAGCTAGAGGAAACAGGTCACTGAGGGTGTGCCTTTGGGATTCATGTTTTGTCCCTGGTGGACAGAGCTCTCTCTGTTTCCTGGTAGCCATACCCTGAGCTGCTGCTTCCACCACACCCTTCTGCCATGATGTTCAGCCTCATCTTGGGCCCAGAGCTATGTAGTCAGCTAACAATGGACTGAACCTCTGAAACCATGAGCCGGAATAAAAATTTTCTTCTTTAAGTTGTTCTTGTTAGGTCCTTTGGTTACAAAGATGCAAAACTAAAACATCTTAGCTTAGGTTCACTTCCATTCCTAGATGTGTCTTCATTCTCACCAATTTCATTTCTGCTTTCAAGCATTTGAGGAGACAACATTCTCCAGATTCCTTGCCCTTAGGTGGAACATGCAACAGGTTGTGGGCACTGGAATGTGAACATACATAATAATAAATGCCATGTCCAGATGTGGCCCCTAAAATGTCCCATTAGATGGTCAATTCACTGATGGCTAGATGAAGGCAGAAGATCGTGGAGGGCTCCAAAGAAGTCTAGGGAATGGTAGTGGTAGACAGTGGAAAGAGGTTGAGTCAAGGCTCAGAGAAGAGACATCCAGTAGAGTTGCTCAGTCCACACTGGACATGACTAAGTTGTATTAAGACTTGAGACCTCTGGGATTTTTGTTACCAAAGCTATAGACAATTAACCTGACCGATACACTGCACAAATTAAGAACCCTAGGACAGTTTCAATCTTAAATAACAGAAAGAGATAGTATCCATCAGTCCTTTTGTTTGAGCTTGTTAAAACAAGGAAGCTAGGTCATATGTTTTCTTTGGTTTTATATCTTATATGTGTGGAATATCTGAGTCCACAAATAATTTCCTGTGACCCAATGTGGTGTGTGAAACATAGCAACTTGGATACTCAAGGGAACCAGGACTCCCTGAATGTAAACATCAGGGTATGTTCTTTTCTCACTTTAGGGAGTTAGTCATTGGTACAAACAGACTTGACACACAGGAACACATTCGAATGCACAAGACAACCTACTTTCTCTGTCATAGCTCAGCCTGGCTGCATCAGGTAGCTGCATTCCTGGTCCATGTCCTGTGCCCAGTGGGGGAGCCCCACAGACTCTCCTCTCCATTATTCACTGATTTGCAGAACTTGATCTCCCCTGTACAAATATTTAGGAAATGCATCCTTTTTTCCATGTTAGGTGTGTATATTTTCATTAAGCATGTATTTTATTCCCAAATGTCTGTATGTGCTACACACACACACACACACACACTTTCCCTTCAGGCAAACCTCTCAGTATGTATGGACTCTTTCTGAGTATGTATGGGCAACCAAAGAAAGACATTGCACATTGGTTTTTTCCCTATCTGCAAAACCTAGTGAGGTCTCCTGCTGCAGCCTCCTGGGATTTTATGGTGTCAGGCTTTGATGCTGACCAGGAGACCCCTCCGAGATCGCAGCTGGGGAGAGCCTATCACCCCAACCTCTGCAATTTGAGGCCCTCTGGGGACGTGCTCTGACCCTTGCGGGGGTTTCTTTATGTGATGCCAGCAGGGTTAGCACAGATCTCCTGAAGGTCTGCATCCTGTGAGCTGACACCTCATGAGTAAATCACTTTTCACAGCAGCATGGAGCAGCATAAAGTTTATGGAGGATGGACATAAATTTGGGTCTAGAAAGAGCACAGTTTCCTGTGGTGACAGGCAGCCAGGTTGGTGTGCTTTAACACCCTCACCGGCTTTATTGGGCTGCAAATGATATCAGCTGGAGGCCTCGGCAACAGAGCACAAAATGAGAGTCTGCAGAGGGAACCCAGTGGGACACCAGCACCTGGCATCCAAAATCCAAACTCAGGAACTGCTTCTCATAGTGTGGAATTTGCTTGATACAGGAAACAGTTGCACTGAAGGTAGCAAACATACCTTTCTGGAGTTCATGGTGAACTCCAGGAAAAGTAGGGGTAGGGTGGAAAGATAGAAAATATTTTATTCTTCTGTCTCCTGACACATGACTACATAGTTCTACTTTAGAATTCTGTTTTGGGACAAAAGTCCTCCAAAAGAACTCAGTGAGTCTACCATTTTTAGGGGGTCTACAATATGAAATTGGTATCAGTCCCCTCCACCATATTTGCCCTCAGGATCCACATCTCAGCTTTGTGTTGTTTTTGTGGGACTGCACAGGTTGACATGTGTGAATAAAAGGGAACCTGGAGGCTAAAGGGCTGAGGATTCTGCACAAACTTAAGCCCCAAACCAGACTTACTTGTGGTACCTGCGAGGCAACCCAAGATGTTACAGATCATTACTCTCCAGAAAAAGGTGCATGTTCGATTTGGAAGTGTGAGTGTGAGCCCAGGGGAGTGGGGTGGAGATTGGAGGAAGGGCACGCCATCTTGAAAAAAATATAACACGTCACTTCCGGATTAGACCGGAAACATTTGGGGGGGGCAGAGCTGGAGGGGCTTCTGGTGAAAATAGGTTTAGAACGCAATGGGGCCACAGAGTAAGCTGAGTGACATTTGGGGCAGGGAACTGTGCTCTAGTGAAGACCTGGAATGCTAAGGCTACGTTGGCTCTTTCAATCTTAAGAAAGATGAGGCGAGGGACAGGGGAGGCAAAGGGCTTCAAGGAGTGATTTATGACCAGAAAGTTTTCAGCGAACATGGAGCCCCATAAGGGGAGGCGGGACAGTGCGGAGATTAGCAGAGGGGATTCTGGCACTAGTCGGTCTGCATTCAGTTCCTGGCTCCACCCACGTGGAGCTCTGTGACCCTGGGCAAGTCACTTAGACACTTTGTTTTTCAGTTATCTCCACAAAATGAGGATAATAAACCTTAATGTGTGTAACTGTTTTGAACAGAACCTGGTGCATAAAGGGTAACCTATTAGTCGAAGTCTCAGCATCCACAGGCAGGAAAAAGAAGGAATTCAAAGTCCTTCTGCTTCCCATGCTGCGGGCTGTCATATGCTCCCTAAACACAGAAATTTGTTGGCAGACACAGAGGGTCAGGCACAAAAAAAAAAAAAAAAAAATGCAGAATGAACGTTTTCCTGAATTCTAGAATCCTTCCCTTTGTTCAAGCAGCAAGGGGTGGTGGAAAGACATCTGGGCAATGAGGGACCTGGCTTTTCTCATTTCAGATCTGTTGCAGAGAATAGGAACCATATATACCCAATCATCTAAGCTTCCTAGAGACTCCTATAGCAACTGGGTGAGGCCTTGAAGTTAATCTAGTTCATATTCATAAAGTCAATATTAGCATTTATTGAGAGTATCCGAGTCAGACACTTTTAATGCTCTATACTTAGTGAATTGGCTCAGAATGACCTTTAGATATGAAATAGTTACTGTATTTGTA
This sequence comes from Marmota flaviventris, assembly GCF_047511675.1. NCBI lineage: Eukaryota > Metazoa > Chordata > Mammalia > Rodentia > Sciuridae > Marmota > Marmota flaviventris. The sequence goes on along the minus strand of NC_092503.1, from coordinate 52,034,168 downwards.
CCCATTTTACAGATGGGAAAACTCAGGATGAGCCATTAAATATCATATTTTGTAAGCTTTACCTCATTATCAAATTAATACACACGAAGTAGGATATTATCTCTAATTACAGATGAAAAACTGGGGCTCAGAGAAATTAAATATTCTACCTCCCCCCCACAGAGGGAATGGTAGACTTATGTTTAAATCCTTATAAAGTTTCTCTTAATATAAATAGTCTCCTTCAATTATTTTATTTATTTATTTTTTTGGAGGGGCATGGGGAATTAAACTGAGAGACACCCAACCACTGAACCACATCCCCAGCTCTATTTTGTATTTTATTTAGAGACAGGGTCTCACTGAGTTGCTTAGTGCCTTGCCATTGCTGAGGCTGGCTTTGAATTCTTGATTTTCCTGCCTCAGCCTCCTGAGCCGCTGGGATTACAGGTGCAATTATTTTATTTTATTTTATTGTTGAGGAATAGCTTCTATTTCAGTAATGTAAGCCAATTTTAAATGTGCTCAGTGGGTAGCTCAGTGGGTTTTCCCTTACATATATGCTAATGTAACTACCAACTTGATCAGGATTCAGAGCATTTCCTTTACTCCAGAAGGTTCCCCTATGCATGCCTCCTCCCACTCACCACTCCCAATCCTAAAATAACTACTAGCCTGACTTCTATCACCACTGATCATTTCTGCTTGCTTTTGAACTTCACATAAATGGAATCAAACAGAATTTACTGTCTTGTGTCTGGTTTTTCACTCAAAGTATATATATATTTTGAAATCCACATTGTGATGTGTATCAATAGTTTGTTCTTTGTTTGTCACTATGTAGTATTCCACCATGTGATTTATCTATAACACATTGACTCATCCTTCTATTGATGAACATTTGCATAGTTTCCAATTTGGGGCTATTTTGAGTAAAGTTGCTATGAATATTCATGTACAACTCTTTTTGTAGGCCTATCCAGTATTTTTTCTTGGATGGATACCCAGGAGTGGAATTGCTGAAAAAATAGAGTTGTAAGCATATGCTTAAGTTTAATACCAGTCTTCCAAAGTGGTGGAATAAATTGATACATCCAGCAAATGACCATTTAATGGCTTCACATCCTTGCCCAATGCTGGGATTGTCATTCCTTTTGCTATTAAGCCATTCAGTGTTATCCCACTGTGATTTTAATTTACATTCATTCCATGAGTCATATCACTGAACACATTTTGCTATGTTTATTGGCCATCAGAATAGCTTCTTTTGTGTTGGGCCTGTTGAAGTCCTTTGCCCATTTCAAAACGATTCCTAACATATTCTGGGTAAGAGTGTTTTGTAAGAAATATGTATTGCAAATATATTCTTCAATTCTGCAACTTGCCTATTCACTTGCTTAATGATATATTTGATAAACATACATTCTTATTTCAAAATAAGAACCCGTTTGTCAGTCTTCTTTACAGCTTTTCTTTTCAATAGGTTGAATTTATTATGTTTTATTTTTATGGATTAAATCTTTTTGAGAAATCTCTGTTTAATTCAAAGTTATGAAGATATTCCACTTGTTTTCCTTATCGCTTTACCTTCCGCATTTAGGGATCTGATGCATTTTCAGATTAATTTTCATGTATGGTGGGAGGTAAGTGAAGGGTTTTTATGGACATGCAAATGGTTTGGCTTCACATACTGAAAAGATCACCTTTTTCCTATTGAAATGCAATAGTGCATTTGTTGCAAATCAAATGACTACCTATGTGTGGGTCTATCTGGAATTTCTATTCTGTTCACTGGCCTATGTGTTTATCCCTGTCCCAATACCAAACTCTGTTTTTATAGTTTTATAGCAAATCTTCAATCTGATAGTGTATTCAAACTTTGTCACACTTCAAAACAATTTGGCTATTCTAAGACGTTGGCATTTCTTTACAAATTTAATAGTCTTGTCAATTTCCATACCTCTGCTGGGATTTTTTTTTTTTTAATATTTATTTTTTAGTTTTCGGTGGACACAACATCTTTTTTTTTTTTTTTTTAATGTGGTGCTGAGGATTGAACCCAGCACTGCGAGCATGCCAGGTGAGCGTGCTACCGTTTGAGCCACATCCCCAGCCCTCTCCTGGGATTTTTAATTGGGACTGCCTTGATTCTATTGAGTCAATCTGAAGAGAAGTGCTATTTTAATAGTATTAAATTTCCTAACCCATGAAGATAGAATACCTCTTCTTGATTATTTAGTTGTAATGACAATAATTTGAGTTACACTGTATTTTCAAATGGTTATACATAGTTACCATATGATACAATAATTCTATTCCACATGCTAAGAAAATTGAAAACATGTGTACACAAAAATTTGTACCTGAGTGCTCATAGCTGCATTATTCATAACAGCCCCAAAGTGAAAACAATCCAAATGTCCATCAACTGATGAATGGATAAATAAAAGGTGGTGTATCAATATAGTGGAATATTATTCAGCAATAAAAAATGAAGCATCAATATATACTACAATGTGAGTGAAAATTGAAAATATTAGATTAAGTGAAAGAAGCCAGTTACAAATGACCACATATTGTATGATTCCATTTTTTTTTAAAAAAAGTCCAGAATAGGTAATTATACAGAAAGATTAGTGGTTGCCCAGGGCTGGAGAGAAGGGAGGGGGTTGGGGGATTGATAGCTAAGATTGTGGGTTTTCCTTCAGGGTAATGGAAATGTTCTAAAAATTGATTGTGATGATGATAGCACCATTCAGAGAATGTAAAAAAAAAAAAAAAAAGGCAAATTATACAGTTTAGCATGATGTGGTGGCACATGCCTATAATCCTAGTGACTCTGAAAACTGAGACAAGAGAATTGCAAATTTGAGTCAGCCTGGCCAACTTAGCAAGATTGTGTCTCAAAATAAAAAATAAAAAGGGCTGGGGGATGTAACTCAGTGATAGAGTGACCTTGGGTCCAATCCCCAGTGTAAAAAAAAAAAGTTTAAAAAAATTAAAATAAGTGAATCTCATGGGAGTTATATTTCAATAGTGCTTTGATAATTTTTAAAGTTGTTTTGTCCATAATCTCTCTTTTCGTGGGCCGGCAAATTGTGTTCCCACAAAATGTATATGTGAAAGTTCTAAACTCCAGTATTTCCAAATGTGATGGCATTTAAAGATAGAATCATAAAAGGATAAGTTAAAACGAGGCCTTTGGTTGGGCCTCCATCCGATCTGACTGGCATCCTCATAGGAAGAGAGGTTAAAAAACACAGATAAATACTAGGTAAGTGGGCACACAGAGAAAAAGCCATCTGAGGACACAACCAGAAGGCTACCACATGTGAGCCAAGGAGAGAGGCCTCAGGAGACACACCCAACCTGCTGGACCTTGATCTTGACTTCTAGGCTCCAGACTGTGAAAAGAAGTTCTATCCTTTAAGCCACCTGCTCTGTGGTACTTTGATATGCTGTAGTCCCAGGAAAGATAGAATACCTTTTTTAATAGGTTGAATTTATTATGTTTTATTTTTATGGATTAAATCTTTTTGAGAAATCTTTGTTTAATTCAAAGTAATGAAGATATTCCACTTGTTTTCCTTATTGCTTTACCTTCCACATTTAGTGATCTGATGCATCTCTGTCAGGTTTTATAATATTCAATGACACATTTAGTCTGAAATCTATCAGTATAAAACCTTCTCAAATCAGGCCATGTTCTCAGCAGCTGAAAAATTATATTTTTTGAAAACATTTTGATGGTAAACAGCATTTTGATATTCCTATTTTTAAAATTTTTTTTTAATTTAGACTCTACATAAATGAGATTCTCTAAATTTGTGGGAGAAAGATAATCACTGAGAAATAAAATTTTAAAATAAAAAAAAATTCTTGACATAAAAAATTCTCAAGCTGAATCTCAAATAGTAAGTAAATAATTAGGATCAAAATCCTTGATTCTGTTCAATTAAAAATGTTTCTGGGTGTTTTAATGTTTTATAGTTCAATAAAAAGTTTAAAAACACCACAGAAACAGAATTATTGGAAAACCCTGTTCATGTATTTTGGGCTATACTTAAAATTTAAATTTAAGGAGCTATAGCAATTAACTGTTTCCTTTGGAAAAACAACAACAACAACAACTGAGAAATAACTGAATCTCTTTAAATCCTAAACACGAATGAACACAAAGGAAGGTGTGAATGGCACATTAACAGGAGCATGCTGGGGGCTGTGACTTGATTTTCTAACTTGGGGAAATGTGTGTGTTCACAGAGACACAGAAGAACTGTGCTGCTGCAAAGCAGTTTTGAAATCTGATTAATAAATTCAATGTTGTAATAGACATGTTTCCCTCCACTAATGGTTTCTTTTAAACCAAATATTTAAATCAATCCCAAAAAGGTTTTGGTGCGATTCAATTTCAATGTGACCATGGGCAGCAATCACTCCACATTTGATCATTTTCCCAACATCTAATAGGCAGGGATACAAACCAGAATCTTTCTGGTGCCAAAGCCTGAACTCTTCTCGTGATGGTAGAGGGCTTGAAAGACGCTTTATTTCCTCTGGTCATCACTTTGCAGAGTCCAGGCACCAAGGACAGGGTTTACTTGCCAGCCCTTGTGCCACATGGCCATGTGACTTGTTTGGCGGATGGAATGTTAGCAATTATGATGCAATCAGAAATACATTTTTTTTTAGTTATACGTGGCAAATCCATTTTGACATAATTATAAAAGCATAGAATATATCTTGGTTGAATTCAGTGCAATCAGAAATCTTGAGAGTTTGAAAGGCTTACCTTGCTGTGGGTGCTTCTGCAATAGCCACAAGACACTTATGAGTTCCCTAGGAATCCACTGTTCCCTTCAGCCTGGAGCTCAGGACAGAGGGCCCCAGAACAGACCTAAACTTGATCTGAAGTCATCAGCTAAGTCCTAAAGTTGGCAAGTTGGAGCTCTTCGCCTGGAGAACAGTCAAGCGCAACAGGGTTGCAGACTACTGCAGCTCCATGAGGGAAAGAAAAAACAAAAACAAAACCACAATTTTAAGACATGGAGCTTTGGGATAATTTCTGTAAGCATGGTGTTATTGTAGGAATAGTCAACTAATATAACCACTCCTCCATGTTCTCAAAGTATGGTCCTTGGATACCTGCATCCAAATCACTTGGACACTTTTTAAAAATGAAGATTCCAAGGAAATGTATGCTGATTAAGCAGAAATTAAGTATGCTGATTAAGCAGTTTGATAGGATAATTCAGCTGTAGATATTAAATTTAAGAAAATATAAAAATCAATATTGAAGCAATTCTATTTCTAGAGAGTCCTCTAAGAGAAATCCTTATAGATGTCCATAAAAAAAGCACATGGAGGGGCTGGAGTTGTGGCTCAGAGGTAGAGCACTCGCTTACCATGCGTGGGGCACTGGGTTCAATCTTCAGCACCACATAAAAATAAAATAAGGACATTGTGTCCATCTATAACTAAAAATAAATATTAAAAAAAGCACATGGACATACAGTTGATTGTAACACTGAAAATCTGGAAATAACTTCAATATCCACCAATAGAAGAATTGCTAAATGAATGACAACATTTCCATTCTAAGGAATACAATTAAATATCATTTGTTAAAAAGAAGGTAAAGGGGTTGGGGTTGGGGTTCAGTGGTAGAGCGAGGCATGTGTGAGACACTGGGTTTGATTCTCAGCACTGCATATAAATAAATAAAATAAAGGTCCATTGACAACTAAAAAATATTAAAAAAAAAAAAAGAAGGTAAAGGCTGGGCACAGTGGCACAGGAATTGGAGGCAGGAAGAGTGTAAGTTTTTGGCCAGCTTCAGCAACTTAGCACGACCCTGTTTCAAAATAAAAACTAAAAAGGGCTGGGGATGTGGCTCAATGGTAAAAAAAAAACAAAACCCTGGGTTCAATCCCTAGAACCGGGGGCTGCTTGGAGTGGGGAAGGGGGAGAAGGTAAAAATGTGAGACTGGGGAGTTCTCTGAGATATATTATTTGATGAAAAGTCAAGAACAATATTTACATTTATGTAAAGAAAAAGCCCTGTGTATGCAAATGTATTCAATAGGATAACAAGGTAACCCTGAAGTTCAAATTCTTCAAAAAAAAAAACAAAACAAAAACACTCAGAAAATTCCCCTTGGCCTTATTCCTGTCCCCACCTCATCTTTTCATCATGATAATGTCCATGTGGAATGGTGTCCATTGTCTTGTCCATGGGCAGGACACTTCAGGATGCCCTCCCTTGTCTCCAGAATTGATAAGCACCTTTGGGAAGGTCTGGTGTTGGGAAGGGGAAGGCACTGTTTTATCTGTAATGTTTATTGTTTTTACACTAAGACTAGACATGTGCACATAGATTATTTTTGCTAAGAAGAAAAAAAAAGTTCATGTATTTAAAATCTAGATTTCCGGATCTCACTCACATACCAGAAGAGTCCAAGGATCTGCATGTAATCTCTGTTCTTTCAGCTGCCTGAGTCAGCAATCAGCTCAAAAGGATGTAGCAGCCTGGGGAGGAACTAACTGATAACTTGACTACACCAGGGCAGAAGACAAAGGCAGGATTTCCCCTGTGAGCAGGAGGCGGAGGATGATTCCGCTTCAGGGTTTTTCCGTTTTGAGAAAACCAAATGGGGCTCTTAGAGTCCTTTACTCCTAGATAAAGTCCAGGAGCCGAGGCTAAGGTGCCTTTTGAGGGCATCTCCACTCCACCCTGGCCTCATCTCCACCCCAGGGGAGCCTATCTGCATCTAGGAAGAGAGGTGCTTGAGGTATCACATTTATCAAAAGAAGGTATGAAAAGAGAGGAAGGACACCCTCAAGTGTGACCAGTCCCAGGACCGCCACTCCACGTGGAGATGCGAATGAAAAGATGGGGGCAGGCGCAAGAGTAAAGCCAAGCACAGTTTGATTGCATTTTTTGAACAGTTTCATCTATAAAACCAAGGGCTTGCCTTGAAAGTCAGTCCCTTGTGCCCTGTAAGTCTGTGATCTTCTGAGATTCTCTGTTGGAGATCAGGCTCATTAAATGCAACAGGGTGACACCTCCATGGAGTGCTGGTATGTCCAGCTGGATGCTTGTGGTAGCCCCAAGTCAAGCAGGAGAAGAGCTGTGAGTGGGACATCTCACTGGTCAGGTGGTCTTGCTCCCCAGGAGACTCATCCTGGTCACTAGTCCCTGTTGTATCAGGATTTGCTTTCTCAGGAGCTGAGTCACACCAAGCCCACTTGGCCTACCTGGGTCAATTGGCTTCTCCAAAAGTTGAAGGCCCCAGACCGAGATGGGTTTTTCTGGTCATAACCCCTTTTGGTGTCTGTCCCTCCTCACCAATAGGGGCAGACTCTGAGATAGTTGCCAGGGCTGCCCAGACCCTGCCATGGCTGGACCACAGGGGCTGGGACAAATGGGACTTAAAAGGAACCAAAGAAGAATGTTGTGATTAATTGCTCTGCAGCCACAAGTTTCCAATAGGAGGATGGAGGGAGGAGAAAAGGGGAAGCATTCTGCTATGGACAATGTGCTCGTCCCCCACATCCATATGTGCAAATCCTAACCCCAAGGTGATGGTATTAGGGCCTTTGGAAGGTGGTTAGGTCATGAGAGCAGATAACCTCAATAATGTGATTAGTGCTTTTATAAAAGGGACCCCAGAGAGCTCCTTCTTCCCTTCTGCCTCATGAGAACACAGCGAGAACACAGCCCTCTCTGAACAAGGAGGTAGGAGCTCCTTAGACCAAACCTGGCAATGCCTTGATCTTGGGTTTCCCAGCCTCCAGGACTGAGAAATAAGTTTCTGTTGTTTATAAGCCCCCCAGTTTGTGGTATTTCCATAATAGCAACCAGATAGATACACGTTCAGCAACAAATTCCCGGGTCTCCAAGACAGTGGATTCAGTAAATCTGGGCAGGGGCCTAGACATCTGCCTTTTAAAAACTTCTTTGAGGTCATGCCCAGGCAGGTTTAGGAACTGGGACTTAGGTTAACCTGGTTGGAGTTTGCTCAGAAAGGCTAGGAAGGGTCAAAGGTCAGCATGAGAAAGCAGACTTTCCTTCTGTTGGTTGGGAGTCTCTCCCTCCTTGTGCTCTGGGCAAATGCTTGATGCACCCCATGACCTAGGACCCCAAGCTCAGTCCCATAGCACAGAGGGAGGTCCCATAGCACAGAGGGAGATGGGGAATTGAGCACCAAGCAGTTGCCAGGCTGGGGGTGGGGTACGCAGCTGGAAGAGCATCTCCAGGCTGAATCTCAGGCACAGGGCCCAGGACCAACTGCCAGGCTCACATCTGCACTCAAGATACTCATTGGGGAATTCTTATGTGTTTGTAAGATTCAGTTAGTGTTTAAGGCACTTTCTGAGCAACTGTTTTTCTGTTCTTGACCTGGATCCACAGGATCTTGAACCTAAGTGACATGTGTTCACGTGTGATACACATCCCCCTCTCCTGAGGAGCCTAAAGCTGGTGTGCCCTTAACTCCAACTAAGGGCAGGGTTCTGTAGGCTCCCTGGTCTTTTTCTGAATTAGGCATTCCAGATGTACTTGGCCATTTCAGCAATGGGTGTGGATGCTTTAATTTGAGACAAGAGCAATCCTAACACTTATAATAAAGAGGCGACAGCATTTTTAACCAGGCTAAAAGTTCCAGAAAGTTTTATATTAGAGCAAAAAATACAGTGTTATGGTTCCAATCAATTTAGGAAATAAAAAGTCAACGATTTATTTGGAGCTCTAAGACTCAGAACTCCTGGCCAAAAATATGCCCTTTGATCTTCATCCCTTTAATCTGAAGCATTCTCTAAATGCATTTCCATTTTAACAAGAATGCCTTATACTGGCACAATACTCTTTATTGAAGAAACTCAGAATGCCTTTTAGGATTCTAACTCTTGGATTAAATTCAGTGAAATATCTGAGTGCCTAAAGTGTGGCAAGTTCCTAACCTCCGTGAGTTCAGAGGCAAGGAGAGGATCTCAAGAACACATACTAATGTCCATAATGGGGTAGTGTCGTGAACGCCATCAAATGAGGAGGCAGCTATCATGCGATGTTTAAATTGGGTCTTGAAAGATGGATGAGCTTAAGAAAAGGAGAGAGCTGGGCTCAGTGGCACATGCCTATAATCCCAGCAGCTCAGGAGGCTGAGACTGGGGGATCAAGAGTTCAAAGCCAGCCTCAACAATGGCAAGGCACTAAACTCTGTGAGGCCCTGTCTCTAAATAAAATACAAAATAGGGCTGGGGATGTGGCTCAGTGGCTGAGTGCCACTGGGTTCAATCCCTGGTTACTCCCCCCAGGCCTCCCCCACCCCAAAAAAAGGAGAGAGAGCAAAGGAACATCAGAAAGACTGGAATAGGACAGAGCATGTGTGAGCAGTTGTGGGTCATTTGTGGAGCCAGGGTATAGGGAAGGGGTAATGATGGAGGTGACAGGACCATGAGGCTGTCCAGACTGTGGAGTCAGACTATAGTGGAATGAAACTTCCTTGAATTAGTTCAAGTGAAAGGATGGTGTACTGAAATGGTTCAGGAATCTCAAAGAAAAGGCAGCATGATTGACCTGCTGCAGATGTGAGAATGGGGAGAGCAGCTGTTTCCAGTCACTCTTTCTGATGGTCCGTGGTCTCAAGCCACTGTTGATTTCTACAGATTGTATCCTCTGCTCCCCCATGGGGCCAGCTCTGGCCTTGACTCAATGTAACCTGGAGGCAAGCTTCAATTCCACAATCTCTTTATTCTTGGTTCCTGCTCAAGGGAGAGCCAGTGGCCAATGGAGCTCTTCCCCTGGTTAGGCCTATAGCCTGGGATATCAGCTCTTCTGGTCACAGAGCAGGGAGGTGTTGCATGTAAAATATGCTGGATTCACCCTATATACAGGACATAGAGTTTGGAGGAATGTAAAGAAAGGTGCATGAGCCAGGCAGATCTTCCATGCACAGGTCTCGTTCCAGTAGTGGGGGTCAGTGGGAGACATTTCTTTTCTTTTCTTTTTTTGAGGAAGAGAATGACATAATCAAAGAATAATTGTGGAAGATTTTCTCCCCTACTGGAAGGATAAGACTAAAGAGGAAGGGAAAGTTATCAATATATATACAACTTCTATTGTGTATCAAGCACCATGCTAGGTACCATATGTATAAACATATTTTTCTGTTTTAGATTTTCACAAGAGCCCATTTTCCTTATGAGGATACTGACTGAGGCTTAGAGGCTTGGAGAGGTGAAGTAAGTTGCCCAAATTCACTCAGCTAGTAAGTGACAGAAATGTGATTTGAACCTAAAATCCATCTAGAATTGAATCCTTCCCTTCTCACCACATCCAGCAGGAAATCAGTGGGGACCCCCTTCTGCAGATGTCTGCAGGTGCCTCATGTGCCAGGAACCCACTGGCCTCTACTTTTTTCCTCTTTTTGGGTCTTTAAAAAAAAAAAAAATCTTTATTAATGGTATCAGCATCTACCCGGTCACCTAATCACAAATCTCTCTAAATCTCCATTTTCTTGTCTGCAAAATCGGCATAATAATAGTGGGTCCCTGAGGTGGTTGTGACAATGAGCTGAGAAGATTCTCCTGAAGCCCTTGCCACTGAGCTTGGTGCTTGAACTAGGGTGTCTGCAGAATCTGTAGACAGAACAATTGATCAGATGTGGGGGACCACAGGACTATGAGTTGGAGTTTGATTTGTCTAAAGGAGGAGTTGGCAAACTTTTTCTCCAAAGGTCCAGGCAGTTAGTATTTTCAGCGTTGAGGGGCATACAGTCTACTGCAGTGGTTCAAGTTGGTCTGTGTTGGGCAAAGCCAGCTACGGACAAGACAGAACCTAAGAGGGACGGCTGTGTTCACAGAAAATTTGATACACTAAAACAAGCTGGTGCCAACTGGGCCCTACGGGTGTCTTTGGCTGACTCCTGGTCTTTGTCCTGTCTCTTCCCATGAGGGTGGGGCTGTGTCTGTTTTGTTCATAGATATTTCTCCAGGTTCCTCATAATGCCTATTACACAGTAGATATTCCATAAATATTTGTTGAAAGAATGATTAAATGAGAGGAAGCACTAAAAAGAGACTGAAAAGGGACAAAGCTTTGGAGATAACCTAGGTATCAGTTGCAGGGGTCAGTGTAGGAAATAGAAATCACTCTAGGGTTTTTTTTTTAATATTTATTTTTTAGTTGTAGTTGGACACAGTACCTTTATTTTATTTATTTGTTTTTATGTGGTGCTAAGGATCGAACTCAGGGTCTCGAACGTGCTAGGCGAGTACTCTACCCCTGGGCCACAATCCCAGCCCCACGCTAGGGTTTTTAAGCAAAAAGGGATTTGTTGTGAATTATGAACTTGTTGGAAGGGCTAGAAGATAGGACTCAATGGAATGGCTCAATAGGCCTCTTGGGATGACCCAAGAAGTGGTAGACCAATCTGTCAGGAAGCTACCACCTCTGCCACATGAGGTAGGTAGAACCCAGGAAGCTGCCTTTGGAGCTGTTGACCTTAAAGCAAAATAAGTGACTACTTCTCCTCCTGCCACTAAGTTTTGGGGTGGTTTGTTATGTGGTAAGAGATCACAAGAATGTGCAGGTTGGGCAGAATGGGAAACAGGGAGGGGGACCAATTTGACCTTTGTAACTGCAAAAGGAGGCCAGAGAGGTCAGAGGGCCAGCAATAGTGTGTGTTGCTGCTACTCTCACATTTGCCACCCTGTTGGAATGTGAAGCTCAGTTACTGTCACCTCGGCAACTGCAACTGCCTCCTGACCCCAGTGAAGTAGGAGACAGGATATCACTGGCTCTTGACCTTGCTTCCCAGCAGGAAATAGCCACGAGAGGCAAGAAATTGTCTCACTTCTGCCTTTCACACTTGGTGCAAGTAAGTCTAATTGATGTAGCCTAATTCACAATCATGATCCTAATAGTAAAGGCATCTGGGAAATGTAGTTTTTAGCTGAAGTACAGGGAGGCATCTTAGAAAGATATGGGGATGGACTCATACAACATCTAGCATATATATTCTGGTGATTGGTGGCTGCAAAACAAGCTATCCCAAATCTTAGTGGCTTAAAACCACAATCATTCATTTTGTTGAAAAATTTGAAATTTGGGCAGGGCTTGGTGGGAGCAGCTTGTCTCTGCTTTTGGAGTCAGCTGAGGAGTCTGTTGTGGGCTCATCTGTGGGAACAAGCCCCCGCAGCCATGTGGGAACCCATGTGGATCCCAAGTCCTCACCAACAGCCCCAGCTGAGTCCTGCTCAACAGCCAGCACTGGCTCAGCAGCTATAGGCCCCATTCATTGAGAGAGCAAATCCCCAGCCACATCTGAGCTGCTTTAGCTGAGGCTGCACAGAGTAGAGACGAGCTGTCCCCGAAGAGCCCTGCCCACATTATGGAGATGGGAGCAAAATAAATGATTACTTCTCCTCCTGCCACTAAGTTTTGGGGTGGTTTGTTATGTGGTAAGAGATCACAAGAATATGCAGGTTGTACTGAATGGGAAACAGGGAGGGGGATAAGTGGGGCAACCAACAAGAAAGGAAGCAGCCAGAGAGGGTTAATCGTTGACCTAAATACAGGCCAAGACCTCCCCCACTGCATCCAGACTTAACAGCTTTCTAACTTTGATGCTTCCTGAAAAATCAACCCAGAGTGGTCTTTTGGGCTGTTTGCCTAGAGAGCAAGTCAAACTTGGGCTAGATGCTGGAAAAGTCTTTTATTCTTATAGGTACTGCTGCCTGGGGACTCCATCTTTTCTAGCAACTGCCCCTCAGCAATTTCTAATTATGACTGAAAGATTTTAATTTTTATATTGCAAACTGTTATAAAAAGGCAAGACTGACTTGTTGTGGCTGTGATTTTTATGCAGGGCTCCAGAATGGTCCAAGTGATTTCAAACTACAGGGTTGTCACATATAGGTGTACCAGTTGTGCACTGCACAATTCTAGGGGAGCATTATTCACATTCTAGTCATTATCCCTTTGCATATTTATTATAGCAGTTTTCTGGCAGATGGCAGAAAAGTGTCTTGGGGTAGGGTTGCTTTCTCTATTTGCATAAAGGTGATTTATAGCAAGTGGCAGGAGGTAGAGGCACAAAACTATTATCTGATCAATCTTAGACCAATGGCAGGGGTTGGGGGAGACATGGAAGGAATGGGGGGAGGAGCATTAGGATCAGAGAAGTTTTTTTTTTTTTTTTTTTTTAACCCAAGCAGAAGGGGCACTCAGGAGATAAGAATTGTTGAGATTTATGGGGTTCAAAGTTCAGACTTATCAGGCCAGCAAGGTTACAGAGGAGACAGAATTAAAGTAACAAAGGATGACTACTCAGAGAGGCAGATGATCCGCTACAATTTTGCACTGAAAGGTAGAAATCTAAGGACTGGCTTTAATAAATAAATAATGACCCTTTGAGGAGAGATGAGAATGAAGAAAACAAAGGAATATCTAAGTAAAAATTTTATGATTCTAATGGAAATGGGTACAGGGGTGTGGGGGATGGGAAAAGGAGGCGAGGGAGGGACACAGACACTGACCAATGGAGGTGTGCCCCGTGGAAGGGAAGGATATCTGCTAGACCAGCGAATTCCCCTCCTCCTCTGACCAGTCTGGTTCAGGAAAATCTACATTCGTCATGAGCAAATGTCGTAATTCATAGCCATAGTGCAGCTTCCAACTGTCAAAGAAGATTACATGATGCCTTTTTATTTCAGATGATCGTAGACTGCAAAACCCTTTACAGTTGGACCGAGTTCTCCATTTTGCATTTGATTTTTTGAAACAGAATCCCAGCCACGCACAGCTTTTTGTTTTATCTGTGGATCTTCCAAGGTCTCCCTTGGCTGTGTGCAGGCTGCTTTTGTTCTCCGCTCGCTGTTTTAAGTGTAGCTTTGCTGCATTTCCATTTTCCCCCTATTATTCAAAAACAAGTACTTATTTGAATCAGAGCAGAAAAAAAATACTGAATAGAATGAAGCATTGCTTTCCTCCTCTCAAACACGGTGAAGTCATGGTTTAGTGATAGCAATGGCAATGATTAATGTTTTGCACTTTCACTTAGAGACCTTCAGGAATGTCTAAACAAATATTTTCTGAAATGCACAGGTAAGAGGAGGGAGGTAAAGTGGCTCACGAAGGATTGCTGATTACAGTCTGATTTCTTCCCTTCCTAATTATCTCAAAAATTATGCTTTGCTGAACAGTCCTGGAGCTGCAAACTTAAATCAAACTACAGTCCACTGAAGTAGGAAAATTATGCATTTTACATAAATGATGTGGGCAAATTATTATTCAATTTTTAACAGGGTTTTTTTTCCCCCATTCCTTTCCTGTGCACAATGTAATATGGTTAATTTACCAGAAAGCATTGTTATTCATTCCCTAATTCTCTAGGCAACTGCTGTCATTTGCTTACCATTTCCTTGCTCTTTGGGAATTGACAGACCTTCAGCTCCATTTAGGGAGGTTTGGTTGCCCCAGCCATCTCTAGAGGCTTGGCTACCCTCCTGGTATCTTTCAGTGCTCACCCCTTGGGAGGAGTCTAAAAAAATGAAAGGATTCACATACTAGGATTTTAGTTTATGAGTGGCTTAAATGAATCCTTTGGTAAACACACATAAAAAAAAAAGATAAAATCTCTTGTGATATTTCCCCACAGTATTACGTGTATGCTTTTCATTAAAAACACTATCTGAGTAATACCCATTTCATTCTCTCTTGCTTCCAATTAGCTAACCATTGATTATTACATAGCAAGCACTTGATCATTAACCAAAGGAAAAAAACATCCTGAGCAAAACAGCCAGAATACCTTACAACTGCTAGCTTGCACCTTCCTTCATGGGTTTACATATTCAAGCAAAATAATAATCAACTTATAAATAGGAGAATGACTCTACTAATTGTTATTTTATTTATTGACTTTTTTGGTACCAAGGATTGAACCCCAGGGTGCTTAATCACTGAGCCACATACCCAGTCCTTTTTTTTTTTAATATATATATTTTATTTAGAGACAGAGTCTCACTAAATTGCTTAGGGCCTCACTAAGTTGCTGAGGCTTGTTTTGAACTCTGGATCCTCCTGCCTCAACCTCCTAAGCCTCTGAGATTACAGGCATGCGCCACTGCGCCGGGCCCTCCTACTAATTGTTATTAAGAGAGGTAGTGAGGGGTTATTCTGAGCATTTTATTCCCATACTCTATACATATATTTCTTCCAGATGGGACATTAGAGCTAACAACTTGTCTAAAACTTTTCTATTATTGAATGTTGTTATCTACAATATCTTCCATTTTTTAGCCCATAAATCAGAATAAATGATGATGATCTTGTGTACTCTTTAACTGGAGAGGAGAGGAGAGGAGGAAGGGGGAGAAAGATTTTTTTTTTTTTAAGGTATGGTTCTATTTTTCTGCATTTAAGCCCATTTGCTGATTACCTTCAGTATTTAAAGCATCAGGTAGCCCCAACTGTGGGCTGGGGATCAGAAGGTAACACGTTCAAAGACAAGCATCGTTGGACCCCTATTTTTAAGCACTTGTCTTGAAGACTGAATTTAGGTGCCACTTCTCCCAGGAAGCCGCCCCTGCACTCCCTGTGCTGAGCTAAAGGTTACTCTCATGCTAATTCCTGTGCTTCCATCTATAGAAAGCTCACTGAGCTAATTTTATGGGTCTCCATCCTCACTGAACTGCCAATGCTCATCACCCGTCTTTGAATTTCTAAGAACTTTCTTTGAATTTCTTCACTAAGCACAGTCTAGCCCACAGGAAGCAGACAATGAAAGTTTGGTGAAGGAATGCATGAGTAGTCCATACCTGTGCCTGCGGTCATTGCCACCTTCATTCCACTGCCTTGAACAGCCCTGGCAAGGGCTCCTCTCTTTCTGGCTGTGGTTTCTTCCTCCCTATCCAATGTCTCTGTCTCTCCTTCTCCTCCTCCTCCTCGCTGTATCTTGATTGAGGAGGCTGACTGGACTGGACCTTTACTTTCAGGTGGCTCTGGGTGATTTTCTTCTTTCTTCCCATCAGCAAATCCTCTATCTTCTGCCCCATTCTCAATCATGGAGTTGTTCTTTGGTGGGTGAAAAACCGAAATTAGGTAAGAGAATTCCCTATTAATGGGGGCCAATATTCCCTTTCCCAGGTACAGTGTCAGTGTATCCACAGGAAGTTTTCACGCACTGTGTGGCTCACCTGAGCTGCAGGAGCTCCTGTGGACATGCAGAGGTGCGCCAGGGATCCTACACGTCACAGGCTGGGTACGTTGTACAACAAGATGATCTGGAAAATAAAATAAATACACATCTTTTGTATAAAGATGAAGATGATATCTTCAGAAATGGAATGTCAGGTTCTTTATAAAATTCCTAAGTTAAAATGAGACCTTGGAAGTACTCTGAGACTATGTACCCCTTGGTGCCATTAACTTTATGCTGCCCCTCGTTTCAAGAGGTATAACTTTATTCCCCTTGGTGTTGAGACATGTTTTGGGGAAAGGCTTGGGTAGCACCAAGGGTATAGATTGGACGTTCATATCGTATCTCAAAGACTGGTGACCACACATTGATAATTGGCAGGTTAGTGCTGAGGGCAGCATGCTATATTCCCCGTGTTCTTAGCAGGTTCTTAGGTAAATGGGTCATTTGAAGGTAAACCATTCACCCACTTGATGGCGGGCATCGTGCCTCTAACCATCCTTCCATCCATCCAACATCTGCCATAAACTCAACACTGTTCTACAGCTAGAATAACGATGGAATGGAGTTGGCAGTTTCTGTTCTTGAGGAGTGCACAATCTGGCAGAGAAAACACATTAAAAAAAGAACAGTGTTATTAAACACACTGGTGGTATTAAAACGTGAGAATAAGTTTTATAAAGTATTTGAGAGAGGAGCATAGTGTTCTGACTGTTGTCACTGATTAGTTCCTGCAATATTGGAAAACTACTAGTTTTTATTTACTGCCTCAGAATTTTTTCTTTTCTTTTCCTTTTTTTTTTTTTTTTTTTTTGTGGTGCTGGGGATCAAACTTAGGTCCTCACACATGCTACGCAAGTTTATACCACTAACCTATATTCCCAGACCTTAATTTAAAAAATAAAGGTATACTTGTCTCCTGTCCCAGCTCTGTGAGATTCTGAATATTTTGTAGGAAAGAATGAGGTATGATTTAGGAGTTTATTATGAAAACTTCCAAGGAATGGTATATATAAATTATAAAGGTCCATTTGGTATTTCAAAGATATTGAAGGTACTATCTTTTTATTATATTCTTCTATGGAATTATAAAGTCTTTTTGAGAATTAAATAAAATAAACACACATAATTGGTAGTGCTTTAAAAACCTATATCCCACAATATTGCTTTGGAATTTGTTTAAGCTTCCTTTATTTTCCCCTCCAAAATCAAAGCCAGTCTTCCACCTTCTTCTCTAACACTCTATCTTCCTTCCAGCAAATATTTGATTGAATTCCAACCTAATCGAATTCCAACAGTATAATGTATATGGTAGGAAAGTCAACAAAAGTCATATAAAGCTATTAAAAATACATTTCAGAAACAAATTCACCAGACTCCATTTTACTCAAATACAACTTGTTAGGTAAATGCCTGCCTGGTCCGGTGAGGTTCTCTTGTCCTGAATCATGACAAGTACACAGATGACAGTCCTTTTGCAGTGGGCTTCAGTATAATTCTCTGCATTCTGCAGAAAAACCTTACCTTCTTTCAAGATTCAGGAAGGAACCATTTCAATTAATATAGTAGAAATTGGCAAAGCCCTCTGGGAAATTGCAGATAAAATTTTATAGTAGAAATGTCACTAGAAAAATTCTCTGCTGCCAAGATTTTAGCCACAGGAGGATTCCTGCCTGCCTTAAAGTGGTTAAACATCCTCTGGTGCTTGCAGGAAATCTTTAGTAGTGCAGCTGTGTTTGAGGGGTCCTGTATATCCTTAACTTTCCTCATGAAAATGCCTGGGTCCCCACACATGGCAGAGCCAAAGGTGTCGTTTGCCCAATCTATGCTCTGATGCCCTAGCATATGGGACCCTGTGTCTACGAGGGGGCTCTCAAGTTCTGACTGCCCATCAGTGCACCAAGAACACAGCAGCCTCAGAGGAGTAAGCTGCAAGGAGAACGGGGAGAACAGGAATTCTTTTGTCCCAGTTTATAATGGTCTTCTCCAGCAGGTCTTTTATTTGATTTAAAAATAAAGTAAAAAGAAATGGTTTATTAGGAAGCTGCCCTGTCCTGCAGAGCAAAGCCAGATGGCAGATCTCTTAAGGGACAGAGCAAGAAGTAAGCATTCATTACCAGGTTACTCAAGGCAAAACACGTTTTACCACTGCTTGAAACCAGGGTGATAACTTTTCTTTCTGGAGATTCAGTTTCCTCACTCCAAATTCTGCAACTTCTTGTGAGGGAAGAGGCTCCCTGGGTGGTGTTGGGACTCCCTGGAGGTGACCTCCGGAATCTCTTGAAAGCACAGTATCCCCTTGCAAGCAAAACCCTGAAACATCTCTGATTTCTTCACACTTACAGCTACTTTTATTTTGCTTCCCTGATGTCAGCATTTCATAAGAGTGACCTCGAGTGCACACAAGTCCTTAGTTTGACTCCATATTAGAGAATCCACAATGAACTCAACTGATGAATTAAAGGCTATAGTTTGGCTTGAACAGACTGCTTTTTCTTAAAGAATCTGTTATTTTTCTTTCTTAAAGAATCAGGTTTTTTTTTCTTAAATTTTTTTGTTTTTTGGAATGAGTCAGCACATTAACAAAAATCCTCCAGAGAATATTTGCCAACTCTCCATCCAGGTGGGATGTGAAGATTAAAATGAAGTTATCTTTAAAAATATATAGAATGTATTCATGAACTTCCTGATGTGATTAAAATTGTGTGTAATAAGATCTTGGAAATTTGACCAATTTAGCAATTGTATTGGTAACAAAAACAATGCTATTAAGTTTGGTTGTCCAAAATAATTTCGTTTTCTTCTTCTTTTTTTAACCCAGTGTTGGAAACCCTTTCTAAATGTAAAAGTTATTTCAACAACGACAACAACCAACTGCTTACACGATGACATCATTGATCTTAGAATCACAGGCTGTGGGAGCTGTGGGGTCTGAGAGTGAATCTCATCCTGCCCCTTGCTTGCAAGACAGTCTGTAGTGGGGATGCCAGTAGCCATTCAAGGTCTTGCAGCTGAAGGATGACAGAGCCAAGCCAGGACAGTTAGCCTGGGTCCACTCGATGCCCCTCCTATCATACCAGGCTGTTTCCTTGATTAGCAATTTCATTATGGAAGTGGATGGACACTTGGAAATATGTTTACTGACTCCAGGACAAGAAAAACTCTTCTTGTAATTGTCTCTTTTCTCCTTTTTCCTCTAGCAAATTTCAGCTAGAGGAAATATCTAATAAATTAAAATGTTAAGGTATGCCTAGTCTTGTTTTAACATCCTCTGAATTAGGTAGCCTCTGGTGGGGGAAGGGATCTCCAGATGTTCTGAATGTTTCTGTCATTTGGAAATCATTGCACAGTGGCTAAATTCACCAGGTGACTACTTACCATCTGGTGTGGGACAGATATGTCACAGAACTACTAGAGTACCTTCCGTGATTTAAACAAATGCACAATTTTTTTTTTCAAATGTAAAATGCTCTCTTTTTAATTACTAAATTAAGAAAGTTAAACAATTTAAAAATGTAAACTCACAAATAAATCATAACAAAAAAGGAATTAAGACTTCAGAGTTGCTACTCAGTATTAAAAACTCAATAGAAATAGGATTTTTGATTTGTTGTTAAACATATGTCATTCAAGGTTGGTACAAACAGCAACTAAAAATGTCATACTTTTTTCTTTTTTTTTTTGTGCATCCCCATGAAATGTAAAGTAGTGCATAGTTATTTCACTGGAGAACTCTCGGACATATAGTCATTCATTAGCAGTACAGGACATTTAAAACACTTATTTTACAACGGGACATGTACAACCCCCCACCCTCACCTTCCCCATAAATTTTAGTTGCATGAGAAAGTTTAGTAGGTTGCCGTGACTACAATGCTATGGGTTTTAGATCATTTAAATGTGGTTACAAGATTTATTAAATTAAAAACATTTGAAACATTTCAGCATTCATATTTTTATACAACAAGGTTGTATGGTATCCATCTTCCAGTTCTCTTGGTAGAATTGGCTGTTGGCTTGCTTAAATATGCTCACTTCTAAGTTTCAAGAACAAATCGCTGTAAGTTGGAGCAAATACTGGTAATAAGAACTTTCGAACTCAGCTTGGGGGGTGGTCCTGAAAAGAGTCAAAGTAACAACCATCTACAGGTACAGTCATGAACCAAAAAAATGCAATCCAAATGAAGAAAGAAAGAAAAAAGAATCATGCTTTGCAAAAGCCAAAAATGAGGCCACTGGTTTTCAGAATAACACCAGTGATTTGATGCAGATTTTGTAGTAAAATCCTCACTCTGGGTCCCACAGCTTTGTGGCCCAGGCTGGCCACGGTCTCCACATTAGCACCCACATGGTATATGTACAGGGACATATATTATATATTCATATTTATAAAAAAGAAAAAAAACAAACACCTGTCCTGATTGGTTTTTGTTAAAACACGAAAAAAAATTTTATTGTTTTAGACAAAGAGGCCACTTTTGGAAAATAATACTTTTTTTTTTTTAGTTGAATCAGGTGAAGACAGAGTTAAAATCACATAGGATTTGCATTTTAAAAAAGGAAAGCACTAGGATTGTTGGCACTGGAGTAACTATTTACACTGAACAGAGGTTTGGCCTTTTACATAACATCGATACAATGCATTTTCCAAAGTCTGAGAAATAACAAGGTTCTGTCTCGTATGCTTCACAGAGGAGGTTCGGATTTGGGGACAAGTGTCATTAATGAGGGCCATGGAAGTTCATCAGCTTCAAAGTCACATGCAATCTGATCCTGGACGGTTCTCGCTGCTTGGGCAGCTGGCTACGGAATTGAAAGCTAATGGGGAGGGGTGGGGAAGCCTCTGGGACAAGGCCTCTCTCTGTAGAGCCGGCTCTCACAGGTTTTCACCAGGTTGATACTGGGGCTCTGTGGCCGTAAAGTAGTCTTCCAGGAAGCCCTGCAAGTATTCAAAAGTGGGACGTTCTTCGGGGTCCTTTTTCCAGCAGTGGATCATGAGCTCATGCAGAGAGATGGGGCAGTCCTGCGGACAGGGCATCCTGTAGCCGCGCTCCACCTGCTCCAGCACCTCCCGGTTGTTCATGCCTGCAAAGACAAGGGCAGTGAGAGCGCGCGCCTCCTGCGCTCAGGCCCTGACCCAGCGGCCGGAGCTCCCCTTTTTTCTGCTTTGAGCCTGCACGTGGTTAAAACATGGGGAGGGCACCCACCCCCCACCCCAACCAGGAGTCAAATCCTGCCTTCAATGAGATATCATACCACGCAGAAACAACAAAGGAACACAGAACTCACATAGGCAAAAACCCAGACGATGAATCTCAAAAGCATCCTAAGTGAAAGAAGCCAGACACAAAGGGCAGCATACTGTATGCTTTCATTTATATCAAATTCTAGAAAAGGCAGAACCCTACATGGATAGAAAGCAGATCAGTGGTTGTGGGAGTTGGGGGAGGGGGCATGCCTGCAAAGGGTCAGAGGGAACTCTGGGGTGAGCGAGATGCTCTGTATCAGCGGCCCTTATACTTTTCCTGTAAAGGGCCAATGGCAAATGATTTTAGCTCTGCAAGCCGCATATGATCTCTGTCATCTTCGATTTTGCAACCCTTGAAAAAAGCACAAAGCCAAACCAGTCTGGGAGCCAGATTTGGCCCACAGGATGTAGTCTACTAACTCCTATTCTACAATGTGTATTTATTTGATGATGGGGCTGTTTGTCGAAACTCATTGAAGTACATTTTTAAAATTGAATTTTTTTTGGTACTTCAGTTGAATAGACCAAAAAAAAAAAAAAAAAAAAAAAACCCATGGAATGAAAGCATACTGCCCTTGTTTTTATAGCATCTGTAAGCCTCATTTATGAATTTCATAAGTTAGTTTATCTATGTCTGGGCAAACTTTTGAGTGCTCCACTGTCTGAGATCTGCCATCATGCCAGTATTGCTGGGCACCATCTGGTCTGGTGGCCCCACAGTGCCCTCTATCATTTGAGACCTTTTTTGACCCTCTAAGGGAGCTGCCTAATGTTGAAAAATCAGGATACACAGCATTAAAATAAGACACTGAGGGAGATCGCTCATCCTGTAGATAATGCAGCCTCCCCCATGTTGGCCTTCTTGACAATACAGGAAATGCCACTCTTAGAGTGAGATAAACGCCATGACCCCTTTCCCAACTACTGCCAGATATCATTCTTCAGTTCTCCCCCCCTGATGTTTTTTTTGCTATATCACGTTCTCCCCTCTCTCTGCCAAGACTTTGTATATTTTGGCCATGAGCCTGTGATCTGGAATCTTCTCTAACTTCTGACCCAGTTCATTTTCAAAAGCAAGAATCTGATTTCAAGCCGCACAGTAGACTTCTCCCCATATCTCTTAGGGCTATCACCAGCAGGAGAACACAACAGAGGCATACAGCTCCCTTTAGTTCTGGGGGAGAAGGGAACCCATGAGCCAGAAACATCGGCTTGGCCAGAGGTGCTGGGTCCAGAGCACAACCCTGTCCCGCTGGGTAGAGGACACTCAGATTTTTGGATTTGTAGTCAGTTCCCTTTGTTGTATTGCTACTTTTGGAGCTGGGTGTATTGTGGTTCCTCCTGGCTGTCAATCATGGCTCTGTCAGTCACCTGTTTGCCCAAACCCTTTTAGGATGTCTCTTATACTCAGTTGTTAAACATTTCTTGGGGTGTTAAAATCCAGATACTATTTCTGCTGTGTTGAAGTGGGCCTTTAATATAAGTGTTGTAAAATGGCCCCGCCCTCCTGTCAGGGCAGCCCTTTGCTTTAGGGAGAGAGCTATAGTGCAGGATTGTGGGACCTGCCTGGTACCACAACTCCCTTCATACTTCACAGGGCTGTTGAGGGAGAGAGGGCAGCCCTGCAGCTAATTAGCTTAAGTCCTCCTCCAACTGCTGAAAACCCAGGATCTGGGGCAAGGAGCTGGAGGAAAGGGGAGGTGCCTGGAGCTGCTGGGCTCTTTCCAGCCAGATGGGGTCAGGGACACAGGCCAGCATTTCCTGATCCATGACTCCAAATCCAACTAGCTCTGAAAACCAGAAAGTTTTTGTAACTTACTTGGCAGCAAAACTCATCTGAACTGGCCACAAAACCTGCCCTGATGTGAGGCACTTGACTGTTTTCATTTCCTCATATGTACTGCTGCCCCAGACTCTGTGAGGGTGTTATATAATGCACAGTCTCTGCACTGCACTGATTTTCTAAAAAATGTCTGATTCCAAAGCAAGTCTGCTCCCAAGGGTTTAGTTGGGAAGCCTTGGCAAGAGTGACGGCAGCTTCCACATCCTGGGCAGCTAGGAGGATAGGTGTTCTCCAAAGCATTTGCTTTGCTGCATATTTTAGCAGAATCCTTAGTGTCATAATGTTTCAGAAGCCACAGAGCCTCGGCCTGCAGGAATTCCCTCTGTCTGCACCCCTGCCAGGAGTCTGCAGGAATGGGAGGAAAGACAGGCAGAAGGCCCGAAGCTCAGATGGGTTGACAGGTGATCCTAGAGGTGGCTACAACCCCCCCAAATGCCTCCTGAGGCTTTAATCTGGCACTGAGATTCTCCATCCAAAATGCACCACAGAGTTTAATTAATCACCCTCCATTGCTCTGTGGAGGTGATGTCAGTAAATGTTTCATTTCACTAAAAAAC
The DNA here is from genome assembly GCF_047511675.1 of Marmota flaviventris. NCBI lineage: Eukaryota > Metazoa > Chordata > Mammalia > Rodentia > Sciuridae > Marmota > Marmota flaviventris. Next base: position 52,010,339 of record NC_092503.1, on the reverse strand, counting down.
AAACTACTCAAATGGAAATATTCCCTCCCCCCATTTTTTTTTAAACTCTTAATTCAATCTCTGCCAATGGAAAGTTTAATTGGCCACTTGGGTCAAGCCTATTTTTCCAGTGCTCCATCCAAGACTAGGACATAGCAGATGTGGCAACTTGAATCTCGGCGTGTAGCATCTCCTGAGGGAGCTTGCTTCCTGGGCAGCTTCAGCCAGGACTGGGGCTGTAGGTACCTGGTCTGTGCAGGAGGCTGGTGGGGTCACACCATCAGCTCACGTGCACACTCCTCGCTCTCCTCCTCTCCTGGCTGCATCCCTCTCCTCCTCCCACTCCTCCTTTCTCTTCTTAAGCCTTCTTCTCCCCAGGCCCCTCAAAGCATATGTAAGCAATTCCATGTACCGGGCCAAGTCAAAGCATAGCAGTGACAGCATTGCCAGAAAAGTGAGATATCTGACACTGCACTTGGCTGACAATGACAACTGGAGTGGGACTCACTCTTTCTAACCACTTAGAGGCCAAAAGCCACATGGGCTGACCTGCAACAATCAAGATATGCCTACTCAGCAAAGCCTGGGCTACTTTTTATTTTATCAATGGTATCTCAATTAAATGGATCGTTAATATTTTTGTTTTTTAAATAGTATTCTCTGCTATAAGAATTTTGAAAGTCTTGTTTATCTTGATAATTTTAGCAAAATAGGTTTTGTCTTCGTACTACTATAAAGATGGGTCTATTTCATTTTTCAAAAGATGGTTTCATATTTTTGTTAGAAACTGTTATTTCCTGTCTTTTATCTAATACCTAGGAAGCGAAGGGCAATGGATGGGAAGGGGACAAAAAGTGAGCCTGGGCTGTGGGATAGTCAGGAGAGAGGTAGGGAAGAGGGTGCTGGGGAATGTCTTTCCTCTTTTTCAATTTTTAGTGGAAAGAAGGCCAGGGGAGAAACAGAAGAGACAAACCCTGAAACCCAGTCACTTTAGGGACACTGTCATCAATAGCTTGGGCCTCTAGGTGTCCTATGGGGGGCTGAAATAGAGACTATTTTTCAACAGGAGGGGCAGTCCCCACCAGCCAGGGATGCCTGACTGTGGGAAACACCATATTTACAGAGTGGCCGGTGCCATTCTGCTTTCCAGCCTCCTGGTCAGAGAAGAGGCTCAGGGCTGGGCAGCCAGCAAGCACAGAGACCACTGCTGGCCTCTGTCCTAATTCCCTCCTCTGTCCTCCAGCCCCAAGGGAGCAGCCTGCCCCACCTCACTGGAGAGTGGGCCATTTCTGAGGGACACTCATAGGATGTAACTCAACAGGTACTCAGTTCACAGAGAACCTCCACAGTCTGCTGTTCAGGGGTCTCCAAATCCTCCTCCACAGGAGCCTCCTTGGATTTTAGACCTTCAAACACGGTTGTGCTCTCAGTTGGTCCACCCCACAGCCCTGCGGCCAAGTGGTCGGCATGCACCTGCTGCCCTTATGATGATGTCATCCTTTCTGAACATTTTACTGGCTTCCTCCAGCAAACTCGAGAGGACAAGTTTCCAACTCACATTTTCAAATCCTTATTCTGCACGACTGCCAAAACCATGGTCTCTCACATGTGTGCATGTGTTCTTTCCCCTTATCTCCTTTTCTGTCATTCTTTTTCTTATAAACATCCCGATTCCTCTTCTTTGAGCTGTAGAACCTTGCCTTTTTCCCCCCAGTTTCTTTAGAAAAGGAATAAAAATTGCTTTTATTGACAGAGCGCTGAACGAGCTGTCACTTGTTGACTTCAGACTGCATCTCTGTAGGTTACCTGACTTCCCCTGGTCTCCGTTTCTTCATTTGTCAACCAAACAGCTCAACATTCACAGTGTTTCAGCTGTCGGAGAAAAATGTCTTCTATGAAAGAAGAGCTTTTGGGGCTGGGGTTGTGGCTCAGCGGTAAAGTGCTCCCCTAGCACATGCGAGGCCCTGGGTTCTATCCTCAGCACCCCATATAAATAAATAAAATAAAGCTATTGTGTCCACTTACAACTAAAAAATAAATATTAAAAAAAAAAGAAAGAAGAGCTTTTGTGTTTTATAGCTTTCCATATTGTATAGCTTCCTAATATGGACCTTGGAGGGGCTACATCTGCATAATCAAGGGTTTCAACTGTTTTCTATTCATGTTTACATCTGGATTGGACTATAAGCTGCATGAACCTGGGCTTTTGTGTCAAGTGAGTAATTAATCCTTTAACAATGGGAATGATATTCAGGTTATTAGACATCGAATTTCTTTTGCAAACTGAGCTTGCTGTTCCAAGGAAATGACACTATATTGAATTTGAGGGGCATCTTGATTCTCTGCATAAATCCGGTAAAAAGCTCCTTCTGTTTACTGGGCTGTTGAGCGATGCTGCTGCGCTGGTGCAGAGAGGAGGGAGGGCTCAGTGGGTGGTGCTTGCTTAGCATGAGCCTGCTTTGCATGTGCTCCTATTACCAGATGATCACATGCCCTGGTTATCTCAGGGCAACAGCCAGGAGGCTTTGGGTTCGGTTTTGGTATAGGATCAAAGTAAACATTTTGGGCAGAGAGATGCTGATCAAAGATTGCAGATGAAAATAAAGGGCTGGTCTTTAGAAGGCACATAATTACTAATTTTGTTTCTCTTTGCCCATCTAACCAGAAAACCTCAGGGCAGCCTTTTAAGTCTACTGTGCTCATCTACACAGAAGGGACTGCTGCAGATACCATAATACACAAAAGTCATTGAAAGTTGATAATACAGTGTCATAGAGAAGTCCTCTGTCATGGAAAAAGAGAAGTGGACAGAGGGTGAGGGTGCCCCTGAGCAAGGCTGGGAACCAGCACATCTGAGAATGAAGAGCAGTGGAATCCGGGGCTCAGAGCAAAAGTCCCTCCCTGGCTGCCCTCTTCACATGCAGTCTCCTGTCCTCTCTCCTCTCACTAGACAGAGAAACCCTGGGAAAGTGACAGCATGACCTCTGGGCACCCAGACTCAAGTCCCTCTCTGAGGGGCGCTATGAGCTGGAGGGAAAAGCCCTGGGGATTGTGGACAGGCAGGGAGGGCTGGGCACTGTACCATTGGCTAGCATTAGAGGTTCAGTCTGCTACCCCATTTGCCTCCCACCCAGGGAGTCAGAACCTCAACCCACTTTGTCAGAAATCAGCCCCTGACAACAAGTTGAACACAGGATCCAGTCCAGGGTTCAGGGCTCTCAGGCAGAGGGATGAACAGAGTGGGATTTGTACTTCTTCAAGGAAGGTGCTACTAGTTTCACTAATTTCCCTTACCTCTTCAAATCACTATCAAGTGACTAGATGCATTCAAGAAAGTCAAGCAGCTGTCACTCGCTGAAAGATTTGAAAGTGCTCCAAACACATGAATAAATGCGATTTGCTTAAGAGAACATTCCTGCTCTGGGAGATCCTGCCAAATATGCAAAGCAGGTGTTCAGTGAAGGGCCAGGGCACAGAATGGCCAGGACATTCTGCCTAGAAGGGTGCAGGGTCAATTTCCCAGAACAACTCTGAGGACAGAGGCTACTTCGTGGTTGGGAAAATATCATGTGTGAAGACGATGGAGCAATTAAAAAGGCCTTGTGGGTTATGGGCCAGGTTTGAAAAGCTTGCTTCAGAAACTTCATAGCTTTCCCCACTGTCTCTCTCATTCGTTCATTTGCTTCTAGAGTGGGCTCTGGGGCAGAGACTGTGCTGTGCGTTGGCAATGCATAAAAGGAGTTCCTTTCCCCTCCAGGAAGGCAGAGCTACTGGGAAATGCAGACACGTAACAGGTGTTCAGCAGAAACACGCCGGGTGTCACGGAGCAAGCAGAGGGCGACCAGCTTGGTCTGGACAGGGGGACGGCTTCACAAAGGCAGTGGTATTTGGAGAGGCTTTGAAAGATTCTGGGCAGAAGGGAGACCTGCATGTTCAAAATAGATCTCTTGGAGTGTCCTGGGGAGCCTGTGAGGGCAGGCGAATGACAAGGGTGAGGTCATCAGTTAGATCTTGTCACTCTGCTGCTCAGGAGCCCTCACTGCCCCCTGCCCATCCGTAAAAACAGAAATCCTAACAATGACCCCAGGGGACTCCCTCTGTCTGTGCTTAGCCACCTTGGCCTTCTGAAGTTGGTTCTGCCATCTTTACATTCTTCAGGAGCCAGTCTCCCTTCCCTTTGATAGTACCTGGCTTGAGGGAACCAGCACAGCTGAGAATGAAGAGCAGTGGAATCCGGGGCTCAGAGCAAAAGTCCCTCCCTGGCTGCCCTCTTCACATGCAGTCTCTATGAGCTGGACATTGTCTCTACCCTTTCCCATTTTATTTTATCTCTACCCATCACTACTGGCCAACATTCCATATATTTTGCTTGTTTTTCTTTATTTATTGTTGCTCTTCTTCAAGAAGCAAGCTCATGAGGGCATGGGTTTTCATGTTGGTTGTTGCAATATTCCTGGTGCCTAGAACTGCACCTGGCATATAGTAGCTGTTCAATAAATATTTGTGGAATCAATGAAGGAGAAGACTTCTGAGATACCATGAAAAATGAAGACTTTGAAGTTTATCTGGAGGGCAAAGGGAAGCCCTGGGGGTTTTAACCAGGAGTATGAGGTAAATGGGTCTGTATTTTCCAGGATAACAATTCTGCTGGTGACAATGACAGAATGGTGGTGGTGGAGGGGAGGCAGGGAGGAGAGACTGGAGGCAATAAGTCCCATTAGGAGGTCATAACCCGACATGGGCAGTGGTAGTGAAGGCAGAGAGGAAAAGATTGGAGTGAGGTTTTGAAGGTGGATTCCAGGCCAAAATGCATAACTCTGATGGTATGTATCAACCCCAGAAAACTGCTTTTAATTAAATGTTTTCATTTCTCAGGTACAACAGTCCATCTGCACAAAATCAGGTCTAATCTCGATGCAAAGAATGGTTCAAATCCCTGGATTGCAGAGGATCAAGCTGGACTACAACTGAGAATGCACCTAGGTCAGGCTGCTGGCAGAGACTGGGTCCAATGGAGCTGTCCTTCAGAACAGGGTCCATCTCTGTCACACTGCCCCCTAGGCTCACCTCCTCCTCGTCAATCCCAGCATCACATTTCCACATTCCTTCTTTGGTTTCAAGGTTCTCAGTTCATTTTGAAACTGTCCTTCTTTCCTTCCTTCTTATCCATTCCTTCTTAAAAATAGGCTGCCTAACCAACCAATCCAATGCTTTCCTGGCTGCTGGTCCGTTTGCCCTTCATTTGGCCACACCTCACACACTCCATTCTAAGTTCCTTGTCTGATGCTCATTTCACGAATCACTTGTGTGTTGGCCAAAAAGTCTGAGAAGCTTTTACAAATCTCACTCATATGTCCACCTCCTCCCCCACCACCTTCATTTTAAACACCAAAGTACCTTTCCTGTGTGGTGGGGTGGCAGAGACCATCCACGGGTATGGAAGAACTCAGAAAAATGTACCACTACTTATCATTCTTTAATATATTCTATCCCACTGAGAAATTACTACATCCAAATACAGAATGGAAGTCCCCAATGGACAGGGACTGGAAGTCTGTCCTGGGGCACCACCAACAGGCACCAAGACTCAACTCAGGAGAGTTGAGGAGAGGGGACCCCTCAGCACACACCACTGAATTGGCCACACCAACAACCAGCAAGAACGTGGAGAAAGGTCTTTCCTTTCATGGTGACAGCTAGATGATGCTTAATGAAACTGTTTCTTGGAACTGTTATCCTTCGTTAAGGGAATAATCTCATAATTGCAATCCCTCTGTAGAAGATTCTCCCTCATGAAGAGTTTCCTGTCACACTCAGAAGTCCAATTAAATATGATTACAGTTAAGTTTAACAAAAAAACTAGGAAGACCCACAGCCAGCTAGGAGTATCTTTCCTGGGGACACTTTTCAGAGGCACTTTGTGAGGAAGAGCAGTTCACACACTGTTCCCCACCCTCGACACAGCTCCCTGACCACTGCTGCCAAGAGCCAGGACCTTATGTCTCCCTGTGGTACTATACTAGCCCTCTTCTCAGACTCTTCCTGTGGCTCCTGACCTGGCCCTCTCTCCCAGGTCCTGCTGCTCCCAATGTGCCAGACTTGGGGACTTTCGGCTCCCTGGATGTGAAGAAGCCCGGCATGCCTTCCAAGATCTGGTTCACTGTTCACTTGCCTTTTACACAAAGCCCTCCCCACCTCTTCCCCACCCCTACATACACACAGAGATGAGGGTCAGTTATCACAGTCCAGAGTGGACCAGCAGCTGCTCACAGATGTAGCTGTGCACAACATGCTGGGTACAGTTCTCACTTCAGACTTCCTCGCCAGCTTTGGGGGTTCTCAGTGAAAGGCCCTTCTCAGCATCTCTTGTATGGAAGTTCTTGAAGCAGCTACCCCTGGCTCCATATGAGAATTAAGGCTTAGAGCACACAGTGGGTGAGCTCAAGGAGTCCACGCCTTGAGGAGGATTTCCTCTAATAATAAATAAGTCACCACAAGTAAGGCTGATTTCTTCTGGGATCTCTCTCTGGATGCTGAGCGTAAGCCCCCTGAGTGCAGGGGTTCCCCGTATTTGCTCACTCTTCTCCCTCTAGCACCTAGATCATTGTCTGAGGCAGGTACTGATCAATGTCAGCTGAGAAGGAATGTCTTCTTTGCATTATTTCCCCGGTAGAACAAATGCCTGGCACAGTTCACGCTGACTGAAGTGATACTGACTGAATGGATCTAGTCTAAGTTGTAAAAATGAGGCTATTTTCTTTATGCTAAAAAGCCAACCTGACAAAAGGCTCCCTTAGAAACACACCTGCCTTCCTTCTCTGAGGGCCCCACCTCCACCCCTTTGTCTTGGCTTCTGTGTGCTACCCCCAGAAACAAAAAGCAGCTTTGTATCACTGAAAAGGAAAGGCTTCACAGAAACGCAAAACAACATTAACCTTTTCCCCTGATTGCATTTAACACACAGGGTGACTATAAACCTGGGGGGATCAGGAAGAAATTAGTTCAAAATGCAGACAATAATAAAAAAAGAGGTGCCTTCACATCTTCAAAATCCTGAGACCAGCACATTTTCCCCCTTGAGAAGCAATTCAAAAGCTCCCATGCTGTGCTCCAGCCCCCTCCAGGGCAGCCCTTTCTTCTGAGCTGGTTGGCTATTCCCGGAGTGTCTGCCCACTTGTGCATGCCGGGAGCAGCAGCCACTGCAGCATCAATAAAACTGACTTACTCCCGCATTTCCCAATGCCTGGTGCTGGCACTTCAGAGACGGGATTTTGTCAATTTCACATCAGTGCCAACCTGGCTCTTCCTAAGGGGTCTCGAGGCGATACCAACCCAGAAAGAGATCCTCTTTATGTGCATTTCTCTGTGTTCTCTGAAGATGACCAGAAACAATCATACGAAATGAACAAAGGGATTACAAATTAATCGCCTCTCTCCAGCTCCTCTGACTGCAAAGATACGATTACAAACCCAGGATTTGCAAGAGACCTACATTCCTCATTAATCTCCACTATCGTTTCTATCAGAGAGAGAGAGTATGTGTGTGTGTGTGTGGTGTGTTTGTGCATTGTGTTTTCCTTTTTTCTTAAGCTCCATTTTTAGGCAGGGAATGAGGGAGAGTTATGTTCTTTCTTCGCTCAGCAGTAACTGAAAAATATGTCCTTAACATTTCAAAAAGCAGATCGTCCCTGCGATATAGCCACTAAAGCGTGGAGGTGAAATGGCACAAATGTCCTTTATGTCTCCATCTGTCTAAATTAATGAATTTAAGCATGGATAACCTCAGCCCATGGTTTCTTTGGAGAGCACAAATCTGATAATCCAAAAAAATTTCCAGGGTCTAAGAATCTCTAGTTCCTTTACATTACTGTTGCTTTTGTAAAGGATATTTTGATTGTGCAGCAGCAGGCAGTGAATGGCCTCTAAATTGTCTTCTGTGTGCCTCTGCTCTCTGGACATCTGCAGCTCAGGCTTGCTGAGGGGAGAGAGCTCAGGCCTGGCACCTTCCAGCCAGGTTTGCTCCATGGGCCAGTGCTATAGAGTGATCCAAAAGCTATAGGGGCTTTTCTCCTTCTCTTTCCCAGACATGTCTGCAAACTCCATTTGGGTGGAGGTTTTGCCAGTGACATTTCTGCTCAGAGAGACACAGACACATGCTCCTCCAGACAGAGGAGAGGGCCCACAAACCACGGAGACTGAAGCCTTCATTCCAGCTGCTAATTACATTAATTCTGGCACAAGGTCATGGTGGCTGCCTGTCTGTATGCCACGGTGGCTTCCAGCTCTGCTTTCCTCTGGCTAACTACCTGTTCATATTCTTTAAACTCCTGCTTGCCAGAAAGCTGAGCATGGAGCTTAGAAAGGCTACTGGGTGCTGTCTTCCCAATGATATCAAAAGCTCATTTCTGAGGGTTCTGGGCTTACCTGGGTATGGCACTCTTCCTTTGGTAACCAGCTCTGTGAGTAAGATTCCAAAAGACCATACATCAGACTTGATCGTGAACCTCCCGTACAAGGCTGCTTCGGGGGCTGTCCACTTAATGGGGAACTTTGCACCTGCAGAGAAAAGATCTGGTTATTGATAAGGTGGAGAGCACACATTTAGTGTAGGGAAGGAAGAAAAAGGGTGTAGAACCTCTATTCAGGGGAGCAGGTTGTGAGGATAGGAAGGAGGTGAAGCAGGAATGATTTGGGACTGAGAAGAGATTCCTGTCAACCAGGCAAGATCTCCATGTGTGGTCTGTGTCTGGATCTGTGACCTTAAGTGAGTCTAATTTTAATTTTTCCCATCAAAGTGTTGGACTTCAAAGTCCCTTAGTACCTCAATAAAGCAGATGTGTGGGTACTGGCTTCTTGAACTTGAACCTATGACTACACTGAATGTAGGTTTGGTCTTGAGTAGGTTTCCTGATTGTGATTTAGGAAACTGATTTATATATTGTTTCTTTTGTTTTGAACTAATGCAGGATTTTAATAAACACACACTTACATGCTACACTCATGAATCCTCTGGTATATAAGATCACAGTCTGGTTTTACAAAATGCACAAACCTCATCAAACCACTATGCTTTTCCCAGGGTGGAGACCATTGGACACAGCCCATATGTTGTGTTGAAATAGGCTATATTTCCTCAAGGCTTCCCACACCCACAGTTGAGAAATGATTTGGCTTCTGGTGACCTCCTTCTTTATAAGTTCTTTTTTTCCCTCCATCTTTTCTCCCCCTAGCAGTCATCTTTACACCTGGATAGCATTTTCTTCTGCATTGTACAATCCCTTTCTTTCCTCCCTACCTTTCTCCTGTCAGTCGGAGAAAGTACAACTGAATGCTTGTTTTTTTGTAAGAGAGGTCTTGCCAGCTTGACTTAGGAAACACTGACTTCTTCAGACTAAGGAGCAAATTCATGCAGAAATCATAGACTCATGTCTTTCAAATTTCTCTGATCATTAAAAGAATCCTCTCTCCAAACCAAAAAGGAAGGTGGGCTCCACCCTGCTCTTTATAGTACTAGATGTGTGCTCTGGGAATTCAAATGGGCTCGGCAGCCTGTGTTCTTACACACTGGGCTCAGCAATGAGAAAGCAGCTCCAGATATTTCACTGAACAGACTAAGCGAGAAAACAAAAGGAATTTTTTTTAATCAATGATGTAAACACAATTATATGTTTAATGCATGTTAATCATGTGTAGGAGCCCCTAAAATTATAAAAGACTGATGGAATCAGAAATTTTCATAGTATCTTCCAGGAAAAGTCACTAAGCACAAAGTGGCAAATGATTAAAATTTTAAAATTAGCAAGGTTTTAATACCCAGACCTATGATAAATTACAGCAATTAGATTTTTGCTTTAAATACAGTACATGATAACAACTTTAGCAAATCTACCCTGGCATTTTGTGGCAATATAATTTTCCTCTCCATCTTTTCTATGCCAGTGTGAAATGAAATTTAAAAAAAAAATTCTACTATTTCATTATGTGGCATCTCACATTAACAGTGCAACAGAAAATTTATTCTATAGTTTTCTTCTGCTTTTGTGCATTGAGTTATTTTTAATTAGCTATATTTCTCAGGCATAATTATTTATATCTTTCCTTAACTGGTGACGGTTCCACATAAGACCTGGTATTCTCTGAACAGCCATTTTAAAGTTTCTTTCCAAAACATTCTTCTCACACTATCTATTTTTGAGTATTCTGTTCTTGCAGCTTTGGACTCTGAACCACTAGAATTAATGTGATAGATTTTCTTCAGTGTCGACAGCAGACTTTTCCCTGGACCAAACCTCAGCTGGAGTCCCTTACTTCAGAGAATTAAGGGTATATTAAATTCACTCCTATTTAAACCATCTCTCAAGCCAAATGGCTTGGAAACTGCTGTCTCTGAAATACATGGAACATTCTTCTCCAATGTTCAGACAAATCTTGCAAATAAAATGACAAGCAAAAAAGAGCCTTTCTCTTCCTTGACTCCTGTGACATTGGTAAGGATGTGTGGGGTGTGGAAAGAAAGCAAACTATTTTCAATTGGATAATGTAATTTTGTATTTTCTGAGAGAAGATTTCATAATTTCAGGTTTTGAAAAAAGCCAATATATCAGCCAGTTGCACTGGTCTGCTTTATTGTTTTTCATTGTATAATCTACAATAAGGATAATAATATGTAAACTTTAGAAAAAAAAGTGAAAACAAAGGTGGTATAATATAATGGATCTTTAATAGGACATCATTTGTAGATATCTTCTTTGAATTATGAGTATGAGCTGAAATAAATTTGTTTGCATTAGTTTTCTTTCCAATGCAAATGATACTTTTAGGCCAGGCAAAGTACTTGCAGTGTATCTGGAGGGACAAGAAAACAAAGAATGTCTTTGCCCCGACATTTCCCCTCTTAAAACAGTAGCCTCTTTTGACCAAAACTTTTCTCTAAAGATAACGCATATTTTCTTTTTCAAGGAAAACTAAAGGTTAAATTCAAGCAAAGTGAAAAGCTATTAATGATTAACTGAGGTTTTGCCTGAAAAGAAATCATGGATACCCACTCTTCCACTCATCTTCTGATCTCTGATTCCCCTTGTCTTGACTTCCTACCTTGTGAGGGTACAAAACTACTGGCCCTAAATGGGGTCATGTTAACCAGTGGTTTTTGCAAAAGGCCATTCAAGTAGCACAATGTAAAACCCTAGTCTGTGAGAACTGTGCTGCTCAGTTTGTCCAGTACTGGGCCAATACAATGCCCCAGGAGGCCCTGCTGGGGGCTGCAATGTGCTCTTTCCTTGGGTGAAGTTAGAAGAGCTCAGACCCTTGGAGGGAAGGAACTCTTGGATGTAAACATTGTCTTTACTTGAAAATAAAGTTCTGCCCTGAGAGTTTTCCACAAATTCTGTGGAAGGCACAAAGTCAGGATCAAAGTTGTCTTCTAAGAAGTATGGAGAAAATGTCAGGACACATTTTGAAAAATGAAAAGTTACACTACTATTAACCAGGTGTTATGTAACAAGCTGATTTACTCTTCTTTCTGTTTGGGAGCAGGATTCAGATGCTAACACAAAATTTCTCCCCTTTATATTTTATTGGATGAAAACCAGCAAACTATTCAGGAAATGATCATCCATGTCACTGGTATCTGGAGCTTGGGGGACACTGTAACATTCAGTGTATTTGTTGAATGCTGACATGAATTCTTACTGAATTAATTTAATGGTTTAAGATCCATTTAAATCAATACATAAAGGATATAATATCTATGTATGGACTTGGAAGTATCTTTTCCACCCAATTATTTTCCAGGTAGCACTTGTAAATTCTACCAATCTCCCAGGGTAAACTCATTGCTCAAACCCTACACTTGTCACTGGTGGCCAAGTCCAAGAACCAAAAAGAATGTCTTGGTACTTTAGCCCTTGAACTCCTTGAACAGTATACAGGACTAGTTAGCCTTTGGTTGAATCATTTCCTGTGGTGAGTAAATTTGTTAGTGTTTCAAACAGTTTCTTATACACATCTCAATTCTGTGTCTCTAAATTCTATTGAGATGTGAAATGAGCAGTCAGAAGCTGCGCGAAGCCGCGCGTAACAACGTGGATCTTATTCACTCCTGTGGCTTCAGTGACCACTGGACTCCATGATGCTGGTGTTTGTATCATGGGATGGAACCTCTCTCCTGAGCTCCTGACTCAGATAAGCACTCTCCTCCCCAACATCTCCACTGGGATGTCTCCCAAAGCCCCTCGAATATAATATCCAACACTTATCTTCCCCACATTTGGCTTTTTTCTTTTTGTTTCTTCAGTCTTTGTTGCCTTTGAAAACTGCCCAGGTGATGAGACCAGAATCCTGAGGATCATCCTGGAATCTGTTCATGTTTCCATCACTGCACGTGCGTGTGTAGAAGGAGCTCAGTAAATCTTTACTGCAAGTTCTCGGGCCCCTCCTATACTGTCACTCTCCATGCTGACTACATTGTTAAACCCTGTCCGGTTGCTACTCTTGAATGTGTCCTTTTCATCATCATTGCCGTGGCTGAGGTCCTCACCACCTGCCTGGCCTCTGTCACAGCTGTCCAACTGGACCTACCTACTTCTCCAGCCTCTTCTTATCCTAGAGTTTCTTCCTCCTGACCCTCTTTTTATCTCCTCACCCCCACTGGACTTCCTTGACTACTTTTCAAATGCCACAGGATGGTCCGTAGTCCCCACCCCACTGCCACCCTGTCGCTAACTCCTGCCCTCCTTTTCTCCTGATCTAAGTGTTACGTGCACAGGGGACCTTTACTTGATCATGAAGACTGGAGCAGGTTTCCTAGCTCTATGATGCCAAAGCAACTTGTTATTTCTTTTCTTTTTTCTTTTTTTTTTTTTTTTTGCAACTTGTTCTTTGTAGCTATTATTTATTTCTGGTACTAGGAATTGAATACATGGTGCTCAGCCACTAACCTTCATTCCTAGCCCTTCAATTTTATTTGGAGGCAGAGTCTTCCTCAATTGCCCAGGCTAGCCTCAAATTTTCAATCCTCCTGAGTAGTTGGGATTACAGGTGGGCACCACGGTGCCTGGCTATAACCATGACTATTAAAGTGCAATGAGAACGTGAATCGTGTAAAGCCTGTTTCTCTTGAGATCCTGTTCTTGAAGAATGGAATTGTTTTTCTGAATGACCACTGTGTCTTCAGTACTGAGTCTGGTGCCACCACACAGAAGATACTTGATGATCACACACTGAATGAACAAGGAGCAGGAAGCTGAACAGCCCGCCCCCGTCCCCGCCACCCTTCCATGCTTCCTTATGGGGCTTATTATCAGTTCCTTGCTCTCTGGTGAGTCCTCCCCTTGTCTTTGGTGACAGTATAAGTGTCACTGTCTGTCACCCTCTGGGTCTAATGGCTGCCGACTACAATGAAAAGCATCTGCTAAACACTGAAGAAATTTAAAACACCTGAAAACCCTATATTTTTACTGCCAAATGCAATGTGCTAGATCCCCTTTGCATCTGAGTTGGTCTGAAGGATGTAGAGGGAGGCCCAGACCTTGCTTTGAGAGAAGCTCATGGGCCTGTAGCAGAAAGACAAGGTGGCAAGAGGCCTTGGGGTGCTCACAGCAATAGAAAAAGTTTTTTCTTTTTCTTTCTTTTTTTTGGGAGGCAGGGAGTACTGGGAATTGAACTCAGGGACACTCGACCACTGAGCCACATCCCCAGCCCTATTTTGTATTTTATTTTTTGTATAAAAAAACAGGGTCTCACTGAGTTGCTTATTGACTCGCTTTTGCTGAGGCTGACTTTGAACTGAAGATCCTCCTGCCTTAGCCTCCTGAGCCATGGGATTACAGGTGTGCACCACCACATCTGGCTAGGACAAACCTTTTCTAAACACTGGAGTGAAAGTGATTGGACACCAATCATTTCTACCTCTGGGGTCCCATTTGAAATAGGGTTAATAATCTCCATATAAGGGGGAATTGTACGTTTATCCAATTATCAGTTGGCCAACAAGAATAACAGCAATAAAACCCCACTATGATAAGCTGGTTGGCTCTCTTTCTTCCTTCCCTAAGTACCTCTAGAATTTTCCCCATGTGCTTGGTACTGTGCTTGGTTCACAATGGCAAACGCAACCTGTCTCTTGGAACTCATAGCTCAGTTTGGGAACAAAATAAAATAAAGATGAGGCTGGGGGTATAGCTCAGTGCTTGCCTGGCATCTATGAGACCCTGGGTTCCACCTCCAGAACCACAAAGAGAAAAATAAAAAAAAACAAAGAAAGAACAGGAATGGCTATTACATGCTGTAAACTATAATGAACAACACTCATCCACCCTAAGTGTGATGGGGACCACCGAGCTTGTGAGCTGAATGTGATAACACCCCACCTCATTCTTTCTCTTTGTCTTCAAAATGTGAAAAACAGTACATCATTATCTTGAAATTATTTGTGAAGAGACACAATGTGAAAAGTATTTCAACTTTTCAAAACTCCTGAAAAGCCAGCAACATTTCAAGACCATGGGTGTTTGTGAGCAAAAGAGCCAGTGGGTAGATTATGTCTCCACTGTCACCATGTTTGTGTAACTCTGGCTCTTATCACATTTTTGCTATTTTAGCACACTTCTCACACTTGAATAATACCAATCATCTCAGGAACAAAGGAGTAAAACTTTGTATAGCACACTCCAACAGCAGGAAGGCGCCAACATATATCTATGAGAAACAAACTCATTCTTTCTTCTGAGTTTGTCTTTCCTGATGTCTTCCTTTCTTTCAAAGTATTTCTGTTGCTTTCACTTTAAACTCTTCTTATTTCTCCTGCTCTCTAAGTACAAATGTCTTTGAGGAATGGATGTTCTAGATGCTCTTCTCTCCCTTGGAGATATGCTGTCTCTCATGACTGACCCTGCCCACAATCGCTGTGTAAAGGGGATGGGGGTACACTACTCACAACTTTCATCCGAAGTCTTGGTTCCTTATTTCCAAATATCTAAGGAACGAAGCCTTTAGGATGTCGTACCTTTACATCAAATATGGTGACTGAAAATCTGCATTTCATTTTTTTTTTTTTTTTGACAAATAATCTTACACCTATGTAAGATTACACAGGCGATTCCTGTACTGGGTGGAAAATTTCATCAAAAGACTGACTTATAGAGGGGGGATAGTAGAGGACAGGAAAGGTAGCAGAATACAACAGTTACTAATAGGGCATTATGTAAAAATGTGGATGTGTAACCGATGTGATTCTGCAATCTGTATTTGGGGTAAAATTGGGAGTTCATAACCAACTTGAATCTAATGTATGAAATATGATATGTCAAGAGCTTTATAATGTTTTGAACAACCAATAAAAAAAATAAATTAAAAAAAAAAGACTGACTTATAAAAGTTAATTCTTACTTGGATATCCTAAGATGCAAATGGACTCCCCCTGTTTTTCCCCACAATTCCCTTTCTGGGGTCAGATCACCATTCTTCCAAGCTCTAGGGTGAAAGACGTAAAAGCCAGCTGGAACTTCTTCCTGGCCTGAAATCTCCAAGTCTCATCCATCACCTAGATATCTTGCTTCTTTTTTTTTTGACAAGTCTCTCACATTTGTCCTTTCCTGTTTAAGCTCACTGACAAAACCTGATTTGGATCAACCCCTCTGCTAAGTCCTACCATCATGGTACCCTGACTTCAGCTCACTGTCTTTCCGATTAATCACTTTAAATTGCAGTTTATTATCCCTCCTTCCCCAATCCTATAGAGGTTGAAATCTACCACTTGGTTTCCAAGAACCCACATAGCTTTTCAACTTTGTTTTTGTTTTTTTGCATTCCAAACACAGTTAATCTAGCTTAGTTTGCTTTCCTATAACCTGTTCCCTGCACCTGGCATGATCACACTTGCTTCTTTCACATTACCTTGTTTGAAATGCCATCCCTCCTTCCATCTGCTTGGCTAAATCTACTCAGCTGAAGTCCTCCCTCCTTCACAAAGTCCTCCCTCCTTCACGAAGTCCTCCGTGATCAGTCCAGCCTTTGCTGGTCTATCTTGTGTTAGGGTGTGCTAGGGCCAACGCTTGTGTTAGTTAGCTTTTGTTGCGATGACCTAAATGCCTGACATAAACAACTTAGAAGAGGAAAGATTTATTTTGGCTCATGGTTTCAGTCCATGCCTGGCTAGATCTATTGCTTTGGGCCTGAGGTGAGGTAGAACATGGTGATAGAAGGGTGTGGCGATGGAAAGTGGCTCAGCTCATGTATCTAGGAAGGAGAGAGAAGAGGAGAGGCGGGGTGAAGGGGGCAGTGTGAGGGGGTGGGGAGAGAAAACACGCATGTAAGTTGAGTACACACACCTGCGCAAGGGGCCAGGACGAGATATACCCTTCTAGGATATGTCCCTGCCCCCTCTGACCTACTTCCTCCAATTGGGCCCCACAGCCTACAGTTTCCATCATCTCCAGCAATGCTGTTGGATATGAATCTCTCAATGAATTAATCCATGGGTAAGGTTAGAGCCCATGATCCAGTCACCTCCTTGAAGGCCCTACCTCCAAATACTGCTGCATTGGGGACCAAGCCATTGGGGGACAGTCCAGATCCAAACCATAACAATGCTGTACACAACAGTTTAATGCTTGATAATATCAGCTACTGGAATAGTTAAACAGATACTGGGTGCTCGCTAAATGTCAGGTATGGTGCCAAGAGCCTCACACAGAGGTAGATTCCAGTAACAGCTCTGTTCTACAAATGAGAATCCTGAATACAATGAGGTGCCGAGGCACATGTGGAAATGGTAGAACTGAAATTTGAAAGGCCAGAGCCAGGGTGCTTGACACATACGGTATTTCTGTCTTGTCTGTGCCTCCTCCAGGGCTCTCTAGTAGTTCTTGCATGTGTTATATTTTATCTCCTTAAAGATTGGAGACCATGTACTATGCTTATATTGCTCCATAGTACCTTGCCAAAGGGTGGTTAAACAACAATAGCCTAATAAATGCTTTAACTGAATAAAGGGTCAATTCAGGTAGCAATGTATCCAACACATTGCTGATGACCAAAGGAATTATCTTCCTTTATACAGACTTTTTCAAACTAAACACAAAGAGTTACAGCACAGTGGTAATAACAAACTAATCATTTTTTCACTCTTGGAGTTATTAGGAACACAATCATCCTCACCATGCTTTAGGCTTACTCAACTAATGATCTTAGTTTTTAAATCAAAACAGGATAGGCAGCCAAATGCATGATGTTTGAATGGCACATCCTGACCCCAGGTCACATTCTGGTTAATGGAGGCCCTCTATGTCGAGTGGCCAGGCAATCCGCTTTTCACTTCTGCCTCAGGTAGAAACAGTTCTGATTACTTTTCATACTTCATGCATCTTCTTGAACTAAGATGATGAAAGTGGTGTTTCAAATGCTCAAAAGAAGACCGCAGGTACTTCTGCTCCCAAGTTCCCTCTCTGCACTATGTACATGGGTCAGCGGGAGCCAGGGAGTGAAAGCTGTCAGTGACAATGCAACGAGGCCCAACTGTGGGCTGAGCTGGGATTGAGTGGTCCTCGCAGAAGGGCCAGCATGGTCATTTAGGAAAGGAGCTTCAGAGTCAGGCAGAACTGGGCTTGCATGCTGGATTTGCTGAGTGACCTTTTACAATCTCCCTAAGTCTCAGTAAGTTTGAGATGACCTCAATCTCATAAGGCTGTGGTGAGAATTACCATAGATGTAAGAGGCTCGGCACAGTGTCTGGGGCCTATTAATATCTAAGTAAATGCCAGCTCTTATTACATCTGGATAATCATGCAAAGGCACCGAGTTGCACTGGTAAATGCCACCGGCAAGGCCAAAGCTCTCCACACTCTAGAGGCAGAAAAAGGATGAAGGAAACCCGACTCACTCATCAACCAACCATGGAGGATTTATAGTGTCCATTAAGTTCCCAGCACAGCATGGGCAATTCTTGGGAAAGTCAAGTACAGGGTTCTTTCAGCCCTAGGAACCCCCAGGCAGCTGGGAAACAGAGCTCACTGCAAACCTGACAGAAAGCTTAACTGTGTAGCACTAGCTTTAGGAAGAAAGCAACTCAGAAAAGAGAGGAAAAAAGAAAAGGAACACAGAACGAGGACTCCAGGACACACAGAAATGAAGCAGCAGGACTCATGGCTTTGCCTGAGACAGGGAGGCTCAGTGCAGGAGCCATGACAGGCCTGGTAGGACCCAGCTCCCAGTACCAGCTCAGCGGAGAGCTGGACTGTGGTCTTTTGTTTTCTGGTGACCAAGCCAATTCACAACTCTGTCTCAGAGAATATCCCCTCTGGCAAAAACACTGGGCTGCAGTGGAGAAGGTAAAGCCAATGCAGCATGACAGAAGCCAGAACCTCCCTGCAGAGAATACAAGTTGTCCCCAACAGCATTTTCAAGGAGGAAAGGCATTAGCGTCAACAATAGACACTGTCTTTCTGAGCCAAAGAGCCACCCAGAGCCCTCTTTAATTATGAAGCCACAAACTCTGCAAATTATTATATTCAATATTAAATAATGTGCAGTACTCTGACTTTAAAGTTACCCTGGGGGATAAAAGAAATCATGAACCATGCCAGTAACAGGAAGCTGATTACATGGTGTGGGGCGGGGGAGGAGGGCGAGGCGGGACTAGGCCAGGATATCCTGTGAAAGAAACAAAATCAAAGCTGACCTGATCTGGAACTTTGTGGTTTACTCAAACACAACAATGATTTCAAACCCAGGGAAACTTGGCAAGGCACAACTCAGAATTTTCACACTCGGCCGAGGGAACGACTTTCAAATTTCCCAAATGCTTCTGAAGTAATACAACTGTGTGTTTCCAGTTATCTCGGGTGACACATTCTGTTGAAATTTCTACTTTCAGTCCATAAGAGTTTCATACCATGTTTTTAAAATAAAAACAAATGGAAAGCCAATGGGATTGAGATTGTATTCCATCTGAAATTTCACATATGGGTGGGCCGGAGTTTGGGAAGGAAGGAGATAGGTAGTAAGAAGGAGGGCTGTTCCACAGGGAAGTGGCTGGAGGAAGGACAAGTTCCAAGGGCCAAAAAAGTGCCAAGGAAGGCAAGATCCAAGGGCCAGAAGTTGGACCTGAACATACTGCAAAGACAAGGATTGATTAATGAGGCAAAGAGCCAAAGTCAGGTTGGGAGGAGTTCATGGAAGGGCTACTCAGGGTTGGGGAGGCCAGCAAGTTCCCAGGGGAACCCAGAGTTGAGGACTGAATAGAAAAGGGGAGGAAGGTCCATCAGTGGGTATTAAGAATAACCCAGGACAACTAAAGGACAGAGGGGAGTCAACTCAGCCAGTGGGAGATGAGGATGAGGCTGGACTCTAAGCACTGATCCTGGGCTTTTGCAATGAGGCAAGGACAGCAGGAAGGTGATCTGTACACCCTTACATGGAAGACCACAGCAAGCAGGGTATCTAGGGGGAGCCAGAAGGGGGCAGGAGGATGCTCTGGACCTCCTGTGTTTCCCCACCATGCTCCTCACCATTATGACCAGGACAATTCTCACTGGCTCCACAAAAGTAAAGAGTGAAATGAATGGACACCTAAATCATGGGTATTTGGTCCTTTTACTCTTAAAAAAGAACTCTGAGGACTTCCAAGGAGACTTTCCTTGAAGTGCCAACTGTGCTTGGGAGCTTGATTCAGAGGTTGCCCTGGGTGGTCTTGAGGAAAGAGGAACCCTGCATGCTCTTCTAGAACTCCAAGACTCTGAATGATTACAGTTATCCTTCCTATTACAGCTTTCCAAGAAACAAGAGGAAACAATATCAGAACACAGTTCTGATTCATGGCCCTAAAGGATGGGAACTACTTCTGTGATTTTCAACTGAGAACAAAGGCCAAGAAAGCTGCATGCAGATTGCTGTAACTATCTCTACGCTCCTGTTCTGGGAGGTGAAAATAATTCTCTTTAAGTAACAAATGGATCTCAACATAGAATTGATTCCAAGAATCCAGCCAACCCAGAAGGGGCAGTGGGCCTGAGTTAGTCTGATTTCAAGCCATGCTGTGTGGACATACAGCATGGACAACAGTTAGTTTGGGGACACTGTTGGGAACATACTGGTCATGCTGGGGGGTTTGTTGGGAGTTTGGGTTTTATTTTTCAAATTGTCCCCCAACCTTACAATCTGGCACCATATCTATGCCTTTGGAACCTCCACCAGGGAGCCTGTCATAATGTATGTGCTGAGCACCTTCCTTTGGTTGGAAGAAACAGAGGCTTCAAGTGTGGGCAGTTTTAGTGTGTACTGCCTGCCCCTGATTATCCAGATGATGCAAATGCAGGGTTCCTTCTGCCAGCAAAGCAAGACAAGGAAGCCAAATGACATTTTTGATGTTTGATGGCAGTCTGCAGTTCCTATTTACACACTTTAAAATCACAGAGGGTGACCATCTGCTTCCTTCTTGACGATTACCAAGAATCGTGGGATGCACAGACCCAGGGCTTGCTCCTGACCATTCATAAACAACCACCACCAAACAGCTCTGGCAGAAAGAGACGTTCACTCGGAACACAAAGCAGGACTGCCAGGTGGCTGCAGATAAAGAGGAGAGGTGATAGGGAAGCGGGGCTCTAGGTGACCTGGCTGGTGTCAGGCCCATCTGTATTCCCTGTGCAGATCCTAAAAGCTACCCCAGGGTGAAAGTAGAAGAAATCAGTCTCCTTCCTTCCCTTAAACATTTTTAATCTTAAAAGAGAGACTGGAGTAGGAAAGGGTGATTTGAAGTCTCTTTTCTTTTCATTGTAATCTGGTTTTCAACATGTCCTTCCTAGGAGGGAAATAGGAATGCTTTCTACGATTCATCTCCATTTTCCTGCCAGTCTGACCTGCACCCCTGACTATCAATCTGGGCCTGAAGCTCTGCGGTGGCTCGGCAGATAAACAAAGCAGTCCCTCCCAGAAATGCCCACAGAAGCCCCGCAGCTTGAAGCGGTGGAATACAAATGAAGGCGATTTCTGCCTGGTGATGGAAGTGTACGAACTCAGGCTCTGGGAGGCTTGAAGACAAGCAGTGAGGTTCAGGCATGCAGCTCAACTACGAAGGAGTGCCCCCAGGCTGTGGGAGCAGGGGTGAGGGCTGCTGGGGCCCCTACCTCTCCCAGATGGCCCTGGGATGATAAACTCCTAACTGGGCACAGGGCGTGGCATGGTCATTTCATGGCGGCTTTTCATGGCTGGAGCTGGGAACAAGCAAGTTTCCTGCTCTGTTCTTAAAACAATGGTTTGCATTGGAAAGGGTTTGCTTTTCATCAAAGGATGGTTTGCTTCTCCAGCTTGGAAAGAATTAGATTATGCTCAATAATTAAGAGGGTTCCCCCCGCCCTTCCCTCCCCTGACTTTTGCAGTTCAGGTCACCGCACACAGTGCAGGAATGGCGATGCTGTTGTTGACAGAGAACAAGAAATTCATGTGCTGAGGAGGGCAGAGGGAGGGCATCTCACGGCAAGATCAGCCTTGATCTGCCACCGGATTACAGGGGCCTCAGAGGTGGCTGATTAATAATTCTGCAGGAGCCCTTGAGCTGGAAAGCTGGTGCTCTGAGTCTAATAATCCCCAGCCGTTGTAATACAAAGGAAGGACAG
Source organism: Marmota flaviventris (assembly GCF_047511675.1). Lineage (NCBI taxonomy): Eukaryota > Metazoa > Chordata > Mammalia > Rodentia > Sciuridae > Marmota > Marmota flaviventris. The sequence goes on along the minus strand of NC_092503.1, from coordinate 51,988,749 downwards.
GAATTGAATTCACAGTTCTGAATTGTGAAATCCAGAATTTGAAAGGAATAGGGATCCACTTCTTCCTGACTGTGTTTGTCAACCTAGCTGCCTGCTTGTTTGTGTTAAATGGCTACTGTGCTTTTTGAATCCAAAATCTGATTTTATTTAATTAGTACCGGCATCTGGGATTTCTAATACACAAAGAGTTATTAAAGTAACAAATCTTTCTAAAATATGTTCTCCATGAAAGAATGTGTTAATTTATGCAGTAACAATTTTTTAACATGAAATAATTAACATGAAAACTGTAACAATTATGAATTCTTCGTAGTCTAATTTACACGTGAATTTTCCTCCAGACAATAATCTATTCAATTTAAACCCTCAATACAGGGAGCATTTGAACAGACACATTTTTCTTCTCCCGTTTAATACACAAACCAGCAGTCTTATACAAAGTTCCAAACGCCCCTATTTCTTCAGATATTCTAAAGATCAAAGACTACATTGTCTTGACATTTGCTTTCTCAGCAACGATTCTGTCACTAATTTGGAACTCCAAAACAACCAACCAACCAAAACCACAGGGCAACTCCATGTTCTGTTCTTCATGATGATTCAAAGGAGGAGAGAGGCTTGCAGGGCGGTTCCTATGCATGGGAGGGACCATGATGGGAAGGTCAGGAAATCCAATGCAGTACATGTTTGTGGGCACATGCCTCTGTGTGTGTGTGTATGTGTGTGTGTGTGTGTGTGTTCAGGGTTGCCCGTGACATAAATATGGTTATTAGCATACATAAGATCAATATCGATAATATCACTATTACTATTACCACCAACTGCAACTACTTACTACTCCTTACAACTAACTCAGCATTTGCTTTGTGCTATAGGTTTTTACATCTATTCCCAGGAAAGCCATCCAACAATTCTATGATGCAGATAATAATTATCATACATTTTTTCAGAGAAGAAAATGAAGGCTCAGAGAGGTTAAGTAATTTGTCCAAGGTTTTATATAGCAAATTAGCAGCAATAACATTCATACCAAGATAATTTGATTTCATGGGTCACACCCCAACCTAATCCAGCCCTGCCTCTTGGGGTTGGGAGTGGAGTGGGTGTGGGAAGAAGGAAAGAGGTTTGGGAGGAGCAAAGAGGAGTGAATACCAACAGCTTTTGCTCTAATTCTTACAACTAACTTGAAGGTAACTGACATCAACCCTATTTTACAGATGAGAAGGATGAGGCTTAGAGAATCCAGACCTTACACTCTAGGGATATGGCAGAGTCAGCATTTGAGCACAGGCTGTCTAGTTTTAAAGCTTCTGTGCTTGCCCCAAAGACAATCTTGCAGTGTGCAGGGGACAGTGAGTGACCTAACAAACACTCCCTTCTGAAGGTTCTTGCAGCCACAACAGCATTTGATTTATGGGAAGTGCTGCATACATTGCTCAGAGAGCCAGAAAGCAGGTCAGAGAAGACTGTAGAGAGGGGACAGTGACTGTGGCTATTTCCACTGCTGTATACATTAAGCACTTACTATGTGCTCTGTGCCCACACGGGTGCTTTGCTGGACTTTAGGCCAAATCACCCCTATAAAGAAGCAGTAAGATTTGCTTTGTGGATAATCAGGATGATTGCTGCCACTGTACTCATGCATGCATATGTGTGTGTGTGTGTGTGTGTGCACGCACGCGTGCGTGTGTGTGTTGATATGGGAAATGCTGAGAATGCCTGCCTGGCACTCAGAATCGACAAGATTAAAACAACACAAGCATCATGGGGGTAGGGATAGGGCTCAATAGAAAAGGAAAATGGGGAAAGAGAAGGTCTGCCCAATGACAACAGCTGAGAAGTGACTCAAAGCTGTGGTTCAGGGTGGGGGGGTCCCTCAGGATGAGTAAATAATATCAAAGTGGTGACTGATCAGATAGAGGCCCATGTGATGAAATTACACCCCCCACCCCCCCACCCCCACTTTTTCTCTTAAAAGATTGATTCTTTTCTATTGATTACTAATAGTCCTTCTTTAAATTTTTTTTTTTTTTTTTTTTTAGGAAATGAAGACCTTTTTGAAGGAAAACATGTCGATCACAAAATTAAGGTTATAACAACGATTTTTATGTCTCATAGCACTCACAGAACTTTCCATAGAACGTTAATTGTCACAATAATTATACGAGGCAATTATTTTTGTTATCTCCATTTTACAAATGAGAAAAAAATATGGCTCAAAAACCTTAAGTGATTTGCCCAGGGAAACCAGGCTTGGAGGCGACAGAACTGGTGCGAACCCAGGACTCCGAACTTTCAACCCCTGGCTCCTCAGCGTTGGGGAGGGAAGCACAACACTGTGAAGTGGCACAGGTACTGTGTGTCCTGAGTCTGTGAGGCTCCCCTTGGCCTATCCTGAGACTAGTGCTTCCACCTCAGGAGGAGACACCCAGACACAAGGGAAAATGTCCACACCCTGCAGCCCTGTTGAGTGTGGCCCCAGAGGGAAAGGTTCCCCACGGTCATCCACAGCAGGATGGGTGAGCTACGCCATGTCTGTGTCGGGAAGGGGGAAGAGATGCTGGGCCACAAGGCAACACGGCTGCATCTCCCAACATAAGGGTGGGAAAGAAGCCAAGCCAAAGAGGAACGGCACACGATTCGTGCAGATGGAGTTCGTTTACAGAAAAAGGAAATCTACAGCGGTCGAAGGAAAACAGGCTCCCTCTGGGGGTGGCTACTGGCTGCCTGTGGGACTGAGGCGCCTGCTGGGGCACGTCTTTCTTTACGGCTGGTTTCAGGGGCACACGCAGGTGAAGATGCACCCAGCTGCAAAATTCAGATTTGTTCCTTGTACTGTATGAATGTTGAGGTTCAAAAAGAACATGAAAGTATCCACAAAAGCAAGTGATTCTTACACACAAGCCATGTCTACCTGTACTTGTTAGGTTTAAATAGAGACTAGTCAGCACAGAGCTGCAGGAAAGCCCAGGAGGAAAGAGCAATTCTGTGGAGGGCTTGCCACTGCTTCTCAGCTGCCATGGGAAGGAACTGATGGTGGCCTGAAGTCCTGGGGAGAAGCATGCTGGTGACCCCAGGGGATGGGCGGAGAGTGAGGGCCACAGCAGGCTCCCCTGTGCCCTGGCCCAGTTGGGGGCTTTGGTTAGCTCTGCAAGGGTTCTGGGAGCTGTGGCAGGGAGGCGGCTGTGAGGACACCCTGCTGACCTCTCTGGGCTTGTATGTACTACCACAGTCACCTCAAACCCAACACACCCCAAACCAAACTCATCCTCTTTCTCTGAAAAGTAAGATCTTCTTCCAACTTGCTCATTTCTGTTGTTGGTCATTCCATTCTCACAATTACCTTCATTTGACTCCCTGGGAATTATCTGGCTCCTCTTTTCTTTTCTAAATAGTGTTTGAGCCTTTCCAATGTATCTACAGTCCATCTGTTTATTTATTCTGCAGTAATCTAGCCTTGTGTAAAACAAAACAGCATAGTAACAAGTAATATTATTTACCTCTGTCTCTGTGCTGGGCACTGGATGAAACACTTTGCATGCATTATTTCATTTAATCTTTGCAAAAATCCATAAAGCAGGTAAGATATATTTCCATTTTACACATAAGCAAATCCACTGTGGGAAAGTTAAACCTGTTCTGTCTGACTTTAAGGCTTTGATGTGCTCCTCCACACATTGGCTAGCTGTGACCCTAGGTGGTCTTAGGCATCTTTATTTTATTTTTTTGAGATAGGGTCTTGCTCTCTTTCCCAGGCTGGGCTTAAGTGATCCTCTTGCATCAGCCTCCCTAGTAGCTGGAACTATAGGTCTATATAAACCATGCCTGGCTTAGGCTTCTTTATATCAGCAGCTACTAGCACATTCTTTTTATAGACAGCACCCAATAACAAGACTCTAAATGGACAGAATTTAGCAGAGTTTATGGCTAAAGAAGAACTATCTGCTCCAATTGGGTGAGACATCCAGGTAACTGAGAATAAGCAATCTCAAATATATTTCGTGTTGTTTCTATAATGCTGTCAGTGAAGGACCACCCTCACAGGACAGGCCTGGCCTTGACCTCCTCTCTGACATGGGGCTTCTGCTCACAGTCAGAGGCAGGAAGGGGTGACAGGAGGTAAGGAGCACATGAAAGACTGCATAACAGCTTCAAATTCTAACCACAACATACACTGTGCTGTCATTCCTTCGCCTGGGGGTGGGGGTGGGGGTGACAGACATTTCAGTGCACCCTGAGATGGAAAACTCACAACTGTTTTGCAAACAATTGTCATTCGCGGTCTTAAAATATCTGAGTTTGGCACGTTTCTGAACACTGCCTGCACTCCCATAATCAAGATGTGGCGGGGCTGTGGCCTGCGGGTAACATAAAACCCGACTTGCAAATATTATTAGGCACATGGACCAGCTGCCTGGAGAAGCTGATTAATCCCGGGTAAAAGCTTCAGCATGCAGCACACATGCCATCTGCAGAGCACACCAGCAGATACACACCAGGCCCTTTCTGCCTACTGAAGAGGCAAGGGTAGAGCAGACCCTCAGGAGGAAATTGATAAATAACTGGGTTGTCCCAGTACTGAAAAACGAAAGTCTCTCCAATCCCTACACACATACACATTAGAAGGAGCCCCTTAAAAACTTTCCCATAAAATAAAGGGGAAAAGGGACTTACGACTAATCCTTTCCATTTCTACTTTCTATTCTTTTAATCACTGTCTTACGCATAGCTTAAGAGGATGAATGCAGTAAGGTGAGCCCTACCTGGCTCTGCCATTTTAATTACTGTGTGACTTTGCACAAATGACTTAGCCCCTCTGAATCTATTTCTGTTGCTTTGCTCCAGGTTCCTCAGCCTTTCCCTTGCATTCTGGGCGTGGAGGTATTCCATACATGCCCCTGTTCTTCCTTTCCCTCAGTTGCAGGAGAGCATTTCTTTTGTTCTATGGAAATCCTGGAGCTCCTCTGGCTTTACCTTTTGCCCCCAGTTCAGTTCTCCAGTTCTTTTGGATTCTTTTTACTTATCTCTTTCTAGAATTTGAAGTTGTTTAGGACAAGAAAGAAAGAAGAAAAAAGTGTTCTAAGTATTCAGGGAAGGATGGAACCTTCCATTTGGAAATTATGTAAAGGAAATGTGGAACAAAGGGGTTGAGGCTGGGCTTTGTGAAGGACTTCAGATGGCTGTGAGACAGTGGGGCTGAGGAAGGGCAGGAAGGCATTGGGGCAGAGACACGGGGAGGAAGGCTGTGGGGTCAAGGCTGAGCGCAGGAGCTCTGGGCCCCCTGCAGAGCAGCAGCCTGACGGAAAGGAAGTGGTGAGGGGCGCCAATCACCCGGGGCCACATCCTGAGGAACTTTACCTGGTTGAACGACTCTTGAACTAACTACTCAGGCCCTATCCACAGCACTCTGCCAGCATATATGCTTTCCTGGTCCTGAACCTTCTCATTTTTTGATGGTTCGAAAGTGTTAAACACAAACTGTGGAGTCTAAAGTCTGGTTAAAGGGAAGAAACAGCTCTGGCCCTGGGACTCCATTCAGTCCCAGGAGCTTACCCTTTACTAAACCAAGTATTCAGGTCCCCCTGTCCTTCCAGCTGAGGGGCTCATTCAGGACCAGCTCTCAGATGATGGTCGCTCCGAACATCCCTCAGCTCACCTTACCTAAAAAACATGCCCACATTCCTCTCTGCTCTGCCAGTGCCAATCAAGGCTACGGGTGCCTTTGATTATAGATACGGTGCACCATCTGTGTGCTCGATGTGCGGGCATTTGGCTCCAGGACAAGAACTGCTGTGTGCTGGGGAAATTCAAATAGCTGAGCTATCTGACCCACATGTAACTTAGCATTTGGACAGTGTCTGTACCAGCCAGGGTCTTAGTTTAACATTTTCCCTCATCACTTGAGACTGCTGAAAACATTTCCATCCTCAGAGTCAAATAAAGAGAGGAGGAAACTGGCATGAAGAATCAAAAGGAAGCAGGGTGCGGTGGTGCACACCTGTAACCCCAACAGCTCGGGAGGCTGAGGCAGGAGGATTGTGAGTTCGAAGCCAGCTTGAGCAATGTAGCAAGGCCTAAGCAGCTCAGTGAGACCTTGTCTCTAAATAATTTTAATAATAATAAAAAAAAGTTGCTGGGGATGTGGCTCAGTGGCTAAGTGCCCCTGAGTTCAATCCCCAGGACCAAAACAAAACGAAAACAAAACAAAACAGAGGAGAAGAAGGAAAGGAAGAACTATGAAATTCAGCAGAAAGCATCACCTTGGTATAACATATTCCAGGCACTGCACAGAATGACCAGGCTTTGGCTAACGATGGCAATGCAAGCTGCCCCTTCCCCAGTTACAAGCATGATCATCTACACAGGAGCCTTCATCTGATTGCAAATTGTCCACTTAATTCCACACATTTTCCTGGTGTGTGCTTAGGTGAAGATTGGGACAACAGAAAATATCCCTGGGATCTCCTTCCTGGCATCTGGTGCTCTAATAGCACCTGAAATGCTGCCCCACTGATGTGGCTGCTGGTTTGGGATGTATTTTGCTTAAAGGTTGATTTCCATGAATTTTTGCAGGGGGCGGGGGAGGCAAATGATGAAAGAAGATGGGGCTTTTTGAGGGACTATGATGTTACCTTCCATAGTCCCTCCAGCCCTCCTTTCCACCCTTGCTCCATAAAGATTCAGGACTAAGCTCCTTTGACCTCTGGCTTCTGGCTGGGCCTGCAGGGGACCTGGAAGCTGGTATTAATGCCCTATGTGTCCCTGCTACCTCCTTACCAGGAGGCTCTCTCGCTCTGACCACTGCTGCCCACTCCCTGCCTCTTGCCTCTCAGGCCCTGGCTCTGCTGCTGTTACTAGCTCCAAGGCACCTCACCAGGCCCTGTTGGTTTTCCTAAATCCTTCCTTTTCCTTTTTAAAAGACACAATTTTATTAAGTTCTCCACTTTGAGTATGCTTCCTGTTTTCTGCTCAGATTTAGACCGGTTGAGGAATGAGCTATAACTTGACTGACCCCTTGGCTTTCCATAGCCCTCTTTGTCAAAAAGCAGAGTCTCCTGGGCTTGGATGCTGTGAGGATGGTGGCATGAACCAGGAAGACCAAAGGAGTGGACATCTACTGACTGAAAAGCAATATCTCAACCATCTACTGAACCCACTGCAATCTCCCACCAGCAGAGCTATCAAATTCCTGCCAGATCAAAGAGGAAAAAATCCAGTTTAAGGATGACCTTTCAAATATGTTCTGCAGGAAAGGATGGTAAAAAGGAAGGGTTGTGTAGGAAGTGAGTGTTTGTAAAGTTGCAATCAGGAGCCACTGTCATCTGAGTGCCCACCTTGTCTCGCTGTGTACTCGTTGTCTTCAATCAACCGGGCCAATCCAAAGTCAGCAATCTTGCAAATTAGTCCATTCCCTACTAGAATGTTTGCTGACCGCAGATCTCTGTGGATATAATTCATGCGCTCAATGTAAGCCATTCCTGCAGCAACCTGTGGAACCCAGGAAAAGGCACGCGAGTTACACCACAATGCAATGTACTTACACGTCGCTACATCCACCACAAGAATCAAGTCCCCTGGGCCTACCTGTGCTGCCATGTCCACAAGATTTGGTAATTTCAGAGCTCTTCCTTCACCATCTTTTAAGAAATCAAGTAAACTTCCTACGAACAAAACATAAAACCATTTCAGTTTACACTGAAAGACAGAGTTCTTGATGGAGGGCTGTATTTGGTTTTACTGTAAGTAAATGGCAGTTGATTGGAATGATGCCCTCAAGGGAAAAAATGTTTATATACATATATATAAAAAACTAGGGTGGAAAAAATTCTATGCATTGAGAAGCAGGTTTTACCTTTTAAAAAACAAACAGCAATGATTTGATTTCTAAGGCAATAAAAATGTGATAAAACCAGAAGAAAGGGAACTCAATCTCCCTTTATGCCACAAAGAGGGATACATGAGGAACTGTACCCCTGCATGCTCATACTCCAATCAGCTCTGCACAAAAGAGTGATGTGGGGGAAAATGCAGTCCAGCTGAGACGTCTAAAACTGTGGTCCTGGGACCAGCAGCAATGGCATCAGCAGGAAACTTGCTAGAAATGCAAATTCTCAGGACCTGTCCCAGATCTAGCAAATCAGAAATTCTGAACTCTGGGCCTAAAAAACCTATGTTGAGAATCACTGGCCTATCTTATGTATAGATTTTAAATCAGGAAAAGAATATATGAGGAACATGGGTGGAGCAGGTAGCTCCGCCTAGTGAGATCACAGCTGGCCAAGCCTTAAATCAGACATCTGAAACAAAATAGCTGGCACTTCAGAGCTGCTATTGTAACACAGCCTGGGGAGGCCCAGAATTAACACTAAGGCGGAAATAATCATTTGCAGAAGCTAGAGCTCATGATGGCCATGAGTGATTTTTTTTTAATGCTTTAATCACAAAGTTATTTACAAAATAACCCTGGATACAAAGGACAAACAATCTGCCAGGAAAAAATTCCAATTATATTTTAAAAGAAACTACATGGAAGAGAAAAATTACACTGGTGTCCTCTGTTGTACAATGCATAGCCTTTTATGGCTGTTTCTTGTTTGATTCATCTGTTTTTCCAAAACAAACTGATTTCTGGCCTTATCTCCAACAATGCTGGTTTGATTATAAAGACACACACACACACACACACACACACACACACACACACACACACACACAATGGGGGGGAGTATGGAGAAAGAGGGGGAATAAAATGCATGCCATTTCTTCATCTGTTATTTAAGTGGAGAACTGGAAAAAAAAAGATGTTGAAATGATGGAAATTAAACAGCCCAGATAAGATTTTTATTTTTGGGGTGTGTGTGTGATGCTGGGGATCAAATCCAGGTCCTTATGCTTGTGAGGCAAGCACTCTACCAATTGAGCTATATCCCCATTCCCAGATAAGATATTTATCATTTAGACCTACAAAAAGGAAATTTAACAGAAGCTGCTGCATGCAAAATCACTGCAAATTATCATAGCCTCTATATCACTCCTGATATTAAAGTGAATGCTTTAATTATGGAGAAGAACTTCAATTACTGACATGTGCAACACACAAAAGGCACTGCATTTCACAGAGATTTGGGGGCAAACTCAAGGTTAGTCGGTTTTAAAAATATTATAAGCACACAATTCGTGTTTCCTGGCCGGAATACTGGATCATGCAAAAACCTGGGAAAAACCCAAAAGGCAGATACATTTTCCTCTCTAAGACAGCCCCTGGAAGTAACTGTGAGCTGGAGAAGCATTGCTGACCTTTATTCATATACTCGGTGACGATGTAGATGGGTTCCTCAGACACCACGGCGTACAGCTGGACCAACTTGTCATGCTTCAACTTCTTCATGATCTGCGCTTCCTCAAGGAATGATTCAGGGGACATTGTGCCTGGTTTAAGAGTCTTTATGGCTACTTTTGTGTTTCCATTCCAGGTACCTACAAACATCCCACAATATTAAGTCAAATCCAAAATCCTCTTCTGATGGCAAAAAAAAAAAAAAAAGTTTTTGACTAATAGCTACATGCATAAAGTTAGATTTTTAAGTTTTTTAAAAAAACCTCATATTTTTTTTGATAAAGTCAATCGCAAGGATTCAGTCAAGTATTTTAACAAAGAAATGAGTTTTTTTTTTTAATGGCGATGGATATATTATTTATTTATTTATTTCTATTTTGATCCATATTATTTTCTTTTTTTCACTTGGGCACATGATTACAAATATATACCAAAGCTCTGGACCCTTGTTTACAGTGATAAAAGTCAAGGGTTTAAAACAGGTCTAGCCATCCAATAGCCATCCTTGAGTTCACAGAGAAACATGGAAAAAATCTGGTTAAGTTCCATTTTATGGGTGCGCCATTAAAAAAATGTGGTAACACACTGAGGGTGCTTGGAAACTGACTTGAGACAGACTTTTGACTGTCTGCAATGGATGAGCTACTTGACTGAGTCCTGGAACTACTGAGCCAAGCATGCACAAAAGCATTGGCAAGGAGCTGAAGGTCTCCTTGCCAATACTTTCTCAGGTAAGACAAATTCCTCAGATATACTGATGGTCAGCCACAACAGGAATGATGGTTTCTATCCAGAAGACTAGGGAACTTAAACAGCAGCTAACAAGGAACAGAAATACTTAAGCTTCCCATGTTAAAAACTAGCTGATCCAAGGCCTGGTTTATGATTGAGATCCGTTACCTCATCTGTAAAACATAAGTACGGAACTGGATTATCTTTTGAGTGTTTTTCAGCTCCCAAATTCAAAAATAAAACAAAATGCTGGGTTTTATGTGTATTCCATTGTTAGTCCTAAGGCTTTGAAGGGTAATTTTATAAAGGGAAAAGAAAAATCTGCTAATGTAGATTGCTATTCTCTATTGGAAAGACAGGTTTATATTAAGATTTATTTTTGTATTTAATCTATGACTTTAGGATCTAAGAATTCTGTAAATTGGGACAATTCTCCTTATCCTGTTAAAATATGGTTCATATAATTGTAACATGAGACTTAAAAAATCTCATAAAATATTTACCAGTAAGTATTAATGGAAAACTTGACAATTTGTAAGTGATCTTTGAGATTTACACCCCTAAATTTAAGTAAAGTGAGATCTTCCTCTCTAATAACACCTGGGAAACTACAGATGCATCCATTCCAATTATGATGACATGCTGTTTTATGTTTCGTGGGCAAGAAAATCTTAGTGGTCTGAGTACTGATTTATTGTTGATAATTATAAAATTTAAAAATAAATTTTCTTATAAGATCCAATTAGGACCCATAACTCCAATTGTGAATTGGGTAGATAAGGGAGAAGATCATATAAATTTGTCTTAGAGTAGTTGAGATAGAGTCCAGAGAGAGATGGATACAATAATAAGGGTTCTCAGTGACTTGGGAGAGGGAAATATGGATGGATAATAGAAACACACATCTGTGTATGTCCGAGCGTATTTCTACTATCCATCTGTCTATCCAAGTATGTATATCTGTATAGTACTTACTATTTGCCAAGTCTTGTTTTATCTACATTAACTTTTTTTTTTTTTTTTTTTTTGGCGAGGTGGTAGTAGGGATTGAAGCCAGGGGCACTCAACTACTAAGCCACATCCTCAGCCCTTTTTTATCTTTCTGTCTTAGCTTCCCAAGTCACTGGGATGACAGGTGTGTACCACCAAGCCCGGATGCATTGACTTTTAAAATGCAGATTAAAAAGACCTGAATTGCACATAGCCACAGATATCTACTTATATCATTTTAAACAGACTCTAAGGAAGGAGGAAGAAGGATTCTCTAATCTTTAATCGTGTTTTACCTATAGTCATTTTTGGATGAGGTGTAAGTGCATGGATAAGCAAAACTGCAACTGACCCAAAGGAATTATAAAAGCAATTTCTAGGGTCCAGTGCATTTGGCTTAATCAGTGGCAACCAAATAGAAGTAGGCATGTCTACTGAATACATACTACCTGCAAGGGATTTTAAACATATTGTTCCAGGTAATACTCCCAACAATCATACACATGTAGTGGATATCACTCTGGTTTTACAGATGAGAAAATTGAGGCTCAAAGATGTTAAATAAGCCCCTTGTTTGTTTTAGTCAGCTTATCAGGAATCAAACTCAGGCCTTGTAAGTAAAAAAAAAAAAAAAAAAAAAAATTCTTCCTTTATAGCCATATATATAATCTTACCTTTCCATTTTTTAGAAAACCACCACATTTACAGTGTGTTGGTTTCCTGTTCTGCAGGTATTTAACCACAAGAAGTAGAACAGGTGAGAACTGCAAGGTATCATCATCATGTCCTGAAAATCAGGATGGCCTGTGTCCATCTAGTTATTCACGTTGCCACTGTCCCAATGACCATATATGTTTTTGTTCAACACTGTCCTTTCAATGGCTTTGAGATACAGCCAAAACAAAATGCACCCTCTGCCTTACCAAGCCATACTTCTGCGAAACACCCCTGACCCAGCTTCGTATCCAGAAACAAGGTGTCACGTGCAACTTCCCAAGCATCTTTAGCCAATCCAGAAGTTTGTGGGGCACAACTCGATGAAATCACAGTTAAGTTAAAACACAAACCATCAGCTTTCTCTACAGGAAAGGGAATTAATAAAGAAAACACAGTCCTTATAATCCATAATCATGCATGCACTAGGAAAGATGGAAGGTGACTTGCCCTTTAGGGCGACATTCAACAAATATTTGCAGCTGGAAATGAAGGGCAAGACATTTTATGCAGGCTGGAACATTTCCTCTACTGTTTATTGGTTTATGAACTGAGGTTCATATAAGAGCATCAACTGAGCCATCTGTCAGCCTCGCCCATTTATTGTCTGTTTTCTATAAATTCCAGAATCTTGAAGTTAAAATAAATAAAAAAAGGATTCCTTATGAAGAGTAATTCTTTCTTGTCATAAAGTTTTTATTCTCACCTTCCATCTTTGCGGTTTGGGATTTCCCAAACGAGGAAGCTAATAAGAGAGTAATTGAATCTCAGCATACCCATCCATACTTCCCCAAACTGCCCATTTCCCAGTCTCTTGATCAACTGCAGGGATTCTCGAGGGATTTCCCAGACATCTTTGGTTTTGACAGACAGATCGGTAAGCCTTGGCATCCCTTTGTGACAAGGAACTACTAGGCGGCAGCAGAGACCTGCGGCTCTCTCTGATGCAGGAGCAGGGGCAGCGGCAGAGAGGGAGAGAAGAGCAGAACACATGTAACAACACGCACAGATGCAAACCCACACTTGCTGTTGCCCAGGGGAGCTTGGACAGGGCTGCTCAGCACAGAACGGCACACACCTTGGAGGATCCAAAGCCACACTGTGAAGCCTTCTCATTGCAGATAGAACAGGGGACATATTAAATTTGAACTATTCCATGCCCCCAGGTGTAATATAGTCTATATAGAGATAGAGACAAACTGTTTTGGTCTCTGTACTCACAAGTAAGAAAATCACTATCAGCCTAAAGTGCTCATAACGCGTCTTCTGGGATCCTGAAAATCCTCTCCCTGATTTCAAAGAGGACATTTAGACTAACGAATGTTGGCATGACTATCTCTTTCCCTCACTAGTATCTAGATTACCTAGGGGACTGGAGGGTTCTCTGGTATGAGTACATTTAAAATCTTAACTTCAGTATGAGATCCTCCCATAGAGGATCTAGCAAGGCTGAAGGCTGCCCCTGGCAGAGGAAAAGATGCCACATGTCCAGAGATTTCAGACTCCATTCTACCAGTCAAATATGCTTGCATTGCTTCTATGCTGTTTTTTTTTATTTTTTTAAAAAATTTTATAACAGTCTTCTCTGTATAAGTTAGGAGTATGGATTGAAAGGAGAAAGAATGGAAAAACTAACATTCACAGAAACTGAATGATGTGAAAGAGGAGGAAAAACAGTAGCTATATCACTCAGATGTTACCGGGAGCTCTTTCCTCCCTTCTTTCTTTTTAAAACGAATATACCTTTTAGGATCTAGCAATGTTAAGGGGAAACTGATGAAACACCATGTTAAAAATCAGTCAGGTGAGACAGGCAGCACAGAAGAAGAACTTGGGGAAAGGACAAGAACTGCCCAGAGCCCCTCCCATCCCCTGGAAGCCTCTCAGATCCAGGAAAAGCAAACATGGTGTTGATTTTTCTCTGAAATCTAACTCTAACTTTCTACTCCTTTCTCTTTGATGGAATCAGGTTCTGAGATATTTAGGCAGGAAATTATTTATGTGTCAATATTTCAAAGACATTTTATGTGTGAAGAGGAAGGAGAAGAAAAGCCAATATAAAAACAAATCTAACTTGAGATGGATTTTTTTTCCCTGAGATTAAAAAATGTCTATTGTTCTTCATATCCCTTCTCTCCTTCCAGCTTTATGATGTTATTAAGGTGCCCTTTCCAATACAGTATTTTCAAATGATCCAAACCCTAGGGATCCTGCTGATGTTTCGCTGTAATGAAATATATTTCAGCATTTGAAATCCTTACAACATGCAGGCATTTTGAGTATATCACTTAAGCTCAGGGAGATATTCTGCTCCATTTCTCTCAAATATTTCGTTAGAATCCGCATAAACCAAGTTAGCCGAGGCCTGAATCAACTAGTACTCCAGGTGTTGTGAATTTTTTAAATTGCTCATTAGTGACCAGGATCAATATATAGATATTTCTTACAGTCATTTTTCAAAAGATTGTTATTTCGTGCTAAGAAATGTACTTTTCAATGAATGTGCATAGAGCAACAGCAGAGGTCAAATCATACTGTTCTGGAATCATGTCATTGTTGTGAAGAACGATACAAAATGCATACATGGGTCACATAAAAAACTCCAGGGCTCAATGAAATGTAGAGAGGTGTACATAGAGATGTGTAGATAGAGACCTGTACTTGTATACCTATATCAGGTGAATGTACAAAATGGTGGGATCACTTACTAACCAAGGGAAGAAAGCATTTTAACAATTGCACATAAAAGCCACATTCTTGAATAAAATGCACAAGCTGCACACCTAAATACACCTAATAACTAAGGAAGAACAATAAATAAGGAAGAACAAAATAATGATGACACTTGGGTATTAGGACAGAGACTAATGTAATTTTGAAAAGTTCACTGCAGTGGATGTAGTAGGTCTAAGAACTGTGGGTCACATAAGTACAAACCTAGTTAGGACTGATGGGGAAGCAAAGCACGAGAAATGGACTGGAGAGTCACCCCGTCAGGAGCACCGAATGCATGTGCAGGTGTCCCACAGCAGTTCTGAGTGTAAAGTTACAGCAGGAACCCAATGCTCCCTGCTGTAGTCCCCATAAAAGTACCCTCCCAGCCACCACACCCTCTTCTTTTCATAGTTCTAAGTTCCATAATGGAGGGAATGGGAAAAGATAACTTGCAAGGATTTGAAAATGAAGTTGAACACACAGACAACTTTTAAGATTTAACCTACTACTTCTACTTGGGGAATTAGAACGTTACAGAATCTTCTGACAGGTACACGCAATCATAATAACAGCTCTAGGACGACAACCCCAGAGCCACTCAGAAACCCTCTACCAGTGACTTTGTATATGGTTGTCATTCCTTTCCCCTCTCCCACTCTCCCTTTGAGCTCTGCACCGCCCACTCCCTTAGCTCCTGAATGGTTAGTAGGTAGTTAGAATCAAAGTTACCTGAGTAATGTTGTACAAGCTGCTGAAGTGTTTCAAACTGGGCCCGGGTGGTGATATAATACCCGCCATTGTCAAGTTTGCGAATTTTATAATGTTTGACATGGTCTCCTTTCATATCATCCCAATCACGGATAGAAAGTGAATAGGCACCTGGCAAATGTGCAAAGAGTTAGCAGTGCCAATCATTTGAGTACTAGTTTGTTTTGTTTTTTTTAGGTCTCATTTACTTGACTATTGCAATTAATAGTTATTAAGGGAACATACACATATATCCATACACATGACATCTCCACTAAGTAACAGGAGAAAGACAAATTTTGGTGTCCTGCAAATGTCAAAAGATACTAGCAAATAAAATGATTTTGCCCTGGAGCCTGGAAGCTTCCTGGATACTTTTCTAACATACTCTATTTGGTATGTAATTTCATACCGAGCAGACCCCTTAGGCAAGATCAAGAGAAGAACAAGGACTCCCAGCTGAGCCTGCATCCCAGGGATCCTCTCCTATGAGGTATGGTAGAAGATAGGGAAAGTTTGCACAAAACAAATTGAAGGGCTGTTTCTCTAGAAGTGAGCTTCAAAGTTCTGCTTCACAGCAGTTGACAGGAACAGATAAGCAGTATCTGAAAGACCAAACCTGAAGGTCCCTACTCTTCTCCCCCTTGACCTATCTCCTCTTATGGGTTCTAATGAGTTGTTAAATAATAAAAAGGAAGAGAAGTCCTCAGTTATTAAAAAACAAAAACAAAAATAACAAAAATAAAAAAGCAAAAAAACCCCACGAAGAGGTCAAAAACAACTTGTATGACTGGCACCTGAGGAAAAAAAATCATAATTCTAAAAAACTTCTGAAACCCTGTGATCTGTGGGCCTGGAGCAAGAAAGCTGCCCAGCACCTGCTTTCAGGAGGAAGTCTTGATTCTGATCCTCTGTAGTTCTTTTGGAGCTGTCTGCAGTTCTAGGGCCTAGAGGAAAAACTGAAAGCAGGACTCCATTCACAAGGCAGGGAGGATCTGTGCCATTTTAAAATCCTTGTACATTAGAGATAAGCCTTTCATCCCCTCTGACTAATCTGCAGATTTGAATGACAGGCCAACTTCTTCAACTTGTTATCTTACCTTTGGTGGTTTCGCTCTCGCGGATAAGAAAGGTACCTCTTGGGTTTCCAAAGGACAAAAGCTGTCGCTCAGCATCTTTTCGGCCAAGTTTTCCAAAATACCACCTTTAAGTGAAATCAAAGGAGAGAACATACTTAATGATGGTCATCTACAAGTTGGACAGTGTGGTGTTTATTTCCCCATGAAGCCCCTCACCTGCAATTATACCCTTAGCCTTTCCCCATAATATATTTTTCTAGCTTTATGAAGTTCTCTTTCAATCTATTCCTGATTCTATCTCTACTCCATCTCTTTCACTCTCAAAAAGTCAGCTGTGAATTGTGACTTGTTTTCCTTCCCGCCAGGATGACAGGAACTGGCTTGTGTTAAAACTGCCACCTGCGTGCATGGAAAGAGAAATCTAAGACCTTGCTTTGAAGTGGCAACTGCAGGAGAGGCTTCCCACACTCAGTTACGAGACCCTTGATTTTGGAGCATAATTACAACTCCTGGGAAATAACAAAACACAGTCTTGGTGTATAGAAAGATTGTTAATCAAGCTTTATTTAATTTATTTTTTTTAAGAAAGTCACTTTGAAAGAATAAAGAATAAAGATGTATGATACTTCCAGTAACTTCCCACCTACAGGAACTCCGAAAAAAATTGTTAAGTCTGCCCCTGATTTAAGATGACTGCTGCCCTTGGACACTCATTTTGATTTTCTCTTCCTATAAAGCAGGTGTGAGGACTTGGATAAGTAGAAAGAAGGAGTCCACGGAACATCTGGTCTGTGATCTGCACAGCTCCCCTTTGGCACAGCTGCAGGGACAGTGACTGCACAGGGAGCCTGTCCTTAAAGATGACTTGGTGGCGTAGACATTTTAACACTCCCTGGGAACCAATTAATGACACTTCTGTGCCACTTTAGGAGGCACCACCTCAAGGCACGTCAAGACCTCAGTTTCTTGTCTTCTCTCTTCCCCCAGGACTTGCAAGCCCTCGCGCTGCCTGGCAATTAGTTCACATGTCAGCACTAGGTGCTGAAATAGCAGAGGGTGCTTCAAGAACCCAAGGGAGAATTCTGAAGCATTCCACGGGAATCCGTGCGTAGGAATAACTTTTCGAATATTTGACTATGAGAGGACCCAGTTTTTAAAATGAAGTTTTAGCTCATTATACATGAACACAGCTATTATATATTCATTGTCAAATTCTTTTTTGAATGAGAGTGCTTCATTGAAGATAAGACACAGCACATGTGAGTTCCTCAGTGACTTCAGAGGTACCAAAGTGGGTGACAATCCCTAACCTAGCACTAGTTGGTGTGAAGAATATCACACCAATTATTTTTGAGAAATGTCTTTCTGAGTTTTTATCAATAACCCAATTAAAATGGTGTGTAAAATAGTGGTCAAAAGGGACTTGTTAGAACAATGGATTGCACCTGAACAGCAGTATTTTGAAATAATGCTAATTAATTGCACATGTAAAACCACAGCTTTTTTTTTTGTCTAAATTTGTTCTTTAAAAACAAAATGTTAAAAAACCTGACCATTAGAAATATACCTTAAATCTTTAGCCAGTAGGTTCCCAGTTAAATCAAAGTAACGCTACCTTTCAGTAGTCCTTTTTATTCTGAAAGAACACAAAGATGTTTGCAAATCTGCCCTAAAATCAAAATTCAATACAAATACCTTTGTTCACCAGTGATGAAACACACTTATTAGGAGAAAAAAAAAAAAAAAAAAACAAACCGCTCAGAACCACTGACTATTTGAGAGTGGAAAACAAAACAGATCTTCTTAGTAGAAGAGATACAAGGGAGTTAAAGCCAAGAGAACCATCCAGTTGGGGATTTGGCTAGGGTATAGAGTTTAATCCTCCTTGCAGTGCTTAAACAAATCCACGGCAAAATTAAATATCAGAGCCAAAGGTTGGCTCAGTGACTGACTTTTCTCCACTCCCTTTCTGGTGAGGCAAGTCCCCAAGGTGTTGGGGAGGAGGCCGAGTTCCCTGTGTGAACGATCATGGCCCCACCTCCCTTCCTTCAGATCAGAAGCTATGGTTGGCACACTGCCACTCTGACAGGTCTCCCCTTCACAGCTGCCTGTTCACCTCCACAGGTCAGGAAAGAATAGTAGTCATCCCTCCTTCCACTGACCTTCAGCCTACTGACCATCTTCCTAAACTGCTACCGTTGGACTATTTAAGCCAAAAATTGTCATCATTTACTATCATAACTGGTCATTACTTACTATCAGTGAAAATAATTGAGATCCCAGTTAAAGGAATATTTTAAATTCATCACCATAGTGTTTCCCAAGCTATGGGACATACTGTATGTGAGATGCATGAAAGGTATATCTTTTCAGCACTCTTTTAATAGTTCTGATTACATTGAGGAGAAAAAAAATCTTGGTTTAATCTTTAATAATTCTTTGTCTCTCACTGTCCCAGGAAGCAGACTACAGGCCAACCTTGTGCTGGCAATAATATATGCCGTGGCTAGAATTCTGTCCTATTTTTATGGTTGTTTAAAAATCTATAATGAGTTATAGTGGGTTTTCATTTAGGGGACAGACATAAGGTTTCCTTTCAAAATAGATGTAACCTAAAAAGTGAGCAGGCTTAAAGGAAAACATTAAGTTAATAATAATACAAGTATTATATAGCTATGACAAAAACCAGGGTATAAAGCCTGGGAAACACAGCGTTACCATATTCTCTCAAGGCTTAATCCCTGTGGTGAAGTTCTTCTCCATCCTGCACAAAGTCAATGGCATTTTATTCTGGCAACTCTTTAAAGCAAGTAGTTAAGTAAAATAAAACAAAAACGAAAACATACTCTTCTGCCTGGATAGAGTCAACTGGAGCCACATAGTTGCTGGGAATGTACCCCGTCTCTCCAGTTGTCAAGGAACGGGCTTCCCACCAATCTCCTTCCCTGTAAAGAAAAAAGAGGGAAGTGAATATGTTGCCCATTTCAATGTTTTGCAGGTAGACTTGATGATGTAAGAAGTCTATTACCTAGTCCTTCTGTCACCCGCTTTCTCCAGCCTCCCTCCTTTTCTCTAAACTCCAACACAGCTCCTCCCCATGAAGGTGTGATAGTTTACCATCTCAATCACCTATGGGTTGACCTGTGTTCTCCTGCCTTATTTGTGAATTAAGAAAGCAGGGCTCAGGGGTAGGGGTGAAGCTCAGCTTGTCTAGAGTGCACGAGGCCTTGGGTTAATCCCCAGCACACAGGCATACACACAAATAAGTAAAATGAAAAATAAATATAATAAAAAAGAATGTAGGATCTAGTCATGAGCCGGGTCTTTTTTTTGGGGGGGGGGCATTTTGCCTGTGAAGAGACACAGCTGGAGAGAGGGAAGGGAACCCAGCCTCAGCCCACTCCAGAAAAGCATTTCAGCTGCGGATGGTCTAGAGGGAAGACTGTGAGGAGGCCTCATCTCTGCTCCATGCGTGCTCTGGATACCTGTCTTGCCCACCCTCTAGGAAATGAGGAGATGCATCTTTCTGCAGGTAGAATGATCAAGGCTGCAATAGGACAGGTCTTCCCAGGCATTTTCAGTTTTAGGTTATTCCATCAAATATTCATGGTACTGGGTGGGTGAGGGCAGCTGGACGCAGCCGTGGGCACATGCAGGCGAAGTGCAATACTTCTAGGGAGTGAGATTTTTAGTCATATCAGTTTGTTTCTCACCGTTGCGGGGAACAAACTGATATTCTAGGAGCTCTCAGAGGACATTACTATTAGCTTAGAGTCACTGAGTAAATGAAGCAGTTTAAGTTCATATGCTTAAATTCACACAGGTTTATAGGAGACTCAGAACAGGGATGGAGTGTGTGCCTCTTCCCATTAACAGTAGGTGAGCTGGGTGTGGCCATGCCTCAGGAGGCTGAGGTAGGACGATCCCAAGGTAGAGGTCAGCCTGTGCGTCTTAGTGACACCCTGTCTCAAAATAAAAAGTAAAAAGGGATGGGCATGTAGCCCAGTGGTAGAGTGGCCCTGGATTCAATCCCTAGTACCGCAAAATGAGTAAACAATGGTGACAGGCCAAGTGTGGGGGCTGCATCTTGGACTGGAAGAGTGTCCCCCCACTAGCCTGCAGTCAAGCAAGTGAGGGTAGAAGGGGACATGACTGCCTGTGAGTACATCAGACCTCTCAGACTGACCATCAGAGGTACAACACCTTCTCTTCATCCTTTTTTGGCCCTTGAAGACAGCAAGAGAAATCTTCGGTCTTTTTTTTTTTTTTTAATCTTTTGGCTGGGCTTTGTGTCAAAGCTCTCAGGAAAGAACGTGTTTTGGCTTTGAGCTGGGGTAAAGATCTTCCCCAGATTGACTTAGGTAGAAACTAACCAGCCTCCATATTAGACCCGAGTCTTCCTTCAGTGTTCTCTAAAGATGAACCCCTAAGCACAAGCCAACCCAGGTACAGATGTGGGAAAGTGTTTGCATAAATTACAGAACAGCTCATGGAAAACCAGGGTGCTTCCAAGGATTTCTAAAACGTATCTTTTAATTAGTTTCTCAATCTCTCCTTTTAAACCCTATTAAACACATAGATGAATCAAAAGAGGGAGATTGTGGTTCTCACATCCAGAAAATTCTTTAAAGTTATAACCAGCTCATGTCCAGATTTTTATTATGAAATTTTTATACATATCAAAGAATATGTGAACTCACTGCCCAACTGAAGAATTGGAGATTTTTACCAAGTATGTGGACTCTACACCATGCAACTTCTCTGTGTGATGCATCCCTGTCTTTGAATGCATACAGTTATAAGCCTATCATCTAAGAACATGCAGAAATTTATTTTCTTCTTTCAATATTAGACAGATAAAGAAATGGCTTCTGGAGACAGTCTTCCTTCTAATATAGTGACAACGTATACTGCTCTGAAATTCCACTAGATGGAGACATTTCATCACATAAAAAACTAACAACACCCATCATCCCCGCCCCCGTCCCCCCCACATTCTTCAACCTCCAAAATGGCGAGGAAAAAATTAAGTGCTTGTAGCACAGGCTTATTTTTCAATACACCATAACTTTCATCAGGTTAGTTCTAATAGTATTAAATTAAGGGGGTAAAAAAGCTAGCATCAATATCAGGGTTATGTGGGAATGTCAATGGGTGCAGGAAGCCAATATATTTCACTGCAAATTGGGAGAAGCCCAGTCTTATTCAGGTGATTTGGAAATAATGAAGTAATTTCCAATTCAGATTCAGCATTAACTATCTCATTTTGATCTAGGCACCTAAATAGTTTAGAATAGATTAGAATCCCAACTATTGGCTCATTTGAAAGCCATATACGAAGAGTTTATGACTTCCTTATGTGACCCCATTAATCTCACAAGGGCTTTCAGTTACTCAGGAGAAAGATACCATCTTTGATTTCTCTGTTTCTAGACCATTAGGGTCACTTTCACCACCATGAGGTGACAAGACTCAATGTATATGAAACGAGCCTCACATTTTTATTACATTTGCTTCATGATTATTCACATTGGGCCCAAGGGGTCTGGTACAGATTCAGTAATGTCCATCAGGAGTTATGTGAATAAATACAATTCACCTACAAATAAATAATACACTCCACAAATTGCATTTGATTTAGCAGAACAGGATCTCTCACACAGTATTTTTATTTCTTTAATTGGGTTATTTTGGGCAACTGGCATTATTAAAGCTGCATCTCTTTAAACTATTTTTACAGTTCAGTTTTTTTTTTCAATTTATTCACACTTGGTGAGCTATTCTTTAATAGTTATATTGTTTTGATTCAAATGTATTACTTAAACCTGGTGCTGGCTTCTAACTTTTTATAACAACCCACCAGTTCCTCTGGTTTAAGGATTTATTAAAAGAGTCTATTCCCCAATCCCCAAAGATGCTAACAGGACTTGTCCTAGGATCTGGGAGCCCAGGTACCTTGGAGCCCTGATGGAGTCAGGAACTGGTATTTGCCAACAGCAGTCAGCGTGATCTGCCCAGCCATTGAGTATTTTTATTACAAATGCTGGATTCTTTCTAAATTTGATTATTCCCCATCTTGCTTTCAGAGGACATAATAATTTTATCAAATGTTTGGGCGGGGTGGCTCTAAACCAGGATTTCTTCTGATCACTACATAAAACACTGGTAAAGAGGCCCTAGCAATGACCACTACTTCACTCTGGGTAAAATATTATACATATTTTAAAGAGTCATTGTTTTGAGATATCGCTGGGCATATCACTGGTCATGAAATGTGAAAAAAGGGAATAAAATGGATGCATTTAAGTATTTTGCTAAATAGGTTCAAGTTCAATAATGTCCTGACACACCACACGGAGCTTTAACAACAGGTCAGTAAAGTGTTCCTGCCCATGCTGGGCAGCAGTGCCTCTGCTTCTGGGCACATCTGCATACACCCATCCTATGGTGGGCGCTGCATTGTCAAACAAACCTGGGCTGGGAGTGTGGCTCAGTGGTGGAATACCTGCCTAGAGTGAGTGAGACCCTGGGTTCGATCCCCAGTATTGCAGAATCCCTAAACGAAAAAACGAAAACAACATTCCAAACTATGTGGCCTCCAGTCTCTGCCTCTTGACAGGGCTAGGGAGTGGGAGGTATGGCAGCTGTCCAGGGAGCCTCCCGTCCCTCTTCTGTAAGGGAGGGGCCAGAGGCAGGAGCCCGCAGGGGAGGAGTGCTCCGGCTGCCTCAGTCAGGGCTTTGTTTTTCCTTCAAGATTTTCTCTTCCCTGTTATTACCCTTGACTCAAACCTTATTTTTCTTTTCCATAACCTTGCAAAAGGGCATTTAAATGGCATGTAGGATGAGGAGTTTCACTAGTAAAAGGGAAAAACATTAAGGGGAGAAAACCTTTGTAATGGTTTCTTCTAGGAGAACAGGGTCAGAGAAGACCAACAGGCCTCTGTAAACATCAAAGGCCATGCATGAAAATCACAAAATACAGACTGGACTCCCCGCCACCCCTTAAATGTTTCTCCAAAATTCAGTTTGATGATATAGTAGATCCTTTCTGGATTAACAAAGAAGAAATCATGGGCTGGGGCTGTGGCTCAGAGGTAGAGTGCTTGCCTAGCATGCGTGAGGCACTGGGTTCAATCCCCAGCACCACATAAATATAAACAAAATAAAGGTATTGTGTCCATCTACAATTAAAAAAAAGAAGTCAAGAATTTGACTTTGATAGGGACTGACTTTGCAAGTGCCCTTATAACTTGATGCAGACCCATGAGCACTGTGGAGAACCCCCGGCCAGCAGAGCTGGGTGTACTTGGTGCTTCCTGCTACTCCTGGTTCTTACCTTTTAAATTTACAAATAGCTTTAAATTTGTAATCAGTCTTGCCATTTAGGGAATATTGAATAAACCGGGGAGGGGAAGTGGTGCGTATTTCAGAATTTAAAGTTAATAGATTTTGACAAGAAGCATTCATCTGAGAATCAAACTAGCAATAAGAAATCAGAAACCAGAAGAAATTAAGTCCAAATTCCCTCCTCTTCACCTCTCAGCCAACTTTCTAAACCTTCATGTAACTTGGGTGGTTGAGTTGCCTTTGGTGGGGGTATCTGGGTCCTTCCAAGATCACACCTGACCTTGTACTCAGGATGTGGCCTCCACCTCCCAGCTTGGGCTTTGCCACCTGGTAGCTTTCTGCATTTGGGCAGTTCCCTAACCTGGGCCTCCTACTCCTCAGATATCTCAGGATGACGATGACACATACCTCAGACAGTTGTTCTGAAGAATAAATGAGAGCATTTGTAGCTCAGCACATGGCCTGCACATAAGGTGCCTTCAATAAATGGCAGCTGTTTACTATTTTAAACAAATTCCTGTGGCTACAGGAGGAGGTCTTCTGGGGGGGAGGAGGGGCAGGTAATATTCCTGACCTGGGAGCTGGTTACACAGCATGTTCCACTTGTGAAAATTCAGCAAACTGCATGCTTTTAAGAAACGGCAGTGAAATATAAGAAAAAATGTAGGAAACATAAAATATATTCCTTGAACCATTTTAAGTGTAAAATTATGTGCCAGTGAGCACATTCACCCTGTTGTACAACTATTGCCAAGTACATTGTCCATCTGTGTACTTTTCTGCATGTATATCATTAAGTAAAAAACAAACAAATGCATCCACACCTTTGTAAATGATGACAATAATAGTAATTTTTAAAAACCCTGTGGCTACTGGCTATGTAGACAGTGTCTTCTGATGTCTAGACAAGAGCTACTGGCCGCTCATGGAGGGACTCAGTTCTTGCTGTTGAAAGGTGGCATGTTCTTAGTGTATAGTCCTGAGAGCTGGGGTACATCTAAGGGAGGGGTGGGTTTTCCCCAGGAGGTCTAAAGGGAGTGTCCAGGTCTAAGGGGAGGTGTGGTGTGAGCAGGGCTCCCTCTCACCTCCCCATGCTCATCTTTTGGAAAAGCTGAGGATCCAGGCTTTAAGTCCTTCTACCACCACAAAATCCAGCTTGCTCAGAGAGCAGAGAAGATGCAAAAGCAACCAGACATGGTGGCATGGGATAAGCTCCTGGTGTACCCACCCTTTGGCCCCCAGGTGGCAATCTTTCCTAACCACTGGAGAGAGCTCATGGGAATACTTGGGGTACCTGGCTTGCTGATGAGGGACACCACTATATTCTAAGGAGACTGGAATTTTCTGGAGGGCTCTCATCTGTGCACACTGCCTTAAGCTAATAGAGATAATATTTTAAAACCCTAGGAAAATGTGACCCATATTTACTCTTGCTTATAGAAGTATTAAGGGTCAAATTTGAGAAGTAAGTATCACTCTTAACTTTCTCACTCCCTGCTTAACTATCGTTCCTAGGAGCCACATTTTAAAAGCCTGCCTTGTAGTCATTCACTGAGAGGGTGGAATTGTTGCTTCTTTTGCCACACAAAGATTTTCATTATGGGGGAACGCCTCCATGGGCCCTACCCATTGGACTGTTTTGCAGTTGTGAAAACAGAAGGAACTTGTTGCTGGCCCTAAGTGAGGGCTTAGCTAGTATGACATCCGAAATGTGTAGAAAATCTCATGATAGAGAGTATGTTATGTGGGTGGCCAAGTCATGTGCCAACCATTTGAGAGAGAAGTGCCAGGGACAGTGGAAGGTAATGCTGCTGCTTCTACAACCTTTTTCTTTTTTTCTCCTACCAGGGATTGAATCTAGGGGCACTCAGCCACTAAGCCACATCCCCAGCCCTTTTTTTGTATTTTATTTAGAGACAGAGTATTGCTGATTTGCTTAGGGCCTTGCTAAATTGCTGAGGCTGGCTTTGAACTTGCGATCCTCCTGTCTCAGCTGCTGGGATTATAGATGTGCACCATGGTACCTGGCCTACAACCTTTAAACTAAAACCCACACCCAAAACCGTGGACTCTGCTACTCTTGCATCTTCTGAAAAGCCTCTTGAACATACATGGGAGCTGGTTACACAGGCATGCTCCATTTGTGAAAATTCAACAAACTAGATGTTTTTTAAAAATGGTGGTGAAATATAAGAAAAAGTACAGGAAACATAAACATAGTGCATTATATAGCACTAAACTGTGCCTTCAGCTCTTCTCTCAAATTACATAGCTTTGAACTAGTGAATTTCTCAATCATTCTTTTACCTTTTCTGGCACTTGACAAGGCACAGGCTGCACACAAGAGCCCTTTCCAAATCTGAAAGGCATGCATGCTTTCCCCTTTCATCCCCAACTTACGAGCTGTTCAATATTTGAAATTTTTCTCCTTTGTGAAAACTCAGGTCATCTTCTGTCCGTGCTTCATAGTCATAAAGAGCCACAAATAGTGTCACTCCTGATAAAAGAAGGAGAGAGATCATTACACAAGGGGACATTAATGCTAAGAAATTAAGTCTTTGCTCAAATCTCATTCTCAAAATCTACCTTTAGTCAGTCCCAATAACGTGATGAAGTGTTATAATTAATGTGGGAAAACCAGAGGCACGGGATCAAATTTATGCCTTGGTTGTTGTAGGGGATCATTATCTGATGTGACAAAAACCTGGAGCTGGAGGACTTCTCTCTGCATACCTTTGAATGAGCCCTGGGGAAGAGACAGATACTAACATGATGTCCAAGGGAAGCAGCAGCATTATGGTTCAGATGAGCAGGACTCTGCAGCAAGGGCTGGCACTGTTTCTCTCATGTACATTCTCCTCTATTTTGGAGCCCAAGTTAAGTCTGGGTAAACTGGGTCACTCTTTACCATGGCGTAATAGTCATGTAGAGTGTAACAGAAAACTCTTTCTGTGGCTTAGGTTCTATAATGCTCACTCCAACGAGGGGTACACTGCCCTTGGCATCTGCAATTGCTTTTGTAGATTTGAGCTGCTTGGCACCCCCTGCTGATACTCACTGCTCTCTCCCTGGCCTCCTCCTTCCTTGCACTCTCCTCTCCTCCCACGGTCTTATAGTACTCACCCATTCTATGTCTTCTCATCTAGAGGCTCCCTAAAGAGGCCCATTCTGCCTTGCAGAAGTTTATTAACAACAGCAAAAAATGTCCAGACTCCCACTGGCCCATGACTTACTTTATACCATAGGCAGAATTCTAAGGTGGCTCTTAATGGCTCCTGCCACTGGTATTCACTGGCTCTCAATGGCTCCTGCCACTGGTACTCATGTCCTCGTGCTATCCCCTTCCCTTGAGTGTGGACTGAACCTACTGACTTGCTTCTAACCAAGAGAATGCACAAAGGTGATGGGATGCCCTTTAAGTGATGAGGGTTGAGAAGATGGTGACCCCCTCTTCCTAGAAGACTCTCTTTCTATATCAGCTTGGACACTTTGATGAAGCCAGATGCCATGATGGCAAGCCCCATGTGACAAAGAACTGGCTAGCAGTCGGAGAACAGAACCTGCCAATAACCACACCACATGAATTCAGAAGCAGATCATTTTCAGGTGAACTGTGAGCCGACTGTAGTAGTTGGCTAGCCAGCACACTATGACTGCAGCTGGGGGAGATCCTGAGGCAGGGGGCTCTGGTAAATCATTCCTGGATCCTGATCCACAAGAACCGTGAGATAATGAATGCGTATTATTATAAGCTGCTAAATTTTGTGATAATTTTACTCAAGAATTGATAACTAAAACATTTCATTTCTCTGAGACCTGTTTTCTCATTTGGATCTCCACACGCTTCAAAGTGCCTGCTATGGCCTGATGGCATATACCCTGCTCTTTTACCAAGCTGCCATGTTGCTGTGTAGGTAGTTCCAAGGGAACAGATGTGTCCATGAGACTTACATGAATCAGAGAGAGTGGAAGGACTTATCTTCCCGCCCCATCCCAAGTGGGACTAACTGCTGGAGAGTCGGCACTCAGATGGCCTGACCATACAGAGAAGGGCTTACTGGGCAACTGGTTTCTTTGTTCGGATTACTTTAAAAGGTTAGAAAAGAGAATGGCTTGGGGGCTTTGGATATAGTTCAGTGGTAAAGTGCTTGCCGAAAAAAGAGAGTGGCTTCAAACAAATATGTGGGTGCCTCTAAGTTCATGCTTATTCTTATTTAATACTCTACTAACAGATTCTCTTTAGTATATATTTAAAAACAGAGCCAAGATCATATTACAGTGATACATGAAGACCCATATTTATAGTAGCCCAGTACACAACAGCCAAACTATGGAACCAGCCTAGGTGTCTATCAATGGATGAATGGGTAAAGAAAATGTAGTGTATATACCCACTGGAGCAAAATGAAATTATGTCATTTGCAGGAAAATAGATGAAACTGAGACAATTATGTTAAGCAAAATAAATCAAATTTAGAAGGTCAGGAGACATATGTTTTCTCATATGCAAAAGTTAGGAAAGAGAAAAAGAAAGATGGGGGTGGATCTCATGGAAATCAAAGGGAGATCAATGGAGGAAAGAACCAAGGGATGGGAGGGCAGGAGGAAGGGGGGAATTGCTGGGGGTAGATATTGGACAAATTATATTGTTATATTGTGTGCATATATGACTGTGTAACAACAGATCCCATCCATATGTACAACTATAATGCAGAAATTAAAACACAGAGGGAAAAACAAGAACAACAACAACAGACCCAAGCCATTCTGCTGTGTGGAAACCAAAGAAGGCCCATGGAGATGGACCCGCCCACTCTCTCCTTGCATCAGTTGACAAGTTCTTACTGAGGGTTTTTAATATCCTAGGGACTGAGGAGGGAATTGAAGGAGGTTACTGAGAAATGAAGACACTGTTCTTGGCCTTAAGGGACTAAAAGTAGCACTGGGAGAAAGGACTGCACAACCAATTAATACAAGGCAGGAAAATCTGCCATGTCTGGGGATAAGAGATCAGATGGCCTCTTAGACTAAGGTTGTCCCTGACTGCAGTGTACACGTACGTATTAGAAGCAAGTAACCCTTTCTTGTGCACTTAATGGTACCTGCAGACTAAGGGGTTTATGTCCAGCATTCATAAATGAGTGATCAGGGATGGTGCCTGTGTCGGCAGAATTAAGTCTGTACTGGTCAAGCACTCATGCTTCTTACAGTAGAGGTGTGTGTATGTGTCTTTCTGTCTATGTGTCTGTCTGTCGGTCTGTACATGCTGGGTACAGTTTTGACTCTTCTTTTCTTCTGCATCCTCAAAAGACATAGGGCCCTAGACTGCCAGTCCACGACTCTTGCCTCCTTTCTAGAGACTTTCTGGGAAGACAGGAGGGATGGGTGAGTATACCACACAAGGCTTGGAGAAAAGGGAAAGCTAGAGTCACTGCAGTACAGGGGTGAACATAGATGTTTTTCTGTTGGGCAGAGTTTCACATGCTAGTACCAGAGAAGCAAACACTGTCCAAAGGCTTTGGGTCAGATGCCCTGAAATAACTACATTACCATGTATTGGGTGCAGTCGGGTGGGGTGGGAGAGAAGCCCTGCTAATGCCTTGTTAGTGGAAACTCCCCTGATAAAAAGGCACAATGAGTCATTATATAAGGCAAAGACATCTGCTCCCAGATGAGCTGGGAGATGCTGCATTCTTTTAAACTTCTGTAATAAAACAATTTTGGAACAAATAATGTCATGTATCTAGTTACCATGGTTCATATACTGGGAAAAGATCTGGAAGGCTAAGGATGCATGAGATAACTTACAAATATTTTGGAAAACATATGTTTGAGAATGTGAGCCAGATATTTTATAAAGTATTAGCTAAGTCAGCAAGTACACATGGCAGTATCATATAGCTGTGTGATGTGAAAGACAAAGAAACTTAAGAGAGACAGAGGGTGGGGGAGAAAGAGAGAATGGTCTCTTAAGGATACATAAGACTTGTCTTTAAAACACACACACACAAACAACAGAATAAAAAATACATGGAAAAACTTGAGGGTTGACAATCTCAGTCATGCAGAAGATAATGGAAATATCATAGAACTGCTGATGAATGATCAAATATCATGCTGCCAAATGACCCCATCTGCCCAGGAAATGACAGGCAAGCTGGAGATCAGGAAGATGAGGAAGAAGGTGCATCCCACCAGAAGCGGTGGAGGGAGGTGGGAGGAAGTGCATTCATTTCTGGAAAATTCAAGATACACACAGACACACTCCTGGAGCTTCTGATTCCCAAGATCTGGGGTGGCGCTTAGGCAACTGTACTATGAAAAAGCTTCCCTGGCGCTTCTGGGCTAGCCAGGGTTGACAGCCCTTGGCTACAGGGCCTAGAATGCCATAGCTCACTAACTCACTCATGCAGAATCCTACAGAGCAGCAACATGGGATCCCCCGCCCTCTGTAGTCAGGCATTTTGATGTGTACACCAAGCTTTGGTTTTTTAATAACGGCTCTTCATCTGGTAGAGGGTAGGTGGAAACTGACCTGAGTCTTCAGTGTTAGTCCAAGGGAGCTGACTGGGACACGTACGTTCAGTTGCCAAAAGAATTAAGGACAGCTGTCCCCCTCCCTCCCAGTAGGTGCTTACCTGTTCCTCCTCTCGTACGCAAGGTCCCAGTGTGAGACGAAGAGTTCACACCCCCAAAGACAGTGAGTCCTTGGCCCCCGGCTGCGTGGAAGTTGTTGTAGTTGGGGATGGAGGTCACGCCGAAGCTGGGGTAGTGCTGAGGAGTGGGGTCTGTGCCATAGCGGTACCCGGAGCTCTGGTTCAGGCTGCCATCCCTCTCCTCTGTCAGTTTTGTTGCTTCTTTATCCTTACATTGCACACAGCCCATTATCTAAATTCCTGGAAAAAAAAACAGGAAGGAGATGCATGAACTTGGATGCTCCCTAGTTGCTCGGTTGCTTTAATGCTACAGAGGAATAATTTATCAACCCCGTCCTTGGCAAAGGAAATTGTAAAGAGGGCCTGGAAGTACTGGAAAAGCCAGAATAGGGTCCCTAAAACTCACCAGACCTCTTCACTCATGGGTACCCTTTTCTTCAAGCACAAAAGGATAAAAAGAATCAAAATGAAGAACTAGTTACTGAATGGAAAATAAAACTGCCAGAACCTAAGAGGCCCAAGATAGCCCTCAGTAATACAATCATTTAAAGCTGCTAATTAACTTTTCAAATTTCCATTAGCTTTTGACATTCTTCAAAAATATTAAAAAAAAAAAAAAAAAAAAACACCAAACAACCCACTCCTATGTTCTAGAGATAGTGATGGATTAAAAACTTGAATCACTGTCACCCCACCCGCCTCAAACCCATTTCTCCAAGCATCCCATCCTAGGAAATGGTACTTCCAAAGACCAGCTTGCTCAAGTCAGAATCTGGAGAAGCATCCTTGTTCCTTCCTCCTTGTTTATTTTCACTCTTCCTGTCTCACATGCTTCTACTCAAACATGACTAATATTTCAGTTCCTCAAAGATTCCATTCTTTCCCCCCACTTACCTTCAGGCCTCAGAACTCGGCCTTCAACACTCTTTCTCCCTCTTCTTGGATATGCAGGGAATCTTTTATTCCCAGTAAATGCATCACTTCCTCTGCATAACCTTCTCTGATTCCCCCCCCCCCCCCCCCCGCCCCCCACACACACCTTCCCCCAGACTGGGATAGTGTTTTCCTAAGTGCTCCCATGGCGTCTTGATTTCCCTCATCATGGTACCTATGGTGTGATATTAAAATATGGCCTGTTCACTTGTTCCATTGCCCAGTGGACTGCAAGTTCCAGGAAAGCAGGGCCCTGTCCATTCCCTTCATTGCTATATTGCCAGTGCCTGGCACACAGTACATGCTCAATGAATCATAACCAAATACGTAAAGATTCTGTAGCTCATTATATTTCTCTTTCACTTTTTGCCTCAAGGCCAATCCTTCTTACAGTGACTTATCAGCAGTGTGCCCTACATTTTCTAACTTACTGGCATGTATGTGAGAAGTGACAAAAATTCCAAAAAATAAAGTAAGGTGGTTAAATGGTCCACTTCGAACTGTAGACAGATGGGTAGGTAGAAATTGCAGTGAATGTCCTTGCGAAAACTCTGAGAAGCAGTCCATTTGGGACCACAGAGTCAAATGAGAAATGCATGACATCATGTGTAATAACATGCAGCCACTGGGGAAGGCAGAGCTGGCACAGGACAGGAAAAAATTGGGGCTATGAAGTTTTTCTATTTTATCTTGCAACCAATGTGGGGGCTGCCACATAGGACGGGGAGATTCCCAAGGCCACCATTCTGAGCACTACTGTTCTGCTGGAGCAGGTCACAGAAGCAAATGTTAGATCATTCTGAAGCCCTCGCAAAGTACAAGTTTCAATAAATACTTATTAAATCGAGAGTCAGTTCTTGAGAATGGGAATGTTTGCAAATGAGCCGCCTACTGCTGGAGCTGAGGTCACCAAATCTGGAACATATTTCCTAATAAATCATTTGAGATTAACTTATAGTCTACTGTGTCCAACATGCTTTTTAACTTACGGTAAATGAATGATTTTAACAAGTTTTCAACAGGAAATGCAAAATATCTCCAAGGCATGATTTACTGAAGGCCTTCCATCATTTGTTGTTGATATTGCTTCATCGGACTGATAAATATCTGGCTTACTCTATATTAACTCTTTCAAGGTGGAAAGTTGCTTTAAGCTTCTAAAAAGGCCAGACAGAAAACATTCTTATCTCAAGTGCTTCCCCCCCCCCCAGGGATTTCATTGACCTGTAATTAGAGGGTGTAAACCTGAATTCCACAATCACATCATTTACATCATGGTTTCCCATCAAGGGACATTTAGGCACTGTCTGGAGATATTTTTGGCTGTCATGATACAGGGTGGAAGGGTAGCACTGGCACCCAGTGGGCAGAGGCCAGGCATGTTGCTAAACATCCTACAATACACAGAACAGTTTCTCACAACAAATCATTACCTGGCCCTAAATGTGAACAGCATGAAGGTTGAGAAATCCTGATTTACAGAGAGGAAAGAATTTATACCTACATAGTTGAAATAGTATAATAACCATCTCCCTTACATGCATGTGATTAACACGTAACCCAGAAGGCTTTCCTTAGGAAAATGGAGGCGGTCTAAAAAATTGACATGAAAGGCTCTGATTTTTCTCTAAAAGTTTGTTCACCATGATAGAGAAACAGAACCTAAAACTAATAAGACCTCTTATTACAAACTAGTCTTAAAACTCCAGCCAAATAAAACAAACACTACATCGGAAACCCTGCAGAAAATAGGACCTCACATCTGATCAAACTAAGAAGATAATCTTCCAAAATCCACTGGGAAAAAAAAGTAATATATTGTAATAAATGACCAACAGCTTGCATATAATTTTATGAAATAATGAAGGGGAAAAATCACCAACCCCTTGAAGGCAGAGATTATTTTGTGGTTTTTGTTTCACAGATGTATCCTTAGTGCCCAGAATATTGCTGGGCACACAGAAGTAATAAATGTTTGTTTAGTGAATTTAAAAAAACAAAAACCTCAACCAAAATAATTTTAGAGAAAACAATCCTCTTTTATACTAGGAATAGCATTTCATGCATCCAAAATTTTGAGTTAAGTAATGTTTCTACACAGATCTTGCTTAATCTCATCTTTATTGACACACATGAAGAAACATAAATAAGCCAGTAAAGACAAGCTCAAGTCATTAAAAGTTAATCACAATGAAAATATTTGTATAAGAATTTGTGGTCTTCTTCCTCCCACGTGGGGCGGTCAGACTAACCATTTCCTATGGAAGATTCAGAGGGAAGTGCTGAGTTGTACTCCATGTGATAAGGCTCCTTGCCATGAGGCAAACTCTGGGCTTTGGGGTTACAGTAAGGCTACTGTTATTATGTAAATTATGTGCTGTGGCTTTTATGTCCAATGCTGTTAAGTCCATTGTCAACACAGAATGTACTAATATGCTGGCTCTAGACCTGTCAGTTACTGGGAAACACTGAATAATACCAATCTGGAAATGGGGCCCTAGAGTTTCTCTGAGTAGTAAAACATCACCTAATCTCATGGCTGGAGTCGTCTACATGTTGTCATCCTTAGAAAAGTCAGTGGAAGAGCATTTCAATGTGCCTGTGGTCAAGGTATCTCGATTATGGCTATGAGGCCTCTATTCTTCAACCCTTTTTCCAACTGAGGGGCCCTGCTTCTACTAAGAAAATAAAATCTAAAATCTTCCTTAGTTCTGTGGATCTTTTCCAACAGCCTTAGGCAACTAGGGAAGAGTTGTCTGACTCAGAATTTAAGGATGGCCATATCCTGCTCCCATGAGCATGGCAATCACAGCCCTTGCTGTAGCTATGTCTTGGTTGGCCTCTATACTCTTCCAAAAGCTCTCTAGGGGTCAGGTGAAACTAATCTGGAGGGCTGGATCTATTTGCTACTATAGGAACAGGGTCTTCTGACCCGAGGTCAGTTGTACACATACTCATTCCTATTGAAGGCCTTAGACTGCAGTCTAGTCTGCCAGATGTACATTAAACATGGATAGCGCTCATATTCCCTAATACATGGATCAAGAGTAATGCCTGTATGCTCCAGTTCTCATGTCACAGGACTTGTGAGGTCTTAGGTGTATACTTGAGTTGGGTACTAAAAAGGGAAAAAGGCCACTGGCAGTCTTTTGCACAAGCAGAACACCTTCTCTCAAGACACATACACATGTAGGCAGAGGAGTAGCAGGAGGAAACGTGAAACTGACAGGTAACTGTGATTTTGGCAGCGTTAAGTGCTTATACTCAGAAACCAACCAGATGGGTGTGGAAGAGCGACAGTCCTTAGGATAACTCTCCATCCCGCTCCTGACAGCCCAGGGGATAGAGCAGGCTTTGGAGAATGACGGGCAAAGCAATGCATTGCCAATACTCTAAGGTGGCATGCTCCACGTTCCCATCCTCTAACCCTTTGGTTCTGTTCTGCCCCTTTACTGGGCAAGTATTAAAAATGAAAATAAAAGAATAAGGAAAGGGAGTAAATTAAGAACCTAGAAACAAACTCAAGGAAGTGAGATGAGCACTACTGAAAGAAGAATTTAAAGCTGTTGTTGATCAACTGCAGTTTCATACACTTCTCTGGGAGAAAGGCAAAAGCTGGCAGCTTCCTGAGCAAATACCCTTTTCAGTCAGGAACAGTGGCAAGGGTAAAGGCTAAGATGTGGCAGAGGCACATCAGAAATCAGCTGACTCAGGACAAAAGGTTCATGGCAGGGCGCTCTTGATCCTTATAAAATTGGTGACACCCACAAGAACTGACCTGGAGTATATTGCTATATTCTTAGTGGAGAAAGTTAATCCCTGAGAGTTTAGGGAAGCCTTTCCCGAGTTCTTATCATGTAACTTGTTGGGAGCAGGATATTCAGAGATGGCTGGACACCATGCTGATAGCAAGGAGTTGGGCCACAGGACCAGCCACCCAAATTTCCAGATTTCCTAGCATCTTTCAATCCTTTGCAATGGGACTTTCCTCCTTTGTAGGACATGGAGCCCCTGATCCTGACAGCCTATAAATGAGTTCAGGCAATGCTGCTTTGTGGGGACAGCCAGACAGAAGGGCCAGTGGTGCCTGGGGAAGCTAGAAAGAAAGAAGGTCCACTTGATCACTCTTGACAGCATAAGCACTCCCTGAAGTTCTTAAGGAAAAAAAAAAAAGTGAGGGCTGAGCTCCATGTAGCATTGATGCTGGGTCCAGCCAATGGCTTCAACCCAGCTATGGAAAGATGAGCAATGCAGGGCTCTGTCTGTGTGGGGAATCCTCTTTTTGTTATGAGCTGGAGGGAAGGGAGTGTGGTGGGAGGCAGAATCTGAGCTGTCTGCCAAGATTCCTGCCCCTGGTGAGCATGTCCTTTATGATCCCTGAGATTTGTGAATGATGGGAAAGTCACTCCCATGATTAGGTTATGTAATTTGACACAGTTGACTTTAAATGAGGGAGATTATTCCAGGTGGACTGACCTAATCAGGGGAGCCATTGAAAGGGACGGCTCTCCCTGGAGAGGTAAAATCAAAGTGTGAGAGATATTCAATGTGAGGGATCTTAGAGATGGAGGGATCATGGGTTACTATACATGTGATGGCCCTAGAAGCTAACAGCTTACAGCTGGCAGAAAGCAAGGAAGGGGTTCTTAGTCCTGTAATCATGAAGATCTGAGTTTGGTCAAGAGCCTGAATTGGTCAATGCTTTATGTGGTTCAACTGTCATGTTGTTACATCTGCACAGTGCCAGGAAATGGACTCTTCCCCAGTGAAGCCTCCAGATGACAAAACAGTGAGCTGGTGCCTTGATTTCAGCCTTGCTGAGCAGAGAACACAGTCATGTCACGCAGAACTGTGAAAGTCAGTGGATATTGTTTTAAGCCATTAAGTCTGTGGTGCTTCGTCAGTAGAAAGTGAATACATATTTAGGTAGGATGGGGCACCATGGAGATGAAGGCTCCTATCTCCACAGTGAAGACCAACATCCACGCATTGGTCCCTGAAGGCCAGGCTCTGAGCTATGCACTGGAGCATCTTATCTCATTACATTCTCACAACCCTAAAATACAGGCATTCTTATTTTTCTGCATTATACAGGGGAGGAGCATTTTGGGTAATGTGTCTAAAGCTAAGTCAGGTGGGGATAGGATGTGAAGCCAGATAGTCTAAGCCCAAGGTTGGCACAGAGAACCTCTGTACCAGAGTTGCCTCTTGCATCCTGGTCATTCTGCACAAGGTGTGGGTACATAGGTGGGAGGTGTTGAGAGAAAAACCCATAGGGAAGGATCCTGGCTCCACAGGACTCACCTTCATGTGCAGACTAACAGGGGCCCTGATTTCAGGGACTGGGCCTCAGCCTCCTACTCACACCACACCCACTAGACAAGGTCCTGTGGAGGTGCTCAATTGTGCCAGGTGTAGTGAGTCACCTCCTCCTTGGTGTGGTTTGGCATCTTAATGAATGTTTGGGCCAATGCTGAAGCAGCCTTCAATTTCCTGACCTTTCCTGGTCATGGCAAGGGTGTTTATATACCCCAAAGGAGTCAGCCTTGGTTTTCTTGGTATTAAAAAGCTGTCTTTCTTGGAACACTTAAAATATGATTTGCTTTGCAGACAAAATTTTCTGGAACATATTTACTGCTTTACTGCATAAATGGAGATATTCATATAAATGTCCCCATCAAGCAAAAATAACAGATTTCTACTCTTGATTCAAGTCCTGTGAGGCAGAACCCCTCCCCGCAAACACAAGTCATAAGATAAGCAGTCCCTGAGGTGAGAAGACTGAGGCCAGAGTGATAATATGTACAATGCAGACACTGGCTACATTCAGTAATGGGAAAACAGAGCCCATTTAACAATTAAGTCAAAGCTTTGCTTCAGAAATAATAAGAGGTGAAGTTGGACCCATCTGATCAGTTATGCATGATTTTGCAAAGGCCCTCTGGAGGGTGAATCTTGTCCTGTGCAGCACAGCAAGGGCACCGAGCTAATAGAAATCACTCATAAAACATATTACTTTAAGAAAAAGCCACATTCCTGGAACATAGAATGATTTTGTGGCTCCCCACCTCTGGCTTTTCTTGATTCAAATGGCCCCCAGGCTGAGAAGCAGCAGCTCCTGTCCCTATAACGTGTTCTCCTCTCCCTCCTGTACAGCTTTCCTTTCCCCAATGCCTGGAAATTCACAAACACTTAATGAAAGAGAGAGGGAAGCATCAGACCCCGATGGGAGACTTAACACTGCCATCAAGTGAATGCTGGAACCGATTCCAACCCTAAATGGCCAAAGACGTTTTAACACTAAACTGTGGAAAGGCTCCAAAAGGAGAGTGAGAATATTTTCTTCTTACATTCATTTTGCTTTGAATTTCAGGGTGAAGAATGGAGTGAAATGGTGATGGAAATAAGTGTGATATGTTTTAACCCTGTGGGTGCCAAAGAGTTCAGAAGGAATGAGGGCACAGGCTGTGAATTTTTTCGGTTTCCATCTTTCTTTTTAATATTAATTTTTTAGTTTTAGGTGGACATAATATCTTTATTTTATTTTTTATGTGGTGCTGAGGATCGAACCCAGTACCTTAGGCATGCTAAACAAGCATTCTACCACTGAGCCATAACCCCAGCCCCAGGTTTCCATCTTTCTGCCCCTGCAACCTTTTTGGTCCACAGAAAAACACCCTGTAGTTAGTATTTTTAATTTTTATTTTTTTCATTTTGAGATCCATTTCACAAACTATAACAGTTACCCTCTTAAAGTATATAGTCCTGTGGTTTTTAGTACATTTACAAATGTACTAAATTTACATTTACAAAGGAAGCTTGTCATCATTAGTTCTACAACATTTTTATCACCCCCCCAAAGAAACCTATACCTATTGTGAAACTTACGGGACAAATACTCCCTTCAGGAATAATCAGAGAAGCAATGAAGACCAGTGAGACACTGTCTTTCACCTTTAAATCCACAAATAATTTTTTAAAAAGTCTACCCAGTAATGATGGAGGTAGATAGAGCCTGGAGATTTTGGTAAAACAACTTGGTAATTATCAAAAACCTTAAAACTGGGCATGCTCCTGGAATTGTCAATTGTGCTGAAGAGATACCTCAAAAAATGACAAATGAAGTTCTATGAAATGTTATTTACCATTTGAGAGATTAGAAAACTTGCTAATTGTTTAACCAGAGGGTGGCTAAGCAAACTGTAAGGCATTCCCCTGATGGAAAGTTAAGCAGAAATCACAATTTAGGTTTATAGAAATGATCAGTAATAATAATAAAAAAAAGTCCACGTTCTATTAAGAAGGCTCGCATGATTGCAAATATAAAACAAATGCCTAGAAAACAGTTCAGAGGGAAATATACCAAACTACTGGTGATGTATAGCTAATACATAATGTGAGACTGTTCTTTCTTGGCCATTTTCTTTATTTCTCAGAATGTTTACACTGAAGATGCATCATTTTCATAATAAGAATAAGTCATTTTTATTTTTTTCACAAAAAATCCCCCTTTAGTTTTTTTTTTAATATTTTCTTTTTAAAATTAATTAATTAATTTTAATTGGGTGTATATGACAGCGGAATGCATTTTGATTCACTGTACACAGTTGCAGCACGAGTTTACATTTCTATGGTTGTACACATGTAGCATCACACCATATGTGCAGTCATACATGTACCTAGGGTAATGATGTCCATCTCATTCCATCATCTTTCCTGCCCTCATGCACCTTCCCCATATCTCCCACCCCTTTGCCCAATCAAAGTCTCCTCCGCCCCTTATGAATCAGCAACCACTTATCAGAGAGAACATACAGCCTTTGGTTCTTTGGGATTGGCTTACTTTGCTTAGCATGATAGTCTCCAACTCCATCCAGTTACCTGCAAATGCCATAACTTTATTCTCTCTTAATGCTGAATAATATTCCATTGTGTATATATACCACAGTTTCTTTATCCATTCATCTATTGAAGGGCATCTAGGTTGCTTTCACAGTTAAGCTATTGTGAATTGAGCTGCTGTGAACACTGATGTGGCTGTGTTACTATAGTATGCAGATTTTAAGTCCTTTGGGTATAGACCGAGGAGTGGGACAGCTGGGTTGAATGGTGGTTCCATTCCAAGTTTTCCAAGGAATCTCCATACTGGTTTTCATATTGGCTGCACCAATTTGTAGTCCCATCAGCAATGTATTAGTGTGCCTTTCTCCTCACATCCTCACTAACATTTATTGTTGTCTGTATTCTTGATAACTGCCATTCTGACTGGCGTGAGATGAAATCTTAGAGTAGTTTTGATTCGCATTTCTCTAATTACTAGAGATGTTGAACATTTTTTCATATATTTCTTGATTGAGTGTATATCTTCTTCTAACAAGTGTGTGTTTCACTCTTTAGACTATTTATTTTTTGGTGTTAAAGTTTTTTTAAGTTCTTTATATATCCTGGAGATTAGTGCTTTATCTGACGTGTCTTTGGCAAAAATTTGCTCCCAAAATGTAGGCTCTCGGTTCACCTCATTGATTGTTTTTTTTTGCTGAGAAGAAGCTTTTTAGTTGAGTCCATCCTGTTATTAATTCTTGATTTTTTTTTAAATTTTTTATTGTTGGCTGTTCAAAACATTACATAGTTCTTGATATATCATATTTCACACTTTGATTCAAGTGGGTTATGAGCTCCCATTTTTACCCCATATACAGATTGCAGAATCACATCAGTTACACATCCATTGATCTACATATTGCCATACTAGTGTCTGTTGTGTTCTGCTGCCTTTCCTATCCTCTACTATCCCCCCTCCCCTCCCCTCCCCTCTTCTCTCTCTGCCCCCTCTACTGACATTAATTTGTCCCCCTTGTATTATTTTTCCCTTTCCCCTCACTTCCTCTTGTATGTACTTTTGTATAACTCTGAGGGTCTCCTTCCATTTCCATGCAATTTCCCTTCTCTCTCCCTTTCCCTCCCACCTCTCATCCCTGTTTAATGTTAATCTTCTTCTCATGCTCTTCGACCCTACTCTGTTCTTAGTTACTCTCCTTATATCAAAGAAGACATTTGGCATTTGTTTTTTAGGGATTGGCTAGCTTCACTTAGCATAATCTGCTCTAATGCCATCCATTTCCCTGTAAATTCTATGATTTTGTCATTTTTTAATGCAGAGTAATACTCCATTGTGTATAAATGCCACATTTTTTTTATCCATTCGTCTATTGAAGGGCATCTAGGTTGGTTCCACAGTCTTGCTATTGTGAATTGTGCTGCTATGAACATCGATGTAGCAGTGTCCCTGTAGCATGCTCTTTTTAGGTCTTTAGGGAATAGACCGAGAAGGGGAATAGCTGGGTCAAATGGTGGCTCCATTCCCAGCTTTCCAAGAAATCTCCATACTGCTTTCCAAATTGGCTGCACCAATTTGCAGTCCCACCAGCAATGTACAAGTGTACCCTTTTCCCCACATCCTCGCCAGCACTTGTTGTTGTTTGACTTCATAATGGCTGCCAATCTTACTGGAGTGAGATGGTATCTTAGGGTGGTTTTGATTTGCATTTCTCTGATTGCTAGAGATGGTGAGCATTTTTTCATGTACTTGTTGATTGATTGTATGTCCTCCTCTGAGAAGTGTCTGTTCAGGTCCTTGGCCCATTTGTTGATTGGGTTGTTTGTTCTCTTATTGTCTAATTTTTTGAGTTCTTTGTATACTCTGGATATTAGGGCTCTATCTGAAGTGTGAGGAGTAAAGATTTGTTCCCAGGATGTAGGCTCTCTATTTACCTCTCTTATTGTATCTTTTGCTGAGAAAAAACTTTTTAGTTTGAGTAAGTCCCATTTGTTGATTCTAGTTATTAACTTTTGTGCTATGGGTGTCCTATTGAGGAATTTGGAGCCCGACCCCACAGTATGTAGATCGTAGCCAACTTTTTCTTCTATCAGACGGCGTGTCTCTGATTTGATATCAAGCTCCTTGATCCATTTTGAATTAACTTTTGTGCATGGCGAGAGAAAGGGATTCAGTTTCATTTTGTTGCATATGGATTTCCAGTT
The DNA here is from genome assembly GCF_047511675.1 of Marmota flaviventris. Taxonomy (NCBI): domain Eukaryota; kingdom Metazoa; phylum Chordata; class Mammalia; order Rodentia; family Sciuridae; genus Marmota; species Marmota flaviventris. Next base: position 51,947,458 of record NC_092503.1, on the reverse strand, counting down.
TTCCCAGCACCATTTGTTGAAGATGCTATCCTTCCTCCATTGCATGCTTTTAGCCCCTTTATCAAATATAAGGTAGTTGTAGTTTTGTGGATTGGTTTCTGTGTCCTCTATTCTGTACCATTGGTCCACCCGCCTGTTTTGGTACCAGTACCATGCTGTTTTTGTTACTATTGCTCTGTAGTATAGTTTGAAGTCTGGTATCGCTATACCGCCTGATTCACACTTCCTGCTTAGCATTGTTTTTGCTATTCTGGGTCGTTTATTTTTCCATATGAATTTCATGATTGCTTTCTCTATTTCTACAAGAAATGCTGTTGGGATTTTGATTGGCATTGCATTAAACCTATAGAGAACTTTTGGTAATATCGCCATTTTGATGATGTTAGTTCTGCCTATCCATGAACAGGGTATATTTTTCCATCTTCTAAGATCTTCTATTTCTCTCTTTAGGGTTCTGTAGTTTTCATTGTATAAGTCTTTCACCTCTTTTGTTAGGTTGATTCCCAAGTATTTTATTTTTTTTGAAGATATTGTGAATGGAGTGGTTGTCCTCATTTCCATTTCAGAGGATTTGTCGCTGATATACAGGAATGCCTTTGATTTATGCGTGTTGATTTTATATCCTGCCACTTTGCTGAATTCATTTATTAGCTCTAATAGTTTCTTTGTAGACCCTTTTGGGTCTGCTAGGTATAGAATCATGTCATCTGCAAATAGTGATAATTTAAGTTCTTCTTTTCCTATTTTTATGCCTTTAATTTCTTTCGTCTGTCTAATTGCTCTGGCCAGTGTTTCGAGAACTATGTTGAACAGAAGTGGTGAGAGAGGGCATCCCTGTCTTGTTCCAGATTTTAGAGGGAATGCCTTCAGTTTTTCTCCATTCAGAATGATGCTAGCCTGAGGCTTAGCATAGATTGCTTTTACAATATTGAGGTATGTTCCTGTTATCCCTAGTTTTTCTAGAGTTTTGAACATAAAGGGATGCTGTACTTTGTCGAATGCTTTTTCCGCATCTATCGAGATGATCATATGGTTCTTATTTTTAAGTCTATTGATGTGGTGAATAACATTTATTGATTTCCGTATATTGAACCAGCCTTGCATCCCAGGGATGAATCCTACTTGATCATGGTGCATAATTTTTTTGATATGTTTTTGTATCCGATTCGCCAGAATTTTATTGAGGATTTTTGCATCTAGGTTCATTAGAGATATTGGTCTGTAGTTTTCTTTCTTTGAAGTGTCTTTGTCTGGTTTAGGTATCAGGGTGATGTTGGCCTCGTAGAATGAATTTGGAAGTTCTCCCTCTTTTTCTATTTCCTGAAGTAGCTTGAAAAGTATTGGTATTAGTTCCTCTTTAAAGGTTTTGTAAAACTCTGCTGTATACCCATCCGGTCCTGGGCTTTTCTTAGTTGGTAGTCTTTTGATGGTTTCTTCTATTTCCTCAATTGATATTGGTCTGTTTAGGTTGTCTATATCCTCCTGACTCAATCTGGGCAGATCATATGACTTAAGAAATTTATCTATGCCTTCACTATCTTCTAATTTATTGGAGTATAAGGATTCAAAATAATTTTTGATTATCTTCTGTATATCTGAAGTGTCTGTTGTGATATTGCCTTTTTCATCCCGTATGCTAGTAATTTGAGTTCTCTCTCTTCTTCTCTTCGCTAGCATGGCTAAGGGTCTGTCGATTTTGTTTATTTTTTCAAATAACCAACTTTTAGTTTTGTCAATTTTTTCAATTGTTTCTTTTGTTTCGATTTCATTAATTTCAGCTCTGATTTTAATTATTTCTTGCCTTCTACTTCTTTTGCTGTTGTTTTGCTCTTCTTTTTCTAGGGTTTTGAGATGAAGTATGAGATCATTTATTTGTTGGTTTTTTCTTTTTTTTAGGAATGAACTCCAAGCAATGAATTTTCCTCTTAGAACTGCTTTCAATGTGTCCCATAGATTCCGATATGTTGTGTCTGTGTTTTCATTAATCTCTAAGAATTTTTTAATTTCCTCCTTGATGTCTTCTATAACCCATTGATCATTCAGTAACCTATTGTTCATTCTCCAAGTGATGTATTCTTTTTCCTTCCTTCTTTTATTGTTGATTTTCAGTTCCATTCCATTATGATCAGATAGGATGCATGGTATTATCTCTACTCCTTTATATTGTCTAAGAGTTTCCCTGTGACATAATATATGATCTATTTTTGAGAAGGATCCATGTGCTGCTGAGAAAAAAGTGTAACTGCTTGATATTGGGTGGTATATTCTATATATGTCAATTAAGTCTAGGTTATTAATTGTGTTATTGAGTTCTATAGTTTCCTTATTCAACTTTTGTTTGGAAGATCTGTCCAGTGGCGAGAGAGGTGTGTTGAAGTCTCCCATGATTATTGTATGGTGGTCTATTAGACTCTTGAACTTGAGAAGAGTTTGTTTGATGAACATAGCTGCACCATTGTTTGGGGCATATATATTTATGATTGTTATGTCTTGTTGGTGTATGGTTCCCTTAAGCAGTATGTAGTGTCCCTCTTTATCCCTTTTGATTAACTTTGGCTTGAAATCTATTTTATTTGATATGAGTATGGACACTCCTGCTTGTTTCCGAAGTCCATATGAGTGATATGATTTTTCCCAACCTTTCACCTTCAGCCTATGTATGTCTTTTCCTATCAAATGCGTCTCCTGTAGGCAGTATATTGTTGGGTCTTGTTTTGTGATCCATTCTACTAGCCTGTGTCTCTTGATTGGTGAGTTTAAGCCATTGACATTTAGGGTTATTATTGAGATATGGGTTGTTCTTCCAGCCATATTTGTTTATTTATGTTACTAAACATGGTTTGTTTTCCTCTTTGATTATTTTTCCCCCCTTTACTGTCCTACCTCCAACTGTTGGTTTTCATTGTTATTTTCCATTTCCTCTTCCTGTAATGTTTTGCCAAGGATGTTTTGAAGAGATGGTTTTCTAGCTGCAAATTCTTTTAACTTTTGTTTATCGTGGAAGGTTTTAATTTCATCTTCCATCCTGAAGCTTAATTTCGCTGGAAACACAATTCTTGGTTGGAACCCATTTTCTTTCAGTGTTTGAAATATGTTATTCCAGGATCTTCTAGCTTTCAGAGTCTGTGTTGAAAGATCAGCTGTCATCCTGATTGGCTTACCCCTAAATGTGATCTGCTTCCTTTCTCTTGTAGCTTTTAAAATTCTCTCCTTATTCTGTATGTTGGGCATCTTCATTATAATGTGTCTAGGTGTTGGTCTCTTTTGATTTTGCACATTCGGCGTCCTGTAGGCTTCTAGGATTTGGGATTCTGTCTCATTCTTCAAGTCTGGGAAGTTTTCTCGTATTATTTCATTGAATAGATTGCTCATTCCTTTGGTTTGAAACTCTGTCCCTTCCTGTATCCCAATGACTCTTAAATTTGGTCTCTTGATGTTATCCCATATTTCTTGGATGTTCTGCTCATGGTTTCTTAACAGTCTTGCTGAGCTGTCTATGTTCTTTTCAAGTTGAAATACTTTATCTTCATTGTCTGATGTTCTATCTTCTAAGTGTTCTACTCTGCTGGTAGTATTCTCAATTGAGTTTTTAAGTTGGTTTATTGCTTCCTGCATTTCTAGGATTTCTGTTTGTTTGTTTTTTATAACCTCTATCTCCCTGTATAGTTGATCTTTTGCTTCTTGGATTTGTTTATGTAATTCATTGTTGAAGTGATCTTTCATTGTCTGATTTTGCTGTCTGATGTCTTCCTTGAGACTCCAGATCATCTGAAGCATGTATATCCTGAATTCTTTATCTGACATTCCATCTGCTGCAGCTATTACCTCTTCTAACGTTGAGTTGGCCTGCATTGCTTGTGGTCCTTTCTTTCCTTGTCTCTTCATACTGTTCGCGTTCCTTTTTACTTGGTGAAACTGTTGTGCTATTGAATTTTCCCCCTATATATTTATATTGGTCTTGCATAGTTGCAAAGTCTCTCTCACAGGCGCGGGCGGCGGCTCTGTCCCTCCTCCAATTGGGGCAATGTGCCTACCACGCCGGCAGGCCGCTGGGCCTGCTCTGCCGGTCGGTAGCAGGTCCGCCTACCTTGCAGGCGCGGGCGGCGGCTCTGTCCCTCTGCGGGCCGCTAGGCTTGTTCTGTCGGTGGTCGCAGTTCTGCCTACTTTGCAGGCGCAGGCAGCGGCACTGCCCCTCTGCAGGCTTCTGGGGCTGTTCTGCCAGTGGGTCACAGGTCCGCCTACCTTGCAGGCGCGGGGGGGGGCGGCGGCTCTACCCTTCCTCAGGCCACTGGGCCTGTTCTGTCTGTCGGTTGCAGGTCTGGCCTGTTCTGATGGTGGTCACAGTTCCGTCTACCTTGCAGGCGCGGGGGGAGGGGGCGGCTCTGCCTCTCAGCAGGCCGCTGCTCCTCTTCTGCCGGTGGGTCGCAGGCCCGCCTACCTTGCAGGAGTGATTGGAAGCTCTGCCCCTCCGCGGGCCACTGGGCCTTTTCTGTCGGTGGTCACAGTTCCGCCTACCTGGCAGGCGCGGGGGGTGGGGGGCGGCTCTGCCCCTCAGCAGGCCGCTGGGCCTGCTCTGTGGGTGGTCACAGTTCTGTCTACCTTGCCGGCGCAGGGGCAGGGGGTGGCTCTGCCTCTCAGCAGGCCGCTGCTCCTCTTCTGCCGGTGGGTCGCAGGCCCGCCTACCTTGCAGGAGTGATTGGAAGCTCTGTCCCGCCGCGGGCCACTGGGCCTTTTCTGTTGGTGGTCACAGTTCCGCCTACCTGGCAGGCGCGGGGGTTGGGGGGGCGGATCTGCCCCTCAGCAGGCCACTGGGCCTGCTCTGTGGGTGGTCACAGTTCCCTCTACCTTGCCGGCGCAGGGGGAGGGGGCGGCTCTCCCCCTTTAGTTTTGGTTCCTGATTGAATTTATGTGTAAGCTGAAACAACCATACATTGGTGATGTATACTTTGTGGGCTAAAAAGTTAAGGAAGAGTGATTGATTCCATAACCTGTTAAGAGGGACCTTCTCCTTCTGGAAGGTGTGAGACTTCTAAGTGTGTTTTCTGGACCTCTTCTCAAGTGGGCAGTAGGGGCAGAGCAGGTAGCAGGTTGTGAGCACACACAGATGAACAGTTGAAAAATCTAATTAAGGACAGAGGTAAAGCAAAGCCACATACGGAGGCCCCTGCAGGTGCTGAGTGCAGAATCAGAATTTCGGATAACAGAACTAGCAGCGGGGGTGGCTGGATTAGTGGGTTTTTGAGAAGCTTTGGGTCTCAAGTCCTAGGGACCTGGGGGAGGGAACACACCAAACTCAGAATGGCAGTGTTCATGCAAGTCAACCTGGAAGCTAAGCAAGGCCTCTGTGAGCGAGGTCTGAGCTCTAGGCCATGGCCCAGCTCTAGGAAGGTGTAAGGAGGGAGCAAAGCCCTCTTGCTCTTTGGACTCCAGTTCATGGTAGAGGCAGGGGACTTGTTCTCATGCTTGCTGCCTTTGCCCTTTCCTGCTGGAACATTCAGCTTGGCATTTTGATGCTTTGACTTTTGCCCTAAAACTTGGGGCAATGCCAGCAGGCCAGAGGACAAGAGAATGGGTTTCCATGACCTGCAATTCTTCAGGAACCTGAAAGGTTTGATAGAAACATTTCTTCCTAATGTTGGTGTTCAGTCAAGACCTTTTCCACCCTCATTGTCCCTGTTCTCTGAAGTCAGCCACAGGAAAACAAAACAAAAACGTGGGCTTCTATTCGTGAACCAGCAAAGAGAGGAAAGTCAGCATCACATCTGGGTCACAGAGGCAGAGTCTGGCTTTCTGGGCTGTGCTTGTTTCAGGAACAGTTGTGGCAGAACTGGCCGAGGGCCAGGGATCAGAGTGTCACCTGGCACAACCACAAGCAAACACATTAGCAGAAAGCAGCCATCTGAACAGGCTTCGCGGAGGCCCCCTCCCTGGGAATGCAGAGAGGGGAAGCCCAGGAGGTTCCCTATCCAGCCCTGCTCTGATCTCTCCAGTCTCCATAGACGTTCCTTGCTAGAGGACCCCGTATTCTTTCAAGGAAAGATAAATTCCTTTTCTTTAAGTCATTTCTAGCCAAGAAGATCAACTCCTTAAAAGCAAAAGATGAACTCTGAATAAGTGACTTTCCTTTTCTTTTCTCTCTCTCTTTTTTGCCATCAAGCTCACAGAATGGTGTCATGGTCTCTGCGGTTTCCCTTTTCACTGATGGGTTACCTGGTTATAAAGTCAGAGCCCAGTAAAAATCTGAGAACTTGTCATGAAGTCATTTGTTTTGGAACTTGAAGCCATTTTTTAGGGGACCCATCTTTTCTTTGAAGAATGACACCCTCTTCCCCCACCCCCCGCCTCTGTGTCTTCACCTTGGTACTTTATGCAACACCAACAGTCCTGGCATTTGCAACCCTATAGTGGTTCAGAATTTCAAAGCTTTCAGAAGGGTGGTTGGGTGGGAATGCTGATAAATCAGGCAGTAGAAAACATACATGGTCCTCTCTAATGCTGTGGCCTCTTAATGGGACCTAAGAGCAAAGAGGAACTACCGGCCAGGTCAGTGGACGAGAGGGTGTCTGCCTCAGTGAAGGTTTCCCAAGGGATCCACACCTGTGGAAGACAAGTTGTGCCACAAAGACACAGAGGAAGTGAAAGGAGGGAGATAAATAAGAGGAAGAGAATGTGGAGCCACCTGAAGGCCTCAGTGACACTTTCCCATGTGAAACAGCATTTGGGATGACAAACTCGTTACTTGTGTGGGATGAACACTGTTACATGGGCTACACCACTTGTTGATGACCTACTTAAAACCTGACTAAAATCCAGTCAGGTTTAAAAAAAAAATTTTTTTAAATTTAATGAATTCAAAAGAGGGAGCAGATGGTTTATGAATAGCATACATTTTGTAAACACTATTGCTTATAAAACTTACAGAAAAGCACATGAATGCTTTTTTTTTTTTAGTGATGTCTTGCATAATATTTAGACTTGAAGTTATCACCTTAAAGACAGCACAATCTTCTCTTTTCTTCTAGAAGTTTGTAGGACTCTGGCATCAGATAGGGTTGCCCTGGGCCCGAAACATGAGAGGACACAGCCTTGACAACCTTGAGACCCGAATCCGTATCACTGAAAATAAACTGTGGAGGATGCAGTAGTGAGGAGTGTGGCAGATTGCTTGTTTTCCCACAAAACCCATCCTTGCTCCCTCCACAGCAATGGAGTTTCAGCTAGACCTGAAGCTGTGCAGCTGAAGACTGCACCTTCAGACTCTCTTGCAACCAGGTGTGGCAATGTCACTAAATCTGGCCAAGTGGTTGTGAATGGATGTGACAAATCCAACTTCTGCATCCTTCAAGTGGGAGTGGGTGTCTTCCATTATCCTTCCCATTTCCTGTGGGCTGGAAAGTGGATGTGGTGCTGGCAAATTGGCTTAAACAGGCTGAGGATGACAACTCTGTTAAGGAATGGTGCAGTCACAGGACAGAAAGGCCCTGGAGGGTCTTGTAGAACACGACTGCTCACTCGCCCTAAAGTGTCAATCTTTGACCCTCACATGAAAGCTGCAGGGATGCATACCCTATGTGTTTTTGGGGGGTTGTGTATGTGTGTCTGTGATGGAGTCTTTTTTGTTGTAAGAGGTAGCCTGCACCTTGACACAAGAAGGGCGTGAAAGTCCCAGAGATCAAAGGCTGACTCTGTTGGGTACGGGTCTCTACATCCACCCCTAATTCCCACAGACCTACTTTAACACCAACAGTTAAACCTGGATTAAGGCACATTAGTTTAGTATGAACTCGCTCATTGGGAACTTATTTTCTGCTTGGAATTTTCTATTGGGTCTTTCATTTAATCCTCAGAGCAATCTTGCAAGTGTATTTCATAGTTAAGGAAGCTTGGGATCACAGAATTTAAATAACTTGCCTTTACCCAGTCTGAGGGACTGGATCTAAATCCACCCACTTCAATCATATATTCTCCCTGTTAGACCATGATATCTTTGAGAGGCATGCTCTGCTCCTAGCTATTTTCTATGTCCAAACAGGTTGGTCTGCAAGTATCCAGGGCATATTAGATACAGAATATCAAGCTCGTATTTCAGAGAAGTCCTGGAAGTAGTAGTATTTTGGAGCATGACTGCTGAGTATCTCTGTGGCCTGAGTGTATCCCTGACCCTCTGGAGCCAGTTTCCTCATTAGCTGAGCCATGGACTTCAACAGGAGCTCTCCAACATTCATACCAAGGCCAGCACTCCAGAAGGAGCTAGAGCCCTCTGTGCATATTCAAGCAGAACCACCAAGCCTGCAGGCTGGCCCAGCACACCTCTTAGTGTCCTGAAGCTGAACCTTAGGAAACATGAGGAGCCATGCAGAGATCTAAGCATATGGTCACATTTGTTCAAATGCCCCCTGTTCAAATGCCCCGGTCATGGCCCGAACCTTGTCCATGAGATATGAAACTTTTTTTATTTTTATTTTTTAGTTATAGATGGATACAATACCTTTATCTTATTATTTTATTTATTTCTGTGGTGCTGAGAATTGAACCCAGTGCCCCATGTATGCAAGGCAAGAATGCTACCACTGAGCCACAACCTCAGCCTCGAGATATGAGATTTTTAATGATGTAAGAAGAGCTGAACATTGCTATGTCCTACTGTTTTTATTTTATTTTATTTTGCACTGTGATTTAAAGTGTTTTTTCTTACTGCAGTTTTCAGAAGACCTGACTATGTCCTCCCTGTTGCTAGAATGGAGAACAACTTGTGATCCTGCTCAACCAGCTGAGGCACTTGTGACAAGTTTTGGTCTTGACCCACCTCCTCCCTCATCACATAGAGGCCCCAACTCTCTCTGGCTCTCACCTAGGGGTTGCTAGCTACAGGGATCTCCTTCTCAGATGCTGGAGAGGAGGAAGAAAGAAAACAATAACAAGAATAAAGAGTCTTGCCCCCACCCCTCACATAAAAGTTACTCAGAAATCACCATGGTGGGGCTGGGGATATAGCTCAGTTTGTAGAGTGCTGGCCTCACATGCACAAGGCCCTGGGTTCAATCCCCAGCAGTACACACACACACACACACACAAAAGAAATCACCATAGTGACAAATCACCCGTTTTCAACTACTTCACTTCCTTTGTGTTTTGTCTCTCTTCACATATCTTTAATTTATATTCAGCCCTGCCTCTAGCCCTTATTCAGCCAATGTATTTCTATCCCCTCTAAGTGACAGGCCTGTGTCAAAGGGCTTTCGACATAATATCAAGTAACTGTGGCCCCTGCCTTGCTTATATATACTTAAAAGAGGACAGGCAAGTAAATCAGTGGTTTCAGGACAGGGAGGGAGCACAGAGGGGGTTCTAATTCATTCAGATCAGGAATCAAAAAGATGACTGGACACTGGCCCAGACGGAGAAGGGGCATGCTGCAGGCAGAGGAATACTACCTCTGAGGGCACATGGAGCAGCATGTGGTCTCCAAGAACAGTAAGTGGTCCTGTGGCTCATTTGATTTCTGTCCAAACTTATGGAGTACTCAATGTGCCAAGTATATCACAAGGCTCTGGGTGCTAAGGGTTAAGAAGACAGGTAGGTCTCTGATCTATAGGAGCCTATCTGCACTGCTGTGAAAGTGGCTGGAAATGAACCTGAGAAGTACCTAGAAGCCAGATCATAAACAACTAGATATATGTCCTTTCCACTGAGTACTTACTGTGGAGTCTGTAGCTTTGCTATATGAAATATGCAAATCATTTCCTATGCTCCATCACTAGCCTCATGAGCTGGTTATTATATATTATTAATATTCTCTATCAATGGTGCTACTTTACAGATGGAGGAATTAAGTGTAGGGAGGTCAAGTTATTTGCCTCAGGCCTCAGAGGTAGGCTGAATTGGATTTTAACTCAGACCTGGCTAGAATCTAAGACTTATACTCTTAATCGTGTGCTGATATGCTAAAGCATTTGTACATTACCCATCTGATACTTATCCAGTCTTAAGTGGGAGTGAAACTGGGTCTTGAAAGACACATACTGAAACTGAGGAGGGAGGAGGAGCATGAGGAGCCAGAGCAGCCAAGAGTGGGAGGAGATTGCACCAGGTGGTTGGAGGGAGAGGCATCTGGGTAAGACCGGACTTCATAAGCTGGACAAACAACTCTATCCATTCTGGCTACCTGTCCATGCATAATTCATACTCATAAATCATCCTCGATGCTAGAAAACAAGTAGCTTTTGTTGAATGTGAGCATTAAGACCTGAAACCTTTTATGTCTGCAGACTATATGAGTTACATTACCTGAGAGGCCTTGCACAAAAAGAACCTCAGGGTCTTTTGGGCCTGATAGGAGTGGGAGATGGAGGCTTGTGGTGCAGCTGTGTAGGCAGCTGCCTAAACATGACGAGGACAGATAACAACAGAGATAAGACATCTGCAAGGCAGAACATCAGGGGGACATCAGTGCCCACTGAAAAAAGCACATAATGGCTAATATCCAACAAAAGACTGAAGTCACAGAGGAGCCTAAAGGAGTGGCTGGGATTAGAGGTATAGATGAGTGTTTCTCCCCCAACTGCTGAGTTTGCTCTGTCAAGTCAAACAGGAACATTTTTACTGTGATGAACACATGGCAATTATACTTCAGTTCTGCATCAAATATGCAGCCTATTTTTCAGCCATGGCAGCTCTATTTACATATATAGGTTCAGTACAGAGGATGGAAACTCTTGCTCATCTACTAGGAAGAGCCATCAATCAGCAGCTCTGCGTAGAAAAAGGCACTTTGTCCCAGCACTGACTGAGCAGAACTGGTCTGTCCCTGAGCACTCATGCTGTGGTCCCGTGGAGCTACCTTATAAGACTCCAGGTGATGATGACCCGAGTATGGCTTTGTGCTCTGTGCCAGTCCTGGTTCAATACAACCCAAATTGACTCAGCAAGTAACAATGGTACACACTTGGAATAAATCCAGGCAACAGCTCTGCCATAACTCTTTTTGACAAAGGCTGACTTGACAAGATGATTATCAGCCTGGGGTGGAAAAAATGGTCCTGGGCATAGCCAGCCTACATATTCTGAGTGTTCACTATTCCACCAGTTTCATCATTCATCTGGACGTGCGTTCCCCAGATGCACTCCCTTTGAGAACCTTCTATTTCCTAGTCATCTTCCTTCTCTTAAGATTTGCATTTTCTACATAGGCTCCATTGCTAAAATAAAAATATTGCTAAAAATAGTGGATCCGCATAACTCTTATGGAATCGACAGACTATTTATATCAACTTCTGCTTTTTTTGAACCCACTAAACTGTTTTCTGACTTCTTTTCCTTACTATACCTCAACTTTTAAAATTTTTTTCTGTTCTGACACCCTTGCTAGTTAAACTTATCTTCCACTCTTTTCGCTATTTCTTTGGTGCTTCAAACATTTGGCTCTTTAAGTTAAAATAAAGACCTTGAATTTTTCCTCTTTATTTTGACTATTTATCCATGAAGGAAGGGGGGGAATAGAATCAACATGCTGTTATGGCTTGGCTATGAGGTGTCCCCCTCAAATTTCCTGTGTTAATGCAAGAGTGTCTGAAGGTGAAATGATTGGATTAGGGGAGTTGTAACCTAATCAGTCTGTCCTAGTTTGAATAGATTAACTGGGTGTTAACCATAGGCATGGCTGGAGCAGGTAGGTCACTGGGGTGTGCCCTTGAAGAGTTCATCTTCCCTGCAACCTCTTCCCCTTGCTCTCTCTGCTTCTTGACTGCCATGAAAGAAGCAGTGCTTCTTCACCATGCCCTTCTATCATGATGTTCTGCCTTACCTTGGGCCCAGAGCAATGGAGTCAGCCACCCATGGACAGAACCTCTGAAACCATGAGCTAAAATAAATTCCTCTAAGTTGTCCTTGTCAGGTATTTTGGTCCCAGTGACTAGAAGCTGATTAACACACATGCCTAGTTCACCAGGGAATACTGTGTACCCTGAAGATCTAGAGTGAGGCTCAGCTGTCTGAAGAATCTTCATTTTTCACAGATTCACAGGTGATGCTATGGTATCACCTCACTGTAGGGGTCTGGAATTTAAAGCATATAATTTCAACTCTGTCTTCGAAGCCAGATGCCCCCAAAGTCCATGGCTGCAATCACAGGAAAGCTCACTGGGGATGTGCAATGGGGACAGGTACATCCCTGGGGACTGCTGATCCCTCAGTAGAGACACCCGAGGATCTGGAAAAACTCAGCCCAATATCTCTCCGTTCCCTGCTCTTCCTTTTCTGCCTGGGCAAGGTTTGGCCTGTGTGTTCCTTCATTCAACCCCACCTCATCTGGTGAGGCACTTGGAGTCGCACTGATATCATTCCCTTTTCAACACAAAGCCCTAAATTGCCTGCTCAGACTGGGTACTGCTCTGAATAGGCTGTTCCTGCTGCCTTTAATAAACACTTCCAAATGACCATGATTAAGCGACATAGTGAACCTCTTCCTAAGTCCTGTAAAGGAACTTTCTGTCTTCCTATGTGATGTTCCCCCAGATTCCTCTGCCCCTGCTCTTTCTGTTCTTGTTCAGGGAAATTGTGTACAGGTGGCTCCCTGTCAACCTCACTGCCACCCATGGCTCCACCCTCCCTCCCTCCCCATCTCTAAGAGAACAAGCGGGGAAGTGCCTGGATTGGCCAGACAGGTTCCCTCTGTTTATCTGTTCCCATAATCCTCCTGTTTTGAAACTGAAATATCCTTAAGGCAAAGTGCCGATGACTATGATACGATTGTTCTTTGAGTTTAAAAATATCTTCAAGGTGTCAAAAGCTCTATAGATTCCACTGGGCACCTGAAACCCGCCCTGTCATTCAACACCAGTAATGTACTGAGGGTGGAGACAATTTGTTTTGTTTAAATTATTAACTAAGTGCAGAGTTCTGGCAAGATGCGTGTGTGGGAGACGCTGGAGTTATGTTGAGAGGAAATGGAGATGATATGATATAAATACAAATGGAGTTTGGAATGGGTTTCAAGGAGGACATGCAGAGCCTGTCTTCCAACAAGCTGGCTCCATTCCCACAGCCTGCCAGGGCTCTGCCTCCATGGTTGCTGGCGTCCTGCTGGAACTGGCTGATGCCTGCCCAGCTCAGTGTCTTAAGAGAGGCTCTGGCTCTGCCCTGTTCCTCTTCTTTCTCTCCTCTCTCTGCTCTCTTCCTCTCTGCTCTCCGCCTCTCCTTTTCTTCCCCTTTGGGCAGCCCCCCAATAAAATCTCTTGGTTTTTTTTTAAAAAAAATAGAGTGGCTCTGGCCAGGTGGCTCATTATTTGAGGGTGGATGTGGGAGAAGAGTAGTCGTGATTTTTCTTCTAATAGTTTCAGCTCTATTCCTTCAGTTTGGAGACAGGTTTCCTTCCATTTTTTTTTTTTCCTCCTCCTTTCTCATTCCCCCAGGGTGACAGAGGAGAGAAAGTCATGATTGAGGGGGAAGGGTTTCTATTGTGGGTAGGTGGTTAATGCTGTTCTGACTTCTTCCCTGTATGATGTGAATTATGCCAACTGCAGGAGTCTGCTATCAATTACTGATAGGAAGTGACTGGTACGTGACCATTTCCGATGGAAAACAAAGTGGAAAGAACAACTTTATATGCAGTTTACAGTAACTGAAAACATCTAGACCATCGTCAAGCCACACAATAGGTGTTCAGCAAACTGCACATATTACCATTTTGTGTACGTGAGGACGGACTCAGGCTGAAGCCTGGGAGTTTTCTCTTTTCCATGGCTGGCTTTCTATTCCAAGCACAAATGAGACCCAGTGACTTCCTGGTTACCCAGGAGACAGCCAGTCTGCCATCACAGGCATCCAGCCACCCCACCCAATAATCAGTGTGGACCAGAGATAACATGGACTATGTTAACTGAGTAGACAGCAAAATGAATTACTGTGATAAAAAGTGCAAAGAAAATGAAGAAGGGAGAAATTAAACAGCTCTGCCTAACTTATTTGACTTATATTCAGGAAAGAGTCAACTTTCTTGCAAAAGGAACCCTAACAGTTCTGTGAGACTCACATTTTGTAATGTGTTAGTTGGAAGGTGGGGAGGGAGGGTTGTTTATCATTTTTGAAGAACAAAGCTTTCAGTGTAACTCTTGGTTTAAAAACTCAGTCTGAATTATATAATCAAAGGGTCACTGTAACTAAGGCACTAGAATTAGACAGCATTTCTGCATGTAATAAGCTAATTTTCACCTAAATACTGATGTGCTAACATAGACTTTTCAGAATCCTACTCTAATGATGGGCAGCACAGAGAACAACAAATAGATCTCAGGACAGAAAGACTGTATTTAGCTCCATTACTTCCTTAAAAACCATGAAAAGACAGTTTTGAAAACCTTATCATTTAGCACTTTAGGCAGAGTCCTCATGGCCTGGTATGGTACCAAACTGGAAACTCAAAAGGAATAAAGAAAATGTGGGTTTGGGGCAGCCATATTCAGAGTCCTCAGTGATCACTTCTGTGGCCCCATGAAGGGTCCTCGGCCTCTCCCACAACATTGTTCCCCCAGGACTAGGGTCACCTTATTGCAGGATCTTCTCACTGCAGGATCTCCCCAGTGGAACTGCTAAATCTAATCAGTTACTAGATGCTGGGACATCTTAGACTCCTTTAAGCAAGGTCACTTGGCTCTCTTGACCTATGCTGAGATAAGAAGAAGGGATTCTTCTAGTTAGATCAAACACTGACTCTCTGGCCAGAATTGGACAATACTGCTTTTGGGATTAACAGTTGTGTCAGTCCATTTTTCATTGCTGTGATCAAAATACCTGATAGGAATACCATAGAGGAGTAAAAGTTTATTTTGAGCTCACAGTTTCAGGGGTTCAGTCCATAGTTGGCCAACTGCATTACTCTGAGGTGGAAGGGCCTGGTGGAAGAAAGCTGCTTAGCTCATGGCAGAAAGAATGAGCAAGAAGCCAGGGGCAAGACATAATCCTCCAGGGCATGACGCCAGTGACCTACTTCCTCCAGTCACGCCCACCTGCCTACAGTTATCCTTCAGTAGTCCATTCAAGTTACTAATCCGTCAACTGGAGCAATCCACTGATGATGCTGCAGCTCTCATAATCAAATCATTTTGCCACTATGTATTTCTGAACATGAGCTTTTTGAGGGACACCTACATTATATCTTTGCTGTAAACAGGCTCACTGGATTCAGTAATGGAAAGGAAGAAGCGACAGAGGGAAAATAATTCACTTAGAAGTCTCTGGAGAATCTCCAGCATGTCAATGGGGACTGTGACTCTGTCATGGGACAGGCTGCCCTGTCCTTGAACAATGTGAGCTATTACACGGCCATGGGATGGAGGTCTGCCTATCCAAGGAAAATGGTACCATGATGTCATGAGTGGGAGGCGGTGGCTCCTACGACATAGAATGTTCTGTCTTTGTCTTCAATTATCTGCTGAAGAAAGCCTAAAATACTTCCAGTTTCTGGGTGGAGGCTAAGAGCTGGGAGTGAGTGACACATGGAGAAGGAAATCAAGAGAGAGAACTGAAAACCAATTTGGTCACTTGAAGAGCTTTCTCTTTTTGATTCTGACCAACTTCTCTTTTCAGTTAAGTAAAAGTGTTGTGTGACTTTTAGTTCTCCAGTTTTTCTGGGAAGGCACAGAATTAAAGCCTGAGTAGAATGGAGGAAATAACTGGTCACTGTTGGGAACGTGGGAGTAGGTAGTGACTACTACCTACAGTGGACTTGCGGTGAATCTTGTGTAGGAGCCACAAAGACTTCCTACTGACAACCCACAGGCCACTAAGCCTGATCAGTGATGAGGTCAGGGAACAGGAAGACGTTGGAGAGAGCAGACCTGAACAATCCTGCACCCAAAGAACACAGATCTAAGTAAGGCCCATCAACCTGTTGCAAATCTGTGTTTTCTAGGGACTTGGGAATGAAGATGATAAAGGAAACATACACAGTGTTAATGTGTAACTAACAGAATAATGATATCATTCTGTACTCAGAATCAGAAAAAACAATCAAATCCAGAACAAATCACTACTTACTGTCTTATTGACTTATGTTTTCTATTTAAAAGTACCAGAGCCAGGACTACAAAGAGGTGACTGAGGAACTTGTTTGGGAGTAAAATTTAAAGGAATATTGCATTAAGATATTGATTATCTTGATTACTAAATTTTGTAGTGTGTCCTTAAATTATGGCCCCCAGGAGAGTGCCTCCCTAGCCTCATTCTGGGCTCTGCTTGGTTTAAAAAAGAAAAAAAAAGTCCATCAGCTAAAGGTGTTAAGTGATTGGAAATGGCCAGTTAAATAATTAGATAAAAATCAACTAATGGATTCCAAATATATGCTATTCTTGGGCAAGGACTTCCCCTGATAGAAACTATTCAAAGAAAAGAATAAAAATGTGTACAAATATTTAAAACTCGCTTCACTGCTATTCATGAAAAGAGATAAACTGGAAATAATCTAGGTACTCACCCACAGAGGATTAACAAAATATGATATTGAACTGATTCCTATGCAGCTAATAAAATGATGTTGTGGCATATATTCATGATATGCTAATGGGAAATATGCAAGTTACAAAACACTACGTGGAAATACGACTACTTTTCTGGTTTCCCTTCTTGCTCTGTATAATCCATCCTCTACATGACAGAGTGATCCTTTTTAAAATTACTCTCAGGCTTCAAATGGTTTCCTAATGTATTTGGAATAAATCTAAATCATTTGGCCATCCTGTTCTGGCCCCTGCCTATGTCTCCAGCCCCTCCCCCCCTTTTTAATAGTTTTCCCCTTTTTACCTTCTTCCCAGCCATATCAGATTCCTTTCTGCCCTTTAGATACCACTTGAGTGTACTCTAGGGCGCCTGCACCAACTTCTCCCTTTGCCTGAAATATCCTTCCTCAAAATACTCACACAGCTGGCTCCTTCTCATGTCTCATAGCTCAAATATCACCTCCTCAGAAAAGGAGCTTTCCTGGCATCCAATCTCAAGTGGCTACTGCCCTGGCACTCTATTATGTCATTGTTTTAATTACTCCATCGCACTTGGTGCCCTCAGAAATGATCTTATTTGCTTGGTTATTTTCTTGTTTATTATCTACCACCTTCCATGAGAATGAAAGCTCTATTTCATTCTTTGAAATGAAGAATGAAAGAAGAGGCTTTGCCTGACTGTCTACTCACAGTCCACCCAACAGGCCCCAAACCATGCCTGGCATGGAGCAGACCCTCAGAGGGTGAAGGCTGAATGGCTATGGTGAGATGTTCAGAGACACACAGAGGATTGTGCACTTGTGTCTTCACATACAAATAAAGGCTGGAAGTGGGCAGCACAAAGTCTCTTTGGATACTTAAATTCTGGATGATTCTAAGTTTCTTCTTTCTTCTTATATTCATTTTCTACAACAATAGTATATTAACTTTTAAATAATTTTTTTCTTTTGTTTTTTTTTCTTATAGAGTGTCGTCACACTAAGAAAATACTACCATCAGCTGACCCAAGACTAGAACTGTAAGATGCCAGAGAAAAAAAATCCCAGAGGATGCTGATTCAATCCCACCTCTTCTTTCAGAGGTGAAGAGGTTGAGGAACAGACTGGCAGGGGTCAGGGTGGTGGTGCTAGAATATGGCTTCTGGCTCTTTAGCAGACCAGTCAAGAAAGTGGCTCAGGGTGACTTTCACTAAGCTAGTGGTTTGCAAACTTTACCCATGTGAGAACCACTTCATGTGATTCTCCTGGGAAGACACAGCTTCAGGGCTGCATTTCCAGAATGTCTGATTGGGTAGGTCTGAGGCAGAGGCAGAGAACCTGCCTTCTGACAAGGTCCTGGATGCTGCAGGTGCAGATAGATGGTCAAGATCACCCCTAGAGATACAAGAGGCATGTTGCTCCTCATGGCTCCCCTGAAAGTATCTTGTTCTTTGTGTAGGAATGGCAGTGATTCAATTCATATTAAATTCAAGCTGAAGAATTCATAGAAAACCCTAAATAAACCTGAACTATTAGGCTCCCTCCCAGATGTTCCTATGGAAAAGGAGGTAAGGAATTTAAAAAAAAAAATTTTGAGAGCCTACCCTACCCTGAGCATTGTGCTGGATGAGTTTATTTATTTAATCCTTTTTACTATAGAAAATCTAAGTCAGAGAGATTAAAAAGGAACTAAGAGCAACAGGAAGCAGCAGAGTCAAGAGTTCAAATTCACATCTACTTGCCAATAACGTCCAGGCTTATTCTCAACCCTTCAGAATGGAAAGCTGTTACCCGTGACATTGGGAGTAGTAAATCAATGTCCCCAGTGAAGAAACAAACACTCCCAAGAAATTTTAATATGATGTCATGCCCTCAAGGATACACCCATATTAACATCCAGCCTTTCTCTGGGGGTGAAGGCCTGGATCATTCAGCTGATATTCAGCAACTTGGGACCCCACAAGTAAAGATGATGTGAGTTAGTGCCTGGCTTATTACTGCCAGTCTTCTTTGAGGTTAGTAGGACAGTAAGATTTTATCATGGATCTCAGCCTGCGACAATGGAATTCACATACATTTAATGGGGGAAAAGCCTTAATGGGCTCTTTGTAGCTGAACAGAACAACCCCACTTTTCTAAGGAACAAAGTTTGAATTTAAAAGCTAAAAATCAAAATAAAGATAGAAACATAACTTTTACCATGTGAAAGTTAAAATAAACTGGGAACTATTTGATGCTTCCTTTCTATTTATTAAAGGAGACATGAACAAAGGACAGAAGGGATAACTAGGTGACAAGGTCCTTGCACCTACAAACATCCACAGAATCAATGAGCTACAATTTGTCCTACACTTTGGTCACACATGACCTTGAGTTTGAGAAAGCTCTGTAAATACTGATATGGCAAAGGGGCTGGGTGACATTCTCTAACATTGCAGTTTTGACCAGAATTCCAAATTAAGAACAAAGTTAATTATCAGTGGGTTATTTCAGGAACAAAAACAAAAATGTTTTCTCTGTCTGTCTGTATTTCTTCCTTCACTTCATGTTTAATCATCACATGATTTAGTCTAGATACAAAAGAAGCTAAATAAATAAATAGGTGTTACATGAAAATAAAAGAAGTCCATTCTGAGTAACTGTGGCTGTAGCATCACAAGTAGCTCACATGGTCAGTACCTTCCCACTCTCTTTGCTGAGGGCCTTGCTGCCTCTTCTCTAGGAAGCTCGCTTTCTAACCATGATGTTTTAGCTACAAAAAGACAGAAGAGATGTTGAAAGGAAGATAAGTGGGAAGAAGAAATTGGACAGAGTAGATGGAAAAAAGGACAAGAGGACCCCAGAAATGGGTATCTGAGAGTTGTTAAAATTGGATTCTGTCAGGTACAGTGGTGTACGCCTGTAATCCCAGTGGCTTGGGTGGCTGAGGCAGGAGGATTGTGAGTTCAAAGCCAGCCTCAGCAATGGCGAGGCCCTACGCAACTCAGTGAGGCCCTGACTCAGTAAAATATCAAAAAGGGCTGGGGATGTGGCTCAGTGGTTAAGTGCCCCTGGTTCAATCCCCTATACTAAAAAAAAAAAAAAAAAAAAAAAAAAGTTGGATTCCCCTCCTGACTTCTCTCAAAACAATTATGAATGTGTTTAAGTTTTGGAGTGACTGAGGTCTCCTTGATGCAGTCAATCAGTAACGGTGGACCAAATTCACAGCTCTCATTTGCTAATGCTAAAAAGATACAGCTATCTCACCCCCAGCAAAATGTGCAGGATTTTATTTATTATAGAAAAGAGAAGGTCTGCGAGATCTTGTAGAATGAGCCTCAATGTCAAAGCAGAAGAGTCATCTTTCAGTGAGCTTTTGAGCAAGGCATCTAATGTGGAATGCAGGGCTGGACTGCACACTATGAGCAAGTTCCCTTTTTACTCCAGATTCCTGTCCTTTATGAATACTTGGAGAAGAGCCATCTTGCCTTCCCCAGAGGAATTATACAGCTGCAGCTGCAAATGCAGCTTCAGCAGCCGTTGTCCTACTGTTAAATGTTTGCTTTTAAATATTACACCAGCCTAGCAAAAATAGCTGTCTCGTCTCACACACCCAGCACCAGGGACAAAGCTCCTTATCTGCACTCATGCCCACACCTGTGTCCTGGCAGGGATTTAAGAATAAGGCATTCTCTAATTTCTATCTGAATGGACAGTTGTTTACTCCATAAGTTGCAGATATATTTCTGCAGAGGATGGCTGCTCTTGATTCCCACAGATTTCACAGTGGCCTTCAGCCCAGGGTGGTTTATGCAGAAGACCAAAGAAGAGCTACTTGGCAGATAATACTCTCAGAGGGCACACAGCTGGAAAGATCTGTATTCGCTGGAGATGGGAAATGCTTTTCCTGCAATTATTTGATTTTTCCTGGGAGTCTGTTTTTTTGAACAATCTGCTGGGAACTCAGGAACTCCTAGTCTGGTCTTAAGCCTTGTCACTAACCAGATGTATGACTTCGGAAAAATCATCCAGCTTTACTTTACCAGACTTTTCTCGTTTGCTGGGGGTAGGGGTGGGTTCAGGAATGGGAGGGGTGTGGGATGA
Organism: Marmota flaviventris; assembly: GCF_047511675.1. Taxonomy (NCBI): domain Eukaryota; kingdom Metazoa; phylum Chordata; class Mammalia; order Rodentia; family Sciuridae; genus Marmota; species Marmota flaviventris. The sequence goes on along the minus strand of NC_092503.1, from coordinate 51,926,907 downwards.
CAATTATCTCTCCCCTGCTTTGTTCATGGGATTTTTGTGAAGATAAAACTAAGTGGTATATGTGAAGGTGTTTAGAAAATGTAAAAGGCTAATTTATTGTTAGGTGACATGTGTATTGTTTTTTTTCCCCATGTCTGGTTGACATTATTAGTGGTATGTTTTCATTTTCTTCTTAGGATGGGGTAGGAATTTCCTCATGCAGAGGAGAGATAGAGTGTGCAACCCAGGCAAAGAGTATCGTCATGCTCTCATTACCACTTGGAAAAATAGAGAGTAGGACCGGAATCTTGTAACACCATCCTAGAAAGTCTGCTTTTGCTAGGGTCACAGAACATTCTGGTTCTTATTCTTCTCATCTTCAGATGCCCCACAAAGAAGGCCATTATTGCAGTGCAGAATGAGTGAATCCATCCACCTACTCACCTGCGCACCATTTATGGACCAGCATTATGTATCTCAGCAGTGTGTACAGAATACAAAGATGCAAAATATCATCCCTATTGCTGAAGAGTGGCCAGTGAGAGACAGTGGAAAGGATTTGCCCTGCTCCAGTGTTTTACTCATGTCCATCTATAGAGACACTCACACACAGAGTTCCATGAGCTCAGGTGTGAGGCCACTCCCTGGTCTGAGGAAGCTGGGTCAGTTTCTCAGAGAACAGGCATCTGCTATGAGTTGGGTATGGTTTGAGTGACTCTCTAAAGTCCACTGTGATTGAAGATTTGGTCTACTGGGAAGTGGTGGAATGTTTGGGATGTGGGTTTAGTGGAAGGTCCTTGGGTAACTGGGGGTATTGTACTGTTTGGTAGTTCTTTTGTGAAGGTTATTATAAAAGCCTAAGTTTGGCACCACCCTGTCCTCTCTGTTGCAGGTTTGGGATGTAATCACTTGCTTGCTCCTGCCATAGCTATCTGTGCTGTGAGATGATGCAGCCAAGGGGAGACCCCCCTGAGCTGGGGTTGTGGCTCAGTGGTAGAGCGCTTGCCTAGTATGTGTGAAGCACTGGGTCCGATCCTCAGCACCACATGAAAATAAATAAAATGAAGGGGATACCCTGCTACTCGGGCTTTCAGGCTCTGAAATGGAAGATAAATAAATCTCTTTACTTCACAAAAGCAGCCTGTCTCAGGTATCTTGTTATACTGATGAAAAGCCAACTAGTATAGAATCTGCACCAGGGCCTGTCTCACAGACTGGCGAAGGTGGAGCTGGGGATGGTTGGGGTGGGTGAAGTGCTTCCTAGGCTGCTTATGAAGGTACAGATACAGGAAAGAGCAAGGAGGATCCCAAGAAGCAGCTTTGTTTGCTGCGACAAAACCCCAATGACTGAATTAAGGCAATTGGATTTAGGCAGGACCTAAATGTGAAAGAGAGAGCGGGCCATTGAGGTTTCTAAGCAAGAGTTACATTGGAGATTTGTATTTTAAAAAGGATTGCTTAGCCAGGGGTGGTGGCACATGACTATAATCCCAGTGTCTGGGGAGGCAGAGGCAGAAGAATTGTGAGTTCAAAGCCAGCCTCAGCAATTTAGTGAGGCCCTAAGTAACTTAGTGAGACTCTGTCTCTAAATAAAATATCAAAAAGGGCTGAGGATGTGGCTCAGTGGTTAAGTCCCGTGGATGTAATCCTGGTGGATTAAAAAAAAAAAAAGTACTTAATAGGATGGTCTAGAGGGAGAAGGTGTGTGAGAGAGAGAGAGAGTAGAAGATTTAAAATTCAAGATTTCCTGAATCTGTACCTTCATAAGCAGCCTAGGTACTTAAAAAAAAATACTTAATAGGATGGTCTAGAGGGAGAATGTGAGAGAGTAGAAGATTTAAAATTCAAGATAAACATCTGCATTTCTCAGTACAGAACATGGTAAAGAAAGTCCTGGTTTACAAGCATTTTCTTCCATATTCTGAATTAACATACTACTAATAAATTTTGAAATAGTAAGTTTCCCTTGCACGATTTATGAAACACTGGCTTCCCATATAACTCTAGGACAATCTCCTGTGAGAAGGAAGACACTCTGTGTTCCTCAAGTGTGAGTGACCTGGTAGCTATCATTGAAGAAAATATTGCAAAAATGAAAGGCAATTTCTAATAATTTGGGGAGGTTCAGCAAGACATGTGGATTTTTCAGTTCTCTCCTTCCTCCCTCCCTCCCTCTTCTTCTTCTAACTCTGCCCCTTCTCCTTCTCCTTTTGCATCCCGTTCCTCCTCCTTCTCTTCCAAATTTAGGTATAATTTTCATACAGTGCAATGTCTAGCCTTAAGTGCACTATCCAATGAGCTCTGACAAATGTTTATACCTGTGTGACCGGAACCCCCATCAAGATACAGAATATTTTCATCACCCTAAAAAATCCATCGGTACCTGCCTTGTAATCAGTCTACCCCAGGCAGACAAGTTATGACTTCCATTACAAGCCTGAGATTTCCATCATGGATAAGTTTTCTCGGTACAGAACTTTATAAATGTCATCAAACAACATGCACTCCTTTTTTTGAGTCATTAGGAAAGAGCAAGGAATACCCCAGGGAGCTCCTTATTTCACTCAGCATAACATTTTTGACACTTATGCATGATATTGCACATTTAGTAGCTTGTTATTACTGAGCAGAACAGTAGCTTTTATTGCTTTATTCATTATAGAAGTTTTACTGCTTAGCAGTATTTTCTTGTATGGATACATCACTATTTGACAGTTTTTTTTTTCATATGAATGATTTGTTTGTACATATATTTAATTGATACATAATATTTGCACATATTTGGTGCATTATATAATTATATAATGATGGGATTTGTTGTTATATATTTGTACATGCACACAATATAATAATATATTTGGTGGGTTTTTAATAGTTCTCTCTTTTGCTAAACAAAGTATGCAACTATCGGTGCAAAAAAGAAAAGGCGCAGACATGCAAGCTCAGGTGAAGCTGCAACTGTTCTCTTCATTGTCAGGCATTAACTTCACTTTCAGAATCTTTAATCAGCAACAGGGGCTAAAAGTCCAGATAAATCAGAACAAGAGAGAGACCACCCTTCATATTGTCTTAGTGCTGTATATCTGGATCTCAGCAGCAGATGAAAAATGGTCCTGAAAAAAAAGATGCCAAATGGGGCTGGGGTTGTGGCTCAGCGGTAGAGCACTTGCCTCGCACATGGGAGGGCCTGGGTTTGATCCTCAGCACTACATAAAAATAAATAAAAAATCAAAGATATTGTGTCCAACTACAATTAAAAAATACTTAAAAAAAGATGCCAACTTATTGAGAATTCAGACAATCTGGATGAATGGTTAGACAAATAATTTAGATAGTTAAATACTCTTTAAAAAATTAAAATGTGGGCTGGGGATGTGGCTCAAGCGGTAGCGTGCTCGCCTGGCGTGCTTGCGGCGCGGGTTCGATCCTCAGCACCACATACAAACAAAGATGTTGTGTCCGCCGAGAACTAAAAAATAAATATAAAAAAAAAAAAAAAAAAAAATTAAAATGTGCCTACACAGGCTTTTACAGGGCTCAATATTTTATATTCTCTCACTATTGTCTTGTCAAGTAGCACTTTAAAGGGGTCCAGCAGAGAAAGGAAGTCATTAAAAAACATGAAAGAATTCTCAAGTATTCTATAAGAGTGGCACCCATAAGTGCCAAGTAACTACTTTGTGTGAGTTGACTTGTGTTGCAACCAAGAGATAATACCTGGAAGCTTCGAGGGAAGCTGACTCCAGCTAGCAGGGTTTTCTGGGTAGAGCCAAGAGGCAAGTTAGGGAAAGAAGGAAGTTATTCTTGAAAGTCTTACATTCTAAAAACTCAATTTCCTTACTCTGTAGAATTGTTTAAAGCAGTATCAAAAAAGATCCCAAATGACATTCCCAAAGCATATTCTGTCCAGCTGTCCCAATTTATGATGAAAACTAGACATGGATGTGTTCTGACAACTTGAAGCACTTCTTTGGGTTGGTTCTTCCTTCTGACATTGTACACTGACATTCTGACATTGCCTGTGCTTCGAAATGAACTAGTCATGTTGATTCCAACATTCCCATTACTGTTGGAAGAGATGTTGGGTCATGATGGCATGCTAAAGACACCTGGAAACACACAGCTCTCAGCTCCAGGTTGAGTCTGATTTGATTCCAAGAATCGTGTGAATAATGTCCTGACAAAAATCTGGTAGGCTTCCTTTTCATTTTTCAGACTAGATGTACATATTAGTTCTGTATTTTTCTGAAACAATTTAATATTTGTTAAGTATCAATTATGGGTCAAATATTGTGCTTTTATGCTTCATTCTCACAAGACTCTGAGTCAGGCACTATTATCATTCCAATTTCCAAGACAAGCAAAATAAGACAGTCTCGGCTACTACAGTCAGTCATTCATTACTATTCTGTGTTGCTTTTCCCTAGATGGACTGAGGTGGGAGGTTGGGAGACGTGAAAGATGGTGCATGAACAAATAGAAAGCAAAATGACTTTCCTCTTGGATCTATCTGCCCCTTACATATTTTAACGTTACATTCTGTAATTAGGTCAAAATGAGAGATATCACTGTTGAGAGCTACAGCTAAAGCTTAACAATTATTTCTTAGAAGATTGCTAATTAGATTGACTGAGGACACAGGCTTTGGGATACGTGTCCATTTTGATAGTAGTTACAGTACAAGACAGCTAGCTCATAAATAAAAGCTATTTTGAACATTATCCACAGGAAACAGCTGTAGCTGGAAAGGGAACTTTTGACATTAAGGAAAGGCAGAACTTCATAAAATTAGAGGAAGGCAGGAGTAACATATCACATAGGAACACTATCTTAGCAAGAGCTGGACCATGTTTTCAGTAGATATGCTCATTTGACGGCAATTCATGCTTGGCTTACGTCAATGGATTTTCAGGAGACAAACATGGCATATTAGAACAAAAGTTCAAAGAAGTATAAACTAGTTCTCAGAGACATTTATGCTTTCAAGGGGTAGGGACCTGTGGTTTGGTGCACATCTTGGGCCCAATCCACCTTGCAAACCCGCACTGTGTAAATGGTGAGTGAGCACTGACCACTTGTGGCTGGCCCAAACTGAGATATGATGTAAGTGTAGAGCACATGGCCAGATTCCAAAGACAGTGTGAACAAAGAATGCAAAACATGTCACTAATAAATTTCAAAATATGATTTCATGCTGAAATGATAATGTTTTGGATCTGTTGTCTTCAATTACATTATTAACACACTTTTACCTGTCTGTCTTTGCTTTTTCAATGTGGTTACTAGGATATTTAAAACTACCCATGTTGTCTGCATTTGTAGTTTGCATTATATCTATGGGATAGCACTAGTATAGATACTCAGTAACTGAAAAATTTGGCCCAAGTTGAAGATTTGGTGCATTTAATCAAAAGTGGTGAGGCTTCTGCAGTGAAATGTGTTCCTTAGGAGATGAAAAAAAAAAAAAAAATTGATTTCACAGGAGTCAAGCATGCACACTGCAATTCTGTCCTGACCTGTTGGTGACCTCAGGTAAACCACTCACCATTCCTGAGCCTCAGCCTCCACAGTGGTTGGCCCAAATAATTTTTAATGTTTCTCCTAGTGCTGATGTTTTAAGTCTATGGAAAATTCCTAAAGGCTGGTAACTTGTGGGTAAAGGTGAATTTAAAAAATAAACTGTACCAGGGATTGAAATGGAGCAAACGGTTTTATATGGCATTTATGAACATGTCAAAATGAACCCTACTATTATGTATAACTATAATGCACAAATAAAAACATTAATAAATAAATAAATATAGTAAACAAACTAATATTTGCAGCTACAAATGCTCCCTGCTCATCTCTCCCGTGTGATGGCCCTTTGATTAAGTCTTTCTGGCACAACACAAAAATTTAATGGCAATAATAATCATGCTTATGATACACAGATTGGGCTACCCTAATGAAAGGAGATACTCTCAGATCTATAAGTCTATGTACCTGAATAAGTGGGTTTTATGCGACAAACTTATGCTTATAACGTGGAAAATCTCATGAGTGTTTTTGTTTTTGTTTTTGGTGGTGCTGGGGCTGGGGATTGAACCCAGGGCCTTGCATATGAACTCAAAATATTCTACCATATCTGCCCTGTGGAAGGAAAACAGAATCAGTTATTGTTTTAGTTCAGGAGCCAGCCTGTTTCTTTTCCTTTTTGAAGCATTTAATTATCTGCTGGAAGCTATTCTGCATGTTCCAGGCAAATTAAACGCTTTTTAAAAAAAATTAAATTGTTCCTGAGTTTCTCCTTTTTTTTTTCTTCTTAAAAGGTACAAAACTTAAATTTAGATAACTCAATTATAACTAATAGGGTAAAGTTTTAGCACAATACTAGAAAAATAACGTTCATGTTCCCTTACATATTTTACATAAATGTAGGCTCAAAATCTAAGTGTGAAGCTGGGCATAGTGGCACACGCCTGCAATTCCAGCAGCTTGGGAGGTTGAGATAGGAGGATCATGGGTTCAAAGCCAGCTTCAGAAATAGCGAGGTGCTAAGTAATTCAGTGAGACCCTATCTCTAAATAAAATACAAAATAGGGCTGGGGATGTGGCTCAGTGGTCTAGTGCCCCTGAGTTCAATGCCTAGTATCAAAAAAAAAAAAAAAAAAATCTGAGTGTGAAAACAGATATGGAATGAAGAGGCTGTAAGGATAGGTGACCCACAGGATGGAAAGCTTGCTTATTATAAAGACCTCCAGAAAAACTGCATGACTTCTCCATGTCTGTAGTCTGTCTCTGTTATATCTAGATTAAATCTGGTGTCTTTACCTTCTGACCATACAGCGAAGTGTATACGAGTGCTGCCAATAAATGTGTTCAGAGTGAGGTAGCCCTTGCCTTCATCTACTCAGCTGGCTTTTGTTGTGACCCTCTGCAGGATGGCCAGAATATCACGAATCCTGAGAAGCCCTGCCTGTACCAGAGATAACCCAAGAAATATTTGGTGACAAAAGAAATTTTAGGGATGCAGGTTTCCTACTCTCTCTTCCTCCCCTCCTTTCTTTTCTGTTTTGCTTAATCTACTGATAGCAGGTCAATATCATTCACATGTTTTTATTAACATTGAAGGCAAGCTGGAAATTTTGACTCAATTACTGGAATAAATGGCCTGTGTTTCCATTCTGCCATTCCATACTTTTGGGGAACTTATTTCAGAAAGCAAGGAAAGGAGTTTCAAAGTCACAGCACAATGAAGGGATAAACTGGCCACTTCTGGGGTGAGAGTTAGTTAATCCATGAATGAGAGCAGGTCTCAGGGGTCTACTGTGCAAGGTAACTGTTTTGCTTAAAAATGGAAAAAAAATGTCCCTGCATTTCTTTCTCTTTGCCATTATCTACAGAACCACATTTGAAAACACACACACACACACACACAAAACAAAACAAATACTAAAAGAAGCAGGTCAAAAAGGGTTTCTACTGGCTTTTCTGGAGTTTTATTCTTTTACAATTTTCTTGCTTAACAATGTTTCTCACTATACTACTTTTTTGGATGTACAAGGGGCAGGATGTCTGCAATATTTAACACTTAGTCATCTGTCAGTTTTCTCTGTGAATTGTTTTCAGCATCTTTGTGTAGCAACAGGAAGGATGTGGGTCCCTTTCAGATTCAAATGAGGCAAATGGGTCCTGGCCCTAGTTCAGGTTGGGGTTGATGGCCTCTTGCTTAATGTTACCCTATAGCCTGGGAACACCAGAGCCATCCTCTCCAGGTAGAGTGACTGCTTCATCTTGGGGCCTAATCTTTTTTTTCAAACATCAGATCCTTAAGCCCACGTCTCCGTAAAACAACAACAAAGAACAAACACACAAAAAACCCCTATGGACACAGTATAACTAGAGCGAACTACTTTATTAAGAGAATTCTGATTTTTATTGTTGAAACAACCAACATTCACAGATGTTTTAAATTGTGTAGGATGAACTTTTCAAAGTGATAGGATCTCTTTTCAAATTATTTCTGAAGCTTGAAGAATGTGGTAAGAAAAGCCCACCATACTTTTTCCCCAAATATATATTTCTAAATGTGCAAAACTGAAGAGTGATACCTTTATAATCTAACAAACAAGTTGGACAAGGTGGTGCATGTCTCTAATCCCTGCTATTCTTGGGGCTGAGGTAGCAGGGTCATAAGTTTGAATCTAGCCTGGGCAAATGAGTGAGACACTGACTCAAAATTTTAGAGGCTGGGGATGTAGCTCAGTGGCATAAAGCTTGCCTAGCAAGAAAAAGACCCTGGGTTGGAGCCCTGGTACTCTTTATTTTTTTAAAATAATGTCCCAAACAAACATGAGACTTTTGGTCTAATTTGTAAAATCATATGTTCATTACTAATACTTACAAGAAAAGACCAAGGCAAATAAATCCATGGAAGAGACTGTAGAGAGGTGTTAGACAAATATTTTAATATTGAATTTGGAAACTGATTCTATCACTAACTCTATTAGACTAACTTTGTGATGTTAGCAAGTTATTTATCCTCTCTTGAGTCAACTCATCTATCCACCCAATTACCTACCCATCTAGTATGTCCTTATTACCACTAAATGACAGGTCATTGGTAAAATCAAAATATAAATAAGCTATCATTCCAGCACTAGGGTGGCTTTTGATAACAGAACCATACCAATAATTCTAATAAGACAAGTGTCACTTGGGAGTTTCAGGGTGCTAACAGAAGCTTAATGAAGGAAGAAATCTCTTCCAATGGAGAGATGATTTAAGGTTTTGAGGTGAATCATTTTATTTTATGGCTTGAGGGAGGAGCAAGGTGGATGGGGACATTCCTGGCCACAGGATCAGTCAGAGCAAAGATGGGTATCAAGGAGGCATGGGGGACATTTAGGGAAGAGATATGCATCTATGAGGTAGCATAGGGTCTGAAGAATGAGGCAACTCTTGCTCTAAGCATATAGCCAAGAAAAGAGGAGAGAACTTCATTTGGAGCTTGGAGGGGAGACCCTGAAGAGTTCTGAGCAAGACTGAAGTGGTCTGGCAGCTCCACCCACGGTGGCCCAGTCAAGGGAGCACACTTGGAAGAGGGGTCATGCAGTGAGAAGTTTTAGCAGCCCAAGGCAGTGCAAATTAACCTTGATTTAGACAACAGGCAACAAGTCAGGTGATGGTGAGGGTAGGATGGACAGAAAGATAGGGATATTGACTGGTGTAATGGGACTGGGGGACTTAGTTTATCTCTAACATTGTATGTTTGACACATTCTAATATTCGATAATTTAGCATAACTGAAGGAGAATGTTAACTTGAATATAGGGTTTTGTAAAACAGTTTCGGCTGAAATTCAGTCCCATTTCTATATTTGAAATCTCAGGAATAATTTGGTCTTACAGAAGAAAAAAAAGGTAATCTATGGAAAAATTATCAAGGTGTGATACATGAAAAAATAAGCGATATTTGTGTAATCCTTCTAAAGTGTTTCAGCATCTGGTCTGATCCCTCAAGTAGGATGCTTTCACAGGAGGGTTGTTGATCCTACTATTTTGACAGGAATCAGAGAAATGTGGTTCTTGACAGATTTCAAGCCATGTATCAGCCCAAAAGGCCTTTAATAATACCTTGGGAAATAAGACAGGAAAATATGGGCCAGATACTAGATCAGAAGCGAATGATAATATTTAAATAAGGCTGATGGTGAGTCCCTGTCCAACTGGAAAGTGGTATCTAGGGGCATACAGTGGGGCTCTGGGCTCTTCATCCACTTTTCCAACATCTTAGTTGGAAGATATAGAAAACTAGCTTGGTGAAAAGTTCAGATGGAACAAACTTTGGAGAGATAGGCAACGCTGTATGTGACAGTCTCAAGATACAAAAGCATCCTGAGAGACTGATGTAATAGGCTCCAACTGAGAAGACAAAATCAGTAAAGGAAAATGTGAACAAAAGAAGTTATGTAAGTACAGGACGGAGGTGAGGGGAACGCGCATGGTTTAACAGCAGCATGTGTGAAAAAGTTCTGAGGGGAATTAGCTGAAAGTGATTTCAGTTTGAGTCAATGGTTTAACATAGCTGCTAAACAGTGCTCTCTAATGTGGTATTTACTAAAATGCAGCCTTAATTCCAGAAAAATTGAGAAATGTGGGTCTTTTGATATAAACATGTTGGGCAAAGTGCTTAATATACCCAGCTAGGCTTAACCAAAGAGAGGTTTTGCTGGTCATCATGGAGGCCCTCCTCTTACCAAGCCAAGCTGACCACATTTACAGGAAGAACGATGAATGATCCACAAACTAGAGGCTATATGTGCACATTCTGGAGACCAAACTTTGACTCCTTAAATTGCAATGATAACAACACTCTAGGCACTAAGAGACAAGAGATCAGTCAAAGGACAGTATTTCTCTCTATCCCTCATCACATATAATGCTAAGCAATATGAAGACAGAATTCATATTCTGTGTCTGAAGACTTTCTGTGTACAGAAGTCTATGAAGTACACATTCTGTGTACTTCAGTCATCTGAGTACTTCTGGGCGCCAGGCTGAGGTTTGCATTCTTATTGGTTGGAGAGGATGAGGAGGGTGAGGGGTGGTATGCCCATGACCTACAGCCAACTTCTTGCAAGCACAGTAGGGTACCATTTCCACGGGGAGGGGGTCTTCTGACACCTCTTACTATTTTCTTTAAGTGAATAAACCATTACTGCCAACACAACACTTACCTCATATTGGCAAATAAAGGCCAAGTTTCTCCTTATTCTCTATGAGAAGCATAGAAAACAAACCAACAAAATTTCTAAATTAAGTTGGATTTTCTTAAAACAGAAAATTTGTTGCTATATGTTGTTCTCCTTCCTCATGCAGAATGTTGTTTATCTTCAGGATAAATAAGCACGGATCCTGGTGCATATGTTTAAAAACAACAGGCAAAAGTCAGAGTGTTGTTTTCACTTTTTTGAGAGAGAAATAGTATGATGAGATTGATTGGTGTTAGCCTCCAAGCAGAATATATTCTTGAGAGACTCCTTAATAATTATGCAATAAAACATTTCTTAAAATATATTTATGTGTGTGTATGTATGTATAATTTGACAGTCTTGTTTCAAGTCTTGACTACATACAAAATAGAACTTACTCAGAAAAGAATAATTATAGTGTTGAAAGGACCTGAAATTATGTTGAGAAAACAGATATGAAAACTGAAAATTGTTTTGCTTAGAGAAGAAGACATTTAAGATGTCTTCAAAGAAAAACATAAACAAAAACTGATGGGTTATAATGTAGAAGAATATTTTGTCACAACTCATTTCTAATAATGAGAACATTCTAAAGGTGATCGAGAATATCTCGACACTACAGATGTTCTGGCAGAGTTTGAATGAGTAGATACTGATTGGACCAGATGGGCTTTAGGACTCCTTTAAGCATAAACTGTATGATTTTGATAGCATTTTTTTTTTTTTCTAAAATAGCCCATGGTGTAGAAACTAACAAAGTAATCTGAAAATGAATGCATTGAGACCAGGGCTTCTAAGAAACTGGAGTCTTAGTTGCTTAGAAGCCAAAGGAAGAATCCAAGTTCTGAGAAGAGGATAATGCCAAAGAAAATGTGTTCCATACACTTCCTGGACAAAGGCTATAACCAGGTATGAAGCAAATCATCAGAATTACAAGGTTAAACTGTAAAATAATGAAAGAGATTAACAACATCTTTCTTAGAGATTGATGGATTAAGAATAAAGAAGATGTGAACAACACAATTGAGATTGAGTTTAATGATCATATTTAGAACTGTCTCCTTAGCCTCCACCATGGAATATAACATTAAAAAAAATCCATGGAACATTTTTTAAAAGATAGGCCATGAACTGAGTTTCAATAAATTTTGTGGAACTGGTATAAAACAACATTCTTGGGCCACAGGAGACTTTGAGTTAGAAATCCATAACAAAATGATTATTAAAAACTATCATTCATTTGGGAATTTACAATGACACTGCTAATGATTTATGAATCAAAGAAGAAACAATTATGGTAATTACAACAGTTTAACAACTGAGTGATGATAAAAATTTTCCATATTAGAACATGTCAGATTTCCACTAAAGTTGTACACTTAAATCTTATCCTAGAAAGGAAAAAAGATTAAATATTAATGAGTAGATATCTAACTCAAGAATTCAGTAAGTAAACAAGAGTAAATTCAAAGAAAGTAGAGAAATAATAAAAGACAGAAATTAACAAAATCAGAAAACAAAGATATATTAGAGAGGATTAACAAAGGAAAAGCTATTTACTTGAAAAGATTAATATGATAAATTACAAAAACCGAATAAGAAAAACAGAGGATACACATAGTATCAGGAATGAGAGGGAGAATATATGAATTCAGCAGAGATTTAAATAAGAGTGCACTATGAAAAGCGGTATGCTATTAAGCTTGAAAACTTCAATGACATGAAGAAATTCACAGAAAAGTTGAACTTTTAGCAAAGAGAAAAACCTGAATAATCTTGTAACCACTAAGGAAATTCATTAAAAATCTATCGATACTTCCACCAAAAGAAATCAAATCAATAATCATCAGATTCAGATGATGAAGAAGCCAGAGGAAAACTATTTTCAGACAAAACTAACAAAAACCAAACCAATCCCCGCCCCCCAAAAAAACCTCTTGATTTTTTTTTATAAATGTTAAAATGTTAGTAAACTGAATCCAATAGTCCACAAAAAAAAAAAAAAAAAAAAAAAAAAAAATATATATATATATATATATATATATATATATATATATCATAACTAATCTGGGTTTTACCAATAATGCAAAAAAAATGTGTCATATTTTTTTGTCAGTATCCAGGGGTTTTTGCATGTTAGGCAAGCACTCTGTCACTAAGTTACCTTCCCCAGCCACAAAAATGATTTAACCTTAGAAAACTGATGATAATAATTCTACCATTATCTGATTAAAAAACAACAACAACAAAAAATCCTGGGATTTTTTTTTTTTAACCCAGGATTGAATCCAGGGGCACTTTATCATTGAGCCATATGCCTATCCCTTTTTATTTTTTATTTCAAGGTAGTATGTCACTAAGTTGCTTAGTGTCTTGCTAAAGAAATCAAAGAAAACTACTTTAAGGTTATAATTTTTCAAAACCAGAAACTCGGGCTGGGGATGTGGCTCAAGTGGTAGCGCGCTCGCCTGGCAAGTGTGAGGCACTGGGTTCAATTCTCAGCACTACATAAAAATAAAAATAAAGATATATATATATCATGCTACTTAAAAACAAAACAAACAACAACAAAAAATCCCAGAAACTCTTAACAAACTAGGATCAAAAGGGAACTTTCAAAATTTAAGAAAAATCCTATAGTAGGCATCATACACAATGGTGAAATGCCCGTAGCCTTCCTTTTAAAAATCAGTAACAAGCCAAGGATGTGTGTTATCTTTATTTCTTTTAATACTGTACCATAGCTCACAGGGTTATGAAAAAAGAGAAATAAAAGACTAAAAAGGAAGAGCTAAAACTTACAATTATTTATAGATTAAATGATTGGGTATATAGAATCATATAACCCAAAAGAAATATAGATAATATTTTGGAATTGATAAGAGGCTTCAGTTAACTGCCAAGTATTATTTCAATATGGAAAATTGTATTCCTATGCACTGGTAAAAGTTAGACAAAGTAATTTTAAAAAATAGAACACTGTGCTTATTTTTCTTGACCTTCATCTCCTGCTTAACAGGCACCGCACCCAGATAAGGACAGGATGATAAAAAATAATTACAGAAAACAAGTAACCTAATTATATCGCAAAACTCTGAAAGACAGGGACCATGCTTTTGTGGGAGCCTTAAAAGAGTTCTTTCTATTCTGTGGTTCCCATGGAAAAATTCTGCTTTGAAAAAAGGAGGCATTATCAATGGTGCTACCTTGAATTGTGGTGAATCACACTATTACTGGAAACACAGGCAGGAAGTTCTATGCCTCTGCAAAGCAAACTCTGGCTCAAATGAAAAATAAGGTTGGCACTTTTTCTTCTACTCAGCTTATAATAAAGTCGGCAGTGGCCCTCCAAATTGGCACCCACATCAAGGAGGAGACACTGCTCAAGAAGAGGGCAGAGAGGCAGAGAGAGGGGGTTAAGAAAGTTCTCCAACACTTGGTTCCCTCCTCTACATGCAGATAATGTTGAGGTTTCCTTAGCATCTGTTGCAATTTCACTAAATGAAGCACAGGATGACATTTGAATTCTAAGAACTACTTGATCTGGTGGCGACCTCTATACTCTTTTTTTCTGAATTCTGGTAGACCCATCAATATAGGGCCAGGCCTGGTCACAGTTCTAGTACTCTCATTAGAGGAGTATGCTACAGCACCTACAATAGTCTTCCTCTGAGGGGCTGATTCATTATCATTTCTGATGAAATGATAATACACTGAGATAAAACTGAACTTTCTGTCTTTACTTGGATCTGACTTGGTAATTTACTCAATGAAAATACTATATTATAATGTTGCTTTTAAAAACATGTTAAAAAATAAATAAAACTAATTCATTGGAAACAAACCAAAATAAGCAAAACTAGGAGGCTGACTTACTTTTTGATTGACTTCTTAACTGATTAATTGGTACATTATTATAATGGAACGATATATAGCACTAAAATCATACTGTGAAATAAACTTATACAGATAAAAATATTTAAGTTTATAAAAGGATATAAAACATTAAGTGCAATTTATAAAAGGATATAAAACATTAAGTGCAAAATCTTTAAGTTTGCATTGAGAAAAAACATTGAACAAAATAAGTAATATGTGTGATTATCTTTGTATGATGGGATAACAGTTGACTTTTGTTTTGTCTTTGTGTTTTCTGTATTTCTAAGCATTCTACACTGGGGTTGTGTATTAATGTGGAAATTATTTTTAAAAAATCAATCATAATAAAAATACCTCGAGTTTATACAGCAAGAACTTTTAGAAGTCTAAACCATTGGCAAATGAAGCTCAGTTTCATGGTGAAACAATCAATAAAACCAGGATCTTACTGACAGTTATACTGGAGTTTTTCTTTAATTTTTTTTTATTGTTGTTGTTGTAGATGGACACAATACTTTTATTTTGTTTATTTATTTTTATGTGGTGCTAAGGATCCAACCCAGTGCCTTATGGGTGCTAGGCAAGTGCTCTATCACTGAGCAACAACCCCACCCAGGACGTTATTATTATTATTATTTTTAACTCCTATTTTCCAGTGGTATTTGGCCTGGGGTCCACCAGTGCCTTCAGAGGACAGTGAAATGGTTCAGTGCCATCCTGAGAGGGCACTTACCTCCCTAGTTCACTCTCAATACATCAGTGGGGGATGGTGCAGAGCCCGGCCCAGGATCTGGGGCAGTAGGACAGAAAGGAGAATTCTGGGCATGAAAAAAAATTTCATATACATCCTTTATTATGTTGTTTCCCTGTTCAACAGTTTTCTCTGTCTCTGAAGTGGAGTTTCCATGCCTTCTACCCCACGGCCCCTGCATCTCCTCCACAAATCTCCCTCTGCCCCCATACAACCTCTAGCCATGATGGCTGGTTGTCCACACCATTGAATGCATAGCTCTACTGGGTGTCCACCTGCCAGGCCCCTCTTGAGTTTTACCCCTCCTAGAAGCCTCCCTTTCAGCACCTCGGGCCCACACTGGTCTGCCCCTCTCTCAATTCCTGGGCTTATCCCCAGCACTTCATCATCTGTGGGTAGGGCATTTACATAGTTCACTATTTCTTCTGTATAGCTGGTCTCAGAAGGGTCAGAGCTGTGAATCTCTTGGATTTTCCTCTCACCTTCTCCCACTTCTTATATGGGTCTGCAATGAAGTAGGTTCTCAAAGGTCCAGGAGACAGATCTTTCAACGTGGAGTAATTTTGGTGGTACTGCAGCATAATTTTATGAACGCTCTTTCCCTTCTAGTTTGTCTATCTGTCTGTATCTCTCCTTCTGTTCATCCCATCCTTAAGAGCAGAGAATGATATTTTTCTTGCTCACTCTCCTCTTTCTCTGTTTCCATAAGGCTTCCTCTGATGTCTTCAACCTTTATATACCCGCATGAATGGATGGCAAATCCTGAATGCAGACAACCCACAAGGGTGCCTGGTCCTCTTGCCTCTCATTCCCAGGGTCCCAGGCACTCAGGGTGTTGCATCCCCCTGAGGACTGGGGACCTTTTTTATTTTATTTTTTCTCTTGAGCTCTTGCTTTCTAGGACTTTGGTGGGCTAGAGTAAATATTCATTTATTTATCCACTCATTCACTTCAATACCTAGTTATTTAGCATCTTCTACATCCCAGGCACCAAATGCCACTTAAAGTTGTATGTCTTGTATCTGCAACTACACTGGAAGATTCCTATGGCAAAGATTGTCTGCTATTATTATTTAATTATCACCAGAGAATCTAACAGTGTCCCCAAAATGTGTTTGGGAAATATTTAACTGACTAAACATGACAGAAAGGAAAGAAATAAAGAGAAGGTTCCAGTTTTCATTTGATTACTCTCTCCTGTGTGGTTTGATTAGAGACGCAGCAAAATACAAGGAAAAAATCTGCTTCTGGAAGAATGAATGGAGCCTTCATTTTCTTTTTTTCTGAGCCTTTGTTCAGATCAAACGAGACAGCAATGGATGGGAAAATATTCTTCTAAGCTGCAGAATATTTTACAAACATTCAGTGTCACCATGTCACCATTCTCATGCTGAACATCATGCATACCTCACTATGAAAAGTTGGAGTCAAACAACAGGCAACCATGTCACTCCATTTTGCAAGTTCCTGCAACCAGCAGCAAAATACAGCCAGAAAAAAAAAAAAAAAAGTCAACACCCTGACAAAACCTAAATGGAAAATAAAAAGAACAGCCACGCATTCAAAGAGCGCAAACCCGCACTGTTGCAGAGAGAAACCCTCTAATCGCCTCCACATCCCTCCTGCTTACTTCCATCTGTTTGCATTTAAGGAAACCCAACTACTGGGCTCCTGGCAGCTGCAGAAAAGAAAGGACATGCATCCCAAGTGTCTGGATGGCTGCGACAGGCAGAAGCCAATGAGGAGGACTGAAGATCACAAGCAGGCTCAACTGCAGAGACAACAACAAATTTAATGTGTGTTGTGCAAAACCAAGCAAACAAGCTCCCCTGGTAGTGAGGCCATGTGAAATAATAATGGAAATCATCCTGGGAGGACAGTGGCAGTAGCCCATGTGGGCAGGAAGGCTGCAGTGGTTTGCAGGGAGCCCAGGCTACAATCAGGTCTGGTGGAAAATGACTGGAAATATAGACATCTGCCACTCTTTAGTGTGGTGCAATAAGTCTCCCTTGGCAAAACAGTCAAATGGCAATCTTAGTTTTACTTATGGTTTGTTTTACTTTGATGATTTCTCACCTGCACGTCCTACATGAATATCACCAATCCCACACCCTCCCATCTACCCCCAGCTTTCACCCCTTTTCTAGGGACCTACAGCCCATGCTCAGGACCTCCCTGTACCTCCATGATCTGACAGAGACCCTTAAAGAGTAACTAGGTAGTGTACATTTTTTTAAAAAAAATTCTTAATAACACAGCATCTTGGAGAACAGACAATCCATTTTCAGATAATGAAAATGTAATGCAGAGATGCAGCAATGAGATGTGTTCACACCACCAGCTGGTGACAGGGATGGGACCATATCTCATCTACATGTCACATATTGGGGGAAAAAGGAAACCAGCATTTAGTGGCACTTGATATGAAGCACAGACAAGGCCAGGTGTCTTTATATACTTTTTGTGAATTCAAAATTTAATTATCCTATGAGCTAGAAAGAAGTTAAGCAACTTTCCTAAATCCCAAAGCCTATAATAGTGAAACTGGGATTCACTATCCAGATCTGATTACAAAGCATTCTAGCCCATACTGTCTAGAGATCAGAATGAAGGAAGTCGGTGGAGAGCTACGATGCTCTTTGGGGATTTATGTTCTGCTCATGGTATAGTGACAGAACAGTATAATGGTCTGAATATCCGGTGTGTGTGGGGTCACATGACCCCAGGATTCACTTGGGATTTTGGAAGGTAAAGCTAGAAATCAGTGGAGAAGGTTGATATTGAAAAGTTCTTGGTTTCCTGGTGGGAACATCATTTTGTAATTTGTGGGGACCCTGGAGGATTCTGGAGAGGTGGCTTTTGTATCTTCAAGTGGCTCCTTCCTCCAGAGCAGGCTAAAGCCAGAAGGGCAGAGCCTCCCCTGGCCAGAGGCACTTGGCTTCAAACACTGCAAGGTGGGCTGGGTAGTACCAAAGGCGGCCAAGCTTGGGAAGGAGAACACGGGCTGCTGGACACATGGAGGTCTCTGCAGAGATGGGGGTGGGTTTACAGGCTACCTACTTGGGTGTCCTTGTGCTTTCAGCAAGAAAATGCCCCCAAGAATCCAATGAACCCCTCATCAAGCTGAGACTGCTCAGTAGTTACAGGTCAGGCCAGCTCACACCAAAGCAGGACCTGCACTACACCACGGTGTGTTTTTCTCTGTCGTGTAAAAAAGTTTTTGCTTATGCCCTTTCATGGAAAGAAACAGCTTCAAAATGTAGGCGGTGTGTGTTTACCTCTTGAGTAGATTTTGAAAAGAAGTCACTAAGGAATCCTACCTAAAGGACCTAAACTGGAATGAGGAATTGCCTCTCATTTTGCCTGGCTCTGGTTTTGTACCTGCTGCCAGCAGTGGCAGTGGCAATGAGGATGCTTACTGAGCTGTGGGCCCACAGCTAAGGGCCCTCCCCCCACCGCCCTGCCGAGAGGCTCTATTTCCACATCAGATCTCTAAGACCTCTTCAGTCCCTGTTGATTACTTTCATTTCCAAGTAATCTCTATCCCTGGCTTGTGATTTTTAAGGTTAAAATTCAATGAAGTCTCAAATCTGTCTGTTTGGAGCAGGTATCAACAGGATAGATATCTGAAAATAGCTTGTGAATCTTTCTTATCCACTGATGGTGAAGACAAAGTTTGCTTCTATTGGAACTCCATGCACCCCCAACATTTTATTGTGAAAGATTTCGCTTGAAGTTTTAACAGTTTGACATTAAGCATCCCATGTTAGGGAGCAGACAGACGTGAGTGGTAAGAACATGAGGTTAAGATAAGAATTCTATAAAATGGGCCCACTGTACAGATCCCAATATGCTCTCTTTTTTAAGAAGCAATTTACTGCAGCCTGCCTGGCCTAAGTGGACAGGATATGTCACATTCCTCAACAAACTACCTGTAATCTGCAGGAGAAATGCAGGCTGAAATAATGTCGATAAGAGGAACTCAAGTTACCCTGAAGGGTGAGACTTTTTTGATTTTTTCATAGACCAGATTCCAAATCTCAGGGAGATAAAATCTGTAAGAATTTGTAGTTAAGAATCCTATTAGAACCAGTCAGCATGGGCCAAGGTGACCTAGAGTTGTCATGGTAGTGGGGACTTAAAAGTCTGATGTCATCCTGCTGTCAGTCAAAGTTAAGAAGTACACCTGGGTAGGACTCTCTGGAAACTTCCCTGGGATCCCCAATAAAACTGGAGTGCAGGAGAGGCACATTGTCCCTCTCCTCTCTGATGTGAGCCACTCTGTCCCTTGAGAGTGTCCCCTTCCCCTTTTCCTATCCCTTCAATAAACTTGTTCCTGTTACTGAGTGACATGTCAGAGATCTTTCTGACTGGATCACAAGATTCAGGGTTTGAAGGTGGGGTCTTCAGTTTCTTGGAAGGCCTCAGCTCTGTAACACCTATATTCACCACTTGGCTTTTAACATTAATATTCTAATGTGTTTGCCTTAGCACATGGCTGTCATCTATATTACAAAACTCCCAACTACACATTTCTTCTCAGGATCTTTATTCTTCTAAAGTACAGCTTAAGGGGCAAGTATACTTTCTGCCCCTCTGGGTGTGAATACCTGGCATGAGCACTCACTAGGCGGGAGACTGGGCAGGTGTGTGATTTTGGAGAGCTTTGGTTTTCATGGTGATAAAATGTGGGTACTAGGGCCTAGGGGTGCTGTGAGGGTACAGTATGGCAAGGGAAGCACCTGGCACAGAATCGACTTGGTATGTGATAGAGCCATGTAACAAGTTTTGGCTCTCAGACTATGCTCTCTGTTACCTATAAAACAATGAACTAGTAAAAAAGCAACAGCATCATCTAGACCGAGATGAAGCAAGAATGGTAGAGTTCTGATCACTATTGGAGCTGGGTGAAGGGTGTGTCTGGGGGTTCCTTACGCTACATGTTTACATCTATAAATTTGAAATTTTCCATCCTAAAATGATTAAGTGCTTAAAAAGCTAATTGGTCACTAGATTTCATCAAGTGAAAAAAAAAAAAGGAATCCTATATTTTTTATACTTAAAAAAATTAAAAGAAGCCCCTGGGGAAGTAATAAGATATGGTGATGCTGGGGTTAAAGGAGCAGGGTTGGGGAGCCCCACATCCTCTCACTCTCATGGGTGTGGGTGTGGGGTGGGTTGGGGAAGAGGAAGGACAAGGCCTGGGTATTTTGTAAAAGCTCCCCAGGTGATTTGGCTTGCTCCTGGGTGAGAACCCTTATATTGGCAGAAAAGTGAGAAACCACACTTTCTAGCATATTAATTGTGAGAATAAATACTTTGCATAATGCAAAGCTTGTGCCTCCAGCTAATTTGCAGGCAGATGACACAGCATGAGGAGACTCTGATTTAGCAGAATAAAAACTATTTGTAACTGAACAGCCTCCCTCTGTTAAGTCAGGGGTGGGTTAACTAAGGACCCAATTAGACTGCATTCTCTAACATCACTTATCAACTTGTAGAGCAAAGGGGTTCCTGCAGTGGTTTTCAGAATTAGGGAGAAATTTGCAGGAAAAAACCTTGTGGACAATGTTAAACAGAGAAGTAAAAGGAAAGGCTTCATTTCATTCTTTCATAACAAAAGTGTCACCCTCCAGTTCTAGTCCCCTAATTCCTTCCCTTCCCTGCTGAGGTGCATTCTCTCATTTCCCTTCACCGGCAGCTGGAGGTAAGGCGGGGGCTGTGATAGAACCATTGGGTGAGACAGCATGTCAGGAGCCCTCTCCTTGGGGGTGGAACACTGTCTTTGTGGGGTGGGATCCCGCAGAGGCAGCTTGATTGGGCAGTCTAAGCCAGGCCACTGCAGGGGAGCAAAGTCATTTGCAATTCTGCAGGTGTTTTGAATGAGGCCAGGGAGGAAGAAGAAAGTTCCTGAAGGAGGGGACCCCTGCACATAGGAGACATATGCATACCTGAGTATAAACATACACACTCTCAGATCTGGCAGAATGTTTATATACATGTGTTTATGGACTGAAGTGTGCCCCCCCCCACCCTGTGAATTCATGTCTTGAAGTCCAAACCCACAATGTGACTGTATTTGGAGACAAGGCCTTTAAAGAGATAATAATGGTTAAATAAGCTCATAGGTGCAGGGCCCTGATCCAATAGGACTGTTGTCCTTAGAAGGAAGAGATAGGAAGAGATACAGGAGTGTGCATATGGAAAAGGATATGTGAGGACTCTGGGGAAAAGGCAAGTCACCTGTGAGCCAAGGAAACAGGTCTCACCAGAAACCAAACCTGGCAGCACCTTGACCTCAGACTGAGAAAATATATTTCTGTTGTTTAAATGTCCAATTCTCTGGTATTTTGTTGTGGTGCCCTGGGCTGACTAACACACCAAGGGCCTTTTCTTGATAGAAATACTTGCCTGAAATTAACCTTTACTTGTTGCTCTGGTTTGTGCTCTCTGTTCCAGAACACAACCAGCTCTTTTCGTGTGTGTGTGTGTGTGTGTGTGTGTGTGTTTTAAGCATTTATAATGAGAAAGGCAAGAGTTGGACACAGAAGTGAATTCTCTAGCCTGAGAGATGAAGATGAAGTAGCATTTACGACAAGCCTTGTAACAGTTGGATTCAGACTCTTAAGAGATGAGAGGAAGGAACCCTAGAAGAAGTGAGTGTCTGAAGCCTGCCCAGGGCACAGAGATGGTTTAGTTTTGCTACAGGATTGAATACCAAGCAAGAGTTATATGTTGAAGAGAGGGAGAGAGGGAGGGAGAAGGTGAAAGAAGGAGGGAGAGAGAGAGGGTGGGGAGGGTTCTTAAAGTCCTTGAAAGGTTATGGTGTCTATGACATTCTCAGGGGTAAGTAGAGCCTTGAAAAGGTTTAAAACAAGGGAATAACAAATCAATATGCATGCTAAAAAGGGAAAAGTGAAGAGACCTGATACTAAGCATTTATTAGTGCCAGGAATCATATTAGCCCATTTTTGTTTTAAATCTCTTTCAGTCCTCAAATCGAGTGCCATTTTGGCCACGAGAAAACTGAGATGCACAGAGCAGAAGCAACTTGCCCTTGATCCCACCACTGGTCAGTATGCTGCTCAGCTTCAAGCCAAGTAGTATCAGATCAAATGCCCAGTCCATCCTACCATTTAAAGCCCCAAGCCAGCTCACACGTCATCATCTCCTTTCTTTCCAATCAGAATGGCTATTTTAAGGAGCAAAGCCTGTAATTCAGATTGCTTCTAGGGTTGGGAAGCAGGAAAATTAACTTCAAAAGTTTGCAATGCATGGGAACCTCCAGAAATATCATTCAGTCAAACAAAGCAATATGTGAAGACAGGTCCTTGCTTTTCTTTTCTATTACAACATAATAAAAAGTCTCAAGGTGAAGAATTTCCTGTTATGTGCTATAGGATCAGAGTAGCCAACAATGGTAACTTGAATAGAAAGTTGCAGAAGTGTGTAGGGAGAATTGTGGCCCTAGGTGAGGGCCACCCCACATTAACTCTGTTTACAAGGCAATATTAACAGCCACTTTCAAATAAACTTTGTACTCCTCAAATTCTGCAAGATCACCTATCTTACTTCCTTCTCTGTAGACTGGGTAATTAATAAAGCAAAGAGATTTATTTTGCCTTAGTGTTCTAGAAGTCCAAGAGCAGGACACTGGCATCTGCTTAGCCTCATGGTTTCTGGTAAGGGCCTCATAATAGAGGCAAGTGGGGACACAAAAAGAAGTCACATGGTGAGAGAGGAAGCAACAGCAAGCTGACAAAGCCCAACATGATGATGAACCCATTCCTGGGCGAAGGGACTGAACCTCTCTCCACGACCTAATTACCTCTTGAGGGCCCCAGCTCTCAACATGGCTACTCCGGGGACCAAGTCTCAACATCAGTTTTATTAGGAATAAACCATATTCATATCAAAATGAACTTCCAATATCCAGGAAAGCACAACACTGTTTTCTGTGTCTACAAATGACAGATGCAATAAGGGATGCCAGATTATCAAATCTTCTTGTCTAGTTGCTCTTCTAAAACCTCAGATGCATTGAAGATGAGGAAGAGTGAAAATTAGGTTAGAAGGACCAGTGCTGCTAAAATATAAAGACTGAATCATAGGAAAAGAGGAGAAAAAAAATAATCAAATCATTCCATAGCATGTACCAGCAGAACAACTTACATATTCTTAAATGTGCTCTCCCTCAAGGGCAGCGACTTTTATAATTTTGCCAGTAGTATTACAGAGGTAACATGGATATTATTTGGAAAATTATATGTAATGACATGCACTCTAAGACACGGGTGTGTCTAACAGTTTGTCAGAGGTGAGACAAAACTGTAGAAAGCATCATTTCAATTCAGCATCCCTACTGTGCCACACACACCTACTATGTGCCAGCACCAGGGCTTGTGCTGGGGCTAGATGTTAGGATAAACAGACTGAATCACATCAGGGGTTGTTGACATTCTCTTAAAAGAAATAAATGGTGTCATAGAGACATTATTATTATTATTTTAACTTTAAAATCAAATTCTGAAGCCTACTCCTTTGAAAAACTGGCAGCATATGCTTTACTTCTTTCCCTATTCATGCCTCAAGAATCATGTTTCACGGCTTCTCTACCAAGTTTTCTCAATACTGTCAACCACCTTCCACTTTCACAAAGGCATTCGGGGTAGAGGTGGGAAGGTGTGCATGTACACTGGTGTGTGTGTGTTTTCCAGGTCTCCTTCTTCTTTGCTTTGTAGCAAAGAAGTGTATTGGACTTTTCACACTGCACCCTGATTGTTGGATATTATTCTTATCCATCAAGTAAAACCCTCGGTACCAAGTCTTGTGTCTCACTACCTGGATTTTCCACGCTGGAATAATGTCGAATGCTTCTCCTTAACTGCTTACTGAGTGAATAGATGGATATTTCAACTCTGAGCTTTATATTCAGACTACAGAGTATTTGACAGTCAAAATTTTCTTCATGGCAATGGGTGTCAAATTTTGGGAAAATTTCAATATATGCATATAAGTAAACTTCAGGACAAGTTGAGTGAGGTTTAATTTACACAGAGTAAAATTTGAAGTTATGATAAGTGGGTCCCATTCGAGTAGGTGGTCCTTGCCAGATCCTGTCCCTTGGTACTCTGGCTGAGTGAGGTGCAGCAGGATCTGGGCACTATGGTTTTTATACCTCCTCAGGTGAGTCTGATAAAAGCCCCAGGTGACAGATCCAGGAGTAGGTGACATTTTTGCTACTGCATGTCACATTTCCTTTCCTCTCTTCATCTTGGGCCCAGCCACCTCTCTCAGTCAATGATTAGGATCAAAGTGAATCCACATCAAGTCTACTCAGCACTCTCCTTGGAAACAAAACCTTGAAACTCAGACACTTGGCCAAAGTCAAGTATAATTTCTGGATCTTAAGCAGAAATACAGCTACTAAAATGACACTGTGAAATGAACACAAGATATCCACTCAAGAAAATAAAAATGGCTTAGAATCAGAACAGATAAAAGGATTGTGATTTGGGGGCATCTAAGTGAACGTTGCTTTAGGGAGGTGATGGGGTGAGAGGAGAAAATCATACCTCCAATTGCACTGTTCTGGTGCCAAACTCGACCTCACACCCAGAGCTTTCAAATGGTAGATTTCAGGGGATCTGTGAATTGTAAGGTTGATATCAAGCCACAGCCTAAAGAACATAGCTCTCAAGAGAATTAGGGAAAATTTACTTATCTTCCAGGGAGAGGGATGGTTTTGTGGTGCCATCCTTCTTTCAATTACTGAAAGACAACACAAAACTATCATTTTCTCTGTCACTTAACTGAGAATGCTGGAAGATGTAATTAAGAATATGAGACAATCTTTTCCCTATTGAAACCTCAATTCCTACAGATCATGATTTGTATTTGGGTGAAGCCCACCACACAAACTCTGGGAATCTATCACCATTCTTTTGTCATTCCCCACTCCCCCATTGTGATTCTAGTTTAATAATTCAAGTAATGGGATCAGTAGCCAGAGACTTGACATGTAGTGGAATGGAATCCAACCTTTACTAGTGTCTTATTCAAAATGAGATGGATTGCTGGGGGAGTACTGACCAGCAACGCCCCCCACCCCCCGCCCCAATTAATCAAAACAGAGGTATGTTTGGCGTTCAAAAAGATTAAAATGTATAATGTCTACAAAGTAAGTTAAGAATCTATAGATTAACATGAGTCTTTTAAAAAAGGAATGAACTAGAAAAATCATCTTTGTTTTGAAAAATGTCACTAGGTTACTCCTATGAGAAAGAAAATCATGGAAACTGGCTGTGGGGAAATTTGGAAGGATGCTTTGCACTATCATTTGCAGGCAGTGTGTGTTGGTCTCACCAGCTGCCAGGACTGGAGGGAAACTGCTGAGGGGGCAGATATGGCCAAACCAAACATCTCCCTGTAATTAGAGTTGGCTGGGGGAAAATGGCAGAAGAGGATAGAAATATGTGGCCTTGGATTTGGGGGCGGGCGAGAATGCTGACTAGGTTTCTGAGAGACTTAAATTGAAGAACCTAGCTAGATTTGACCTTGGACTCTGTCTTCCCATCTGCTATGCTGCCCAGGGAAGAAGCCAGCACCGAGCACCTGAAACGTGGCCTATCCAAACGGAGATATGCTGTAAGTGCAAAGTACACTGGATTTCAAAGACACGACACAAAAATACTTCAATACTTTTTATTACTAATTGCATGGGCAAAGTAATAATATTTTGAATACATAATGGGTTAGTTAGAATATTTTATACAAATCAATTTCACTGGTTTCTTTACTTCCTTTCTACATGGCTCTAGGAAACCTGACCCATGCTCCTTGTCTTCGATTTGCACTGGACACGTGCTGATGTAGACCTTTGTTTCTATGCTTGTTAAAATGTGAGTGGTGGTGAAGATCTGGGTGATAGGGGGTTCAGATGGGAAGGAACACTGGGGTGACATGCCAGGGCAAAATGTGATGGTTACTACTTGTTGCCTGAGACCTTCAGCTTTAGGGAGTGTGAGGAGAAATTCCAAGAGACTCAGGTTAGTCAGGTCTGTCCTGAGTACCACTCCACCTCTCTGTACCTCAGGTGACCAATCTGCAAATGGGAGGGAAGGATCAAATTCTTGTTGAATGCCGGGCACAGTAGCATGCCTTGTAATCCCATCGGCACAGGAGGCTGAGGCAAGAGGATTGTGAGTTCAAAGCCAGCCTCAGCAATTTACAGAGGCCCTAAGCAACTAATCAAGACTCTGTCTCTAAATAAAATATAAAAAAGGGCTTGGGGATGTGGCTCAGTGGTTAAGTGCCCCTGGGTTCAGTCCCTGATACTAAATAAATAAATAAGTAAATAATAAAAAGTCTTGCTGAATGAAATAAAATCTGAGAAGCTCTATGTCTGCGTTGTTGCCATCACTCCAAATTTGTGTGATTCTTACAAAAACCAGTAGAATGAACCTCATAGCTCTTTGTCTTCAGCCAGGACCCATCCTGAAGAGCCTCACTATTTATCTGTTAGTTGTCCTTCAGCTCCTTTTGTGAGAACAAACTTATGGATTCCCTGGTGGTGTGTCAACATAGGTACAGATACACACACAAGGAACAAGTGCAAGATGAATAAAAGAAGCTTCGTGTCCCTCTTAGGGACTCAAGACAATTCGGAAAAAAAAAAAAAAAAAAAACCTCCTGTGGATGATATTCAGAGGAAATGTATTTGTTTTCTTTCAACTCTACATAAGAAATATCTATGATTTTGCTGTTAATCTGTCAATCATGGACATCTAAGACTTTGATTTAAATAAATCTAATATTTTAGATTAGTAAATGATCCAGTTCAATAAGAATTCCGGGAAACCCAACTCTTCCGTTCTTCAAAAATCAAACAACCTGCAAATTGAAACAGTATCACTTCTCAAGCACATTAGTTTGCTAAGCGTAAAAGAAGACTGTAAAAACCAAATAAATATGCCAACAATGCACGATGAATTTCTTTTTTATACAAAGCTTGACTCTAGGCTGCCTCAGCCAGTAGCAGGGCTGGTGGGGAAAACTGGCGACTCAGCTGATGAGCTTTAGAATGTGCAAATTAGTCGCCTACAATAAAAAGCCAGGGTGGGTAATGTACAGATCCAGCCCACTCATCTGAGGTTAGCAGCACCTGTTCCTTTTTGATGTGGGTGGCTTGTGTTTCTTCAGCCACACAGCCCCTTCCTGGATGACTCTCTTGTATAGCAACCTACCCAGTCAGGCAGTCTGAAGCAAGAAACACAGGGTGGGAGGCATAGCCAGATAGAACTGTAGGGAACACGGAAAAAAATGAAAAACCCTGGCTTTGGGACTGACCCATCTGGCTTAATTTTAGTTCCACCACAGGGGCTGAGTGACCCTGGGCAAGTTGCTTCACTAGTCTGAGCAGTTATATGGGAAAAGCTAAAGAAGTTCTACTTGCATCAGGAAACTGTGTGGTACCTGGTGAGTAGTAAGTGCTCTGCTAAAGTTATTTCTTCTTATGCCAAAGGCAAGAAGTAAAAATGTTTGGCATAATCTATTATTATAGAAAACCTCAGCTGACTACCAAGGAAGTGGTAAAAAAAAATTATTGCAAATACATGAAGGCCTAGATCATACACTACAAAAAATTCAGGAAAGGAAAACAAAGAGAAACAATATCAGACATTGTCCTAAAATAATAAGAGATCCAGGCCAAGATTATCCATGGCTACTCAAACCACTGGATAAAGGGGAGGTCAAAACAGGATGTTCACAAAGGACCCTGTATCAGCCTACATGTGGCTTACTAATAACTCAAAGTGGACCTTGACTTGGTTAGATCTGGTTACTGTTTTACTGAAGGCTTCAAACTTATCATGGAGGGTGGTGGGTCAAGGTGATATCACCTGTCTCATGATGTAATGCATTATCTAGCATAGGACATCACTTATAAAATATTCATGTCAAAAGATGTGTACCCTCCATCTAATAATAAGACTCTACACAAAATGCTTTTCAGGAAGAGAGGAACAAGTTAGATGACACTATGAAGAAACAAACCCAGAGTGTAGGACATTCTACCCCATAACCAGCCTGGACTCTTTGAAAAGTCATTTAAGGGTTGGGGACATAGCTCAGAAGTAAAGCACTTGCCCTCCAAAAAATCCATACAACAACAACAATAGCAGCAGCAACTGTGAAAAGCAAAAACAAAACAAAACAACAAGAACAAAACAACATTAAAAAAGAAAAAAGCCATACATTGTTTTACAGGATAAAAGAAAAGCTGTCAACCATATGAATCAAATGAATTCAATTAGATACTAGATTTTGGGGTGAGGGACTGAGCTATAAAAGATAGTTTGGGATAGGTGGGGAGATGTGAATATGATATTATATAATATCATGATTATTAAATTATATAATTAAATATATAATTATTATTATTATATTATATAATGATTATTAAAATTCCTAGATGTGATAATAGTACATGGTAACTATGTAGAGGTGAAATGTCAAGATATTTGCTGCTTCCAATTGGTTCGGCAAAAATTTATAAAATATGTATGATTTTTATTTAGAATTTTAAGAATGACAAATTTTATGAATGAATGGTAAATTGAGGTAAACGACTTTAGGTATTTGATTTACACTTCTTCCAACAAGTAGGTTTGAAATTTTTCACAATGAAAAGCCAGGGGAAAAGTGGAAGAGAAAGAAAACAAAACATCACCATGTGTGCACATGTATACACACACACACACAGGCAGAGAAAAAGGAAAATAAGATCAGATAATATCACCACCTCCCTCTTTGAGAAGACCCTTGACATTGATATTCAGGTCGGCTTCCTTGAATGCCTTCTCATTCAATATGGTTTTATTTTTTTACCAACTTTAATAAATTTCATGTGCACTCATTCAAACTGACATATCCACTGTCTTGGTTTTTTTGTTGGTTGACATTGAAACCAAATTTTAAGCTTCTGTAGAGACTACCAGGTAGGCATGAAGGCTAAAATAACAAATAAAAAGCTCCTGAAATTGATACCTACATGCCTATCAGAGTGGTTTTAAGCTGGCAAGACTGGATCAAAGGTGGTGGGTGGACCATCCTATTGGATTCTGATATTTTCCAAAGACAGAAGCTCCCTCTCACCTGCCCTGGGCATTAATGGAGGAAGAACAGGTAGAGGGGGCTAGTCAGCCAGGCCACTGAGGTTTCTAGAATCTGTTCCTGTGTGCAGCATGCTGCGCCTGTGTTCTGTTGCACACAGCAACGATGGCATAACCTGCCGAACAGCTACTGGATTCAATTTTTAGAGTTCCCAAAGAGCCAGGACTGTGATGACTTCAACACAGAGAGGGCTAGCTACAAAGGATCTGGATTCAGATAGCGTGGGTGTGAGTCTGGCTCTGCTGCATATTAACTGAACAAGCTCAGAGCTGTGTTTCTCAGTGGGTGTGCTGTGGATGCTGCCAGGGACAACTCTTCACAGGACAGAACTGTCCCAGGCACTGCAGGACCATCCCTGCCCTACTCTCTCTAGGACCAAAGGCTAAGAGTGCCTCCCAGTCCTTGAGAGTAGCACATGCACACACTCCAGAAAGCCCCCTGCCTTTGACACAGGCTAAATTCTCATCCTCAGATTTATCTGGTGATAATTTCAGCTCTACCATCTAAGAAGTGTTTGGGGAGGATCAGATTGCTGCAGCTCTTTATAAACTTAAATTAGCTATACAAATGATATGCTTTTATGCATCCACAAGGCAGTCTGCACTTAAAGGCAGGGCTGTGGGGTGGGCCAACCACCTGGATTCCAGGTGGGATCTATTACAGTCTTGTCAATCTAACCAGACACTAGAATGCATGACAGCTATTTACTCTGAAAATGTTTTCCCGTGATAAGTGGGAAATTTTGGCTTATGAGTGTTGCTACAGATTAAAACCACACCACAGTGTGAGTTTTACAGTGAAAGCAGATGGCAAAGACACAGGCTACTGTAGCAGATGAGCAGCATGGCTTCCTCAAAGTGGCTTCACAGAATCTGGTTTAGGATGTCACCCAAACTGGCCGGGAATGGAAATGACACCTCTCTTGGCGAGCAAGTGATGAGAGGATTGTGGGATGACGTCAGGGATGGGGACTACAAAGTGCCACAGAAGATGACACCCCACCCTCCTACGATCAGGTCTGATTTTCAAAATAATGTACTTTAGAGATGTCTGTTTTAAACTTTTGAACAATGCTTTGGAAAGGGAATCTTGGAGGCGGGGCAGACTAGCACTCTGCCTCTGGTGGGCTGTAAGCTCTGAAACTGAGATGGGATAATGGAGCTGGGGTCTTCACAATTTAGTGCCTGAGAATCCCCTAGAGAGTCTATCAGCATGAAGACTACCCACTTTGGGTGTCTGTGAACCTGGGGTGGCCTGGGGCTATGGAACCCAGGGCTTTACGTATGCTAAGTGCATGCTCTACCACTCAGCAGTGCCCTCTCCCCTGGCTGCACTTTAAAACCAGCTGTTTGGGTGATTTGGACACAGGAAGCCACAGACTGCTCCTCTCTAGAGACTTCTCTGGTGGAAGGCAGCCTTCAGCTCTCTTCAGGGTTCACTCTTGCTCTCATTTCATGGCCTTAAATAACTCAGAATTTAGGTAAAAGTGCTTCTTTGCTTTTAGGCCTGGGCATTACAGAATTGCTTGTTTTTACTCTTTCTCTTTGCTCCTCCCCAGCACTGTGTAAATGAGAAGGTACTTTCATTGTGCTGATCTGATTTCTCCTGTATCATTCACTTTTAAATGAGGTCTAGGAAATGCTGACCAGACAGGAAGCTCTGACCTCTCCTTTAAGGCTCAAAGCCTCAGGTATTAACAGAGAAATGAAGGAGGCCACAGAAGGCTGGGACCAAGGAGGCAGAATGGGCACACATCTGGAAGAGAAAGAAGTGAAAGCAGATGCCTACTCCAGGTCAGAAGCCAGCGGGAAGGAGGAGTGAAATGGCCCACGAGGATTATGGGGGGGGGTGGTATGTGGGGTCAGAGGGGCGCTGGGCACAGAGTGATGGATGGATAGCTTCTCCACAGATCCAACAGTATTTAGTGCCAACACAGTGTTTTTTATAACCTCACTCAACTCTGTTTACCAATTCAACTTTGGTAAATTTCATTCATCTTCAAAACAGTCGGCTGATAATGTCAAGTCCCTAAATCTATGGGCTTGGCCATCTGAAATGAGATCTTTTATCCTTCTCTGGCTTTCCAGAATACATGTTCATTGCATTCTTGCAAGAAGAAAGACTACCCATAAAAGAAAAATTAAGGGGCATAAAGTTGAAAGAATATCATACCAAAGCTTTTGGTAAGAAAATATTTATGTCCACAGTACTTGCCACACCCTTTCTGGGAAGATATTACTGGCCTAGAAGCTGGGTTAGTGTATCCCAAAATACACCTCACAAAAAGCACAGTTACCCTCCCAAAATAGGCCCTATAATTAAGTGAAGTCTTTTCAAGTGGATTGTTCTATATCACAACTTGACATATGTTGCTTTAATCTCTCTGCTTCAGCAAATGTAGCCATATTGGGCTACAAAAGCTCTCAGCAACTCACATTTAAGCCAGATTGTGGTGTCACTAGCAAACTGATGCAAATAAACAGTCCTGGGTACCAAAATACTCGATCTCAATCATCTGTAATGAGATCTCTCTGCTCCCTAAGCACATTTTGATCACAACAGAATTGCTACCCTTGATTCAAAAGAACGAACAGCCCAGACTGAAGTACGGTTTCATCTCTGAGGTCACCTGAAGACAAACACATCTGAGCAGGCTGGGGCTGAAATTGAAAGCACGAGACTTCTTTTGTGGAAACGCTGGGCTCATGCTATGTGAGTCTCACTTTTATGTGTAGGGACCAGCATTCAGTATGAGCCACTGGAGGCCCATCGTCTGGATTTATTTAGGTCAGTTTTTGCTTGGAGTCAAGGGTAACAGATGAGGTAACTTCTCTGGAGCCCTTTCAGCCTTCTGAATCCTGAACCAATTTGTTTTTTACATATTACATATAATTACATGCGTGTTCAAATATTTAAATTTGTAAAGATTTAAAGAAATGAGTACTTCAGACATTTACATTTTGTTACTGCTTCTAGTATGAGTTTCTCAAGTTCAGCACTGTTGACATTTGAGGTTGGGTCATCCTGTGTGTGTGTGTTGCTGTCCTGAACATTGTAGGGCATTTAGCATATCCTGCCCTCTGGACTCCATTAGCACACCCTCCTTCCCCTCAGTTGGGGCTTGATACTACCAAATGTCTTCTGGGAGGGTGAAACTGACCCCGCTCCAGAATCACTGCTCACTCTCTATTTATGTGTTTATATCTCACCCCCTGGCATGGCTGAGAGAACAAAGGTCTGGATTTTTGGAGGTGACCACAAGTTAGTTTTAAGAATCTCAAACCTCCCCTGACTCACAATGAAGAATTGGGATCTGTGACACTCTATCTCCTCACGAGATTTATAAACAGCACTGCTGATGTCTCCAAATAAGGGAGCCAGGACCTGGCTTCATTTTAGTCAGAACTAGGATGAGGACGGATTTGCTATCACCTAGCTCCTGGAAGTGACCCTCTCTGCTTTCTGGATATCCATTCTTAGAAGAGAGTTCAACAGAAACCCTCACTGACCCACTTCTAGGTAGTGACTGACAACAAGGGTTAGGGTTGGGTATCTGTTAACATCATCTACAGAGGCCATGCTTCTGGGCCAGATCCCATCAGGGGCAGCACTTCAAGTGCTGGGCATATGTACAGGAGGGACAAGGCTCTCCTCAAGGAGTTTTGCAGGGCAGGGAAGGATATGAAAAAGTCCTAGAGTGGGGGATGGGAAGTTCATCCCAGAGAAGAGAAGGTGAATGAGGAAGGAGAGTATCTAAATATCTGGAGAGCTGACATGTGGGAGAGTGAGTGGACTTCCTTAGAAGGTGACTAAGAGCAGAAGATGACTCAATAAATATTTACAAATTTATCACATCCCTTCCATGTGCTAGGCACTGGGACGACAGAAAGGAGTAAGTCCAAATCCCTGTCCCATGAGCACATATTAGAGTCCTAAAAACTAGATTGTTTTTCTTTCCGCCCATTTTTACCTCGCCTCCTTTCCATCCCTCTCTTTCTTTTTAAAAAGTTGAGATAATTGTCCAGTTGTTTGTCTAACTGCTCATTTTTTCCATTTTAACAATTAAGGTTTAACTTACAGCAAAATTCACCCTTTCTAGTGAGTTCAGTCCTGTGGGTTTTCACAAAAGCATGTAACTATACACGTACTACTATAATTAAGCTATGGAACACGTTTATCCCCTCCCCCACAATTTCTCTGAATCCCCTAATTGTTTATTTATTATTTTATTTTCTTATTGAGACAGAACCTTTGTATATCTACATGGGGTTCAGTATAGTGACTTGATCCACGTATGCAATGTGTAATGACTAAATCAGGGTAATAAGCACTTCTATCTCCTCAAATATTAGTCACCTCTTGGTGACTCTTGTACTTTTCAAGATATTTTGAAATATGTGATAGAGTGTTGTAACCAACAGTTCCCCTACCAGGGTTCAGAAAGCCAGAGTTAATTTCTCCTCTCTGTGTTGGTGCCCTAGCAAGCTGCCTTAAGCAATAGCAAGTTCCTTATCTCTAAGAAAATTTGAATTCCCCTGTCAGGGATTTTGTAGAAGAGACTTTTGGTAATTGGGAGGTTGGAGCAGACACTGTCTGAGGCCATATCCATCTTTTTGATTCCATGAAACTGCAGCAGAGTCACCGATAGACATATGATCTTCAATATCATCAGTCCATCTGCAGTTATGGGGTAAAGATCTTCATCTCCAAACCAAATACTTCTAGTCAAAACTCAAAAATTTTAGTTCAATATTGGATCTCTGAGAAGCTACCCAATAAGCATAGGCAAAAAAAAAAAAAAAAAAAAAAAAAAAAAAAAAAAAAAATCCAAAGGAAGGTTTGGAAATTAAAGCCTAAAAATATGGTATTACCATACTTATTAAGGGTACTATCTACCCTTAAGCCCTCTTTCTCTTACTGTTAATGTGTTTCAAAATAACATCAACTCCAAACTTGAATAAAGCTCAAACAATGTGACTTCATTTACTTGCAAAGGTGGCAGGAAGGGAAGTTCAATTAGTCCAGCCTGTCTAAGAATGGATTGCCAAGGTTACAAAAGATGGTAAATGCCACAGAGGTTATGGAATGAATGATGGAAGGGGCTGTGGTGAACAGCTGTGCGGTGCCCTGTGACATCAAATGGGTATGACCAACCCATCCCAGCAGCCCTCCTGCTGGAAGATGCCTTTTGGTGGCTTATCGTCAGTGACAAATGTCCAGTCTCCAACAAGGCTGGACATGAAAATGACAGCTTTATTGAGCATCTACCATGCCCCAGTACTACCAATCTCATTTTATTCTCACAGCCACCCAATGGGGTAGGTAGCATTGGAGGCCTCTTTTTTAAGAAGAGGAAAATAAAACTCAGAAAAGTTATATAACAACCAGTAGGTGCAGAACTTGAATTTTAACTTAGGTCTCCTGACCTTAAAGACTGTCCTTTTTATTACTACTAGCATGGTCTGGGTGGTTGCTAGGTTTAACGTTCTTGGTCTCTTGGGCCACTGAACGCCAGTCTGTGGCAAGCTCACAGGCATGTTGGGTCCTTAAATTCTTTAATTTACCATTCCTCATGCAGCTAGCGGTCTGCTTCTCTTTCATTTCAACATATAGGTAATAAGGATTTTTCTGCTTCAGAAACTATCTAATTCTTTTGGTGTACAAGTTGATTATCATGTTATACAGCTGGCTTAGAACATAAACTAAGCTGTCATGGTGTTCTTTATCCTGTGCCCAGAAGCTTTCCTAAATCGAGACTTGCTGCATTTCAGAAAACCCCATATTGCTTAATAACATTAGTAATAACTACGGGGAAAACACCATACTGTCAGAAAACATCAATTCAGCATTGCATTTAATTATAAAATTCCTTTCAGTTTAGTGCAGATTTAGAAGATGCAGAGAACAGGGCAACGACTTTCCTTCATGAGCACCATTTTACAACAGAAGGTACTAGAAATAAATGCAGCATCACTTACCAAAATTTCCGCCAACTATCACAAACTTTATATACACCACATGTCTTCTAAAACAGCGGCAGGACTGATTCTGAAAAACAATACAAATAAATAAATAAATAACCACTCAATAGGCATAATTTAACGTACATTGTCTTTCTGGAAAAGTTGATCTCTTTCCTTTGTTTTGGGCACCCATCAATTTACCAAACTTCTCCTACTGGTTTCCTCTTTGTTTTTCACAGGAAGATGAAACCAATTACCTCAGTACATGCTATTATAAACCTGGATAATGAAATAAATCAGAAACTGTATTCACAAGTAGTTGAAATTGGGGGCTGGGGTTGTGGCTCAGTGGTAGAGCGTGTTTGCATAGCATGTGTGAGGCTCTGAGTTCAATCCTCAGTACCACGTAAAAATGGATAAATAAAATAAAGCTATAAAAAACCGAAATTTTTGAATTTTTAACCCCTTAAAATAATCAAAGATAAGAGAACAATGGAAAAAAATATATCTAAAGTGGAACTCATAGCAAATTTCAACCAAAGCAATCTTATCCCCGTCAACTGTCCCTTCTTCCCAGCTACCTGAGAGATCCTGAGCAATTTTCCTAACCAATTTTTTTTTTTAGACTTCATTTTACTATCTGCAAAAGAGGGATCATTGTACTAACCTCTAAGGGTTGCCATGAGGATTCAATGACATAGATTTACAGACAGAAATGACACTTCAGAAAGGCTTAACACAGCATCTGGCACACTGTGAGCACTCAGTAAACAGGCTCAGAACATAGCGTGGCCTTCCTCATGTCTGGTGCGAACCAAGGCCCAAATATGCTGCTGGAATTCCACTGCAGTGCTGGGACTGGCTGCTGCTCTCCTTCTCATCAAGATACCCCATCTGGTGTGCATCACGCCTTGCAGAAACCAGTCCCTGGGCCGCTGGTCCCTCCCTTCCCATCTACCTCTGCAGCTCTGCAAGGCATTCTTGGCAGACACACCTTCTGGCTCCCCTACTAGTTTCCTCTTTTTACCTGCATGACACAAGCATGATATCCATGCCTTTTTGGAGACTGGAGTCCAGCAGCTGTCCCCAGCACTCTCAAGCTCATCCCAGTTTGACTCCCACATGTTCCCACCAGACATTGCAGCTCCAGGTACCTGTCCTGCCCTGGGCTTCTAGCTGGCCAGTCCCTTCTCCAAGGGCTGATGGGAGGATGCCCAGCTATTTTCTAAGGCAGGGACGCTTTTTACTTTTTTTGTACCATGACATTCTACAGACATGTTTTTCAAAATAATGTTTTTTAAATGATTGAAATTAATACATGAAATGCACAGTATTCAAAAATAAGCTGTGCATTGATTTATAGTTATCAAAATTGAAATGAGTTTTTTTTCAATGTTTGAATAATTTTCAGAGAAACTCTAATAACTACTGTGATTTTGAAATATCCTTAAACAATAAATGATGTTTCAGGATACTGCAACTGTAATATAATATAAAAATATTCCTAAGTTCTATTTGGAATAGAACTTAGCTAAGGCTGGAAGCTATGGCTGCTTCCATAATAATAGGAAATGTTAGATTTCAGTTAAGGGTTAATGCAAATTATGATTTTTCTTCCCATATAAGTTCACAGACCCCTTAAAATGATTCATGGACTTCATTCTGGTCATCATCTAAAAGGTCTTTCTCTTTACCTTTTCTACCTTGATTTTTCTAATTCAGTATTATCTTAATTCTCTTTTGTTTTTCTTCTTAACACTACTGTGTTATTTGATATATAAATGTACTTCCTGTACTTCATATTTTAAGTTGTAAGCTCTGTAATTTGTAAGAAAAGGCCCTTTTTATTCCATATTTTCAGTCCTCCTGTGGCTAATAATGCCTGCCCTGTAGCAGGCACAATAGTGAGGTGTTCACCAGGAATGTCTGAATGAATCAGTTTATAAGAGTGTAATCCTGTGTGTCCTACATGTGCTTGGCTAATATTAATATTATCTCTCTTTGGCAATCTATGAGGTCCTACATATATAGGTGAATACTATACTTAAATCATAAATGACTGAAATTAGGAAATGAAATGTTCTTTCTGTTCAGAGAGGGAAATGCTTAGTCTGTGCTGTGCTACCTGATACATGGGTACCTATGTGACATAGATGATATACATGCCTTTTTGGAGACTGGAGTCCAGCAGCTGTCCCCAGCTAGCCCAGAGTAGCTGAGGATCTCTTACTCTTCCATAACCTCTACACAGATAAGGAACTGTCAGTGATTCCCACAAGAGGACCCAAGTTGGTGAGGCCAGGTAGAGTTGCCTGGCACCCACCAGAGACCAGACCAAGACCCAGTTTTTCTATTAGTTTCACAGATGTGAGCCTGTAGTTGTGGAGCTGGTGGAGTGAATAGTAGAAAGGATGAAATTCTATCTCTCCTCCAAGTATCCTTGTGAATGATGCTGTCTTTGCCTATGAGATCAGAGACAGCAGCCACCAAAGTGATTGTCTCAGGAAGTTCTGCTCCATCCTTGGTCCCCACTGAGTCTGTGATGGACCAGCCTCAGGATGTTCACAGGACTAGCCTCAGTCTTCTAAGTCTTTTTCCTGAATAGCTGCAGCTTGGGATTCCTGTGTATTTTGTCAATCAACCAATCAATCAAACAAACAACAGAATAATTCTTCCTTTTCAAATGAAGAGAGCATAATGATTTTCTCCACTGAAAACCACTCATCAGGGCATTGTGACCACTTGCTTTGGCAGAAATTCACAATTGGCAGCATCTTTCACTCCAGACATCATGTCAAGTGACTCTTAGGGTGAGTGGGAGTACATACTCCCTCCCCAATAATGACAAAGACTGATGAGCTCAGAGAACAAAGGCTGGACTTGGCACAGCCTTTTTATACTGAAGGACGTGTAGATACAGTTCATCCAAATTTCTTTTTTTTTTTTTTTTTTGAGATATGTGGTATTAATTATCAATAAAAATAACTGATAACAAAGAGGGTGGCAGGGTGGCATGACTGATTTGTCCTCTGTTTCTAGAATTACAATGTATGCATCATCATTGATGAGTAATAACAGTTTTATGGGTGCTCCCATACAACATGTATCCTGGTGTGCCCTTTTGTTTCTGATACATATCACAGACTGATGCATGACGTGTGGCTCCTGATTTAAAGGTGCAATTTTTGTTACACACTGGGAATAAGTATCTCTACTATAGTCTCATCTCCATGGGGTCACTGCCTCTCCCTTTTTCCTAACAGCATTTCTCCAGCCTCAGTGTCTCATGGGCAGGTGACAGCACTCTTAGCTGGGAGATGGGGACTCAATAGTCCACAGTTTTGGAGTATGCCAATCAATAGCATACTCATGAGGTCCTTAAAAATGGCAGTTCCAAGGACCCACCCAAACCAACCCAGTCACCATCTATCTTACAAGATTCCTCAGGTGATCTGTGTGTACTAAGTTTGAATAGTCCTGATCCAAGGGAAACCCATTCTCTTGCCCTTGATTGGTTCAAGGATAAGCCATTGAGACATGACAAATATTTTACCCGGAGCTTCTCACTTTTTGGGAGAAAGTCCTTGCTCCTGAATTGTGTTGATATGATGTCTAGAATATCTATAACTAACTGCTTCAGCTTATGGATAGAGCTGGTTAGAGACAAGAAAAACACAGGGAAACAGAGTGCAGGTTATTGCATTGGTCAACCCTGAGGCCTGTGGTATCTCTGAGTTTACAAGAAATTTCTTATTGTTCTGGCCTCCTTGAGTTGGGTTTTCAATTATTTGCAGATGGAAAACTTTCAGTTCCCAATAAAGCATGATGAAAGGAATAGAATGCCAAGGCCCTGGGCTCAGCCACACGCTGAAGAGTCAGATAAGGCAATGCATGCAGAGACCAGGGCAACAGTTCAGAGACTCAATTTGTTCAGGAAACTGACCCAGTCTTATTTCTGGTCAGTTCTGTCAGCCATAGATCTTTTGCACATTTCCCAAAGCCCTCTAAATCTGCTGTTCTCAATGATCAACCAGAGGAAATGCTGATCATGTTCCAAAGTATTTTAACCAGGGGAGCCAACAGTTGTCTTCCCAAGAAGTCACATGGATGTCATTTCCTGCAAGGACAATGGGAGACTAATTGCTGGGCCTCAGCCTCCAATAGGGAAGACAACCTGTGAAATGTGATTACTGCAGGGTAAATAAGGAAGAGCTCAAGGCTCTCAGAAGCCATTTTTGGATCTGCTCCAATTACTTGGGGAAAGGGGGCGGGGGTGGGGAGGGGTGGGGAAGAGCCAGCTGGTCTGGGAAAAAAAAAATGCAAGGGGCTAGGATAGCCGCCTGAGCCATTTTTTTTTTTTTTTTTTTACACATCACTGGTAGTTATTAAAGACCTTTCTGAGGAAACCAAATAGACCAGCTATTATACAAAACCATACATGGCTTTGGTATAATTTAACTTCATATATAGGAGTGATGTCAAGGAGAACTGAATGTCTAAATGGACATTATCTCTCTGGCGTGTCCTAGCTTCCTAGCCACAGGAGGATATTCTGGGTTTGGGCTGAGGTTGGGTTTGTTGTGTTGGCTCAGTGAAGAATGTATTTTCTATCAAGGGGTGGCTCACTGATGGTTTCCACAGAATGTTTCCTCAGGTTCTATCTCCTTAGAGCTCTTTTTCTCTCAAATACTTTCTGCTTTTTCTTTCCTGGTACCGCATACTCCAATAATCCCAAGTACCATCCCATGAGATAAGCTTCTACTACAGAGCTAGACCCACCACTCATGCTCCCAGTTCATCTGCTACCCCTAAACTGGAAGCACTTTGAGTTCAGTAATTTGATTTGATCACTGTTCTGTTCCCAATGTCTAGTACAATGGCAGGCACGGGGTAAAAAGTGTCTGTTGAGTGAATACATTCAAGGCCTCACTCAGACTCAAGAGAGACCCTGCTATCATTTCCTACCTAGCCTCTCTGCATCTGGACTCTCCTCTCTGGATCACAATATTGCTCAGGTCCCTGCTAGAATGTCTCGGATGGGAAGGACTTAGCAGCTCCCCCACTATATTCCCCAAGTGAGAAACTGAGTCCACGGAGGCAAGAGGCCTACTCAAGTTTGTACTATTAGTGGATGGCAGAGGTAGGATTTTTAGTTTAGATTCAGTGCTCTAGTAACTAGTGCGAAAACTTCAATGGTCTTTCAGTAGGACCTGGTAAGGCCTGGTATGGAGCAGGCACTCAATAATTACTTGTTGAGTGACTGAATAAATGAATGGGTCTCATACATGTATGAATGAACTTCAGGTTTTCTTAAAGTGGAACCTTCTCCAAGATAAACACAATAATACCCTGGGATCCAGAATGGAGATGAAAGGAACTTCTCTCTCCTCTAGAATAAGAGGAGCAGCAGGAACACTGGACCTCTTTTCCTACAGTGCCTCTGAGCCACCTCCAGGAACCTTGGGGCATGTATGTGGACATGCCAGAAGACCAAAGATGCAGTCAAACTGACATTCTTCAGTTTTGCCCACAAAGCCACCCACTATCATTCTAAAGTCATTTCATCAGCCTTATCTTTCATTTCTTCTTGCTCTCTCACAAGCAGCTTTACCAGAGCACTTGCTTCCCTAGCACCGGTTCCTCTCTAGGCCTTTCCCTACTCTGTTACTTCCCTCTTACATGACCTTACCTCCATCTGCAAGAATGGACAATCAACCTGTCCCTCAAGTCAACCCTACCATAAATCCCTCCCTGAAGTTCTTGCTCTTTTCCTCCAATAAAATCAATCTCACTCTATTTATCCTTCTACCCCAGACTTTATCACACTACCTGCTCCAAGGAAAACAGCCTACTCTTTGAGGGCAAGAACGTAGTCTAAATTCATCTTTGAACCATGGGGACCAAACCTGGCCCCATGCCTTGCACAGAGGAAAGACTCTTGTTGCATTGAAATGGCTTGATTCTTCTTAGTTTACCTTTGTCACCAAATTACGCACATTGTGTAAGTGGCATTCCAAATCTTCCTCTAGTCTCCATAGGCTTGATGATACAGCCAGCACACACCTGCAGATCCCATTTGCTAAGGAGCAGCATAAGTCTTTTGAGTCATATTTTCAAAAGCAAACAATGGGGAGGTGAGAAAGAAGAGTTTCCCTCCCTTCACAGCTCTCCTATGGCCATGGCTGCTCTGTGCAGCAGGAGGTGCACTCTGGGTGGCCTCTGCACACAAATAACAGGAGACTTAAAATACAGTCCTGACTCCTTCCATGCTACAATATTCTCTGCAAGCCTAAAGTCAATTGTCTGAAAAATTAAAGAGCTCCAAATGGTAGGATAATACATTAAACAAGCAAGCACACAAACAAAGCCCAATTGCCAGGGACAAGGGTGGGAACTAGCAACCACAGGGTTCCCTAGGAAACCAAGCCTACTTTCTGACTGGCTGTGGCCTTGCTTCCTCACTGGGGGGTTAGCGAGATGCTCTGAGAAGTCATGACTGACCCATCTTCCCCTTCTGTCACTTCTGCTGGCTTCACTCCAATAAGCTGGAAGGCTTCAAGCAAGGCTGTGGCTGTTTGCTGGAGTGGAAGTAAACAGCAGAGAGAAGACAGGAGAAGAGAGGAGGAGGAGGGGGAGAGAGAAAAGAGCAAGGAGTCACTTTCCCAGCAGAAAGGAATTATTGATCACAGACAAAGAGGGTGGCAAGGTCAAACTACAAAAGCTGGCTGCTCCCTTTCATCAGCTATTTCCAGGACAAGAGGGGGTCGGAGGCTCACAGTAGAGCCAGGCACCACAAAATCAACAAGGAGCTCCTCCTCCATCAGCTGGGGGGGCAAGTGAGGGCTCCCGACATGGCATCCATGGGTCTGTTGTGGGCACATGGGCACAAATGTGTGAGCTGAGTCGTGCATATGGATGGATGGAGGGTGGGAGTAGCACTCACAACACCATAATCTCCATCAACCTCCAGACAATAGTAATAGTGTTGATATCATTTCATATTATTATTACTACATTGAATCCTGCAGGCCAAGGGTACACAGTTTACGTGGGATAGAAAGAAATGAAGTAAATGCCATTGAATTGTCAGTTAACTGTCGGGGGGGGGGGGTGTGTGTGGGAATTTTGCTTCTGTAAGATTCTCTAGAATGATATATATATTTATAATAATGGCATCTTTCTTTTTGGTAATGAGTCTCTGTCAGGTGGTCATATCACTTATGTATCTGGTAAAAGGGAAAATAAAACAAAAGCTCTGTTTTTGTAGTGCACTTGAAATATATTTTACTTGTCCTTTTAAATTAAGCTTTCTCTAGGGATCTGAATTCCAGTCTGGATAGAAATGCTGCTTTGCTATTATGCATGTGCAGCTGCTGGATATGTCTCTTCCAACTATACACTACTCCCAGGACACCCAGGAAACACACTTAGTGTCACAATGCTGCCCTGAGACAGGTTAACAATGGTATTGATGAAGCCCCTAGAGTACAGGCTGGCTACAATAACGGAATTCCAGAATCTTGGGGCTGGATGGGATGTGATGAATACCTAGTCCAACAGTTTTTAAGAAGCTTTTTTGTTTTTTTAGCATCAGAACTTACTTTCTCTCTCTCTCTCTCTCTGAACACAGAAAATCCCAGACCTAGTCCCCCACTCAATTCAGTACCCAAATCTTGTCCCACCACCTCATGCAGATACCTGTGCACAGACTAAGCATTCACTTTCTGAAAAGAAGTAAAAGAAAAGAACATTTTGTTTTCTAACTTCAGTTATTTATGATCTAAATATAATATTCATCTACATATGTAGGACCTCACAGACTGCCAAAGAGAGATGAGATAATATTAATACTAGCCAAGCTTATGTAGGACAAGCAGTGTGTAGGTTCTCAAGGCTGCAGTGTTGGTAACCCAATGCCTTCTCTACCAAGAACATATTTTAAAATCCCTGAAGACCCTGTATTGAACCAAAATGTATTTATGAAGTAATTACTTATTTATTTGTCCAGCTTTGATTTGTAGTCAGTGAGACTTCGGTTTAAATCCCAGCCCTCTTAAGTGTGGTATACTTGGAAAAATTCCTTAATAACATGAATAAACCCAGTAGAGGAGCTTTTCTTCTCTCCATTTTTGCTTTTATTTTATTTTATTTTTGGTACCAGGGATTGAACCCAGAGGGGCTTAACCACTGAGCCACACTCCCAGCCTTTTTTGCATTTTATT
Source organism: Marmota flaviventris (assembly GCF_047511675.1). Lineage (NCBI taxonomy): Eukaryota > Metazoa > Chordata > Mammalia > Rodentia > Sciuridae > Marmota > Marmota flaviventris. Next base: position 51,883,203 of record NC_092503.1, on the reverse strand, counting down.
TAGAGACAGGGTCTAGCTGAGTTGCTTAGGTCTCACTAAGTTGCGGAGACTGGCTTTGAACTTACAATCCTCCTTCCTAACTTTCCCAAGTCGCTGGGATACAGGTGTGTGCCACCATGCTAGCTATTTTTAATTTTATCAAATCAAATCTCCTTCAAAATAATACCAAGTTCCTAGGAATAAGTCCATAAATGATATGTAAGACCTTTACACAAAAATCTATAAAACATGAAATTTTAAAAAGACTAAATAAAGGGTTTGCCATGTATATGGAATGGAAGTCTCAATATTTTTAAGATGTCAGTTTTTTTTTTTTTTTGAATCTTCAATTCAATTGCAAAGATAAAAAGCTAGGCTTTTTTATTTTTATTTTTTTTTTCCTGATGGAAATTAACAAGCAAATTCTAAGATTTTTATGAAAATGACAAGAAAATCTTGAATGATTAAAATAAGTCAGATATTCTAATTTATTATAGGATAATAGTAAGTAAAAGTAGTATTTATGCAAGGATTGACAAATAGACCATAGGACAAAATAGAAGATCCAAAATCAAAACTACAAAGACAGTCATATAATTCACGTAAAGATGGTACTGAGGTTTGATAAATGGTGCTGGGTTCACTGGATGTTGTGGGTTGAATTGTGCTCCCCCTAAAGACATTGAAGTCCTAACCTCCATGGCCTTTAGAATTTGATCTTATTTGAAAATAAGGTTGTTGCAGATGTAAAATGAGGTTATGCTGGATTAGGATGGGCCTGAATCCAGTAAGACTACTGTCCCTAAACAAGGAAATTTAGATACAGAAAGATCCCTGGGGAAGAAAGCCACATGATGATGGAGACTAGACAGTGTGCAAAATAACCAGCCACTCCCAGAAGTGAGGAAGAGACCAGAGAGGATTCTTCCTAGAACTTTTGGAGGGAGCACAGCCATGCCGACACCTTGATTTTGGATATCCAGCCTTCAGAACTAGGAGAGAATGTTCTAGGCCACACAGTCTGTGGTTCTGTTACAGCAGCTCTAGGAAATGAATATATTTCGCATCCAAATAAAAAAAAGAATCTTAATTTCTACCTTACACCATGCAAAAATCAGTTCCAGATGGGCAATGGAACTAAATGTAAAAACTAAAATAATAAAACTTTAAGAAATTGACCCGGGTTCGATCCTCAGCACCACATAAAAAAAATAAAATGCATTGTGTTGTGTTCATCTACACCAAAAAATAAATATTAAAAAAAGAAAACAACACACAGAATACCTTCATAACTTATAATAGGCCAAAATTCTTGAAAGAATACAAACAAGTGTTGATCATGAAATAAAAATATGTTGATCTGGACTACACTAAAATTAAGAATGTCTTCATCCACTGACACCAACAGAACAAAAGGTAAGACAAGAGTGGATATGTAACGGCAATACATATATCTGACAGCTCCTATGACTCAACAAGGAAAGCAGACAATCCAATAAATAAATGACAAACAGTCGAGAAGACCAAACAAGAAATGGCCAATAAGCATTAAAAAGTATTCTAGCTCAGTCATAAAAAAAAAAACACCCAAAAAACAAAACAAAAATTAAAACTATACTGCACTACCAATATACACAGACTGGCTACAATGACAGGGACCAAACATTAAAGGGTTGGTGAGGATGTGGAGCACATGGAAGCCACATCCACTGCTGGTAGGGGGTATCAACTGGAAACTGGCATCGGGCACAAAAGTTGAGCATACACAGATCCTGTGGCCCAGGACCTTGCCACCCTGAAGTCTATCCCATAGAAATATTACATACGCTCATCCACCAACGTGTCCAAGAATGCTCCCAACAGTACTACTGGGAGTAACCCCCAAATGGAAAGACTCAAAAGCCCCCCAACAATACTAGGACTAAATGAATTTGATTTATTATAACATATCATACTATACAGCAGCGAAAATGAATAAACTGTAGCTTATAAGAACATGAGTTTTATTTACATAAAATTTATAATAAATTAAATTAACCTTGGTTGTTAAAAAGCATGCTGCTAGGTACCCTTGATGGAAGCTGGGTGGGTAGAGAAAGGAAAAGAGTATGAGGGGACTTCTGGTGTTTGAGTGATCTTTCTCCACCTGGGATGCTGCTTACAAAGAACTGTTCACTTTATGAAAAATTCATTATCAGAGCTTAACAATTTGTGTACTTTTTTTGTTGTTGTATGAATGCTATACTTCAGTTTTTAAAAAAATCTCAGAAAAGAAAGCTTGGGGTTAATCCAGTGACATCAGAAACAAAACAGAGCTCTTAGAAGTACTGAAAGCAAAAGAGCACAGCAATTTAATTTAAGCAAGATAATTCAAAAATTTGCTGCACTAAAAGCTTAAAAGTGCCATTTCATTAAATTGTGTTTTTTATTCATTTAAGATGACTGTCATGCCAAAGCTATTTTATTATTATATGTTAGGATGGAATGAAGCAAACAGTTTCAAAATAAAATAACCACATCATTTTAATTTTATCTTTCTGGTTTCTTAAAGTGAAGATCTGGATATTTAAGCCCAATCTTTTCTTGAACATCAAAGACAGTTTCCTGGGACTTTGATTTACAGTTTGCAACATCCCTAGAAGGGAAAGCCCTGGGAAAAGGTGTCTTGTCTCTGGCACAGAGCAGACACTTAACAGTTCCCTTCCAGAGATCAGCTCATTCTTGCCTTTGTAGACTTGCTGTGGATAAATGGAGGGTTTCAATTAGACAGTCTGAAATTCAGAAAATGACTCCCAGAACACCATTCCTGCCTTTGTGAATGTCCAGGTTCTTCAAATGCCCACTCTGGAATACGCATGCTCAGGAGATCAGGCCAGAGTCCTGGCCAACCTCTCACAGAGGCAGGGGGATTCTGTCCTTTGATATTGGGGACAACTTGACCTCCGTTTTCTGCCAGTCATTCTTCTGATTCTGGTCACACATTATCATTACACACATATATGACACAGCTGCTCTAGTGGCCACTGAAATGAATCCCTTGGTTAGTAGGTACAGCAGGGTCAGACTGGCTTTCTCAGGTAGCTTTATTTCAGGACCCTCTGGTAAGGGAGATTCACCTGGGCAGTTAGACCAGCAACCTAAGACGGTAGGCAGCTCCCACAGGGAGCGAGAGAGCCACGCACACTAGGGCCTACATTCTGGGCTGGGAGAGGAACTGTAAAGGACTGTGGAGGATATGAAGTTCCAACGGAGGAAACCTTACTCAGCTCACTCGGCCTTGGAATTCAGCTGCTTTCCCACACCGACTGTGAGGGATTCTGGGCCATTCTTTGGTCATTCAATTTCTCTAAACATTAGTTTCCCAAAGAAGACCCTATCTTGGACCCAAGCTCTGTCTGCTCCTGTACAGAATTTCCAATGCTAACTCTACTCCTAATTGTACCATCTGACAAAGATTATGTGGGTCCTTTAAGAGGATTTTTCCCTTTCCCCAGTTAGAGATCTCTCTAGTAATAAAATAACATTTGCTTTTTAAATGATTTTTATCATGAGTGCCACAGAGATTTTCCTCTAAAAGTACAGATAAATCACAAGAGTCAAATATGATATTCAGTGAAGTCTACATACAGACAGAGGAAAGTCACCCAGATGGGTTTCCTGAGAGCCTTTTAGCTAGATGGCTGAGCTCTGCCATCAAGAGCAGAGGTCACGAAAGAAAGCCTGTAGGTCAGATCTGGCCTGCTGCCTGCTTTTAAATAGCCCATGCATTAAGAATGATTTTTTTACATTTTTAAATGGTTAAAAACAAATTAAGAAATATTTTGTGACACATGGAAGTTATATGAAATTCAAATTGAGTATCCATAAATGAGGTTTTATTGACACACAGCCATATCCATTTTTTTAAGTATTATCGATGGCTGATTTCATACGATAATAGCAGAATTGTCTCACTAGACTGTGAGGCTGGCAAAGATGAAAATATTTACTATCTGGTCCACCCCAAGCTAAGGTGGATTCCTGTGTTTGCAGAAGGCTGTCTACTTTTGTCTTCTTAGTCTCTCTCGTGTGATTTGTGCCTCTGTAGCTGTCTCCTCAGTCAGTCACAGGCCAGACCCTAATGCTGGGGCAGGGTAATACAGGTTGAGTATCACTCAACCTATGGTCTGTAATCAGTTCAGAGGGTTGCAAGGTTCAACATAGTTGGTTGTGGCCAGAATTTTCTGTAATGAAACAAGACAAAAATATCAAAGGTGCTACTGTGGGTTGAATTATATCCCCCCCACCCTGCCGTATTTGTATGCTGAAGCTCAAACCCCAGTACACCTTAGAATCTGACTATACTTTTCCCTTAAAAATAGTTTTGAAGAGGAAATGAAATTAAAATGAGGTCATGAGAGTGGGCCCCGATCCAAATACAAGTGATATCCTTGAGTGAGGAGGAAATCTGGACATAGACAACACAAAGGGAAGATCACATGAAGACACAGGGAGGAGAAAGCCACTTGCAGACTAAGGAGAGAATCCTCAGAAGAAACCATCCAAGCCAACACATTGATCTCAGATGTCCAGTGTCCACAACTGTGAGGAAATAAATTTCTGTTGTTTAAGTCACCCAGTCTTGATATTTTGCTATGGCTGTCCTAGAAAACTAACATACGCATTCACATAGCATTATTTTATGGGAAATAAAAACTTTTTCTAATCATGCATGTGTTATGACAGACTTGTAATATAAAAATGTATTAAATTCTGTGTGTCATACCAAAATAAATTGAAGAATACTGTACTGAAGGGAACAGCATAAATATTTGTTAGCAAAATTACTAAGAAGGATATTCTCACTGAACCCTAAAAGAGAGGAGAGGAAAAGAACACTTCTTGAATATATTAGGTCTTTTTCCCACTGGTAATGGAGGGTAGGACCCAGGGCCTCACATGTGTTAGGCAAGTGTTCTACCACTGAGCCACACCCCAGCCCCATGTTAGAACTTTGCATACAGCATTTCATTTATTCCTGACAGTAATCCTATGTGATGAGCCATGTTTCATGATAAAGAAACTAAACTACAGAGAGGTTAAATAAGTTACTCAAGTGATAGAGCCATGTATATCTGACTCCAAAAGCTTACACTTTATTTCATATCATGAATCAATTTCTATTTCTATGAACCTGAGAATAGGTTGTATTAGACAATGAAAGAAAACATTTATAAGTAATAGTAGTTAATGTTTACCGGCTACTTAACGTGAGCCAGGTTCTGTGCTGGATTTCACATAAATGACCTTGCTCTATCCTTATTCACAACACAAGGAAATAGGTTCAACCCGTTTTTCATGGGAAGAAGTGAATCTAGAAGAAATTCATTAACTTGCCCAAGATTTGAAAGCTAGTGAGTTGCAGACCTATGATTTGAATCCCCACTAGTCTGATATTTGCACTATACCTCCTGCCCACCACAAACTCTTTGAATTGACTGTATTTATTGCCTGTCTGAATATACAACTGTTCAACTGGTAGTCTCTACTTGAAGAAAAAAAATGTATATTTTTTATTCATACATCCAACAAGTACTAACTATGTGCCAGACCTTCTTCCGAGAGCTGGCGGATACAATGGTGAACAAAACAGAAATCTCCCAATCATGGTGATCACATGGATAAAAAAAATGGTTAGTGATGGAACTATATTATGTAGATGAAAATCAGCTCCTGGGTAAGGGTAGTGACAAATAAGATCCAGGTGTGTTGAAGGGACAGGCCAAAGAAATTGCAGAAATTATAGAAAACAGAGGATGGTGGTAAGAAATTTCTGGTAATTTTATGTAATACCCCTTGTATTTGGGTTTACTGATCATGTGGTCATGTCTTGTCTCCAAGTAAACCAGAAATTTCTCAATGGCAGAGCCTAGTTTATGTGTTTAAACTAGGTGCTTGATATAGTATACAGTAGTTTTACTTTACATTTATTTTTTAATTTTTTATTATTAGTTGTTCAAAACATTACATTTTTTAAAAAGTTGTTTCCAAGAGGAATGTAGAAGTTATTTGGAGCCTATCAGATTAATGGCAAAAGTTGGATAATTCTTGGGAAGTCCCAGTAGAGGAGGATAGATCTTGCTCCATGGTATCAAAGATACGAACAATGAAATAATCATTTAACTAGAATTATTTTAGTTAAGTCAAATAAGATACAACTATAGTGCTTAAGAAATCAAAATGAGTGCCCAGTTACAAAACCATGAGAGAAAGTTAGACTGTTTTAAAAGAAAACCAGAACAAAAACATGAATTTCAACATGCCTGTGAAAAAGATATTTTTTCCTAAAGATTCTTTGCTTTTAATTTTATTTAGGATTCTTTTTTATATGTAGAAGGCTTATATTTTACTTAGTCAAGTCTATTAATCCTTCCATCGAGATACAATCAGAGGGGGCTTGGGATGTGGCTCAGTGGTAGAGTACTTGCCTAGCATGTACAAGGCTCTGGGTTCAATTACTATCACCAATAATAATAATAATAAAAGTACAATCAGAGAAGCAAATATTTTGATACCAGAATATTTACCACAGGGTTATTTATAATGTTAACTATGAGAATATTTATTTGCATAGTAATAAAATGATAAATGGCTAGATTTCTCTGTTCACACAATGGAAAACTTCATAGCTGCTATCTAATCACATCAGAAAATTAGCACAACTTAATATTAAATGAAAGACACAAAAATCACAATCACATGACACATATAATATATATGTAAACCCACAAAATAGGGAAAATATATGACATTATACTCTCAAAGTGTAACCAAGAGATATTCTTTTTCCTTCTTTATAGAGCACCACATTTTCTACAATGAAAACTTTAAAGTCAGAAAAAGAATATATATATATATATATATATATATATATATATATATATATATATATATATATATATCTATCTTTGAAAAAGTTTCAAAGAGAAGGTATACCTATAGTACCTCTACTGTGCATCTGTGATTTGCTGAGGACTTGGCCACAGAGGCCTCTGATGACCTTACCATGAGTGGCAAATTCAGGCAATGCTATTTTAAAATATGTGTTTCTAAACTCACTTGCAAAGATCTTTCAAAATAGATTCAACAGTGGCCAAGGGCAGTCATCAGGACAAAATAATAAATTATAATGAGTTCTTTTGGCTATTTGTCATGTTCCAGGCACCTTGTTAGGTACCAGAGGGCCAAATTAGGTTCTGGGAACAGATGACCCATGGGGCTGACATTGGTTCTATGCTTCTTGATCTCAGCAAAATGCAGCAGAAGGCAGGGCTGGGCAATGGGGTGGTTCCACCCTCAGTCCACCCCCCTCCCCCCAGTCTGGGCTCTGGGCTCTGGGCTCTGACCCTCTCTGGATATGTGGCCCTGAGAAAGGCTGGCTTCACCTCTCTGGCTCCAGCTACCTCATTTGTAAAACCAGGATAATCCTGACCCAGTTTGAAGCACTGTGGGGAAGAATAAGTGTAAAGTATTCCAGGCTTGTTTTTAATCTTTCCAGTGCCAGATGGATTCTCCATGTTAATAGGCAGTGCTGCTTCCTTCCTTTGGAAAATGTGTATTTATTCTTTAAGAACAAATAAAGGGTTGGAAATGAGGTTCTGTGATTAAAGGGAGGTTTTATCTTTTTCTTCCACAGAACATCCAGATTCACAGTTACAGAAATGAATATACACCATCACAAGCCCCCCACACCCCCAAAAAAGGTATAATGAGAGTTCAAGGTTCCAGAGAAGTTCAGTAACATTTCAAGAGCAAAGATAGGCAAGAGGCAGAGAGTCATTAGGGAACTAATTCCATTATGATCAGCACTGCAAAAATCTATAAAATTAACTCACAGTTTCCCTTTCTTTCATTTAGGAAAGGTAATTTTTTAAAAAGCAACATTTGAAAACAAGTTTTATAAAACTTACATTTCTAAGAAGAGTTCTAAGGGGCACTGGAAGGATACCAACCATTATGTTCAAATCAGACATTAATGTGCAAATACCTCCTCTTCCCTCCCAGACTGAGATCGTTTTCCAAACATCGGGAACATCAGTACAAATTAATGCCTTGTTACAGACAGAAGAGAGGGTGGAGAGGGCTGGGGGAGCACAGAGACCTGAAGATGAGGTGTGCTAGGGAGATCTTCCCCTTGTTGGCTTTTAAGAGGGCAAATGACTGAACAAACACACACTTGACACAGCTCCAACTCCCAGGAGTCCCATCTGATGGAGAAGATTAAGGATATTTTCTAGATACAAAAATCTGTTTCTATAATATCTTCAGGTTCTTTGTAGTCCTGCCACAGCTAGGATTGGTAAATGGAATTGTTCAGACATCTTCACAGATACCTGGTCCAGAATCTCCACCCCTCAGTTCTTATTTTGTGATGCTATGGGAATAACCACCCAGGCCCAAGCCTGTTTACTTGGCTCCGCCTTGTGGGTGGCAATTGGTTTGATTCTCATGCTGGGGCTCCTGTGCCTTCTCCACCTACTACACCCTTGTTACTTCTGAACCTCCCAAATGCTCCAGCCCCCCCATCCCCCAGCACAAATGTGCAGGAACGAGAATTTGCAGGAGCAGCAGTCAAGGCAGCACTCCAACACTGATTCCTGATTAAATATGAACAAACCTCACAACTTCTGACCCGGTTGGGGCAGTACTGCACGAATGGCCACAGTGCAGGCTAATGTTCTGAAGGACATGATGAGTGTGTTATGAAAGACTCAGTCAGTGCTCTGCTCTTTAAAAAGGAGTTGTAAATATTATCTTTAAAATGCTTGTTGATGCCCTGTGGGTATGAGTCACTTTGTGAAGCAGGATCAAAATGGATCCTCTTATTATGGGTTTCTGCCAGCTCTTTGATTCTAAACAACTTTATTAATGTTAATAGGAGTTATGCACACATCAATGAGAAAATAAATTCCTTGGGTTTAGGGGAGCTTCAATTAATGATCTGTAATAAGCAACGTAAAATGCTTTTTAATTTTCTTTCAAGTAATTATATACTACCCTGGAAGAGCTGAAAATTAGGCACAGGTCTCAGCCCAGGGTAGGAAAGGCCTGGGGGGATGGGAGAACAAGGCTCTCCGGCTCTTTGGGGCTGTGCAAGGAGGTCCCAGTTATCACTGGTGGGAGTGTAGGGGGGTGGAGGTGGGGGGGTATACAACTTGCCGAAGGGAAGACAAATGTGATGAAGGGAGAAGGAAATACACAGAGTGAGACTGATGCAGAAGGAATTTACTATCATCTAAAATAGGGACAACTGCAACCGGGCTTCCCAAGTCTGTCACAGCACTGTTCCATTGCTTCCGAGCATAAGTTAATGCCTCACTGACTTCCAAAAATACCAAGATGAAATGAGGATTTAAGTTGCAAGGATGATGCAGCAGAATTCCTGATGAACAGGTTATTTTGCAGTGGCACAGAGCTTGTCTCCAACTTCTGGAAACCCAGCTTTCAATTTAACCCTCTCCTGCCTAGGCCTGCGATTCTCTCCTCAAGGCTTCTCATGGGAAATGAAATGCCAGATCACTGGTATCCTCTGAGGACAATGAGTGGGATCCGTGGGGGCTGCTGCAAGAGACAGCATTAAGTGGCAAATGCCTAAATTCCATGATTTGAAAGAGAATAGGTCAAAAATCTCAAAACCGTATGTGTTGTTCCATACTTAATCTCCTTAAGCTTCCTTACATTTGGTCCTCATGCTTAACAGATAGTAGAAAGAACTCTTTCAACAAATAACAAGATCCCCAACATTAAGGACTAGACATTCAGTGACAGATGTGAGGAGATGTCTGCACAGAGCTGCTGAGAGCTTAGTTTCACTCCCAAGAGATCTGGAAACACGGCCTGCACCACTGACAATGCTGCAAGTATTCAAGTAGTCCTCCAATCTCTGGTGGCAGGGGGGACGTCCTTTGGCTCAGTGGTCATCTTCTACTTGGCAGATTTCAGAGCACTTTGGGTCTAAAGGGGTTTTGCATTTAAACATTGTAATGTAAGCCATTTCCATTACAATCAAGGCAGGGCTTCGTGCACTGTACATTTTTTTCAAGGGAGATTTCCATTTTTCCTCTACCCTTGCTTTGTCACCATGAAGCAGAACAAATGGTTAACTCTTAGGACATGTATAGCAGTAAATAAACAAACATATACATGGGAAAAAAATTGTTGGTTGAGGAAATAATTGATTGGGTAATGCTGGAATTTCAAAATTCAACAAGAACTTCCATACTAGTCACAGACATATCTGGGAATACATTACTCACTTTGAATTATCAGTAGCTGGGAAGTCTCTCCAATGGTCCAGATCACATTAGAAAAACATGAGCCAATTATAGAAAATAGCAAGTACATCTAAGACTATGAGATAAATGGTGCCTGTTTTTGGATCCTTCCTCTCACTTTCGTTGGTACTAGAGAAACATATAAATGTTCTGGAGACAATATATCTATGAGTAGACTTTGAGAAAAGAGCTTTGTTTCTTGCCTGTCATGAATTTGTTGGGCCCAGTAGAAGATCTCTGTGTAACAGGTGACTGAACAGAGTCTCAGATACTGGGCAGGTGACAATGAAGACACCAGAGAAGACACTAAGATAAGGCGCCATCCCAACATTAAAAATGTTTGGGGGTATGCGGCAGATAAGCTAAGTTAGGTGACACATCCCAAGTCAACTAAGAATTTAATATTTAACCACTGACTACTTACCAAGATGGATATAGAGTGGGTCTTGAAGAAACTGGGGTAAAACATCTGGATTTCTCAATCATATATGTTTTTCTTGGCTAGGAAATCATAAAATCTGGTGCCAGAACATGACCAGGATCCAGCTGCAGTTCTGAGAATGATGGAAATCAGCAGGCTTGCTGTTTATCCACTTTTCTCTAGTAAAAAGGACCCACCGGCTTGGGGACTGTTCACAGGCTCCTCCATCTGCCTCAGAACAGCTGCTCCTCACTAGGCTGTTACCAGGGCATGCTGCTTCTTCAATCTGAACACAGTTTCTGGCTAATTGATAATATATTTTTAAATTTCCTAAATCAGATGCCTGTCAGATATACACATTTATTTGTCTCCTCAAAAAGTATTAATTCAAACACTTTAAACATTTGGGCTTCATTTAAAAGAGTTTTTTTTTTTAACTGTGCTAATTTTATGACTTGACTCTGGAAGTGAGACTTTTCCTTATAATTTTTTTTTAATCAAGAGATAACATTAATAAATGTCCAAAAGGGTTTCTTATTCTCAAGCCACTGAGTTGAGTGGTAAATGAGATTTACCTCAAGGTAAGTCATGAGGCCAATCAGATCCTGGTCAGTTTGATTCATCATATGTCCTCAGCTTTTTAGTTTCATATTCTCTAACCTATAAAGAGGAGTCAAGTATGAATATTATTAAGGTCACTGAAGGAAGTGGCCCACTTCATAATGTTTTGAGCCAGTGACTCTTGGGGATAGGTAGGGAAAACCACCAAGTTGAGCAATATAAGGACCCTGAACAATATGGTGTCCTTACCTATGGCTTTGACTATCTAATGCTTAAGACTATCACTCCTGAGATATAAAAGAAGCAACTTGTCGAGGATACCTTCATTTCTGTAGCCAACAGTGCATATGAAGAAATAATCTGTGGGAGACAGATGCACACAGAATTTCAGCTTCCCAAAGAAACCATGATCCGATTATAAGAATATTTTGCTTTCCAAGGAAATACCAGGAAATATCCATCAAGTCGGGAACAGAGCAAACCACATGAAAGGAGAACAAGAAAAGCATCCTCCTTCCGAGAAATAACCTTTTCCCCTCCAAATAGTTTCCCACGTGCTAATTTACTGGGGGGATAAGACAGTGTGAATACAGCCTCTGGTTTCACTGACGTGTCTTCTCGTTCTCAGATCCACAGTTTATGTTGAAAACTGCTAAAGTAAACCAAACAAACTATAAGAGAACATTTCATTCCTGTGAATTTAAAAGCCAAGAAGAGACATCATGGTCCTGAAAGTATAGAAGGGCCATACTTAAGGATTCAGGGACAACAGAGCAAAGTCATGCCTTAGAGAACAGCCACATCTCCGGCCACCAAGAAACTCTCAACCCTGGAGAAACTGGACAAAAACCTCTCCCTGAGAAGAGCATCTTCGTTTACTTTCTTGTCTTCTCCACAGGGATCTGCTGGGGTCTCTGGGAGTTCAAAAAGAATGATTGCTCTATTACATTTCTGTTCCAGACAGGAATGGGCTACTACATGGCCAAAAAAAAAAAAAAAAAAAAAATATATATATATATATATATATATATATATATATATATATATATATATATATATATATAAATAAATTAAAGCCAAAAGGTAGCAAAACTTGAGGTTTCTCTTTCATTCTACCAAGCAGCCAGGTTTGGGAAACAGAGATGATGTGCCTTGTATTACATCCAATGCAACGAGGGACCTAACCTTCATGTTTTGTTCCAGTCTTTGCTAACCGGATGTAAAACACCCAGCCTCTGGGTAATAAGGGGCTACCCAGGCAGCACTTACACCACCAGAAACGGAAATGAGGGCCATGACTCATAAGCAGAACATGGCCCTGCCCACATGGTGCTGAAGTGCTGTGTGGAAACTTGGGAGGATTCGATAAGAACCCGCTGTGTCAGCACCACCCTGGAGAACTCTGTGAAGACTTGAGAAACCCTGATTCTGCTCCAGGCTTCTCTGGTCATTCTTCCTGTGGCTTGAATTGTCACACAGCTCCATCAGTCCTCAGCTTCCTTATAAAACAAAGGCTGGGCCAAGTGATTCCCATGGCCAGCTTTCACTCTAACCCCAGGGTTAACCTCCAGGAGTGTCTTGCAACCTTCATTAGTCCACCTGAGGGGCCTCTCAGAGTGACCTCACCTCAGTCCTGTGCCCCCTCTGCCACCCGACACACCACCTGGCAGTTTGATCCTCCAATGCAACCTCAATGAGTGGTCAAGGGGTAAGAAGACTAGCTTTGAATGCTTCTTTCTCACTAACTAAGAGACTGTCCACCACCCTCCCTACTAGCCTTGGTTTCCCATCACTGAAGTTTCTGCAGAACTGCCAAATGTCAGGGACTCCACCACTGTGAACCCAGTTGTCTCAACCACCAGATAAAATTCAGGATGTTGGGTTAAATTTAAATTTCAGATAAATAATTTGGGATACACTTATATTTAAAAATGATTCAAGGCTGACTGAAACTCAAATTTAACTGGGCAACCTTTTTTTTTGTTGTTGTTAAATCTGGAGACCCTGCACATGATAGATGCTGCTGTTTTGGGTGTTGGTACCCTAACCCTAACCCTGTCTCACCTAGCCAGTCTTTATACAGAATCAAACCACCACTGCTCTGACTCCTGGGTCTTAGGAGCAAAGGTCTATGGGGTTCAAGTTCTTTCTTCTTAATCCTCCTCATCCTACCTGGGCCCCTTTTTGCTCCTCCTATTAGGGGTCCCCTCCTCCCCTGATTATCTATTGACCACCTTTCCAACCACAGGCTCCATACCTTGGCCGATGGAATCAATGCATGACACATGTCACTCATCACTTGATGAGTCATCAACCCGCTCTGAAGCAACTGCCTTTTTTTAAAAGGTCATTTGCAGCCTCAAATTAAAATGATCAAATTACAGGCCTTCTAAAAATTGAAGTGAAAAAAGATGTAGGCTGTGTGAACAAAAGGCCTCGGGGGTGGGGCAGCTGGTACCACTGTGGGAGTTGGCTCTCACCATGGTTCCCTGAAGCATTCCTGCTCCTAAGGAACCTTAGCATCTGCATCTCATTTACATTGTGGAAAACACAAAGCCTGATTGACTTTCTCCTTTTTGACTGGCTTTGAACCCGCGATCCTCCTGCCTCATCAGTATCCTCTGGCCGCCGGTCAGGTGGATTCTCTGCAGGTCCAGCACTGCTCTCCTGGAAGGACTTGTCCCTCAGACCTTCTATCCAGGGTGATCCTTTCCCTTAATATCTATAACCCATTAGCTAAAAGCACTCCACCAAACCACCAAAAGGAAGAGACTTAAAATGAACGAAATGGCAAAACAGAATAAAATAGTTACTATCTTTCTTAAGCAATTAGTCCTCAGCAGAGTGTCCTTCCCTTGAACTTTTGGGAAGACAGAATTGCCACATGTCCTGGCCCACTACTGAAAGTGAGTTATTACTAAGTTGGGACTGTGAAATTCAGTTTTACAATTGTGTACACACTCTGCAGGGTAGCTGGAGACACCAGGGGGTTTGTCCCACTGACTCAGCTGGATACATCTGCCAATTATCTTTATATCTTTGCTCTGAGATTAGGATGTATTTTTTTTTAAAGATAATAATAAAGTGCTATTGGGGATGGGGAGGGTCTGGGAGACAGGGAGTGACACTCTCTGAGAATGTCACATGCCCTAAGAGTTTTACATTCTCATTTAATCCTCCCAATAGTCCAAGGAGAAAGGGACCCCTTGGTCCAAGCAGAATTTGAGCCTGTGTCTCTAGGTCACCATGCCCATTGTCTACCATGCCCCATTTGTTCCATCCAGACTACTGAGCTCTGATTTCCCCTGGGACAGTGCAAGGCTGATGCTTCCCCAGGCGTGCTCACTCACAGATACAGACTATGCATTTCATGGGCCTATAACAAGGGCTCTACTGAAGAGATTTATTTTAACAGAGGACTTATTTATAACTTTTTTTTTTTTTTGCAACAAAACAGTGTCCATTATTGAGATAATTACATTTCATATCTTGAGATATACTTTGGTAATCTACAAGAATGTCTTCTTAGCAGATGATGGTGAGGAACTTCGCAGCAAGGCAGATGCTGACTGGGCTTTGCTCCTGGACAACAGGAAGCAGTATCTTCTCTTCAAAATCTTGCCAGTGAGCCAGAGGAGTCCCATCCCTCCTGCTATGTATCAGTTCAATATTGTTTACAAGGAGTTGAAAGAGCAATTATTCCCATTTTTCTTAAAGTAACTTTATTTACTTTTTGCATTACATTTGTAGAATAATTCTTATTTATAACCAGAAGATATGTCTCTTGATCACTCACTCACTCATCCTCAGGTAACATTAACCACATGGCACAAAACAGCAGGATCTAATGCCCTTAATTAGTTTTTGTTCAGAATGCTAGTCAGAACGCTAGTGATGTCTAGTGACTTACAAGATCAATGGTTGCAAGGACCTTAGAGCCATCTAAGTGTCCCCAAGTCCAGAAGCCTGCATATTCACCACCTCTGCAGGGGATTTTAGAACACCCCCATGTTTAAGAACAATACTGATACAGAACACATTGCTGTTGAATTTGATGCCAGAGGTCAGTCCCTCTGGAACCAGTTAGCTTTGCTGTACCCTCTAGCCGTCAGGGTACCAACAGGAGAGAGGTGGTACCTTCAAATTGTGATAACTTGAGGAGAACTTAACAAAGGGGTATTTACAATGAAATGAGCAGGGGAAAGGAAAACTACAAGGCCTTGAGTGGTCCAGTAATGGGGGGAAGCAGGTAGGGGAAGGCTTTTATTACTTACTGAGACCTGAAGGGAGAGGTGAGGGGGCAGACTCCTTTAGTCTGGGACAAAAACACTGGTGGACAGGACTGCCCCATAGGAGTCACTATGGGTTGCTGCTCGTCAGGAAAGACCCCACAGGGAATGAATACCCTGATCTCATTCTCTTCCCTCCCTCCAATTTCTGGGTGAGCCCCTTGCTAAATCCAACTAGAAACCAGAGGTGAAGGAGCCCACTGAGGTAGAACATGGAAGTTGCTTCGTTGGGGCCCAGAGACTAGTAGAGAAGGGTGGAGAGTATTTGCATGCAGAGGAGTATGGAGAAGACACCTGAGAGAAAACCTAGAAAGAAAATACACCAGGGAGTGTGGAACCCACCATCACCACAGAGAAAGTCATTCCCCCTGCACAACTGAGATGTACCACTCCCGCTCAAAGCAACTGATGCTACAGTTAACTATGATTTCAAAAGGGCACAATTTTGCCCAGGCAAAGGTGCATTTCAAAAGTAAATTCACAAGTTACTCATCAAATACTTATGGGGCAAATATTCTGTGAAAGAAATAATATTTTACTTTAGCCATGTAGAAAAGGTCTTGATGTATTTTATGTTTAAACTCAATAGGGCTACCACTGAGGAAAGTGTTTTATGAAGCCCCTGCTGCTATTTTTTTTTCTAAAAGAAGCAAAAATAAATATATTATGGAAAAGGAGAATATCTGATTTTGAAGTGGAAAAGTAATAAGCTTCAACTACATGCAGAGACCACAGCACAAGTGACCACTGTTTTCTTTTTAATATGTATGTTTTTCCCGTTAGGTTTTCCCTCCGTCTTAGCAGACAAATGCATAATGTGCGTCCAGGTGGCCTGAAATAAATGGGCTAAGGGATAGACTTATCTTTCAATTTTCATCACACTAACATTAGTTCTACACATCATGTTTGATGGGCATTCTTTACTCTATAGTCACCTTCAGTGGGCAGCCCATGAGACCTTTAAGTTTCTCTGTATGTGTGTTTCTTCTCACTGGTGTAAGTGAAGGAAGCAGTCTCCGGAGTTCCCTAAATTGGCTGTGTGGCACCTGGTGGCACAGAGAATGGTGTGTGCTTCCACAGATACCTTAGGTGATGTCAGAGGCATTCAGAGGGGGAACTAAATAACCTAAAACATAATATGAGAGCCTGTGGCTTTTTCAATACTTTTCACTTTCTTGAACATCAAAGTCTCAGGTGGATGGTGGCATGCCTGGGACACCCCTCTGTAATACTGGCTCCCTCCCTCATCAGAGAGGTATGGATTTAGACTTAGGATCTTCTACAGGCAAGAGCATCTCTTATTTTCACTGACTGGTTTTAATATCTCTCAAATGATATTTTTCCACTTGAGGTGGTCATGTATAGTCTTCTAAAATACCAAATTTAGTAGAAAAAATTCAAGGGAAAAACATAAATAACATAGGTGGCCCATGTGGTGTACAAATGACAACAGTTTGGGAAATCTGACGTAATGCTAAGCATACCCCATGAGTCAGAGACATCTAGGTTTTAGTTCTAATTGCCACTGAATAGGCAATAATTACTAATTTTATTGCCTTATAAAGAAACAATTCTTTCATTGAAAGTAGTCGCTCTTATGGTCACAGAGCTGCAGCTAAAAGAAAGTAAAATAATTTGTAATCTGAATCCTCTCTTGTTCATAACATAACAGAGTTGCCTGTGATAAGTGACTAAAATTAATGTCTCAAGATTTATATTAATAGTAGGATGAAAACCAGGGGACCAAAGTTATGAAGGGAGAGGAGAAGAAGCTAAATGCCCCTCTCCTTGTTCACTAGCATCAGGAATAACAAGTGGGCCTTTGGCTGTCACTGGAATGTGAAGAGAAAGAGAAAGAGAACCCTGATTCACATAAGGCCTTCATTGAGAGTGTTACAAGGCCATTGGCAGAATTGAATTACAAAAGCAATCTGTCATGGTATGTGAATCCTTTTGATGGTAAAAATACTGCATATTCTGGTAAAAATACTGCATATTCTGTGGTGCTGAGCTGGGAAAACACTTTGAATCGTCACCTACCACGTGAAATGTGAATCTCTGAAATTTTTGTTCAGTTGTTCCATTCTAAGTCACCCTAAACTCCAAATTTTAACCTCTTAAAAAATTTACATTCATGCTCATATTCCTGTCACGTTAAGATCTCAGGAAACACTAGCTTAACCAATGCATGGTGTCTTTTCTTCTCAAGGCGAGTGTGAAGAAGCCCAGGGACTGGGTGCACTCACACCCACTTCCATGCACACTTGCACACCCTTGCTTGCTCTCCCTGCTCCCAAGTCCAAACCCACCCTGTGGGCAGAGTCAGAAAAAAATGCCGCCGGGCCCACTCCAGGAAGAGGTGTTTGAAACAGTGCCCTGTCCTCCACGACCCTCATTTATGCTCCTGCTTTGTTAAATCCCACATCTCAGCAGACCTCACTATGGAGCTGGGGGCCCTTTTCCTATACACTGTCTGTTCTGTCTGTTGTTTACTTGTTTAAAAAATATTTCTACAATGCATCCATTGTTTTCCATTCACTATATAATTGCACGATACATTGGCAAGCAACAATTCTTCCATGAATAAAAGTGTGTTTACCAAAGAATAACTGGAGTTGCTTGGCACTGGGAGCAGGCCTTGCCCAGCACCAGCTGATGTATGTTACAAACATGGCTGTCCGTGGCCTTCTGGCCTTGTTGAACACACAAGTAGTCAGTAGTTGATAATCCTAGGCCCTCAGTTTTAGCCACACAAGATAGAGGGATGCTCTTTTTAATGATGTATAATTTCTTGAGACTTATTAAGTTGCTAAAATGATAGGAAATAAACTTTGATTTTACTTAAGTCATATAGATTCAAAAGGTTTTAAACCTGTCCTAATAGATAGTAGCTGATCTGGGGAGGTGTTCATAAAACACAGTGTTCATAACACATGTATTACCATTACTGGACAACATGGGTCAAACTGCTTCTGTGCTTTTTACAAGAATATAGCTTCACAAAGAGACTTGTTTGAGGACAAAAGGAAGATCAGGGCGCCAGGAAACACAGTCTCTCAAAGCACATCTATACTATATATTCTGTGGGTCACTGTTTCACCCTTGTCCCCTTCAAAGGGAATCTGTTCTGCTTATAGCTTAACAGCAGGTCATGTGAATACAGCTTGCCCACTACAAGATTGGACAGGGGTGAAAACCTGACCAAAGAAAGACTCACCCCTCTGCTAGATAGGAACCCACAAGTTGTGTAGCTTGGCTTAAAAAGAAAAATCAAACCAATCAGATTGCTCTGCCGGGAATTTGGAATTAGAAAATGGAGAGGCTGATACTAGTTAGCTGTGGGTTGCTAAATTAATAATCGACTTGGGTGCCACAGGGTTCATTTGGGGGCAAGCAGAGGAAGCTGGTCTGAAGAATGGAGTAGACAGAGGACACAGAGACCATAGATTTAGACTGGGAGAGACAGAGACCTAGACCAGGAGAGTAGGCTCTGTTCTGAATGGCTTTTTGGCTCCCAAGAGGGCTGCTATTTCCTATTCTTAAATTCTCTGAGATTTCTCCATTTAAGAGTAAACTCTCTTCACCGGAGGCATCTCTAACAGGTCTCCGTTCTTGCAACTGAGAACAAGTTCTAAAGATGTCAATGACCCACAGAGGTTCTATGGGCCGACCTGAGACACTCATGATTATAGAGAGAATATCCGCAGTGCTATGAAATAACACTAAAGGGAAGAAGACTTGCAAGTCTTTGGATGACGACATTAACACTCAAAGGCCATGGCAGTTTGAAAGAATCTAGATATTATTTGTTAGAGTTACATGTAAAGTCTTTTATGTAGGATTTTAAAAATCATTTGCACAGGACAGGATAGGGGTAAGCCAGGCAAGTGGGTCAGTATGTCACTATGTCCTGGTTGAACCATATTTGTAGAACTTATCTCTTTCTTCATCAGAAAGATGGGGCTATGCTTGCTCTGTTCACCTAGCAATGCTATGGAGAGGCACAAATGAGGAAATGCATGTAGTAACTGTGAAAACAGCAATGCTCTCATATAATATTCCACTTATTACTAGTATATGATTAAGAAAACTCCCATACTAGTTAGCTGAATGGAATATTTTAGTTTCCTTCAATTCCAGGACCCAATGCTCTACCAAAATTGCCTCTCTGATTGAAATATCCCTGTGTGTACACACACACATTTTTAATTTTAGAGAGGAAGAGAGTAAACAGAAATGAATGAATTCATTATCCACAAAGTATTCTGTCCCCCAAAAACATTTCTGATAGAAAATATTTCTGAATTGCTGCTCTGAATAATAAAACTAATAATTATCCATGGAGGGAGACTATTTGAGAAGGAAGAAGAGTATGCACATTAGTTTCCTGGTGAGTGTTGGAGAAAGAGGAGAGTAGTGTTTGGTCCACCTGATGCACGAAGACAGCTGCTGGCTCTCCAGGCAGCACGGCTAACCAGGAAAGCTGCTGCAGTCTGGAAACTGCAGCACAAAGGAAAAAAACTATGTTCCAGCTCCCAGGGATCATGTCCAAGGATCCTCTTGGCATGTGGGCAGTGCTCAAGATGTATATGGAATTGTGTTGGACTGAACCTGGCCCAGAGGCAGCCTTTTAAAGAGTGTCCTACATCCTTGGGTGGAAGTCGGACAGGCGTAGAGCTAAACTGGTTGAAGTGAAAAGCAGAGCAGCTGCTATCAGCACTGTGTCTAAGTGAGCAAGGGGCATCTGGGAAAATAGAGCTGTGACTGGCTGGGCAGGAGAGGAGGGTGTCAGGCCTCTGGGAAGAGGCAGGGCAGATGGTGATGCTTCAGGGGAGTGTAGCAGAAATGCCCACAGCAAAACCCCGGGACTCTTTCATCTAAATGGATGTGTTAATGGCTCCCATGGAGCCGGTATAAGAGGGCTTAGCACATATGCCTTGTCTACTGTACTGGCTGTAAATAACCCATGTGCTTCTCTGTGCCATCTGCTTGGTGTGCACTTTGTGGAACTGTGTGAAGAAAAAAAAAGGGGGGGGGGGACAAATGGCTAGAAATGCTTAGAAACCAAATATGCTTACACAGCTAAATTATTACACTTCCTTTAAGAGAGTAATTAAAGAGCAATTCCTGGACAAAGAATGAGGCCAGAGACAAGTCTCCTACCACTGGATTTAATCAATCTTGACTTAGTCACACTTAACCATTCTCAGCTACAATTTCTTCATCTATAAATGAGGGGTCTGTCACTCACTCTCCTCAGAGTAGTATTTGAAAATTAAATAATGTCTAAAACATGAAGTTCTTTATATAAAAGACATTATGAACGTATAAAGTACTTTTATAGAGTCATGTGCCAAGCTTACTTGTAATGGTTGCTCTCATGTGCTCAGTGAGGTTGCTCATGCATTTTTTTAGTTCATTATAATTTTATATAAACAACAAATTCATTCATTAAACAACTATTGAGTAAGTATTTGCTTTTTTTTCTAATTTTATCAGAATATGCCTACAAATATAGTTGTGTTGTAAAATCACAGACTTAGAGTGTCCTACATTCACACAGATGCTCTTGTGTGTTGCAAGTAAATTTCCAAATGATATAGTTGGATTTGTGTTCTCAAAAGTTAAATATCTGGTATTTTTCCTCTTCTAGATCTGAGATTTTCTACAACTTAGTGATTCGAAAAAGTTCAACAGAGAACCCAACAACTCCAGGAAAACTCTATAAAACCCAGCATGACCTGGGAAATGAAATGCAACCTTGCAAGAAGAATTCTTCTGTGTTAATCTCCTTCACAAAACATGTTTCATCCTAATGGGATTCCCCAGAAATAACATGGGTTAAATTTTGATAAAATGAATTTTCAGTATTGCTCAATTAGGTTTTATGGCCTTGAACTTTGACTTCTCCAGAATTGCTTAGAAGAAAGGAGAGGTAGTGAGTATAGTGGTTAAGGGTTAGTATGCAGGCTGCAGACAGATCTCTGCACTACTAAGAGTAATCAAACTAAGAACTTACATTAACTCTTTCACCTCTCTAGGCCTTCATTTTTATCTTCTACAGAAGGGAGATAACCGTAACCCCTATCTCACAGGATTTTCAAGAAGCATCAGTAAAGGTCTTAGCACATGGTAAGTTTTGAATGCATGTCACAGATACCTTCATTGAGTGCTAACAGATCTCAGAATCTGCACAGATGTCAGAGTGTCATCAAAGAGGTGGGCCTTGAAACTTGAAAGTGGGTCAAAGATGGGTAGGGAGCCCCTGCTATTTCTAAGTTCCCAGGGATAGAAGTGCCAAGAAACTAGAGGGAAGTGGCTCTTCCTTCCAATCTGTCCCACTGAGACACAAACTGAAGCAGCACTAGCAAATTTTCTCATCTTGGCCTGGAGTGTTTCCCTGCCATCTTAAGGAGAAAGCATACTGTTTGCGTTAGAGGAGGTTTTTTGTTTTGC
Source organism: Marmota flaviventris (assembly GCF_047511675.1). NCBI lineage: Eukaryota > Metazoa > Chordata > Mammalia > Rodentia > Sciuridae > Marmota > Marmota flaviventris. The sequence goes on along the minus strand of NC_092503.1, from coordinate 51,861,184 downwards.
GTTTTTTTAAACTAAGAAAAGCGTTGAAGTAAATTTAGTTTTTGACTTCTTTCAGTAGGTAAATTTCCATCTTCCCTTTCAATGAAGGGTTGAAAACAATAAAGAATCTGAAATAGAAAAAAAAGTTTATACAAAAAAATTTATAAATGTAGTATATAAAAATATATACTGTATTGAATGAGAGCTAGAAAATACATACCTAAATTATGAATTTCACCCAGGGATGAGACTATTTTCAAGGAAGAATGCCAAATGCAATAAATATTTAAAAATATCTGGTTAATTCAAGACTTCAAAACAACCTAATACTTGTTCTATAATAAAAATTGGAAAATATTATTAAGACAATGCTTTCTAAACTAAAATGAATTCACACGAAAGTCCTATTGTAGTGGGGGCAGAAACATAACTGAGGATTTTGTTGTTGGACACAAAGATTCTGTGTTGGACATACAGAAGCTTGAGTGTGAGAATATTTGAGTTCAGAAAATTTCATGAAATTTAATTCCTGGACAATCTCATCATGCAAGGCGGGCCACCTGGTGAAGTCACAGCCTTATATGTATGTATGCTTTAAAAAAAAGGTTTCACAGTTAGGCCTTTTTGAAGATTGGGTTTCCCTTAAAATAAATTTGATGAACAAAACTTTAATTTCGACTCTTCAGTTAATACAACTGTCTCATGAAATCCTGCTCAGCCACACTGAAAGAGACCTAGAAAACAGAGAACGGTCCAGAGCAGCTGCCTATTCAGGAAGTCCACACTCAGTGCAAGACCATTTCCAGGGCCCGCTGGGAAGGCAGAGTGTGGACTGGCTCCCAACACAGCCTCCTGTGGTCTGAAAACTCTTTAAACATTTATTTCCCAAGTAACAGAGAAAGCAGTCATATTATTTCTGATTGCATAATAAGCAATAGATTGAAGAATGAATTAGGAGAACTGAAATGTTTTAACTGTCCAAAATATCTTTCAATTACACTTAATCTTCATTCTTACAAAAAAAATTATTACAAATGTGTACACAAGCAAAATTCTTTATTAAACCAGTGTAAAAAACAAAACAAAATAAAACAAAACTAGATTAACTCTCCCTCTCAATGTTTAAGAATGATGGGTATATATTTGCTGAGATGCAAATTGCTGTACAGTTTTAGTATAGTTCCGCTTCTATAAAATAAACATATAGAGAAAAAGGTACTAAAATAAAATATCCCCAAGACCAGACACATTGGTCATTCGTGAATGATGAAATTTCAGTAATGGAGTTATATTCTTCTTTAAGCTCCACTAATCTGGTTTAAATTTTCTGTAATAATAAATATGGCATTTATTATATTAAATGCCAGGAACATGCAACATGCTTTCTTCATCTCACTGATCCTCTTAGCTTTGCAAGGTGGGTGTTGTTATTCCTGCAGATGTGGAAGCAGAGACCAAGGGGATTAGCACTTGAGGGTTGGGGAACCAGAACTCAAGCAAATATGCCCCCTAACCATTGTGCTACTGCTGTATTTCACATATGGCTGGAGGGGAAACCACATTTTAAAAAAGAGCTAAATGCTACATAACCAGGTGATAAGCTAAATGGAGACAAAATGCTTCTAGGCATTTACCACTTGAGATTTTTATTAGGTTCTCCCTAAACACCTCTATGATTTTGCTCTATTTTTAAAACTGGCATGTACAAAAGAAAACTAATAAAGACGTAAAAATTTAAACAGGTATTACACTCAAAGGATAAATCTTACCCAAGACACACTACTAGATTTAAATCTCTTGTAATAGTTACCCAATGCTAAACCCAACTTGGTTTAAGGTAGTAAGAACATTTATCCAACATCCTCACGGTAAGGTTTCAGTTACCCGTGATAGGCGACCTCCCATTAATTTCAATCTTAACTTGCAGAAGAAAGTGGAAAAGATCTTCCCCCTTAAGAGGGATAAAATTAAGATAATAGATCATAAAGAAAAATAGACCATCTGGAGGTCACTATTTTTTAGTAGTTAAAACTTCCATTCTAAGCACACTAGAAATCCAAGAACTGTAAGTTAAACATGGGAACATCATTCTACACCTGTCATATTTGCAGAGATGTTAACCAGTAAAAAATATTATCATAAGAGTATTGAAAAACTGGCACCATTTTATACTTTTAGTAGAATGTGATTAGGCAATAAATATGGATCCAACATCAAAATGCGCAAACCTGCTGACCAGCCAATTCTCCTAGGAACTCATCCTAAGGAGAAAACGTAAGTATGCAAAGACATATGTTGCAGACATATGTTGATGTTCAATGCATGTTGCTTCTAACAGAAAACCAATAATATACAAAATATTCATGGATAGAGAAATTTCCTGCTGCTGTATCCTCAGTGAAGTGTCTACTATGTGGCAGGACTAAAAATAAACATTTGATGAATGACTGGCAACATGAATAAATTAATAGGATACAGTTAAACTAATTTAATTTTATACATGAGCATTAAAGTTTTTGATGTAAAAATATATTCAACAACACAGAAAGGAATCCATAGTGTTTATTAAGTGCTCACAACAGAATAAAGACTAAGCTGTATATACAATCCCAATTATATAAACCACATATGTCTACCTATGTGTGTGTGTGTGTGTGTGTGTGTAGATTTCCAGAGGGACAATATAGGTGGGATTTGGATAACTTTTATATTTTGAATTAAAAATAACAACAACACTAACTATATATTTTCTACTTGGTTGGGGGAAGTTCTGTCCCACTCATTCAGATGATAACACTATTAAGTAACAGATGACAATCAGAGGATAAAATTGAAGATAATTTCTTATCCTTGATTTGTTAAATACTGCTATACTAGGAGTGTATCTGTCTGCAAATTACTCCTATAACATGCCCAGCAGAATAAACACAAGGCACATCCATTTCAAACAGATGCAGCAGATGATCTGGTATACATCTCACCAAAAAGAGATTTGGTACATGCTACTTCACTATTTTAACTTCATCTGTTCCTAACCCTCTGAACCCACTATGTTAACTTTCTGGCTGACCCTCATCACCCTAGGATGCTCTCCCGGACTCTATCCATCCAGGGCATTCATTATTGACTGTCTCTATCTATCTGTCAGCTCCACATACAAAGACTTTAAGTTATCTAGCAAAGAAACACTGCTTTTCTTGAATGTTGGATTGAGTTTAAAAGTAGACAGCCTGTATTAATAACTAATGGTTTCTGGTAATTTTTGCTTTCAATCCAGGAGAAAATATAAACAAATGACAAAGTGTCCCTCTTTGGATTCCAACAAGAGCAATGTGATTCCTCCATTGGGGCGCTGTCTGGTTACAACAGTGCTAGGTTGCGATTCTGGCTGGCTTCTGAAAGCAGAAGTCAGGGCCAACAAATGCCACATCTACGCACATGTGCCCTGAAGAATTGGCCAACTGTGAGAATGGAAAAGAGAACACAGATGACCTGATGACCAGCAAGCTTCCTTCTCTGGATGCCATTTATCTGAATTACAGAAATCTGTTGGAATTTATTTCATGCTATGCTGATGCCTGGGTTCACACAAAGAATAAGGTTTCTCCTCTTCCCAAATAGTCCTGCATTGAGAGAAAGGTGGAGGTCTGAGAGAAAAAGAGAACTGCTAGAAGCAAACACACCTATCTACCACTCTCTTCTTGGCCATTTTTGGGTGCAACATCAATCTGGGGTGTGCTGAGGATTTTAGCCATATATGTCCAACACACAAAGCAACCTCAGTACTTTAGGAGTGAAGGTGGTTAGCCTGATCTGATTAAGCTGAGTATGGACTTAGTGCTGCCTTTTTTTTTTTTTTTTTAAAGGCACCTTTTATATGAAGATAACTTTACTGGCATGAGCTCAGAGTTATGTTTCCAGTGGTAGTGATCGCTTATAATCACACTTGTTTGATGCAAGCACCATTTATTTGCAAGATGTCTGGCCAGTCTAGCACACTGTGCTACTCAATGCCCATGGACCACCTGACATAGGAACCCAGACCATAGGCCACCTTGTGGACCTGTCTCCATCCTTAGCAACAGGGACCTGAGCTTTTGCCTTGCTGTTGCTGTTGCTGACCAGTTTCCTTCTGCAATGTTGTCATGTGCCTCATCTACCCAGAGCTGTCTGCATCTGAGCTACGGGTATTTCCCAAGGGACATAAAACTCAACAAACTGCAAAGTAACAACACAGAGCACGATCTCATGCTGTTGTGCTGTCTCTCTAAGCTGTGGCATCATGACAGCTCCCAGATTTACAAGTAGCACTTGACCCTCACTTTTCCCTTTCTGTTACTTCTCTCCCTTGGTCCCTCCGCTTCCTTCATTGTTTGACTCTGTCCCTGTAGGACCACCACACCTGGACTCTAGCTCTCAAACTGCACCAGGCTACAAAAAAATGTTTTTGCAAATTTACCAGCAGCCTCTTAACTTCCCTGCTGTCAGCCTCGAAGACTCTCTGTCGCTCCTCCTGGTTAGATTATCAAAAACACACCACTCTCTTCATCATTTCAGTTGGAAACCCCAGGAACTCAATTCTGAGTCAAGTTTCCCTCTCTCCTCCCTCCTTAATCCCCCAGGCAGGCCGCCTCCAGCAATGCTGGAGATTCAGCCTTCAAAAGACTTGCAGTTTTCACCAATGTTTACTGCAGATGAAAATAAAATAACATTCCCAAAAGGACTCAGTAAACTACAGAGCACTCTACAAATACAAGGAATCGGTACAGGCATTATCATTTCACTTCTGTTCTCTGCTAAAGTCATTCAAACTTTTATTCTAACATGTAAATTCTTCTGAAATCTGAATCACTTTAAGCATCCAACTAGATTTCAGCTCATTACTGATAACAGAGCAGTTCCACCTCCCCCACCTTTACCTTATACCCAAATAAAAATTTGAAATATTATTCCCACACACTCACCCTTGGTGTCTCCTCCAGAGGATCTGGCGATGAGAGAGTTATTAAAGAGTATTTAAATGTCTCATTTCAACTTGGGAGTGAGAAACTCATCCACCCCGACAAAAACAGACTAAGGATGAATTCCAAACACCCAAGTGTTATTTTCTTCACTCCACAAACCCCAGAACATTACACGACCATGACACAAGCTTGGATGGCATCCCACAGCTATCAGATGATAGATGTTTTCTTTGGTTTCCTCTTAAATCAGGGCTATTAAGTGGCATGATACTGAATGACCCTCAGCAATAGACTCAAATTGTATCTGACAAGGCTCATTTCATAAACCTCAACTGTTTTCCTACTGAAGAGATGTTATATTAAGGCGATTCTGTTTATACAACCAGTGTGCATTTATATTCCCTTTAAAGATAAATGATACTTTTATGAAGAATGAATTGCATACAAAATACTATCTTCCTTGGCAAGATTCCAAAACACATACTCATTTAAGATATACAAAACAAAACAACCAGCCACCAACACTTCTCTCAATTGAAACAAGTGACGTACAGGTTTTTCTTTTGAATAGCAGGGGATCTTAATGAGGAAAGCAAAATTAAAATATTATTGCTAGGAAATGATCTAAAAAACAGATTAATTTTACCTTATAATAATTATAATAAGCGGGATGCAGTGGCAAATGCCTATAACCCAAGCTATTCACAAGGCCAAGGCAGGAGAATCACAAGTTCAAGGTCAGCCTTACAAACTAAGCAAGGCCCTGTCTCAAAAATAAAGGGTAAAAAGGGCTGGGAATACAGCTCAATGGTAGAGTGCCCCTGCTACACACAAGTACAATGATATCTATATGTTTACTGTGAAGCTTAGGACACTTATGCTTGAATTTAAATTATGAATTAATTTAATATTATACATATAATATAAATTAGAATGATCTAACTTAATGGGCAAATTAAAACCCAACTTTATTCAGTGAATATGTATTGATAGGCACTTTGATAGGAAAATATGAGAGTCATAGTGATGAAAAATAATAACTGAAGTAGACAGCAGAGGAAGAAAGCAAAGCAGAGTGAGAGTGAGCAGAAGCAGGAGGAAATTCAGAAGAGGGTAGAGTCCTGGGAGCCATGGAGGACAGTGCTGAGAGGCACCAATGCAGCGTCAGAGATGGAGGAGGAGGACCTGAAAGAGGGCTTGTTGCATAGAAAGAGAATCCTGTGACTTGGAATGTGGCTGTTTCAGTGGGACAGTAGCAGTGGATAAGACTGCAGCAGCAATCCTGGTGTGGTGGCACAGGCCTGTTCATCCCAGTGGCTCGGGAAGCTGAGGCAGGAGGATCATAAGTTAGAGGCCAGCCTCAGCAACTTAGCGAGACCCTGTCTCTAAATGAAAAATAAAAAGGGCTGGGGATGTGGCTCAGTGGTTAAGTGCGCACGCACGCACACAGAATGCAGCAGGGTGAAATGGGGCGTGGGAAATGAGCTGCAGGGTCAGATCAAATGCCACAGGATAGGTAAGAAATATGAAGAAAGTGAGCTGGGAGCAAGTGAAACCAGGTCATCCCTTTGTCTCTTTCACATTGCCAATGGTTACAGAAAAATATTTGTCCATTTTACAAAAATCTAAGTGTGAATGTGACTGCAAATGGCAACCAACACTTGTGGCCAGAGACTACAGCTGTGGGGACCTACAAGGAACCAGACAGAGATCTCAGAAACCACCTATGGGGGCAGCTACTAGCAACTTCAGCCCCAGTAATGGCTGCCAGGAGGTTGGTCCAGTGTTGCTAGATCATCCTGTTTTTAAAGAGAAGTCATAAAATCTGGATTTTTAAAAATATATTAAATATCCAGATTTTTAAATGCTGGCTCAAAAAAATTTCTTTTTAAGTAGGCTAGACAAAATATGTCTGTGGATCACCTCTAACATTAAGACTTTTTATGATACTGGCATGAAGGAGAAAATGTCAAGTAAAACGCAAGATAAACCCCTTCTTTCCTTTTAAAGAATAAGAGCTTTTCACATGTTGCTCCCCCTTATTTTTAAAATACCCAACATCTGAATTAAAGAGGTGCTCCCTCCGCTTCCCTTTAAGGTTTTTTACACACTTGTAAGCTCTGCTGGTAAACATTTAACCCAAACTCTTATATCATGGGAAAGTAACAGACCTCTGCTGTTGCAAGTGTTAAAATATGTGTGGGTGGGAAACACAAATTAACTGGTGATTTTAAAAGGAAACCAGGAGGAAGGACAAAAAATTCTCACAGAAAATATATAAATTTCTATGAGAAAATATCCCTGCTCACTGTTACATCTGTTTGGCTTTAGTTGTTCTCATTCACTACTCTGGATTTCCCTCTGTATTTATTTAGTTTGGGATTTAACTATTTCTCCCTCTTCTGTTCTCTTATCTCTTCTTCCATTTCTAACTCAAGTTGACTTTCAGTTTGTCAAATTTCCTCAGGAAAGACCTTCCCATTTGCCTCTGACTTATATTACAACAACACACCCAGCAATTTCATTAGGATGCTATTTTTAATCAGCTCAGCATATCACGGTGCCTCAGGAACAGAAAGTGAGAAGTATATGGAATCATCAGCTGGAGATATAGGACATTCAGAAGTTCAAGAACATCTTTAACAGGAAGATAGTTTGACCAGTATTTAATTTTCTGTGAGTGTGTGGTTTTTAAAAAATTCTTTACTGCAAACTTTGAACGCCTAAAAAAAAGTCCATTATAACACGTGAGGAAAGTACTTGATAATGACTCATGTGTGATGATAACATCACCAGGTGGGCTGCAGCCATGGGATCTGTCTTAAGCTCATTTCACTTTGCTCTGGTTTTCATAGCTTATTAGAGGGCAATTTGGATGATGGTAAATGAGTGTTTCTTTTTCCAAATGACTTTCTGCCTGAGGCAGCAAATACAATCTCAGGTGCAGGGAAAGAGAACTCCTGGAGGACCCCCTTGTATTCTAGGCTTATCTTTCTTTTTCTTTTCTTTTTGGCACGGGGGATTGAACCCAGAAGGGCTTAACCATTGAGCCACATTCCCAGTCCATTTTTAAATTATATTTAGAGACAGGGTCTCGCTGAATTGCTTAGGGCCTTGCTCAGTTGCCGAAGCTGGCTTTGAACTTGCAGTCCTCCTGCCTCAGCCTCCTGAACCCCTGGGTTTACAGCCGTGTACCACGGTGCCCAGCCAGGCTTGCCTTTCTACTGAAATGGAGATGAAAACCTTGGTAGTGCCTGAGAACAGAAACTTTGAAGCATCTGTTACCACTGAGCTCCTGTGGCTCCCTGTGACTCCACAGTATATTTTCTGTCCTGAGCCCCTTGTCTTCAGCTCACGTGCGGTTCTGCTCTAGCTCATCTTTCCCTGCTCACTGTCACATCTGTTTGGCTTTAGTTGTCCTCATTCACTACTTTGGATTTCCCTTTGTATTTATTTAGTTTGGGATTTAACTATTTCTCCCTCTTCTGTTCTCTTATCTCTTCTTCCATTTCTAATTCTTTCCCCTCCACCACTGCCCGTCCAAATTAACCCTAGGTTTCAGTGGAGGTGTTATCAGGCAGCCACAAAATGCCTCCCTGTGTGCTCTTAAGGTTCTTATTTGTAGCAAGTTCACAAATTCACACAAGGAAACAATGTGTTTGTTGGAAAGCATCTTTATCTTATACTGTGACAAATGAACTACTTAAAGTTTCCTCTATTTTTTTTCTGGGCATTGCAAGCATGACCTCAGATGGCCAGGTCTAACATTAGCCCCACACTGTTTGTAAGAACTGCTAAAAGATTGAAAGAATCACAGTCATCACCTCTGATATGTTGGAACAGCTCTCCAAGATCTTGCTGGAATTTCTCTGGACTATAAGCAGAGTATAAGACAACGCCCCCTGCTTCCAAACTAGAAAAGAATTCCATTCCCCAAGGTTTCAGGGGACCTCCTCCTTTCCATTTAGCTACTATGTTTGCAAGATCTTTGCTGAAAACAGATTTAGCTGGTTTAGTACAAACATCAAAAAGAGTTAGTTTCATTATTTAGCATCTGAAATAACATGGAGCCTCTAGAGTTTATGTTATTTAGGAGTAGCATCATTTGGGAGAAAGAGCACAATTTTTATAACTAGACAGACCTGGGCTCAAATCCTAGTATTGTTTTACATGATTTGAGGCAGGTTACTAAACTTCTCTACTTCTGTTTTTTCTATCAGTAAACTGAAGATATCGATACCTACATGCAGGATTTCCGTGAAAATTAAATTATAATAGGTAACATAGAAAAATGTCTAGCACAGTACAGCAATAAGCAATGGTGTGAGAAACAGAAACTAGTGACACATGTTCCCAGGCTTTCTCCTCCCAGCTGCTGAGGTGAGTTCCCACTCTGTCTTCTGGTTCTTCCCTTTACTCTTCTAAAGAAGATCTCAAGCCAGGCCTGCTTGTGATGCAGAATCAGGATGAAAGTGAGAAAACAAGTGGGCCATGGTTAGGAAAGTCTGGGGAACAGGTGTATTGAAATCTTAGCTATCCTCCTTTTGAAAGCTTTCTTTTTTAACGATTTAGTGAGCATGTGGTTTTTAAAAAATCTTTACAGCCAACTTTGAACAACTAAAAACTGTTGGGCAGCTAAGATTTTGTGTGCCTTCAGTGGCAATGAGAAATACAAGTAAAGAATTTACTATTTTGAAATTATTAAAACTAGACTGTACTTTCTTGACACTAAAATCATTACAAGACTAGATACATAAGAGTTAGAGCAAGTATTCTATCAGGTTTGTTTACTATTTAATTATCCAAATGTGGGAGTGTAAATGTTCTGCGGGCAAGAGCTTGGAATGAGAGGTGGGTGAAAACAACTGTGCTTCCCTCTCCTTGGGTGGGGGGCACTCATGGTCAGAGGCTGGAGCCAGGCCTGGGACCCACTCCTGATTGACTGATTCTGGTGAGTCATTAGCATTTCTGTGTTTCAGTTTCTTCCCTTGTAAAATGGCAGGAGGGGAGGGCTGGATTATTATGACATACCAGTTGGCCTTTTAAAAGTTGTTTGGAGGTACGCCAGCCCCTGGGTCCTCCTAACTATGACTTCTACTGCTCCTTAAGCAGCAGAAGTAGTGTGGGCGAGTGTGTGTGTGTGTGTGTGTGTGTGTGTGTGTGCGCGCACACACACAGAGAGATATGGGTGTATATATGTATGAACACACACATATACACAAATTCTGGAACTACCCCTGCAAAAATCACTAAATCATTAAAAAAGAAAGCTTTCCAAAAGGATCATCTGGTTTGGTTAACCCCTTTATGTCCAAACTAGAACATTCCCAAATCTAAAAAGATGAATCAATTTCTTTTCCAAAAATATTCCAAAGGAGAGGTTTATAACTTCCCTATTAACGATGCACTTGATTTTCTCACAGCTCTAAGAATGAAAAAGCTTCTCTTTGCTACGTTTTAAAACTATCCTCCAGCATTCCCCATTCTCCTTACACAATGTTTTGCTTTCACACAGGACATGTCACATTCTGACAGCTACATAATTGAATTGTGTAGTAATGCTTACTGTCCAACATCTCTTCTTCCCAACCAGAATAAGTGATCTTCCTTGTTCACATTCTTATCAGCACCTCACTCCCAGGTACACATATTCCATAAACATTTGCAATTAGAGGTTGAACTCTTTGTTTAATCTTTAGTAAAAAATCATAAACCTATGGGACAAGAAGGGACATTTAAAGATGAGGTAACTAAGGCCTTCTGAGGGGAGTGGCTTGCCTGCAAGGACACAAAGATGTTCCTGAGCCTATACTGGGCTCCTTCCACTTCATTCTGTGTCTCTGTATACAGCGGTGACCCTGGGGAAAGAAACAGCCTGTGTGGGAGGTGGCCAATGAGAGAGGCCCACTCTGAACTCATTTAAAGCAAGAGAGTTGGAGAGAAGAGGCTGTATGTAACCTTTATTTACTGAACAGTAGAGCCTCGTAGAATAATAATAGTTTATGCAGCAGCAGCAGCAGCAGCAGCAGCAGCAGCAGCTTTCATCTAAAGATCTTGGAGAGCTTATGAAATTCTCACCCCACAATGGGAGGTATCATTATCTGCTCTTGGTCAAGTGAGCTAAGAAGCTGGGTGCTCCGTGACCTGATTGCAGGCTGGTTCAAAGACGTCAGGGCTTCGCGTCCTGGCCGTAGTTCTCCTCGTCCTTATCAACATCAAAAACACTGTAATAAAATCACACCTGCTTCCGTCACCACTCCAGTTTGTTCTCTTTTAGGCGTCCCCATAACCACTCAGGCCTGGGCCAACTTTTGAGCGTGTGTACAGAGAAGTGACACTGGGCATTTGGGGTAGTGAACCACATCGTGCCTTCTGTCAGTGCCTGGGATTCCTGAGCTAATTCCTAGCAACCACAGCAACATGTGAGATACACTGTGGGGTATAATTTTTTTTTCTTTCCTTAGTTTACTGTCCTTTGACCTGCATACTCTTTCCATCTGTGGAAGACAAAACCACTTGGTTGGAGTTCTGGGCTACCCCAATTACAGTGCTTACAACTGCCCCTCAACTACCTAGGAATTATATTAAGGGCCAATTAGATCCAGTCAACTCAACAAACCCTGTAGGGGACCCTCTTAGAATCTGGCTGGGTGGCCTTCTTCTTTGGAACCAGGGGGCAGTGGATTCTGCAACCTGAATATTCTCCTGGTAGAGCTTTCTCAACCCTGTTGCAGAGATGCAGGGGGTTCCCCTCCTTCACTCCCCTGGCCAGTGACAGTGCCAGGCTAGCCAGTGTCCTCAGCACCACAGTGGCCTTCTGTCTCCATGCCTAGTTTATGGCATTATCTCTAGCTGAGGACTCTTGTTACAGTTAGTTGGCAGAATACTCCGTGAGCTTCCTCCTCTTCTGCAATAGCTGGGTCTGTGCTGCCGATCTTGCCCTTGGGCTGGGAGCTTCCTGGCCAAACTCCCCAGCCAGTATCCTGAGGTTTTTGGTCCCTTGGATCAAGCGGAAATCCTTACTGAGCTCAGGATTTCCCAAAATATTTTCTGAGAAATCTATGATCTGTGAAATATTTAAAGGTATTATGTAGGGGAAAAAAATTCTGAGACCAAATAAGTTTGTGAAACTTGGATATAAAAATATGTTAAACACTGGTGGTTCCTCAAAAAATTAGAAATAGAATTACCATAGGATTCAGCAATTCTACTTCTGTAGAATTGAAAGAATAGAAAACAGAGTCTCCAAGAGGTATCTATACACTCAGGTTTACAGCAATACTGTTCACAATAGCTAAAAGTTGAATTGTCTCAAGCATCAATAGAGGAATGGATGAACAAATGTGGTCTACATATAGAGTGGAATATTATTCAGCTTTAATAATGAAGGAGATGTTGATATATCCTGCAATGTGGATTAACTTGGAGGATATTATACTGTATAAAATAAGCCAGTTGCAGAAGGACAAATACCATGTGATCCACTTACAGGAAATACCTAGAAAAGTCAAATTTATACAGGAAGTCTAAAGTATGTTGCCAGGGGCTGGGCAAAGGGTGACAGGGAGGGATGTGGAGTTGCTGTTTAGTGGGAATAGAGTTTCAGTTTTGCAAAATGAAGAGAGTTATGGAAACTGATTGTACAGCATTTTGAATATACCTAACACTAATGAACTGTACATTAAAAAATGATTAAGATAGTAAATGCTACGTTGTATATTTTACCACGACTAAACAATAAACAGTCTTCTTTGCAGCAGGACTTCTCAGAGCCTTTAAATGCTAATGTACACTGGGAATCCTCAAAGCGGGGGATGTAACAAGCAGCTCTCCCAACTGACGTGGCCACAAAATCCATTTTTCACAGATTGTCTGGTGGGACTGGTGTGCTTTGGAACATACTTGAGAAAATGGTAAAAAAATATGAAATCCTTTTTCTTTTTCCAGTTACATAAAGGAAGGTAAGATTCCAAAGCCTAAAGCCAGATTTTCAAGATAATTTTAACTCCCCATCATCGTCTGACAGAATAAGAGTCCCTCACACGCAGGATGGTCCTGAACAAGGATTACTTACTCTCTCTGGACCTCTGATCACTCACCAGATATACAGAATAAAGCCTGCTCAATCTATCTCAGCAGTTTGTGGAAAAGCAAATCGAACACTTCTGTGAAAGAACCTGAAAAGTACTCAAAGGCTATTTAAAATATAAGATAATTGGTAAGCACTAATCTTATTAAGGTGTAACTGATAACTGAAAGCAGACAGGCAGAGTCCCTAAGAGCTCTGCTAAGAGTCACTCTGCTAAGAGCTTCGAGTGCTTCTTAGACACCCAGACACCAGTGACAACAGAGTGAGAAAGGAGAATAAGAACCACAGACCGAACACCTGCAGTATGGAAAAAAGAGAGCCTGGGAGTTAGAAAACATAGGCTGAGAAGCTGGTTTGACTGCTGTCCCACCTTGGACAAGCCATTTAGCCTCCATGATTTGCAGCTTGCTCAGCCATCAAATGAAATAGTGGGAGGAGATAACCCCAAAGGTCACTTCCAGCTATATGTGTCTATGGAATATTAAAACAGACAAGGCTGGATACCTGCCCCATTCTTTCATCAGACACCTGAAGGCCTACCTGGTACCTGGCTCTGTGCTAGACTCTGAGAATCTGAGAAGAGCAGATGTCTGTCTCTGTGCTCCCTGTTGAACAAAAGAGGGAGGCACTGGCCTCCACACTGGCCAGCATCAGATGAGACTGCACCCATGGGGCTGCCAGGGACTTAATTCCTCTCTAGGATTCTCCTAATCCTCCTCTCCCCCACTTAAAAAAAAAAAAAAAAGTGTATCCAAAATATCTTTACTGGTGTACTGACTCAATGGAGCCAGGGTGATGGTATGGGAAAGTTGCTAAGTGGACAGAAGGGCAGACTTCCATAAGAATAAGGCTGCTAGTCCTGAGGACTTTATACACAGAAAAAGTGAGATGCCCAGCCACTGCTGACAATCTGCCCCAAACATCCCCTTTGATGGACAGAGTGTCAGCTGTGCAGGAAGACAGGATAAGAGTTCTTAAAAGGGACATGCAAGGAGACCGGGAAAACAGCGTCTGGTGGAAATGGGAGTAGGGGAGTTGGTCCCCAGTGGAAGAACTGGCAATTCTGAATCTGCGTGTGTTGGCAGAGAACCAGTGAAGATGGCCAAGGAGGCAGTGGGCAAGGTAAGAATGTGACTGTGTGAGGCAGAGTACACACAGGGAAAGCTCAGCTGGAAACCTGTAGAGGATGGGAGACCACCAGGAGCGAGGAGAATGGGACAGTTTAAGGCACAGAAGTGTAAGGCTGGCACAATGGTGCTAACAGACAACAGCAGAGATGAAAGTGGCATCACTGTTGAAAAACATGTGATAGAGAGTTGAAAGCATCCTTATTTTAAGTGAACGATACTTTTCTGGGGAGGTCAGGCAGAAGAAGAAGCTTATGACTGATGTAACAGCTGAGGAAATAATGGGATGTGCTGGAAATTGCTGGTAGGGTAAAAGGGATCTCTGTTTCTGTTACATTTAGACTGAATTAGTAATGAAGATATCAAATTAAAATGACCTATTTATAGACATATACACATGGGCATGGGAGGGACCAGGCAAGGGACTATGTGCAAAACAGAAGGGGCTATTTGTACAATTTGCATTTAGAAAAAGGAGGCATATTTTAGGGCCCTTGAATAGGCATTCAGGGGGTCCAGAGGTCTTTTAAGGTTGCACTTGGTATCAGAGTTTGGAAGGTTTCTCTCCTATCTGCTTGATAAATCTTCGATGCTAGAGCATATTAAGAATAAGAGTAAAATTGTATTTATTACTGAATTTAAGAACCAGGAAATATGTCTATCTTGTCAAACTTAAGGTATAAAAACTTCAAAGGCTATTGCTATTGGCAAACATATTTAATTAAGGTATTTTAAATTTAAAATGTTATAAGTATACTTAAACCCTTGCAAGTATAGATTCCTTGCAAAAAGTTTAATATGTATGGTTCTTCTGTAACACAAGGGTACCTGGATCTTGTAATACCTGTATTCACATTAGATTCAAAGAACCTGCCAAAAACAGGCACTGGAGCTACTTTTAACAGTCATGACCTCTCCTCCACCCCCGCCCAAAAGGATGCTCTCAAGCAGACTGTGCAGTATTGCCTATAAATGTGACGTGCCCGTGTTACTATAAATAAATATTGCACATTCTTCCAACCCATTTAATTACCCTTCACCTAAAGCTGTGCAATTAACAAAACTGTCTGAATTCTGAAAATGGGAAAAGCCCTCCTGTCTGTCTTAGGTAGTTTTACAGTCCTAACAATAGACTTAATGAAGCCTTTTAAAAGAGGGACTATTACATTAAAATGACTGGGGCATGTGAAAATTCATTACGTAGGTCTTCCTACTGTCAGATTAAATGCCTCATCACACCCGAGGAAGAAAGAGGAACAGAGAATAAAATCACAACCTTCTGAGTGAACACCACAGGTCTAAGACCTAATCTGGCCCCATAAATCACTCAGGACTATGTCCCATGCCCCGATTGCCATGAAGACATGCTTGGTATATCAGGTAGATCAAAAAGTGGCCCCAGGATTGCTGCTTGCTGGATATAAGTTGACATCATAATCCATCCCTGATGAAGGTAAACAACAATTATGCTATCTGATATAAGAGAAAAAAGGGACACGAAAGCAAAGTCTATGTCCTGGGGAATTGTCTGGGACCATCAGGAACTCCTGCGCCCAAGCGACTCCATGGGCAGCACCAATTGACAGGTTTGTGTAAAATTTATTCCTCCATATTTTATGTTTTCCTGGTACATCTGCACATAATTGTTTAACTTAATTTTCCAAGCTGCTAATATAGAGAAATACACCTGATTTTTGTTTTGCATCCTGTGACTTTACTAAATTCATTTAGTCGTTTTTGGTAGATGTTTTATATGTTTCCTAGAATTTGTCTATATAAACTATCTTATTGCCTGTGAACAACCATAGCTTTACTTTTGCTATCCAGCCTTTATGCCTTTTATTTCTTTTCTATGCTTTCTTTCCTTTCTTAAACTGCCCATTTTACCAGCCGATAAGTCCCATTGCTGCATTCCGGTTTGCCTCATGACAGTTTTAGCTGGTGCAGAGCCACGAGGAACCGTGGCCTTCAGCAGGAAAGGAGCTGATCCCTCCAAGTCATCCGAAGAAGAACAGAGGCCTAATTCAGAGCCTCGAACCTGAAGGGACAAAGATTGACGGCTGATTGATTTCCTTGACTTTAATTCCCTATCCCTCTCAAGATGCTAACACTTAAAAGAAGAATAAGGAGGATGAGGAGGAGGAAAGGAGGAAAAAAAGGAAGGAAGGAAGGAAGGAAGGAAGGAAGGAAGGAAGGAAGGAAGGAAGGAAGGAAGGTCCAATACCCAAAGGAATTACTGAATCTTTGGACTGTAGAGCTAGAAGTAAAGCTCTTAATTTATACCACAACCGACATTCAGCATGTCCAGCGACTTGACCAAGGCCAGATAGAGGCAGAGGAAGGGACCTGTTAATCTGGATGGTACATGGACTAAGAGTGTAGACATGTGGACTCCAGCCCCAAGAAGACAAAGAATGCACTTCTGCCTTTAATAGAATAGAGGTCTTACTCTGGGGAGACCTCAGATACACTGAGTCTGGTCCAAGCAGATGGGATGATATGAGCCTTGTGAACGCAGGCCTGTTTTTCTGAACCTTTGGTAAAGAGTGTTCCCTAAATCCAGTGCACGATTAACCAGGGCATCTAGACAATCTCAGAAATGCATTTTCCTCTCCCCATCCCCCGAGTAAACTCACTCTGAAATAAGTTAGACACTAGGATCTCACTGAGTATCTCTTGTCCTGTTTAGGACAAAATGCTAAACATAATCATCTCAATATTATCATAGCCTTGAAAGCTCAGTGTAATATTTTAGGACTCATGCACAGCCTCTGGGGACTGGCTGATTTGTACCTTTCAAAGAATTTGGCAGAGCCACGAAAATCACTAGCTTCTTTAGCAAACATTTAACATATTTCCTCCCCACTAGACCAAAGAAGTTAACAAGGATGTCCTCAAATCAACAAGCATATTTCTGTCAATCAAATATATGTATTGGAACAGTTGAAACTTTTAGGAAGTTTGGTTCTTCAAATTATCCCTCTTGTCATTCTTAGTCATCAATATCTTCTCTAAAATTACTATCATTTGTCATTGCTAAAACAGAAGTTCCAAGAGGTCAAATGTGTTTACTGAGGTCAAAGTTAGACCACAACTGGACAAAATAGAAACCAGACATCATTCATGGCCATGGGGTGTGTAGTAAAGCCAGTTTCACTGGAGAAAGGGGGAGGTTGGGAAGGGTAGGAACAACATACTGGTTACTGCCTTAGGAATATCGCCCCGTTTGACTGCCAATCACCATGAAGGGGTAGACACCTTTCAACTCCTAAGGCAGCCAACTCCACAGTTAAGTAGCTTGCCCAAGGTCAAATAGCTGGTTAATAGTAGGGTAGCAATTTGAATCCAGATTGATCTCTCTTAAGTCCACCCTTTTAATTAAATTTATTGTAAAAGTTATATAACCACATTAACAAACACAGGGAAGAAAATCCCCATCATTTCATAACCTAGATATAACTGTTAGCCTTTGGGTACAGTTTTCATGGAGTTTTGTTTTTCTAGATAGGCATTTTACCTTCAAAATGAAGTTCACATTCCACAGATAGTTTGGTATTCTGTTTTCTTCCTATTTAACAACCTAAACATTTGTCCAACCTATTTAGTAATTTTGATAATCACCGTTTTACTAATAAATGACAGTTTGTGAAGTATCACAGTTTACATAATGAAACCTCAATTGTGGGACACTCAAGATTTTTTCAATTTTTCTTTTCTGGCAAAGCACAAATGTTATTTCCAGAATACCACCCTCCCTCCCCATACATGGACTGCCGCCTTTGAAAGTTTCAAATAGACAATCCTAGTCAACAGATAATGAAAACCTGTGATTTGAAACACTCTGAAAATGCCACTATCAGTGATCTCTCTGGCCTGGAACCAAATAAATCTGATGAATGTTATTAATGAAGAGTGGCCTAAAAATAACAAGTTAAAAAAAGCTGCTCCTCTGAGTCTTCAGAGACCACGTGCTTTTAATGATTTAATGCTCTACTTTCAGTTTCACAGGAATGCCAACAAAAGAAGTTATCCTTACTAAAATCTACATTAGGAGGAATGGAAATTCTTTGAAAAGAAAACACATCCCCAGCAGCTTTACATATCAGAGTAGTTAGAACTTAAAAAGGAAGCCAATGTGCTCACCAAGGACTGTGTCCTATTTCACAGTTAATTTGCTATTCAGAATGCCCTAGACCTGTTTTTTTCCTTAGGTCAGGTGAATAAATGGGCAACCCCAGAGCAGCTCTGACTTTTCATTAAGTACCCACAAGAGAGTGAAAGAGACAGCAACTGTCAAATTTGGTCTAAGTTCAGAGAATTTGTTAGACACAAAGGATAGCAGAAAAATCTCTGTGTTTAGGGGAAATTAATCTCCAAAATATTTGTGTGTCTCTTTGTGGATACTTGTTCTGAAAGCCTTATTAGAATCCATGTCTCCACCAGTTTGATGTGAAAACAGCACACTTCAATGTCTGGCAGCATTTGCTCCTCAGGGCACTAAAGATCATTGCTGATCAGGGAGGACTGAGTGAAAATGGAGAAAACTGAGTACTTCCAAGATGTAGTCTGTTCCCTTATGACCATGTGACAAGGTAATCTTTCACTCTTTATGTGATGATGGTTTAAATCTACACCTTTCTCTTCATTTCCCCAACTTGTTCTACCTCATACTTTGATAGGGAATCACCAGAAACTAATGATATACTTTTCTTCTCCAACATTTAGCTAATCCTGCATTTCATCTTAATGGTCCCTCATGGGAATGTCAAGTGGTATAACCACTTTTGAAAACAATTTGTTATTATCCAGTAAAGTCAAAGGTAGGTCAACTACAAGATCAAGAAATTCTTCCCTATTCCAGAAAAACTGCAGCAGGATACACATTCATGAATGTTTAAAGCAGTCTGCTAAAAAGTAGAAAACAAAAAACAAACAAACAAACAAACAAAAAACTGGAAATGACCCAACTACTCATTGAAAGGAGAAAAGATAAATAAATTGGGGTATATTCATATAATAGATGACTACATAGCAGTGAAAATAAGTTCATTTCATATGTAGTGCTTCATGCACCAATAGAGATGAATCTTTAAAAAATGTGGATAAAAAAAGCAAGTATCATTTACATATAGGTCTAAGGTAAATAAAAAATATTAGGTTACTAAGGGAAACAAAGTACACTGAAAAATAAGGAAATGACTAATACCAAATTCCGAATAGCTCCTTTCAAGGAGAGGGGTACAGCTTGGGATGGGGTATGCTAGGGACTTCCACAGGATGGGGGTAGGGTGGGGCATTTTATTTCTCTCTTTCTTGCACACAATGTAGACGCATGTGTGTACACACACACATATACTCCTTTGTACACATATAGATTCCTTTGTATATATGCCTGGTTTTGTATATATCATAATAAAAATGATTTTCCATGATACCCTGCCTCTGCAGTTTGTTCCCACTACACTGAAACTCTGCAGAGCCTCAGATATGGAGTCTCTGCTTTAGGTTGCACACCAGCTCCAATGAAACGTGTTGATCCTGAGGACCTGACATACTGTCCTCTGCTGTCCACAAGGACCCACTTGCAGTGTTTATCCAGCTACCACTGATAGGAAGTAAACTCAGTAGTGATGTCTCGCTCACAAGATGGTACTAATCTTGCTGCAGGGGGGCCTGAAGCCCACCTGGAGGAAGGGGAACACACTTTTAATTCATCTACCCAGAGTACAGCTGCCATTTGCTGAGTTGTACCAAACAGCTGTGTAGGTCCAGGTCTCCCACACCTAACCAGCCCCAGGGTAGACTCTGTTTAGAAGAAGCCTGTCAAGCTTACCCACTGCATTCTTGCTACCACTGTCTCTGCTGGTAGCCACCCATTACTACTGACTTCCCAAACCACCCCTTCTTCCTTCCAATAGGAAATCTCAGACCCACTCATCTTTCAGACTCAGACTGTTGGCCTTGGCATAACTGTCCATCTTCTCCCTAGCCCTTTTCTTTCTATAACTTTATTTTATTTATTTTTATATGTAGTGCTGAGGATCAAACCCAGTGCCTCCTCTGTGTTAGGCAACTGCCCTACCACTGAGCCCAATCCCAGCCCTTCCCAGTCCTTTTCATAAGAGTAAACTCAGAGGTTTTTTCCTGCTCTCCCCTCAGTTAGGAGTAGACAAAAATAAGAGTTCTCATTGGATTTATTCTATTTAAAAAATGTTTATTCAAAAAAGCGTCTTCTATCTCCTACTCAAACACTAAAATTCTTCAGTTATTTCAAAAGCAAATGAAGCCAGGTGCAATGGTGGGTACCTATAATCTCAGAGACTTGGGAAGCTAAGGTAGGAGGATCACAAGTTCAAGTTCAGCTCAGCTACTTAGCAAGACCTTGTCTCAAAAATGTAAAAAAAGGACTAAGGATGTAGTTTATGGTAAAGTGCCTCTGGGTTCAGTTCTCAGTTCAAAAAAAAAAAAAAGTAAATGAATTTAGCAAATAGTTTATCTCAAAATTTCTCCCCAATTTAGTAGGCTACTGGTGAACATACGTACGGTAACTACTGCCCTGGAGATCTGGGTCTAGGTGATTTAGATTTTCTTCAAAAAATGTTTCACATCACCTTCATCACAGATGAAAACACAACAGTTCATCTCCATTTTCACCCTAATAAGCCTATTTTCATTGATCACACACACAAAAAATGCTAAAGTGATGAATGAATGTGGAAAAATAAAGAACATTACAAGAGAAATAAGAAAAGGCTGATGCAGAGCTGATGAGACACTGTAAAGCATATGGGAAACTCAGCTTCAAGAGGAGATACTGTGCTACTGACACTGGGCCAGGCTAAGATGCCACCAGTGGAAAATTCTGAATTCATCAGAAAACAGAAAAACTGAAAGACAAATCTGAAATACCATGCAAACTCCAAAGTGAAATGTGACAACATCTGAACATGGGGAACTTGCTATGAGGAAAGAAGAGAAAGGAAGGCCATTGGAAAAAAGCATCTGAGTTGGCCAATTCCTCCATTTTGGGTAGAGAACAGTCTTGATGGTAATAGGGGACATGCTAATATAAGAGGAAGCAGAAATTTGTTTCTTAAGTCTTAAATCTGAACTGCAGTAGGCAATGGGTAGTCATGACTAAACATCAGGGGTGGAATGATGGCTGTCTAAAATTTATACACAAATAGGCCTCAGACACTGATCTGGGCTTTACTTCCCCAAAGAAAATAAAGAACAAGTATATTTCCGACCAAGAAGAAGTGCTTTTTCCTCAACTGATGCATTTTGCACTCTTGGGTCTGAAATGATTGTTTTGGAAGCTTTTTGTGTTTTTCTTTGAAACAACATTATGCAGGATTTGTTTTTTGGTTTCTTTTTCTTTTTCTTTTTTTATTTATTTGTCAGGGTTTGTTATTGTAAAATAGTACCATCTAGTAAACAGAAGCCTAATTATATTTTCCTCCTGGCCACTGTAGAAACTGAGTAATAAAAAAATTTATTTGATTGGCTGATAGTCAATATTAATTAATATCAAATAAGAGAAAATATAGCAAATGTTATGGTAACTGTCTTGTTCTACCCGTTCATGGGCTATATATAAAAAAAAGTGCTCTTGATATTTAACCCACGAGTCCTCCCCCACCTAAAACTACACTATGGATCACCGGAACAACTTCTAAGTCATTTTCAATATACCTCAGGGTTATTCAAGTCTTTCCCCATTGATTATCAAATATATTTTTTTTTTACAATAAGCAACACTGGGATGCACATCAAGTGCTCTCATTAGAATAAAAATATATTTTTCCTTTTACGTGATAACAGTGTAATAGGCAAAGTGGCAGTTATTTATGTTTTTAATTACTGTTTTCCCTAGCCCAGAAGACTACCTTGTAGACTACCTTTTCAGACTATTCTAAAGATGGAAAA
Source organism: Marmota flaviventris (assembly GCF_047511675.1). NCBI lineage: Eukaryota > Metazoa > Chordata > Mammalia > Rodentia > Sciuridae > Marmota > Marmota flaviventris. The sequence continues at coordinate 51,839,096 of NC_092503.1, read as the reverse complement.
AAATCTTCCCCACACAAAGGAATTGTTTGTTTTAAATTACCACAGCATTACATCTCTGTTAACAGAGCAACAGAAAAAATATGACATGGAAAGGAAACTTTCTTCTGGCCTGTCCTTCCATGGTCTGTCTGAGTCTAGCCCACAGCAGATGGAAGTTACGAATCCCTGCCCGGATTGCCCATGGACTACAAAAAGAGTAAGTGATTATGATTTTCTCTCCTCATTGGCATCTCTTCATCCAACTCCTGTTTGGATTCACCGTGTGTCGGTTTCACGGCTCTCTGTACCCTCCTCTTTAGACACCACAGTGTTGATTTTATACCTGCTGACCATGTGCTTCTTCCACAGCCAACCTCACATAGCTCTTCAAAGCCACAGTCAGGACTTCCTGAAGCCCCTGGGTCCACACCCCTTTCCATGACATCACCCTGCCTTATGTTTGACTCTGAAACTCTTCTCTTGCAGTCTTATTTGAAGGGACCACATAAACAGACAAATTGTCTTTTTATCCCCTCTGTTAACACAAGTGATCCACATAGACACTCTGGCTTTCTTTCCTTTCGCTGTATACTCTAACTATATTCATAGAGGCACATTTCAGAAATTAATGAACACCCCTACATCTCCCAGGAAGTAGCTGTGTTCATGTAATAGTGGGGGCTGCTTTTCACAGACCACACATAAGGGCTCTTTAGTAGAGGTGAACCCTTAAAGATTAGTACTCCACTACTGAATATAGAATTCTAGCCGCTCCTTGAAAAAAAAAAAAAACAACAAACCATCCACTTGCTAGCCTGTGGATTTGTTACAGGAAGTGGGGCTCAAGATTTAAACCTACTGACACCATTGAGGACATCCAGTTATTTCAACCCTCAAAGCAGTAGCCAGAGCTTCCTTTTACTCTCTGGGCTCAAGCTCCTGTCTTGGGCTCCAGTTCACTGCATTAGTTGACTCTGTAGCTGGTTCTGCTGGACTCAGTTCTTTGGATTAGCTTTCTGCCTGGAGTCCCTATGTACATACACTTACCACAGCTGGCCCAGGACTTGCTCAGCCCGATAATTCTGCTGTCAAATAACTGTCCATCTAGAAGGCCACCTATAGAAGAGATTCCCCGGCATTATACCTGCCCTGACCATCCAAACTGCCTCCTGTGCACTGCTACTTCTGGGACCACCTCCATGAGCCTGATCCAGCTCATAAGCTAGTTCTTCTCTGTACCCTTGTCGGGGCTCCATTCTGAATCCCAAATTGATCCCAACCTGCTACCAACAGAGGTTCAGATATTCTGTGTGGCAAGAGAAAAGAGAATGTATTTAAAGCAATTCCTATTTAAGAAGTCCTAAGGATTTCCATCAAACACAAGCTCCGTGCAGGCTGAAGATGTGACAGGGTGACTAAGTTAAGGTTTAACCTCCATCTGCACTGGTACAGCACATACTGATGCAGAGAACATGCACATCTCATGAGACCTAATAATGACCCCTCGCTCTGCTCTTGTCAAACCATCACTGAAGTGTTGTGTTCATGTCCCAGTGCCATGATTTCAAAGAGGAATGTATCAAGAAGGAAATGCCCAGAAATGACAGCATGCCCGACACTAGCTTAGGTAAGGAAGCTGTAAGAAGCAGGGCTGTTGGCCTAGGAAAGAAGAATTTTCAAGGTGGGGTTTTCAGGTACTGAAGGGCTCCCTAAAGAACGATGACCTAGAGGCTTGTGCAAGAGACAGCTTAAGGGTCTGTGGGAACACAGAGACAGCTAAATAGGAATGTGTGTCTTATCTCTGCTCCTGACTGGGCTGACCCTGCATCTCCAGACTCAGTTTCCCCCTCAGACTGAGAGGGTATGAGTTCAAAGGTCCCTCCCAGCTATATGGGCCCATGATTCCTTTTCTTTACATTAATCTCAATAGAAGAAAGAAGACCAGCATGGCCTTAACCTATTCTGAGGCCTGGGAGAAAAGGTCAATTTTTAGATCTTCCAAGAGCCCACTTCCAAGAAAACTAAATTGACAGAAGTAATGTGTGGAACAAGGAGTCACAAACTCTATGTTTCAGCAAATGGAAAAGATAGAAATTCTCAAGTGGAAGGCAAGGTAGAAAGAAGAGGGCCCCTCCAATGACATTCACTTCCTAATCTCTGCAACCTGTGGATAATAAATAAATGTGGCAAGATGTATTAAAATTCAGGATCTTGAGACAAGAGTTTATTCTGGATTATCTAGCAGACTCCAAAACCATCACAGATGTCGCTATGAGGGGGATGCAGGAGGAGATGTGACAGACACACACATGGTGAGGACAGAAGCAGAGACTGGAGCAATGTGGCCACAGTGGAGGAATGGAGGAATGGATCATGCTAAAGCCTCAGAGGTGGTGCAGCCCTGCTGACACCTTGATATTGGACTTCTGCTCTTAAAACTGCAAAGGAAGAAATCTTAGTTGTTTTAAGCCACAAAGCTTGTGGTAATTTGTTACAGCAGCCACAGCAAACTTAAAAGGAGGTTTTCTGCTTAAATAAAATTTTGTTGTGGTCGAAAAGTGGGCAACAGTAACCTTCTTTGAGGGGAAAAAGCTTGAATTTTTGTGTTTTTTATGCCACACCAATCTCAGAACAAGTACAGCTCTGCTTTTAAAAGTTTTTAGGGGCATGTTTTAAGCCATTCTTCATATATTTGATTAATAATCTTTCTTTCACATGTGATTTCAGCAGACAATAAGTCTATGCAAAGCAGATGACCCAATGATGCCACCCTCTACCCAGCAGGCCTGGCTGCAGAAACAAATCACCCACTAACTCCCAGCTACAGAAGAAAGCTCCCTTGTAAAGCAAATGATACAATGTAGGTGAGGCTTGTCTGGATTCTCTACTGTACCAAGGCCAGTGTCTCTCCCCACTCACTCCTGGCAAGACCCAGCTCTTGTCTCCTGGGATGGTGAATGCTACTAAGATAAAGAATGTAACAAAATGATCCCCAAGCCTGGGAACAGCAGCAGAAAGAGAATGAGTGTCCCATAGGCTTCCACCACTCCTGTTTCCTAAAGAATATCATCCTTGGAAAACGCTCTCAGGCCATCAGTGGGGAACATCTCACAGGGCCAGGTCAGGTTCAAAGAGATGATTCTGGACTAGGGTTCTAACTGCTTCTTGAAAAATAACATGATTACTACTTTTAAAGCCACAAATAAGGGAGAAAGTTCTTTTAAATTCAATGAAGAAAAAACCCCCGAAAAATGTGTATAAAAAGACCAGCTAAATTACAGGAGGCTAATAATGATTTATTGGTCTTCTGCTCTGCTGAGCATCAGTGCAGGACAACATCCACTATGGAGTGGCAAGAGAAGAATGTGCCAAGTCTGAGTAGTACTTTGGGATCTGGCCACTTCCTAGAGTCAGTCCTTGGGCAAATCATTTTACTTCTCTCTGGCTTCATCCTCCTCATGTGCAAAATGGTGCAAATGCCTAAGACAACATGACCACTGGTGTTCGTTAACATTTGAGGAATGAGTGAATGAACTATTCTGTATCTAGGTCTGAACAATCCACACCAAAATTTTCAGCTCTTTCCTTGAATCACGAGGGTAACATTTTTATCGGTAGCTCTTCCAGCTGTCATTAATATCTGCCTGAATTTATAATGTCTAGAAAGAGGAACCTTTTATTATTTGGGAAAATTTGAATTGGCAGAGGGCATGTTTTTTCTTCTTAGACAGTAGCACTTTTACAATCCAGAGATTTATGTAAAAGAAAAGTTGGTCAGTTATTATGGGTGATGCATAACAACTATTTTTGGTCCATGACTAAAAATGTTTGTCTTTTGAGTCTAAAACAGAACTCTAAGCATGCTCCTTCCTCCTAAGCTCACTCTCCCTCTTTCCCCAATCCAAAGCCATTCCCTTTTCCTGAACCTAGTGGCTGGGAAAGTGGGCAGTATAAAAAGTGACCCTTACTCAGTGATATATTGAGGCTGGGTCCTTCCATTGCCTGATCACCATCCTATTGGTCAGTCTGGATGTGAGGTTGGGATAGGGGGCGTGGAAAATGTATGTGAACCTGGTCTCTTACAGTCTCTGAGCACATACATCAGGAAATCTACAAAACAACCCCCACCTGCTCTCAGGAGCTTCCCTCTCTAGTCCCCACTCATCAGGAGGTACCACAAGTACCCAGTGTCCCTTGCTCCCCATCGGGAGAAGACTAGATAACAAAGGTGGCAGTAGGCTGTGTTTAGGCTGTTCTTCCTTCCATATCATCCCTCTCTCTCTCACACCTCCCTAAAGCAACCAGCACACACTTGCAGGTAGTATACCCCAAAACCACTCTCCTCCCCCATTCACCCTGGAGACAAATCCTCATGCTAATCTACAGGCAGTATTTTGAAGCTTTTGGACAACCCATAGAAACACTTAACCTCCTGGCCCCAGGGAATCCTATTTCTCCCACTAAAGGAAAAACTTATATATAGAATTAATTTTCCACCTCTTGCCCAACAGTGTTGGAATCATATATGTGTGGCTTTAAAGCTTAATTCACTTACAGGCTCAAATTTCAAACCCTTAACTGTTTAGAACTAGTTCCTCCCCCCCATAAGACTATTAACCCAACTATTAAGAATCTAGGCTATTTTTATCATTTCTCTTAGGACTTCAAACCAAACCACTGCTGAAAAATGGAGCAACCTCCACATATGTTTTATGTGTTCAGATAAACACATTTTGAAGGATTCACTCAGAGGAAAATGAAACATTTCTAAAACAGAAGGTAATTTTTTCTGTTTGCTTTTCTTTCTGAATGACAGGTTTTGTTTTGGAAGACCTCTATGTTTATCAACTAGGCAGTAGTATTTGTGGCCATATTTTGGCCTAGATGCAGCTGTCTAAACCCTGCGAACAGTTGGAATGGCGATACAGAAATTCTTGGTTGCACTGAAACTGCAGAAATGACAGGGGACTTTCTCATGGCAGCCACTGAAATACTTTTAATCATACTAAACAAAGGCCATTTTGGATGCCTGGAAATCAAACCTCTCTCCTCAGCCCTTTGAGAGTAGCTATGTTATGAACTAGATGTCTTTTTAATCAAACCCATTTAAATCATGATGACTCAATTTCATCAGCTTTTTATACAGAAAAGTACATTTTTGTTCTTCTGACATAATTCGATGATGCATCCTTCAAAATTCAAAAGAATATGGATTTTGCTTTTAGAAGATATACTTTGTACTTTCTATGCAGTGATTTATGGGAACCATAATCAGGACTCAAAAATTCTGGAAGATGCAACACACACACACACACACACACACACACACAATAATATTTCCTTTGTGCCCTTAAGGTTTCTCCCTCCTTTATCTCTGGACTCTTTGCTGGCCCAGATTTCTTCATTCTTAAGAATTATCTATTCATTTGCTTGAAACATTGCACTTTTGGAGAGAAAGCTGAGGAGTGACTATCTTATCTCCATATAATGATATTAACAAGCATGTTTTTTTTTCACAGATAAAACCCCTAAATGGAGAACAGAAGCCATGATTTCTGGGGTGTACAATGAGATTTTTTACTTTGCCACATACCAAGGTGGATTTCAGTGGTTCTCATCACCCCTTAATTTGGTCACATGTCATTCATTCATGCCTGTGGTCAACATTTTTAGAGGGTCTGCTAGGCTTAGCACAGATAAAGATTCTGACCTGACAAAGCTTAAGTTCAACAGGGAACAGAGCTATGAGGCAGATATTGTACGGATAACTACACAACTCCAACGACGACAACTTTGAAGACGCACATAGTAATAGGACAACCACATTCAGGCTAAGGGGCTGGGGAAATGTCAAGGAAGAGCTCTCTAGACAGGGACACTACATCTGATTAGAACCCTACTACAATTGCAAAGCCTCCAGCAACTCATAGTGAGGCACAAGGTTATAATGGGTAAGTGTAACATATACCAAGTACTTAGTTCCATAAACTATAGACATTGAGTAATTTAGAACTGATGCTGATTTATATTTGAGCTTCAATATGTCAAAATAAAGCTCATTTTCATAGAGTTCTGTCATTACAAAAATGTTCAAAATAAGAGGAAACACAAAAATCCATTTTAAAAACAAACACAATGATGTTAGTGATTTTTCTCAATTGGGCGGGCCACCAGGTATCATTTATTATATAACGGAAGCACTCCTATATGAGATTCAAATTGGCAGATACATAAACAGAGACCAAAAAAAAACCCAAAAACTGGTACATTGTAAAAAAGAGTTGGTACATCGTGCTCAATAGCCTTTTATCAGCATTAGATAAAGATTCTGAATTAGAGCTTTTGAAACAGAGAACGCCCCTAAAATGGTTGGTTAAGTGTGTTTCAGGTCATTAACTGCTTGACTGAGAGGGACCCTGCAGGCAGAGCCCTTTAGAGGCAGCTCAAGTTCGCTTTTCTTCCCAAGAAACATTTCCCACCCTTTGCCTGGCTTCCCTTATTCTGAGTTCCCTCAGTACTTAGAAATATCCACAGGACAGGGTAAGTCACACTCGTTCCCTCCTTTGCTGGACACTCATTGCTGCCAGTGTGGCACCAGGAGGTACAGCTGGCGAGACTGCGCCTTCCTGGAGCTCCCGCTCCCAGGCTGGCTCCATGGCCGGCCCTATCAAGCTCTCTTCAAACTGGCGGCCATTGGCCCTTTTTCCATTTTGGTAGAAGACTCAAGTCAGTAAACAAAAAAATATGTGCATGGTTTGTGTTTCCAAGTTAAAAAGTGAATATTTTTACTTGGACCTGAAAAAGGAACCACTTTCCTGATGGGAAAATGAGGCTCAGAGAGGAGAAATGATTTGCCTAAGATCTTACAGCAAGTTCACAGCAGAAGTGAAGCAAGGGTTCAACTCCTTCCAATCAGGCCCTCACCCCATTTACTGAGCCCTGCTGTTTTCCAGCGTAACCTTCCTGTGGGTGTAGAATTCATTCTGGCTGAGCTGGACAGGGCAGGGCAAGCTGGGCAGCCTTAGTAGCACCAGCTATTTCCTGGACTGTCACTTCCAGATGCCCCACCCTGCTGTGGGCTTGGGTTATCCCAGGAAGGTCGCAGTGCTGACCTCCCATGGGGGAGAGCCTTTGCAACCCTTGACCTCCATGGGCAAAATCTAATTGCACAGTGATTCTGCAAAGGCTTCCTCTGTCTTGTCACGACAAGAGTCTTTCTATTTCCCCAAGTTCCCTCTGGATTGTTTGAGCCGAAAAGTCCATGACTCAAAGTAGAGGATAGGCCACTCTACAGATGCTAGGAGCCTGCAGGCAACCAAAGGTCAGGGGTTGCTCATGATTATTCTAGAACAATATACTTCCTCAACTTAAAGCTACATTGTCTGCATTCACAATAGCTGTAGTTCAGGGAGAAGAATATCTCTTGCATTCAAATTCAAAATGAGAAATAACCCCAAATCACTGATGATAAGTGGCAGCCCCTGAGGGTCAGGGAAGAGAGGAATGTAACTCAGAAAGAAGAAAATGACACCCCAAGCCATGTATCTGGACAGAAAAGGACTCCCCAAGTGGCCACTGAGACCTCTGTCAGGTCAGTCTTTCTGGGGAATCTGAGGAGCCTAGGAGATGAGAGAAGGGCAGGCAGAGATGAGTACACAGTTCATTTACTCATGTTCTCAAGAGCTTTCTGAACAGCCCCGCCCTTGGCCTGAGCTTCCAGAGCCCCTTCTGCGTAGCTCTATCTGATGGTACCATAATTACAAAGTAATTGTCTGTCACATTCATTTTTGCCTCAACAGAATCCACTATGGTGTTTAACGCTCAGCAGGCACCAAAAACTGTTAAGCGAATGAATGATCTGTTACACAGTGGTCACAATTTAAAGATATAAATAGGGTAGAGGTAAGCAGTAGCTATCTGAGAGTGCAGGAAAAAATGGCCATAATTGGATAAAAGGGAGGTCCCTTAACCAGTCTGAAGAGAAAGCACCCCATCCCTCATTAGTCCCAGGGGTCATCAGCCATGGGATAGTTGTCCCATTCTATTTTGGGGATGGAGAGATCTAAGTTATAGATAAATATGTTTCCAAAATTAAATAAAGATCTTCTTCCTATTTCATATAACAATTCCATCCTCAACTCAACTTCTCAGAAACTTAGGGCCTCAGCCGCAACCCCAAGATGAGAGTGAACTTTGTCCTGGGTTGTCACAGGAGATCCTCTCTAACTCACAAAGTATATGCCTTTCGTGTGAAATGTGTCAACTTACTTTTTCCACGTCTAGAGCAGCATCCTGCTTCAACACTGTAGAAGGAGAAAAAAAAAACCAAAAACAAATAGTGAGACATCAAAAGAGAACCAAGCATTCTGCTCCTGTAAACCACCCACAAAGCACCACCAGAGAATTTCCATTTACCCACAAATTTTTTCTCATTCACACAATTGTTGCTAAGTCACAGTTGCCACAAACACCTGCTTGAAAATGCAAAGACCTGGCCCTATACCACCAAAGGAAGACAGCATGAGATTTTAACTTTCTGGAGCAGAGAATACAAGGAAGAAATTCCTGAGTGTGTACACACACATGCCCATGTGCCTTCTTCAGGGTCTCCATGAGTTATCTATGTTGGGCACATTAAAAACAAGTCTTCCAAGGTCTTACTCGACTTACCTCTTGACTTAAATCTCTCTCTAGGGGCCCATATATGCCCCACTTCCTGTCTTACTGTGGGTGAACCTCACTGTCAAACCAGCCTTCTTGAGACGGCCTCTGTTTTCCATCAGCTGGGGTTCCTTTCTGCCAGAGGTTTGCCAACCCACCAGATTGAACCAATTTATCCATGGAACTCTAGCCCCAGATTACTTAGAACCTTATGACAGTCTCCTGGCAAGGCTGAGCTGATTCTGAGGATACCCATGTCCACTTAACGTCATCTTTAAAGTGCCAGGGGTAGGATGTCAGATTTCCAGTTTGTTCATACACTTTGCCTCAATCTGCCGATATTATGATACATCATTTATCATTTGAAATTTTAGCTGTTTCAATAAAGCCTCAGTATCTAAGGGGAATAATATAAATGGTTGAATGGAGTTATGTTGACAACAATATATGAAGGCAAAGTGTGAAGTAGAACCTGAAATTTTAAAAAGGCAGAAACAATTTATCCTGTTGTAGTTGAGATGCTTAAGTTCCTTTCAGTATGCTTCTCAGCATTTTTCTTCCTGGTCTATGGTTTTAAACACCCCCATTATAAATTATTATCTCCATCAAAAGCAACCCCCCCCACACACACACGAGAATTTTTACACTGTTTGAAAAGACGTATAATTAACAGTAACATCTTTGTTTAGTTTAATCAAAGATGACTCAGAATGAAGGAAAGAAAAAGTGACCATGGGGAAGAGAATTAGAAACTCATATATTGTTCTCTGAAGATGGGTATTCAAATCATGAACTCGTTGCAGACAAGCAAGAAACCACTATGGAGGTCGGAGGGAGAGAATGTGCTAATCAGCATGCCTCGATAGCCGTACCTTAGCAACCCACCTCTTCGGGCTTCTGAGACATGCTATCCTGCACTAACCAAGGAGACACCACAATATATGACCTTTCATCTGGCTAGCTCACCAGGGTGCTAGACGCTGCTGTGTTGTACAAAACAGAAATTCTCTTTGTCCAGAAATTTAATTTGCCTCCCTATAACCAGAGAAAAGCAATTCAGCACTGAGAACTTTTCACCAAAGGGAACATATTTACAGTGGAAGTTTGACTTCCCTTCTTGAACATTCTTATATAGGTTAGGAGAGCTGTTCTGATTTATAGGTCACAACAAGAAGTTTTCTGTTTGCAAAGTGAAAGACTCCTTCATCTGCCTCAGAAAAAACACTTGAAGAATCCTTACCCTTTTCCAGGGTAGAAAAGAAACTTGCATATTGCATATCTTATGCATATCACATAATTGCAGCAACGCAGGATGCTGGAGTCTCTAGGCTCTGAAGGAATGAGCCTTTGCTCCACAGCACTTCAGCAACCGGTATCAGTAGGGAAACTGGAAGTCCATTCGGAGCTGCTGGCTCACTACCACACACAGTCTTATTCTCCACACATGTATATAGCACCATCCAATTTATTTTTCAGGCGCATTAAACAGATGGAGTTAACTAACAAAGACAATGTACGCATTATCCTGTAGCCATAAACCCAAAGAGGGACACCATAGCTTTAACATGAACAACTTTCAAGCAAGACTGCTTGAGATATTTTCAGGCACCAGTTCCATTGTTTCAAGGAGGACAAGAACAGATAAAATGAATTTCCTAAAAGTAAAATTTACATGGCAATCCCATTTGGAATGAATAGTGGACTAGGGATGTTACTCAGTGGTTACACAACACTGGATTCAATCCCCAGCACCAAACAAACAACAATACCAACAACAGCAACAACAAAAACATACATTTATTAAGTAAAAGTATTTCTGAAAAATTGAGAATAAGTTTTAGCTATCAAATGTTTAAGTGAAAAAGATACTTTTTATTTAATTGACTCCTTTTAAAAAATAATTTCTTCAAAAAATTGACCAATTATTCTGATTTATCTATATTCTGAGTCTAAGTTTTATGTTTTATATTTCCAAGCCTGAAGGACAGATAGGCTCCTCCAACTCCCTGTGTGAGCACATGTGTGTAGACAGAGCCACGGATATACAGTTATACAGACATTATAAACAGTTGCCTTCCTATTCAACTCTGGGCTTTGGGACATTAGAGCATTTTTCATGCTTTTATTTTTCCTGCTAAGCATTTTTCGTGCTTTTATTTTTCCTGCTAATGTTTTATTTGGCAAACAATGAACATAACCCAGATACTATAGTGAAAAGGCTGATCATAAATGCTACAAATGTATGATCAACTGCAGGAATTGAAGTCAAAGGACAAGACCCTGACCAAAAGTGAATTAATCCCAACTATTTAGAGCAGATCAACCTCCCACTTTGGAGGAAGATATAAGTTCTCTAAAAATAAAACTGGGAAGTCCTCCACTTTGAATTCTCTTCTGACATAGTTATTCTTCCAGCCTCCCTGCTCTCCTATATGCCCACAGCAGATCGCCCCACAGACCTTACAGAAGGATGGCTCAGGCAGAGAGAGCAACCAGATGGTCAAAGGAGCACTGGTCACGTGAATGACAGTGAATGACAACCGACTTGGTAGTACTACAGGACAGAGTGGTGGCTAAGTGCATGGCAGTAGGCTGCAGGGGGAAAGGTAGGAAACTGAGACAGAGGTCAGATTGTGACAGACGTTGTAGGCCAGCTGAGAAGTTGCCAGAGGTAGGAGCAAACTTTTGCATGGTACCTCTGTAATTTGAATCTGTGTCTATTGCAATGAGGGGCAGGAAAAGAGACGCAGCCTCGAGCATATGCCTGGCACGGGCTAAGTGCTGTCATTCCAATCTCGCCAACCCTGCTGGGTAAGTATAATTTTCTCCTCATCAGCCTTCAGTGCCCAGCTCACAATCATCTTTTCACTGTTTTCCTTGCCCACACTTGTGTACAGAATTAGCTTTCCCCTCTGCTGTGTTGTTCCTATACTTTATGTGGGGCCTGTTTCATTGCCTCCCTGTTAGAACTGCTACCTCTCCAGGGGCCAGGATGGCCCTAACCACTGTGCCCATAACATGCAGGAGCTGGTGAGGAAGGGGTGACAAGTGAAGTGAGTGAAGGGGTGACAAGCGGCAGTGACAGAGTGGCTAATGAGTCTATATTAAATCAAACAGAGCCCATTCCTTCCTGCACTACAAGGTGGTGTGCGCATATTGGATGGGTGGAGACCAAGCGTATAAATGCAGAGAGAGCCTGACCACATCTCACACACAACATGCTCTCAACCAGAAGATGACCTTCTTCTTCAAATTCCATCTTGGGCCTTTAGCTTCAAAATAAATGACAGAGATCAAATCTGGAATTTTTACTTTAATATTAACCAGCAATTCTTGTTATTTAAAAAATGTGATTGAGAAACTGAAATTCAATACATCATGGTCATAATCACATCTTATAATGAATTCAAGATTTAAATCATTGTTCAGGGTTTTGCTTGATTATTGAAAAAAATGGGAGATGGAAAAAATGAGATATGCCTTTCTCTTGCCATAGTATATTCTCTGTTCCAAATTCAACCTCTTCTACTACTTACAAAAGATTTAAAATATTCATTGACCTGCCAAAAAACATCTGCACGTTACTGGACACATCTTCGTCTTCACATAGTTACATCTGAATGGTTTCTTTCTGCTCCAGGGATCACAGCTCTATTCAATCACAACTAAAGTGGGAACCTCAGAACTGTACGTGGTGTGATGTCAGTGGCGAATGAGGATAAAATAGCCATTTGATAGCAATTTCCTTATCAAGCCTGTCAACAGGGACAAGTGTTCCTTCGGTTATTCTTAACTTAGGATCCAAAGCACAAAAAAGACCAGGCAGGGCCAGACGCTGCTATAATCCCAAAGAAAGCTGAGACACATACAGAGCATACACAGAAGTTCCTCAATGCTCTCTGGTAAAGAGGAGGCCCCTGGCTCTCTGCCTGAAGCCCAGGAACAGGCCCACTTTCACAGTGGGCTCTCCCAGGCCAGTGCAGCTGCAGACAGGCACGCAGTGTGTGGGATCATCCACGTTCAAGGTCACCACAATTGCCTGTGCACCCCACAGCTGGATCAAGCCCCAGAGACAGGGCCCAGCTCAGACAAGGCTCTTTGTTGTGAGACATTTCTCATTGCCCTGTTTCCCCAGGAAAAAGGCATTTTCCTCTAGCCATTCATCCTGGCCCCAGACTACCTCGCTCTCCAGAGTCCTCCTGCACACAGAAAACTAACGATGTTAGAGATGGTGGCAACTGCAACCTCTTCTCCTGTCTTGCCCCCCAGGTGAAGCAGTAAGTGCATGTTTCAAACAACAAGGAAAGCAGGGCAGCGACAAGGCCGGCACAAGATGATGCCACCCCAGAGGCGTCTTTAGCACACTTCCATCCAGGCGAGAGTCTACTCTGGTAAAGGACAGCAAAGGTGTCGGGGGATACCCTTGTGTGTCGCACACAGGGAGGGCAGCACAGGGGTCAGTCAATGCTGTATGTGCTTTCGTTCTTAATGACATAAATATTCACTTTGCCTCCTAAACAGGTAATATATGCTCATTGAAAACTTACAAGATATGAAACCTAGGTTATGCCAGAGCTTCTCCTTTTAGCCAGTGTTTCTCTGCACATGTAAAAGTTAGATTTATGGCCAGCACCTCTGTCTAGCACACCGTGACAGAAAGCGCACACAGCTTCTGATGGAGGCAACCAGTGCTGTTCACTGCAGCACCTATTTTAATTAGGAAGGGACAAAATGTAGACTCTACCACCTAAGGATGCCCCTCACCACTGACCTCTAAAGTACTCTCTAAAAAAAGAATTCTGGTCCACAGTCAGGGAGGAAGCAGTCGGCTGGGAAACCAAGTTCAATCCCCAGCTTTGCCTCTTATGGGTTCTGTGACTGGGTGGCAAGGGATGCAGTAAGGGTCACATGTCAAAAAAAAAAACACAGAGGTCAGGGAGGTAACACTAGCAAAAGCAAAGCAGGTGAGCGGAGGCAGGATGACTGAAGAGCCCAGCCCCCTTCTAAGAGGACAGTCACACGCTGCCTGCCGGAGCAGACTGCTGTCACTACAGAAGGCACGTTCACTTTTGCCAAACCTACCATTTTTTTTTTTTTAAGAGAAGCTGGAAACCCTGGTTTTTATATAAAAATGCCCTATTTAAAACTGTGTGTTTACATTTTTAAAATGTGCCATGCAAATCATAATGCCTATGCCTTTTCTGTTAAAGAAACTGATTGCTATCTGCTCAACTCCTGGGGGGTTATTTAGGAACACAAAAGTTTTTATTGTCATAAAAACAAGATAACGCAAATACATTTCAATTTACAAAGAGGGGTGGCAAGTTCCTTTTGTTTATTTTTTAAAACCAGGGTTGACGCCTACAGGGTTTGGTACTTTGTAGAAATATTGAAAAGTATACTTGAGCACATTAGCTTCTTTAAAAAAGAAGGAGAAAGAGAAGGAGAAGAAGGAGAAGGAGAAGAAGAAGAAGAGGTAAACTGTAGTAGACTTAGAGAATGGGGATGTGACAACTGGTGATCCCAGATCAAACAGTGGAGTGAAAGGCTGCTTGGAATGGCTTCAATTGCTATCAAATGCCATGTGGAGACAGGTAATGTAATAATCCTCTCAAAAAGCACTGTGGTAAAAGGCAGCAGAGAAGTAGGGTACTAGCCAGAGGAGAGTGGGTGGGGGTGAAGAGAGTATATCATTAAGAGAGATAAAATGACACGTGCATTCATTACATGATTATCACATTAAAGCAAACAGACAAAAACCCCCCAAGTGCCACCTAAAAAAATTGTGTCAGCAAAATTCTAAATAGTGTCGGTGCAGTAAAAATTTTATTAGATGGAGTTCAGAAGCTGAGATCCAGTTATTCAGGTTTTTCTAAACAAGAAGTCAGAAAAAGAAAAGGGGTGGGAGAAGAAAAAAATGAAAAATCTTTACTACAACACACACTGCCCCACATTTTACACTGTGCCGTTTCTGTATTTGTCCTTTTTAGCCTACTTCTCTCACAGTCTCTCTTTGCTGAAATACATTAGTTGCCATGGAAACGATGTCATAGTGTGTAAAACCATTTACTGTCCTTGGAAAGGCATTCATGATAAAACTGAGCAGTAGCATGTTTTGAAAAGAGAAGCAACAGAAAGCCGTTATGCCAGAACCCGGGGTCTCAAAATCGCGACTTCAAAGTAATCCTTCACCACCACCACCCTGTGTCCCTGAGAGCTTTTGCCTTTCAGTTTCCCCCAATTATCCAGAGGCACACCTTACCTAGTTATGTAGGCCAGATGTGCTTAAAACAAAGTCCCTGATCCGATGCTGATGAAAACAATAGACTCCCTATAATTCATGCTTCCTTCCATGCAGTGGGGAGGGGCTAGGAGACTACAGAATCAGAACGGTCGTGTGCATCACAAGACCTCTGCTAATGGAGAAGACCTGGTCCTGGAATATATCTTGCTCTCTTAACTTCTTGATCAGAGACAGAAATAATATTTGGGATCTAGAGATTTGGACCTGAATTTCCTTAGTCCTAGGAATTAGCAAGACACTCCCTCTCTTCAACTCTAAGTAAGTCACATTCATTTCATCAAGTAAACAACCTGAGCAACTCTCTCATGAGCCAGAGTGACAGAGAGAAAACAGTCAGGTAGCTCTTCCTGAAAGCTTATTATTCAGAAGGGGGCAGCTAGCCAAAGGCAAGGGCCCAGAGGGCCCCTTGGGCCACAGTGGAGCACCAGACCTGATTTCAACTGCGATAGGAAGATGCTGAGGGAAGTGATGTAATCTATTTTTAAAAGCTCCCTCGGCCATTGTGGGAAGTAGAATCGGATGGGGCAAGAGTAGAGAAGGACAGGGCAGCATGGTTGCAGGAATAATACAGTCTGGGTGAAAGAGGAGGACATACAGCAGATGGAGCAGTGTAGTCTAACTAGGGTGAGTGTGTACCCTGCATTGTCTGTGACAGTGCTCATCCCCTCCTGCTGCCCCAGCAGTCTGTCAGAGTAAGCATTTGTCCAAGACGTTTCACTCTGTAAACCAAGTGTTACTATCAGGTGCATGAAAACACACCAGGAGTGAGTTTTGTAACCTTTACTTCACAGTTGCAGCTTCTGCTATGGTCTTGCATATCCGTGAGACAACTCTATGGCAAAGGGAATTTACCTTAACACGTGATTAAATCTGAAAGATGACCGATGGCCATCCATCTTTTTTCCTGTCCTTTTCCTATCTTGGTGTAACACCTCCTTTTCAATTGCAACACACAGAATGTTCACCGATACAACAAGGAGCACTTGGACGTGAGCAATCTAGAAAAGCTAACTACACCAGTTTGGGCAGTGAGAGAAATATTCTGCATTGCTACTCCCCCTCATTGGCTGTCACTGTGCTGGGACCCATGGCAAGCCTGAGAGGTACAGAACACCAAGTCAGAAGGGTGAAAGGGAAGCACAGAATGCTATACATGAAAAGCATACATGAAATATTTTCAGGAAATAGATCTGCTAAAGATCTTTTAAGGAATTGTCTGAATGCCCTCATTACAGTGTTTTTCTCATTTATTGAATGGTCATATTATTTTATTTTTGCAATATCCTTTTTTTTTTTTTTTTTTTTTGGTGCTGCTAGGCAAGTCACACCACAGACCCCAATTTTGTTTTTCAAGAAAGTTGATGATACATGTTATTTAGCACAGAATGCTTGTTGATATTGACTAACCACCATGGGAGCCACAGGGGTGTTCCTGACTACATAAACCCCAAGTCACAAATCTGCTAAAGAGGCACCAGCAAATGTTAATATTATTGTATTAAGACAGTGCTGATGACAATTTGTTCTTAATTGATTCTGCTCTCCTACCAGGTGTGGTGGTGGTGCATTTCTGTAATCCCAGTGACTCGGGAGCTGAGGGAAGAGGACTAGCTTCTACAACTTAGTGAGAGACCCTGTCTCAAAATTTTCAAATAGATAGGTAGATAGATAAGTAAATAAATAAAAGGGCTGGGGATTTAGCTCAGTGATAAGCACCCCTAGGTTCAATACTCAGTACTACATAAATTGATTTAGATTACTTTTGAAAGGATGTGTGTGTGTGTGTGTGTGTGTGTGTGTGTGTGTGTAAAGTATCTGTAATGTATCAGCTTCGTTAGCAGAAAAAAAAACCTTATAAACAACTCAATGATTCCAATGTTATGGTAGAATCATCAGGTATTTTAAACTATTTCATGGAGTCAAAAGAAAGTTTGGAGAAGTTTATTCTGTCATAGGTGAAACAGCTCCTGTTATTGTAAACACTGCTGTAAATTGTACAAAGTTCAACACAGAAGATGAAATTACTTGTTTTTGCAGTGATGATACATATAAAAATTTTGTGATGCTAAAAATAATGTTCTTTGGTGCTGGAGTTGTGGCTCAGTGGTAGAGTGCTTGCCTAGCATGTGTGAGGCACTGGGTTTAATTCTTAGCACTGCATATAAATAAATGAATAAAATAAAAGTCCATCAACATCTAGAAAAAAATTAAAAAAAAATAATGTTCTTACTTTTCAAGAAACCTATGGAGCAGAAAGTGACTTAGAATTTGGGGTGGCACATGCATAATTTATAACTGCATTCAATCCAGGTAGGTTTAGCCTCCCAAACATGAAAGAAAATTGTAGATGTAGAAATTGACCAACTGTAGTATATATGCCCAGTTAGAAAAACTGAACCTACAAAATTTTTGTGACAAAGCCAATGTTCAGTGCAAAAAATACTTCAGCACAGCAGTACATGCCTCCCTTTGCCATATGTCATTCATCATCACCTGGGTTGTGTTTGAGAACCCACTCTCTGAATTGACCTGGGTGTGCCTTAACACTATGATAGGCAAGTCTTCTGAAGTTTGGGTGCATTCTGTTCCAAACCAGTTGGAAATCTTTGATCAAAGCAATGAATGAAGCACAAAAATAGTCTAGCTTTTGAAGACGTTGCAGTTATTGAAAATAAGGCTCATGAACAGAAGATGTTGAAATTCATCCCAATGAAAGCAAAGGAAGGAGGAACTGAACACATTAAATGATAAGACTTGAATACTACCCAAGATTTAACTCTGAAATTATACTATGATGTTTTGTAATATCTTGACTCATGGCAATCTTTTGATGGTGCTCCTAGATTTAATTGGATACATTTATGGCCTGTAACAGAATGGGGTGAAATTGAGAAGGCCCATGATTTTATATCATCTACATCTGACAAAACATTCAAAAAGATCACACATCAATTTATTTCTTAAGTTTTGTCTTGTAAAAACATTTGTTGAAGATAAGAATTCTAAATGAGGGGGAAAGACCTGTGAAAATATGAACAAAATATTTACATATTTCACTCTAAAAAAAAAATTGTCTCAGAAGAGCCCCAACTTAGCAAAATTGCTCTGAGCTTACCAGGGACTTTACATCTGCAGAAAGAGCTATTTTCTCAATTAGAAATACTGTGGTGTACACATAAATGCCAACTGGAAGTATTAACTTCAAATACTAACTATAAACAACTCTGAAGGGATCACAGGCAACTTCATAAGAAAATTAAAAACAATTTATTCTTCATGAAAAGTATCAGTGAAATGCATACTAGAGACAAGGCTACAAAAACCAGGGCGAGTAAATTATGTAGCAAAAAATAATTACTATCTTATGTTTTTGCAACTGCTCAGATAAGTGATACAAAAGACTTTTATCTCTAATGTGTATAAACATGTTTAAGTTTTGATAATTTTGATTTTAAATAGATTTTGAATAGGAGTATTTCATAGGTCCAAACTATTCTTTTAAAAAAATCTGCCAGGTCATAAATCAGCATTTAAAAAAATTCTATTATTTTATCTATGCAGGAACACCTCCTGATTTACATTACGGCCCCATTTCCACCTCCCTTGATTACCACTGACAGACAAGGGAAAACATGAGATGCATTTATGTTTTGAGATTTGCTCAGTACCACGGTAATAATCTTCTGGTAGGAAAATATATAAACAGTGTCTCAACAGGCAGCTCCCCACCACACCTCCAACAAAGGCATGCTTTGAAAGCAGGCCTAAAGATTTTCCTTCCAAAATTACTAGGTATTTCCAGGAACAGCAGGTTTTGAAAGACATCTTCTTAAATGTAGCATCATCCTTGTATGAATGTCAGAGAGAGATGAAATGTAATTAAAAAGAGTTTTCCCCCTCTCTCATTTGAGTGTTCTGGTAAGTATGTATGAATTATACTTGGAAATGAATCCTTTCATAAACTGGTGCTTTATTTAGTACATGGGGATTGAATAAAAACAAAGAGCATTTCCCCTTGTATTTAGGAGCATATTTCTAGTCTTCACCCTGTTACCTTTAAAATAGGAAATGAAGAATTCAGACACAATAAAAATTCTTCTTTGGCCTCTATCATGGCAGGCAGTGAGTTCACTGATAAAGGCCCTGAAACTCTAATGTTTTCCACCCTCCTGAGGCCCCCAGGGAACCAAGGTACTTCCTTGCAGTGCACTGGGAAGAACTGCCACCTGCAAACAATGGGCAGCCAGAATCCCCACCAATATCCCTACAATACTCTTTGAAACATCAGGTAGGCAGCTTTGCCCTCCAAGAGGACAGAACTTCTCACGTCCAAAATAAGCTTAATACAGGTATACTAAACCATGAATTACTCAAAGGAAAAGCATAAGTAAATCTGCCCCCAAACAGATAAAAATATAGCCCAAATGCAGCCCAAATGTGCACTTACTGCGTGAAGACCTGTGAAAGGGTTGAAATGGCTGAATCTCAATGGTTGAATTCAATTTGATTATGATCACTGTGTTCCTGCTTATGGTAGAAAGACAATCTTGCTATTTCCAGATAATGTCTTCTCTTCAGAGTTAAACCTTCAGTTGCTTCAGGCAAGTAGTCAAATTACTCACTTCCAATGCCCCTCAGGGCTGTTCCTTTCCCTTTCCCTTCTCACCCATGGGGACGATTACAGACCAGGCAGTAATGGAGATAGTGTCTGGCTCAAATGCTGCCCTCCAAGCCCTCAGTGGCCTCTGTGGGATGTGTTGTTCCACTGTCTTGCTGATGTAGCCGGTCACCACCTCATAAGGGCTCAGCATATCTGTGGCCATGACCCCCGCTGGTCTCCAGTGGTGAGGTCAGCATGCTGCCTTCCACGCCCTCTCCATTTTGATCTCTGGCTCTTCAGCATCTCCATGTTCCCCAACCTGACAAGTTGGACTGCTGAGATTTCCCCTATGCCACCACATACAGGTTTTGGGAAACTGAAAGGGGACACTATACTGGGGCCTGCTTCTGCCTAACAATGCCCCACTGCAGGGTGCACTGCAAGGTGGGTTCCTTCCAGAATTCCTGACAGGATGCAAGGTACAAGTGCCCACTGCGTTGGGGGCTTCCTTCAGCCTCTTGGAGTTTCTAACATCTCACTTATCTCTCAAGCTGAAGTCCAGGAACTGGGGCATTGGATCTCAGTGACCCACCCATTTCTTAAGTCTAGAATCTCTGCAAGTTCCTCCCACTAACTCAGGAAGGGCTTCTCTCCTTCCTGGACAAAGAGAAACTATCCTGCAGCCTCCCTCCTTTTCACAGCTTACTGTGCAGGACATGCCATCCCCTTTTGCGATCTGGTTCTCTGGAATCCACAAGTCATTTTTTTTTTTCCTAACAAAGCCTGCCTCTTAAATGAAGGCAGGGCTAACTGGTCTCTGAAACATGCTTGAAGGGCCTATTTTGAACGTCAAAAGCTGAACAATGTCTTCTTTGTCCTTGGCCATGTTCTGGTCTCCCCCTGAAGTAATAGAATCTTTAACCTCAATGGGGAAGACTCCCTGGGTGATAAGAATTAGGAGGAAGGGAAAGTAAATTGAATACCAGTTCAAAATATTATTCCCACTAAACCAGCTGCTCATGATGCAAGGTCTCGGAGGTCCAGAACATTCATCCAGGATTTAAAAGCAAGCAAACAAAACAAAACCAAAAAAGCACCAGCAACAGGCTGACATGTTCTTCTTCCAGAAGGCATCATTTATACATGTTTAACTAACGGCAAAAGGACGGATGGCTTTCCATTCTTGAATTCTTTACATCTGATATCCTTGATCCGTACAGATACTCCCCTGTGGAACTCCTTTCTTCAGGGGCCTTGTCGTTTTGTCTCTCCTCTTCTAAATCTGCTGTGTTCACTCAATACATCCCTGAGACCTCAGACCCTTCCTTCCTTATCTGTTCACTCAGTCCTTCCTTACCTTATCTTACACCAGGGCTATTCAGCCTTGATCCCTACTTTCAGCTAATTCAGCTGATGTTTTCTTCAGTCGTTGAGAACATCCTACTCACTTGACTATTTGAGCCAATTCTTCACTCTAGGTCACCACAAGGTCAGATTTTCCATTCCCAAGGGACAAGCATTACCAGGCAAACTCACCAAATTGGGCTAAGGGGAACCATTAAAAACCAGCAAATTCCAGTCAGATCTAAATCCAGAATGTGTTTTATCTATCTATTAACACCCATCCTATAGTTTAGTGCTTGTTTGAATCTTTTCTAGATTCTCTAAGCCCCTTCTGTCCATTATGCCATCTCTCTCTCCTACTTCACCAATACCTCCCTCTCTAGTGGCTCGGGGCAGGGAGCACTGAGAGCTCAGGTGGGTGCGTTGGTGGGGACCACAAAGCAGGGATTTTCTCACGGTGGCTGCTTTGGATCTCAGCTACATGAGATCATTGTTGTGAGGACTAGCCAGGGAATTTCATCCAAACAACACAGAACTTCTGTCACAACTGGAGGTATGAGGATCAGGGAAGGCAGTGGGGCTTGCCTTAGATGCCCCCTCCAATACTTTCATGCACTATGCTCTTTCCTGTATGGCATGTTGGCTGAGGTACAGCCAGATAACTTTGGGGGCTGCAGTTTTCCAAGTGCCAATCCTCTTTGCCTCTTTGGATCATATTTCTGAATAAAATAACCAGAACTCATCCTTTTCCCAGGAGCTACTTTTACCCACAGAAGATCTGGTTCTGCTTGATCCACATAGTCTTTACAGATTCTTCCCATGCACCCCTCAAGGTCTTTGATAAGTACTTTTCAGCCCCTAAGAAAATTACCTCCAGAAAAACCTCTTGGTACCTGAAATCAAGAATCTGCTGAATAATGACTACAAAACAGTGGGAAGCTTAGAATCATAATCAACAAGCACTGAATAAGTGCACAACTTAATTTAGTATTACACAGACTTGCTTCTAAAAATGGACAATATTGACAATGACATGCACAAAAGTATCTGCACGTGAACAAACTGGGTAAATACAGGAAGTAGTGACATTATGTGCCAGCAAAGGGGAAAAGCACACTTTAGTCAGAGCAGAGTGTGATCTCCTACATTTAAGGCAGAGGTTGTGGTGGTGGGGAGGGGGCCAGCAAAGCATTTAAATCATAGACAGTGCTTGGTTAAGCAAGAAAAAACAACCTACCACCGGTTCCCAAAGATCGAAATAGCATTTCAAAAAAGAGGAACACAAGGTACGCAGCCCCCTTCCTTTTGCTATAGCAGCTGGCCTGCATCCACAGCTGCTCTCCATCCCAGTACACTGAATCTGGCATGTAGGTGAGGGCCAGGCAGGGGAAGCCAGTAATGAAGAATCCCAGCATGCTGTGTCCAGGTAGCTGAGGCTTAACGAATGCCTGGCAAACATTACCCCTCATGTTGATATGTCTTTTGTTACAGAAATGACTGGAGTAGTCCCTCCCCCAACCATGGAAAACATGTTATAAAGCTTATTTTCTATCATTCTTTTGAAGGATATACAAAGAAAAGGCTGAAGCTGGGCTGCTGTGTCAAATCCTTACTTTGTAGGAAGGACCTTAAGTCTGGGATAGAGCCCTCTGCTGCTAAGGAGATTCTTCAGATCATGCCACAAAGCAAACACAATTAATGCCTGGAGAGAAAGGCAATCCCACCGACAGGCTGTGTTCTGTCTGGCTGAGGGATCAAGTAAACCATGCTTTGAGAGGTCTAGAAATGGGTGGATGCATAAAAAGCTAGCACCTGCTTTCTCTTCCTCAATACCAGCAGCCCATTCAGTTATTCTTCTCTCTCCCATCATTCAGTCTTGTACTCTTCTGGTCTCCTCCAGATTTTGAATCATTCTGTATTTTCTCCCTGGTCTCACATGTCATTCTGTACTGAATAACTTCCTTTTTTCTTTTTCTTTTTTGGTTAAAATTGTGTTGGTGAAAGCAGAAGGCAAAGAAGTAACTGCTTTTTTGATCACCTAGACTTTTAACAAAATGATTAAGATTCTAAACAAAAGATCTTAAAACACAAATCATTCCAAGATACAATGGTAGTTCCTAAAATGGTCTAGGACAATGACCCAGCCTAAATCATATAGGAAGTAAATGTGCAGCCACCAGAAAATACAGAAACTCAACGTCCAAGCAGATGACACCCTAGCATCCAGATGCCCAGGAAACCAGCTGCACATTCAGGACATGTCTAAGTAACATCTGCTAAGTACCTACCTTGAGAGTGACACTGCACTGCATGCTATAGATGGATAGACAAAAAGGTGGCACAGCAAACAAGATTTGGAACACATGGGGCCAAGAGTCTTCGGTTTCCTGAGAGGGCAGGACCCATACATATGGATTTCGAGTCTCGGCTAAATCAATTACTGAGCTTGGGCAAGTCATAAAAATCTTCTGAACCTTGGCTTTCTTGCATCAGAATTTAACTACTAATTTAAGTCATCAGTTACTGAAAGCAATTGAGAGATACAAATGTTTAATGGAAGAGAAGGAGAAAACTGGTATTTCAGCTGGGCCTTGACAAATGAATGGGATTCTAATGGAAATGGAGGATTTGTGGATTCCAGGAAAGGAAAAGAAAGGCCAGAACACCTCTTTCATATTCATGAGATAGCAGGTGTTATCCAGCTTTAGTGTGGTGGTAGATGAGGTGAGCCAGGTGTGACTGGGAAGGACACAGAGACTGGGGAAGGCACAGCAGGCCAGGCTCTGGAATCTGGTCTTTCTGCTTCTATTTATTGTGTGGTTAGTAAAGGCAAAAGAATCAGTATGTACATCAGCCAGTACCTCCATTTCAACACAGATCTACGCCTCCACACTCAATCTAGAAAGTATGGGAAAAAGTGAAGCAACTGTTATTTGCAAACCATGGGAGAGGCTGAAGGGCACAACATATCAAGAGAACATCAAGAGAATGAGGATCCAGCAAAGGTGTACAAAGGACAGCCACACAGGGACATTTTTAGGGAGGAGACAACGATAAAAAATAGACAATGTTAGAATGTTACAGTTCACTGATAACTCAGCTCCAGAGTTTTAGATCTGAAAAACAATGAAGCATGGTGTTTGTATTTCCAGGTTAGAAAATAAACCAGACAATACAAGGTGATACCCTCCAAACTCTGAGAGAGCAACCAGAGAAACCATTAACAGAAATCAGTGCCTTTTCAAGTATCCCAGTGAGTACATATATGCTGGACTATGGGGAACACATCACACCATATCTGGACTGGAATTAAAATAAAATTAAAACAAAAATCAAATTTCACAAGTGACAATATTTGAAATTGTTACTGCTTCTAAGTAGACCCAACACGCGTGGGGAAATGAAAGAATTTGGTGTTTATTTGCCTTTTCAGTAGAGCTTAAACTGGGCAGGATTTCACAGAAATACAGATTCAGTAACGTATTCTGGAGATTAAAAGAAGGCATGGGAAAAGTTCCCTGGGCTTTGTTGTGGGGAAGGAGATCTGGCTCAATTTTAATTTTCCATTAAAGGCCTACTTTTCAATACAAAGCAGATGGAATTCTTATACAACTCCTGAAAAGCCTACTATTTTTGGGTACCTAAAAGATAGAAGCTCTGAAGAAAATGAAAGTGTTTGAATTCCTCAGATAAAATCCCACCAGCACATTCAAAAGGTGCAGGTACTTGCAAATCTTTAAAAGACAAGTTAAGAGGTCCTTCCTGCGACAGGCTGCAGCTCCCTCTGACTCCAGCTAGCTGATGATTTCTACTTCTCTTCTGCCTGCTCCCACCCTCATGGCTTCGAACTCCCTATGCCTGCTTCATTCCCTGATCTCCAGAAGCTGCCTCCTCATGCTTCTGTCCTCCCTGAAAAGATTTTCAAAGTGTTCCACCCTGCCTGCTTCCTCCCCACTGAAATCAGAACGAGGCCAGGGAATATCACATGGCAGAAGATCCTCAGGCTCTCATGCACCCCCTGCTCATATCGTGAGATAAGACCTGGTTCCATGTATTCTCCATTTTCCAATCTTCCAGGGTGGATGGAAGAACAAGAGGGCTGATGTTCACCATGCACAAACGATGAGGTTTTAGGCTGGGAGCTGCTGGGTACCAACCTGCCCTCACAGTTCACAGGCTCCTTTGAGAGCTAGAACAAATTTAGAGTGAAGAGCTTGTGTAGCTTGCTAGCCATGTGGCCCTGACTAAATCAATGTCTATGCTTCAGTTTTCTCACCCTTTCAATGGGAATAATAATGACAGTCCTCATGGAATAATGCTGGGTGTTGGCAAATCAACCATATGCAAGATAGAGTTACTGATTTCCAAAGAGCTCACAAATCAGTGTAAAAAGCCAGCACCGCCCCCCACCCCGCCCCAGCTGACTCCCTCTGCTTTACAAGTCAGGCTATGATGAGGGGTACCTCAGTGCTCTGCGAGCCCAGAGCGAGGAGTGAAGGGAGGGCTTCCCAGCAGCCATGTCTTGAGTGGAGTCACAGTGAGACAGAGGTGACTTTGAATCTCCCAACGAACAACATATAGCTAACTGTGCAAAGAAAAGGCAAGGAGGCAGGGAACAAGACACCCCATTTCAGAGCAAAGCAGGAGAGAACTGAGTGACACAGGCCTGGCCTCACTCTTTGTGAGCCTCAGTCTCTTTGTGTGACTAATGGGAATAACAATACTATGCCTGCCACAGAGTTGTAATGATTTAGTAAATTAGTGTATGTCAAGCACTGAACAAAGGCCTTCAGGGTTCAATAAAATGTAAGTGTTGATATTTGCATGGTGTATTCAGGGATGGGCAAGTAGCTGTTACCCTGTGTGTTTTTTGACACCATTAGAGATAGGGGAAAACAAGGCCAGAAACAAGGAGCCCCTTCAAAAAGCTTTCTGAACAAAAGTAATCAATAGGCTAAGGCTTTCCCTTGATGAACTTTTTTTTCTCCTAACAGCTTACAGTTAATAGGTGCTCAGTATATATTTGCCCAATCCTGTGAGGCGCGGCTTGAGGTCATGGCTTGCTTGCAAGGGTACAGCATGTGATAAACTCTGCTTCGGAAGAATACCTAAGAAGACCCAGTACAGCCTTCCCTTTAGAGCAAGGTGCAGAGCAGGCCACTCAGAAGCAGGCGGAGACGGATGGGAAGTGCTCTCGTCCAAATATTACGACAACTTGGAGTCTCACAAACATTGTTAAAGTTTCATGAGTCAGTAAGCATTATCTTTGCTTCCCACGTTTTTATTAGGCCATAAATCCAGTTCAATTTATATCCTTCTAGGATTACTGCGTTCTAATCAAGTCCAGAGTGTCACTTATTCCTAAATTGTCTATGCTGCATGTCACCCAAGTCCATCTGGATAATAATGTTCAGACTACTTATGTGTTTTAGTAGCTAAAAATTAGATTTGCTCAATCAGAAACACTAAAAAAAAAAAAAAAGATTATATTCCTCTAAATAACCAAATCACTTTTTTTTCACAGATATCAAGTACATGACAGTCATAATTCATATTTTTTTTTTCCTACTCTGTAGTTCATTCTCCCTTTAGAAAGTCAGGATACATTGTGAAGTCAATCTCAAGGGACTTAATTGTAAATAGGTTAAAATCTGGTTGTCTGACTAAAACAAAGAAACTCTTTTAAAGGGCTGACTTCAGAGTGCTTTCCTGTTTCTATTCTCAAGAATAAAGAAGACTCAGTATTTCTTAAGAAGATTTACTAAAAATTCTATTTTCAATCATACCATATAAATGAAGTTCCTATCTTCTCGAAAAATTCTTGCTCCAGAACTGACAATCACCCAAATCTTTTTCTAAATTACTCGAAATTTCCTTATATGCACACAGACCATTTTCACCTTCCCTAAAGGATAGATGTTTGTGTGTGTGTGTGCACGCACGTGTGTGTGTCTGTGTGTACATATGTACATAATTACCACATAAACATATCACTTTTCCTTATGGGGACATTATTCTGAGTGCTTTACATTGATTAACTATTAACTCCTCAAAGTAGTTCCTGCTCACCATTTTAAAGATGAAGAAAGGTAGGCACAGAGGGATGAGGTAATTTGGGCCAGCCCACATAGTTGGAGACCTGGACCCTACTCCAACTCCATGCTTTTAACCTCATGTCCCACCTGAGCTAAAAGACTACAAACTTGATGACTTTGCCAATTTGAACAAGTCATTTGAACTCTCTGTACTTCATTTTTTTTTCTCACAAATAAGTTATTTTACATATTGGACTATATGATATCCAAGATTCTGGGTCCCATGACATATGCTCTTGAAAACCTCTGCAAGAGAGTCCCTCACAATTCTATGTTCTGCGGATTTTGATATGTACTTCTACCTGGGCTGGGGAGCGGCAGATTTTAAGATTTATACACTTTCATTCCCCTAATGCTACTCTGCTCCGGCTCAGAAATTGTTGGTGCTAAATCCAACAGCACTTTTCATTCTGTATCTTGTTATCTCTGCAGCCCTGGATATGAACTCCCCCAGGTCTGTCCAACACTTCGTACCTCTCCCACTCAGGGCCTGTACTCCTCCTGCATTCCTGGGCTCACTCTGGCCCTGTCTGCTCCATATACTCCATGTACTCTCCCTGGGTGAACTAACCCACATCCATGGCTTCAAGAATCTGTCACTTACTACTAACAAATTTATATTTGAATTCTAGCCCTCTTCCCTTACTCCAGACCCATGTATGCAATGGAGACACCTCCACCTGGAAGTCCAAAGTGTCTGTGATGACATCTTCCCTTTGCACACACCCAGCTTACTGTACTACCTGTTTCCACTATCTCCCCACCTCATTTCCCAAAGACCCCTTTTCTATGCACCTCCATATCACTCTTTCTCACCCTATCCCCACTTCATCCCTTCCATTTTGACCCTCACCTATAGTTCATCTGAGTTTCTAGTAACTATCCTCCCTGAATCAGTCGACCTGGCTCTGACCAAAGCCCCACACACTATGGCCAGGTGATACTTTTAAAATCCAAAATAGGTCAAAGTCACGTCTCCACTTATAAATACTTATTAGAATCTTCTCAATTTCTTCTCCAGCCCTGTATTCTTCCTTTTTCCATCTCTCTACCACCCCATTGGGTCGTGAAGTAACTGCAGCATCCCGAAAGGTCTCTGCCTTCACCTTCTGGGTTGTTCTTTCTGGAGCAGTGGCCTTCCCACATTTAACTAACCAACTCCTACTCCAAGATACCTCTTCCTCCAGTCTTTACTGTCTGGTCGCCCCACCTCTTTGCTGTGCATACTCTCTGTGTCCTGTGTATGTACCCCTAGAATCAGCATGTATAATATTGTCAGAGGCTTCCTCCTTTCTCAGTTGAGCCAGTAGGTAAGTTCCTTGAGGCAGGATCACCCCCCACACACACACACCTTTTGCTCCCAAGCACTAGTTCAATGTCTGGCAAATTGTAAATGCAGACAATTCACCAATTCATAAAGACCTATCTATATAGAAGGACCTGTGCAGAAGGACCTAGCTTAAAATAAAGAAGCACAGAAAGTGAAACTACTTCCAGTATCAACATACTTTGATTTTCCATTTTCAAATTTTATTTTTTGTTTCCCAGATGAATATCAGACGAGGGTCTAAATAGAAGAAAGGAAGGTAGGGATGGATACTTTATTAGATATAAAGTTCTGTTTTCCATCAACCAGAAGTCTCAATTTCCAAAGTATGCTAACCACCCACCTCCCTTGTGAAAAATGTCTTATTCCTATCATGACTATAAACATATGAAGTATTTTGAACTGCCCAGTGACTTAGTAGAAGGGCTTTGGAACCAAAGTAATTGAGCCTGATTTTGACTCTAGCACTTTGTAGCTACATGATCTTTTGAGTTAGTTACTAGTAAGTTACTGAAACTTGCCCATTCGTAAAATGGTGATTATAAGTGAAACCACTTCATATCATTATTGTTAAGATTTGAGCTTAAACAGTACATGACACACCGTAAATTATCAATGTTAGCTATATTATTATTATTATTATTATTATTATTATCTCTTCTAGTACACATTGAGCTTCTGAAGAGCAAGGACAGCAGGAATATTCATTTCTACAGCCCCATGTCCCCCAATGTCTTACACAAAATAACATATTAGGCTGATGTTTGCAGAACTGATGAATAAAGCAAAATGTTCACAGCCAAAAACAGAAAGAAAGAGAATTATTAATTATGATTACAGGCATGGGCAGAATTCAGAACTGCTGCAATAGTTTGGAGACCTGTGGAGAACAGGGACTATCCAGAACACTAGCAGATTCCCCTGTTCCTGGAGGTCTGAAAGCTCAAAACTTCCAAGAAATGCACAAGACAGACAGCTGCTGATGAAGGGGCCCAGGTGGAGTTGAAGAGCTGAGATGGCTGGGCGTCTGGCCTTCTCTTTGGAAACTTCATGTCCCAGTGGTAGAGCAGTTGCCTAGCATGCACAAAGCCCTGAGTTCCACCATCAGCATGGCCCTGGGGCAATGAGCTTTACCTTTCCTATTCTGCTTCATTTCTTCTTAAGGACATGTGATTTCCAAGGATCCCACTAGCCACTATGGAAGTCTATAAAATCACCAGACACAGATCGAGGCCAAGGAAGGTGCTTCTGGACTAAAAACCACCACATCAAAGTCAACACAGGAAGTGACAGATGGACTATATGATAAGAGATTACTGAGTGAGAAGTGGCCCCTTAAAACTTGACAAAAAGCAAGGTTTCTGAAATATGATTAAGATGAAAATATCTGAACTTATAAAATCAAAAGAACAAAAGCAAGGATGGGTGTCGGCTCTTAGATTTCCATTTAATTTAATTACCATCAGCCAACAAGCTTCTTGAGGGTAGTGGATATACCTTGTTAAATGGGAGTGTTTGGCAGAGCTGTTCATCAAAAATACATTTCTTGTCCTTTTTTTTCTGGACACATGGCTTACCTACATTTCTCAGGGTCCCTTGCAATTAAATTTAGTCACATACATAGCCCTCATGTTTGTACAAGTGATGTGGGTCATTTGTAGGCCAAGACATTTTACAAGTGGATACATCTCTTCATTCTCTCTTTTGCCCAGTCAGCTAAAACAGGCTACAATGAAAAGCCATGTAATTGTGCAGCTACAAGATAGGGGCAAGGGACTCAGAATTGCCAAACAGAAGAAAGCCACCCAATGACCAGAAACACCCATTTTGGACTATTACATAGGCAAGAATAAATGTGCATTGCTTTTGAACGATTGTATGTTTGCAGGCCTATTTGTTACAGCTGCTAACATTATCCTAATTAAAACAGGTGTCCATACCAATGATCTAACTCATATTTGTTGATTGTTAAATGAACCACTGATTACCTACTAATGTAATACTTGGTAGGAAATGAGACAAATAAGATTAGGCTCCTTTTCTCAATGTACTGACCAAATTAATGGTAGAAACAGCATGACAAACATAATGCCTGCTGCTAATATTTGAAAACAACATTGCTCAAAAAAGAGTTAATGAAGTCTTCAGAGGGAAGATGACATTTATGACAGACTCCAAAGGTTAAAGAGAATTTTTAGCAAGACAGATTAGGTTGGAGACTCCAACCTAAGACTCCAACCTGAGAGAAAAGTAGAGTGTGCATTTGTTCACATTCAACCTTATCATTAAGTCTCTTTAACTTGGTCAACAGAGTGAGAGTTTATTGTGCACTGACTTTTCTTTCTGGGTCTGGCATCCAACAAACAAGTCTTTGTTTTTACAGTACCCTCATTAACGCTATTGCTTTTTTTAATGTAAAAAGTTCCACCATAAATGTCCTTAGAAAGCACAGAAGCAAATGTTTAATGAATCATAATAACTCTTTTCTGATAAAATTCTTGAAGAACAAACTTGAGACTGTTTTGTTACTTGCTATAGTACTAATCTTAGGAAACAACAGGCCCAACATAAGTTTTGACATTATTGATTAAGCACATGCCACCTGTTTACAAAACAGAACATTAAGCCCAAATTTTTCATTAACACTTCTACTTTAAGAGGTACATCAGATAGTCCAAGGTTCAGCATTCTAAATCTTCTGTTCAGAGCTAAGTGCCCCAAAGCCTCAGATAGTTAAACTACTTCCTCTAAAAGACTGTGAGTTTCTTCAATTGAAAGCACAGTGCCCATGGGGTAGGGACTGGGGAGAAAGACTGGACAAAGAATGAAAATTATTATAGTTGCTTGGGTGGTAAGAGGAAGAGTGTGGGCATCTGAAGGCTACCATGAAGCAAGTAAGACAGTCTCCATGGTCTTGCAAGTGCCAATTCAATGCAGGTCCTCAGTTACTTAGTTGAATAAAAGAGTGAAACAGCATCATTGGGCAGACCAGATTTCATTTCAAAAGACTCCAGCAAAGAGGCCTTAGACTAGATAGAAGAAACAAGTCAGGTTTCCTCACTCTTGTCAAACACCAATTTAATTCTAATTCAGAAACAAAATTCTTCTGATCCTACACCAATTTACCCTATCCCAACTCTTATAACTATCCTCAAAAAGAGAAGGGGTAAAATGAGGGAGTGGGGAGGTTATCTTAAAAGTAAACTCTCAAAACAGCTGGGATAATTTTCCCCTTAAATCTAAGACACATAGCAGCTGACAGTCTACACTACTGGTCTATGAACACAGCAAAATGCTGCCACCTGCCACCCGGCATCTAGGGGGCCTTTCTTTTTTTGGTAAATGTGGCAGGAAAGACTCTGAGAGAAGATCAACTGCTTCCTAGGAAAGAAAGGGAAGCCCTAGGGAAAAGAAACAAGAAGCATGGAGCCGATGATCCTTGGGTACTTTGTGTGTCTCCTGCTATGCACTGAAAGGGCTCTTTGTGTGTTACACACACACACACACACACACACACACACACACGCGGGCGAGTCTCTGTGATTTATTGGGGGAAGGAGAAGCTAGAAGGGTGATTTGATTATGCCTCTTCCCTAAGTGTCCCAGCAAATACCGCCTGGGCCCAAGCTCGGGGGCCTCTTCTGGCCCAGTCCCCCTCTGCCTGTAGCCGCAGAGATAAGAGAGGGGAGGAGACCAAACAAAAACAACCATCGATCTAGGGAAGTGAAGAGGAAATTCAGCGAGTGAGCAGGGAAGGGAGGAGAAAGGAGCTAGAGAGAGCAGCAGGGGTGGGGGACAGAGGAAGAGGAGGGAAGGCTCCGACACAGGGGAAAGGGGAAGGGTGGGTGGGTGGTGGCACAGGAAGAGTGAAGGGGTGGATGGGGGAAGTGCAAGGGAGGTGCCAGAA
This sequence comes from Marmota flaviventris, assembly GCF_047511675.1. NCBI lineage: Eukaryota > Metazoa > Chordata > Mammalia > Rodentia > Sciuridae > Marmota > Marmota flaviventris. Next base: position 51,806,879 of record NC_092503.1, on the reverse strand, counting down.
ATAGGCAGTAGGATGCGCTGGGGAAGGCGACGGCCGCCGAGGGAGGAGGCCCAGAGGTGGAGGAGTGGGGCAGGGGTTGGGTGGGGAGGGAAGCAGCACGGGGCATCAATTATTAAGTGATTACATCATCCTTGACATTAAAACAACACACACAGCCCTAGTCCCCACTGGGGGCCCCAAAAGGAGGGCGGGGGAGGAGTCTGGGCCAGCCTCGCCCCCAAGCCAATTCCGACTCCCACCCGGCGCCGGCTAACAGGCGAAGAAATGAGCCCCCATCCCTGCGCTACCTCGGGACCGCACCCCACAAAGGTGTCCTGCGACAGGGCCTCGGGAAGACCCCTAGTGCTGCCAACTCTCCCGCAGCCCCGCGGGGTGCCCCAGAGGCGGCAGTGGCCGAGGGACTGCAGCGCGGGGCCCCAGCCGCGGGGGCCGCCCTGTGCGGGGGCGCGGGCGGCCGGGCGTCTCCGCAGCATCCCCGTGGCCTCCAGAGGCGCATCCCGGCAGCTTACCTGTGCGGCGCTCAGGCTCCGAAGCCCATTCACATGGTCCACTCCCCGCCCTCCTTCGGCGCGGCCGAGGCGGGTCCAGTAGCTCCGCTGCGGACCCGGGAGCCGGTGGGCCCTCCGAGATCTCCGAGGGGGCGGCGCCGGGGTGTCCCCGGCCTGGCCGCCGGATCCCTCCCTGGCGTGAGCCGCGGCTTTGTGTGCGCCCGGAGAGTGCTCGGTGCACGGGGAGAAGCGCCGTGCGCCCGGACAGCGGAGGACGCCGGGCTCGGAGCGCAGCCTCGCCTCTGCTCTCGCGGCCGACCGGCGGGCGGGTCTCGGCGGCCTCGGGCTCGCGGCGACCCCTCCTCCTCTCCCGCGGCAGCCCCCTCCCCGCCGGCTCCGCTCCTGACAGATGGCGCAACTGCAACGACGCGCCGCCGCCGCCGCGGCTGCTTGCAGCTACTCTCGCTGATGCTCGGGCCCCTCCAGCTCCCGAGGGGAGCGAGGAGGGGGCGGGGCATGACCTGAGAGTGGCAAGTCGCTCTGCCCTATCAAAGGGCCCCTTGGGAGCTGCGGGCCTCAACCATTGGTGTGTGGGACGGGGGCGGAACGGCCATGGGTGGTGCCGCCGAGTGGGTTGAGCGTTACTGTGGCAGCCGGCATCCTGGCGTGCGTGCAGTGTAGGGTGTGCGAGAGGATGCGAGGCTGGAGGAGGGTGTGTGTGTGTGTGTGTGTGTGTGTGTGTGTGTGTGTGTGTGTGTTAAGGATTGTGCGGAGTTGTGAGTTGGTGGGATAGGGCAGGAGAAAGAAGCGAGAGCATAAGCTGCAGTTTCTGTTTTGCGGTAGGTTGCAGCTACTACTAAGAATTGGTACTTGCCATTCCCCCCAAACCATGGGATCCTGCCTCATAAAGGGATATTTTGCCTTTTTTATTTGAGGGTGGTAGGATAAGATGGAAAGGGTTAGAGAGTGGTAATAGCAGTGTATCCTCTGGTGAAACTAAAATTAAAAAAAAAAAAAATTAAAGTGCGGAGCAAAGTAGAACCCTATCACAGAACCTTGGAAAAACTAAAAAGAACCCTGGAACCGTCCAACGAATAACCAGGAGAAAGAGAATTTGAAATTAATATTATTTCATCAGTCTCCTACTTTCCTGAGCACGCATATATATTTCTCTTTGAACAAATATCTGGAGGAAAAATTACTGAAATGAGAGGTCCAGGCAGCCAGTAAGGAACCCCAAATCACAGAGTAGTGGTTTCTTTGTACATTTTCCCTCAAAATCACGTGTAATTGGAGCCATTGGTTGTCATTGGTTTCTTATGACTTTCAAACCCCTTATCCCCCCATATTCATCCCCCCCCCATATATATGAACGAGTCTGAGCTTTTGCTCAGATTTTCCTTGATGAAATAATTGCTGGTTTAGTTTACGGTTAGAAGTACATCAGTCTTTATTTCCTATCCAGCTTTTCTATGGCAGGATGTAACTTCATAAAAAGAAACACTTTGGCTTCCTGATTTTCTTTATAGGTAATTCCTGTTTACTGAAAGCTCTACTTCAAGGCATGCTCAGAATCATTCTCCTTAATGATTCTGGCAAAAACCCTATCCTTCACTCTCAGCAAATCTTATGTTAATGTTCTAAGAAATATGAGTGAATCAGCCTTAGCTTCTAAATTCAAAATCCATAATATTACTTTTCCTGCCCACTATTTTTTACTGTAGTTTAAAAACATCAGTCACTTTTGCAAACTTTTTTCCTTCTGTACACAGTACTTTCTTTGGAAAAAAAGTGCAAATATTTATTAAATTATCTCCATTTTGTAGATGATGAAGCTAAGAAAATTAGGAGTTTAGTAATTAATTCAATATAATAATGTATGTGATTACTGGGGACTTTCTCCCCTTTCTCCTCAAGCAAAATGGTAAATCAAAGTACATTTAAATTGAGCATCTGGTAATTCATTCCATAGTCACATGAAATGGAATCATAGCTAGGACTGGTATATTTTCATATAAGAGAATGCCAACTTCAACTATTCAAGAATTGCCTATCTTGGCCAGAAGCAGTGGCACACCCCTGTAATCCTAGCAGCTAGGGAGGCTGAGACAGGAGAATCATGAGTTCAGAGTCAGTTTCAGCAATGGCTAGGCACTAAGCAACCACTGTGACCCAGTCTAAATAAAATATAAAATAGAGCTGGGGATGTAGCTCAGTGGTCAAGTGCCACTGAGTTCAATCCCTGGTACCACAAAAAAAAAAAAAAAAAAAAAAAAAAAATGCTTATCTCAAGAGAAGGGATAGCCTACCATGGCTGTCCTAGGTTTATTTAGATTAGAATGGAGAGACTGTTGCCTACAATAATGGTTGTCAAAATTGAGCATTAAAATTGCCTGAAGAGGCTGTTAAAACACAGACTGCTGAACCACACCGCCAGAGGTTTTGATTTAGTAGATTTGAGATGTGGCTGAATGATTTGCACTTCAAACAAGTTGCCAGGTGGTGTTGCTGCTGGTGGTGTTCTGGGTACCACACCTTGAGAACCACTGATAAAGAACTAGGCTCTCCAATGCAGTAGCCACTAGGTACAGTGGTTGTTATGTACATAAAATATACTTCAGTACTCAAAAATTGGCTCATATAAGTTGAAATATGCTGTAAATATAAAACATTCAATTTCAAAAATTTAGCATGGAAAGTAAAATATTTTTATATTGACTTCATGTTTGTTATAAGAGTTATATATATATGCTAAATAAAATATATTAAAGTTTCATGTCTAATATGTGTAATATATTTAATAAATATATTAAATTTCACCTGTTTCTCCTCCTCCTCCTCCTCCTCCTCGTCTTCCTCTTCTTCTTTTCTTGTTTTGTGGTTCTGCGGATCAAACTCAGGGCTTTGCTCATGCTAAGCTACTGGTCTAACATAGAGCTGCACTCCCTGCCCTTCTTTTGCTTTTTAAATGTAGCTGGAATAGCATTCAAAATAACGTGTGATTTGCATTATATTTCTATTGAACAACACTGGTTCAGAGTTCTCTCTGATTTCGACTTCACAGGGCACATTGATGAGGCAGTTCATTTCTCCTTTCTGAACTTTCATGTCCACATACATAAAATGGGGGAAATAACAAAATTGATCTTGCGATCTTCCTGTGAAAACTAAATGGACATCGAAGCATTTGATGCACACCTTTCTTCATTTTATAGGTATGCTTTCATATACTCTAAGAAAAATCACTCCTAGATAGAGACCTTGGAGTTTCATGCTCAGTTCAATCTATCCCTTCAAGAAATCTGGAGTAGATGGTAAGTTGTTTGGTTGTTTATAATTTCTTCAGGAAGGGTCACTTTTTTAGCATCTGCAACTCTAATAGCTTCTTGACCTAATTAGTGGACAAAAAGAAAGACAAAATGATTAAAATGACAGATTAATCAGCTCCCACGGAGACTTCCTTCTCTGTTTTGTAATCCTCTTCTTACCTTCCTTTTTATCTGCCACTATTCTTAAGTGTAGCCTTAAGTGGATTTGGCCTCCTCGGGAGGATTTGTTAATGGTCTGAACAAGTGTATAAAGCACTGCAAAAGATTTGGGTCCTATTGCCCATTTTGATCTACTCTGCAGGTCTCCACAGAGAACTTGGTTAAAGATCTAAGACACTGTCCCTGGCCTACCCAAGGCAATTCATGTTGTCCTTTAAAAGCCTCAATTTTGTTTTCTTATGGGAAGTTTCTGTTATACAATGTAGACATTTCTCTTTCATTTGATTGTTATTGGTTATTTTTTCTACTTCTTTAATTTGTGTGTGTGTGTGTGTGTGTGTAGTGCTGGGGATCTAGCCCCAGGCCTCTACCACTGAGGTATTTTCCTGGCCTTTTAAAATTTTTATTTTGAGATGGTCTCACTAAGAACTCATGCTGCCCTCAAACTTGTAATCTTCCTGTCTCAGCCTCCTGAGTACCTAGAATAATAGTCATGTACTACCACCCCAAATTTCTTCCTTCTGTTCTGGCTTTCTTATTTTGTCTCAGCTGAATTTCCTATTCCCTTGCTTTCAAAGTAATATTTTTCTTATTTTAAATTGTATGAGTTTTATCTTATCATTTTAGTTTTAATCTCAAGTGTCAACTCAACAGCAACACATGGCAAACCTAAGAACCTTTGATATAGAGTTCTTACAAGTGAAGAAAACAAAAATTAGCACTCAAGTGAAAAATATGTGCAAAGGAAATGCATCTCTGAATAGCTGATGGATATAATAGCTGAAGGATTCACTTGTTTCCAAAACTATGTAAAGATATAGTATGCTTCAACTGACTAATTGGCTGATGACAAAAGGATGTGGGGAGATGGATGCCTACACCCTAGCAATTGAGTATGAATTGGTACATTTCTGGAGGGCAATTTAATAACATTTGTGAAAACACTGTAACAAAGTATATACCTTTACCCAGCAGCTCTACTTCTGGGAAAGAATGCAATAAATTTGCAAAGATGAAACCACAATGGGAATAATGAGAATATTATTTATCCTAGTGAAACATTGAAACAAGTTCATTACTATAGGCTTTGATGTATAAATTGTGTTAGAATACTACATAGTTGTGAAAATGATGATATTTATTTATTTAAATGGATTTTCACCATAAGTTAAGAAAAAAAAATTAACAATGAATGAGTATTATATTTATTTGTGTGTGAGAGTGTTTTTACATTTATAGCTCCATTACTTTAAAACTTATCTGTATTTTAAATTTTTCATAGTAAAAATATGCAGGAAGCACATACACAAAATTTATTTATTTTTTCCTCTCCTTTTATTTGGGTACCAGGGATTGAACCCAGGAGCACTTAACCACTGAACCACATCCCAGCCTTTTTTTTTTTTTTTTTTTTTTGAGACAGAGTCTTGCTATGTTGCTTAGGTCCTCACTGAGTTGCTGGGGCTGGCCTCTAACTTGTGATCCTCCTACTACAGCCTCCTGAGTTGCTGGAATTATAGACATGTGCCACTGTGCCTAGATTCTTATACTTAACAATTTTACCCAAGTTGTCCGACTGTAAGTCAACTTTGTTTTGTTTTCTTTTTTCTTAATTGTCTCAGCTTTTTTGAATTGTACATTTATTATATGATTAGAGGAACAATAAAAACTGATTTTAAACTTGTTTCTTCTTTTTCTACTTTATTCCCCTCCCCCTTTCTTCTCTGCCATTTTCCCCTCCCTTTTGAGAGAGCATCACCTTGAGGTGGTACCAAGTAGCCAGGGTCAGTGAAGCCTTCTGTTCCCTCAACCCAGTCACCCTTCCAGCTACAGGTGGATATTTTGTGACTTGCAAGACTGATTTAAAAAAAAAAAAAAAGTTCCCTCTGAGAGCAGGACACAATGGTCTGGCACGCCTGATTTACTGTTTAACTCTTGCTTCTGATACCTCATATCTTCAAATCCTTATGTAAAGAGCTATCTAATTTAAAAATCTAAGACCTTTAGAGCATGGACAATATGTTTATGGCATAATGGGTCAAAGCTCTCCTGGAGTCAGCAGGAGATAGGTCCTGGGAAAACTCAGGTGGGACAGACACTATATCCAACCTGAGCTCAGGGAAGGTGGTATGTGGTGCCCCTGGGAGAGGCTTAGCCAAGCTCTTAAAGCTGGGATTCTAGCTTTTCGACCTTGTTTAATTCTGCCCACACTGGACTGTTGTTCCTCCTGACAGTCCATAGCTGGGAGGGTGTGTTTCTGCAGCTCCCTTCCCTCTTAAAAAGGTGGAGAGTGGGCTGAATAGTCAGGAATGATTATGAACATGGTTTTGAAGCCCAGGTGTACTGGGCCTCTGCTGGCTGCTCTCGGTGTATCAGAGTCAGTGCTAGGCAAGCCAAGCCTACATCCCAACCTGAACACAAGGGTGTGTTGATTGGAGATGGCCTTTTAAGTCTTTACCCAACTTACTAAGGGAGGCCTGGATTGTTATCTGGGAGATTCAAGTGACTGGGAATGGGACTGAATCAACCTTGATGAACTATATGTAGCCCCTTCTAATGTCATAGAGTTAGCTTCAAATAGACCTCCTTTCTGTAGGAGTGTAGGAAGAGAGGCTTTTCTGTCATAAAGTGACCTGTCCCTTTCATTTACATCCTAAGCAGCCATACCTGTCACCTCTGCTTTCTCACCTCCTCATTCTTCTATATTTTGGGGTTCCACTTTATGCAGTGATAGTTTTTGAGATTCTGCCTTTAGACTCCCCTGTTTGCAGGAAATAGTTGGTTAGGTTTGATCATTTTTGGTCAAACTGAGCCTGACCTTTTGCCACCCACCCCTGGGAAGACACTAGAACCACACTGTGAAGACAGCAGGTGTTTTGGGTGGTCTTTTTTGTTGTTGTTTTGTTTTGGTTTTTGTTGGTTATGTTTTGTTTGATCTAATAGAGCTCCGATAATTCAGATGCTATAATTCAGATAGTCCTAAAGAAAAAAAAAAATGATATCTCACATTTTCACTGAGTGGTCGTCATCTGTATGAGACATGGATCTTATAACATGCAGCTTGCTACTCTCAAGAATTCAAATATACTCTCAGGTTGTCAAGGGTAAAACCAAATGGAAGGAAAAGAAAATTCTTTTATCAGTTAAGGTTCTTGGTCACAAGCATTAAAAACTTACTATGTCTCATTCAAGCAGAAAAGGGATTTATTGGAAGGTGATTGGGTGACTTGGAGGTAGACTCAGAGAATAAGCAGCAACCAGGAACTGTACCAGGGGAACATCTGAGAACTGGTTAGAACAAGCCTGTACACTGCCAGAGACTTCTGCTGCTGTCAGGGATAAAACCACTGCATGTTCTTTCTAAGCTATCTCTTCATCCTAGTGTCACTTGTTGAAGACCCAGATTCCTTGATGGCAACACCCACTGTGCTGACCATACCATAGCTATGAGCTGGAGTGGGAGAGAGTTGGGGTCAGGAGGTAGAAGAGTGAGAGAGGAGTTTTGTTCCTTCATCTTCTGCAGAAAATGATGAATCCTTGCCCTCACCCAACTAAGATAGCAGGACTCTCCAAAAGGAAGAGAAATGAGATCCTGGGCCAGAATTTTTTAAACAACAAATGTCCACTGAAATTGCTCATCTGAACTCTACCAAGTGTTCCAGACTGAGTGTTGCTACTTCTTACACAGGATTTTCTTCCTTTCAGGCATGATTCTGTTCCCTGCCAAGAGGAAGACAGGCTAGGTCCCACCCTTATGTTCCCTAAGCAAGGTATACAATATCTGTCTGGACATAGTGTTCAAACATGTTTAAACATGTTTGGCCTTTTAACTTTTATTTTATCTATGTTTCCCCAGGGAGGGTTAAATGTCTCTGAGAGTGAATGTCAGGATTTACAACAGCTCTTATAGGGATGTGAAATTTCCTATGAATGGGAAGATTGATGGAATTTTTACACTTTCTCCCACCCTGAGGGCTAGCATGAGAGGTTCTGTCAGTCTTAGTTTCTTCCTGCTTTTTATACTTCTTCATGTAGGAGACATTCTTTTGGGGTTGCCCAGCTCACAAGGACTCCTTCTTCTTTAGAAATAGTTCCCAATGCTCAGTAGTGACTCCTGAGCCATGTCTGCATGAAGGGACCCTGAAACATACCAGCCCAGCTATAGCCAACTGATTATTAAGCCTTTGAAAATTGGATCAAAGCTATACAATTCTTTGTGCTTTAAGCAATACCAACTGCTTTACCACACCATCCCCAGATCTCTATGGCTTTATATACAAGATTTACTTCTCTCTCAAGTTACAGACAAACTGGGTTTTGATAGGCAACTGCTCACAAAGTGATCCAGAGGCCCAGGCCCTCTTCAACCAGGATTTCACTGGATTCTGTTTATACAACTGAGAAACAAGGGGAGAGAGGGAATTGCATGACAGATTTTGGGGATCAGACTTTAAAGTGACACACATCATTTGTGCTTACATTTTATTGGTCAGAACTAGTCACATGGCCACATCTATATGAAATGGAACCTAGAAATGCATCTTGTGAATTCCTAGGAAGAAGAGGAAATGGTCTGGGTGAGTATCTCCTCATGTGACACATTGGGAGACAGTAAAACTAAGCAGTACTCAGGGAGACATTAGATATACAATTCACACAGATGCAAAATACAGTTTACACTTCACATAGATATAAAATATAAAAACAATATAAGTATTAAAATAAATTTAAATAACATCAGCTATTCTCCTCTAAATTTCATTTTGGGTATTGCTTTACTAAGTTGGCCAGCATTTTGTTGTGTTTAAACCTAGCAGTCCTTATCAAGCCAGATTCTAAGAGGGCAAAGACGTTTTTGCCATGATGCATGTCAGATGGCACCAGTTTTAAGTTTGCATCCATTTGTTCATAGTATGTGAAGGGAAAAACTTCTTTGAGAAATCCTAGGTGTAATTTTCATCCCTTAGAAATGTTAGAGTTTTAATCCTTATACTTTGAAAATACCTTATTTTTTTGCTCACTCCCCATTTTCTCCAAATTTCTTAAGGCAGGTTCTAAGTGAGCTGTACTAAAGTGGAGGATGGGGGTAAGGGTGGTGGTGGTGAACCTTCCTATCAGATCCAAAGAAATTAAGTCTGTTTTAAGGCACAATCCAAGTACCTCAATTAATTTAAGTACAATCCAAATGCCTCTATTTATTAACATATATTTAATACATTTTCAATATTTTATGATTACAAAAATGCTGAAATTGTTGCCTATTTTTATACATAATTTTGTTCATGTATAAAAACATATCTGGCCACCTTGAACATAAGAAAAGATGTTATTAGATAGATATGGAAATATCTTATTAAGTCCAAGATGAACTCCCATAGATATATTTTGTGAAATGTATCTATGTGAAAAAAATATATACATATATATCCATCCCCACTTGGGTCTGATTGTCAGAACCAAGAATAAGAGGAGAAAAAACTACCTGAGATGTATGAAATTGGAAAGGGTGGATATAGAATCCCAGATCTCTGTTACATTTTGCAGGTTTAATTTTTCTAGCTTACAAATCAAACTTAAATGCCCTAAATATCTAAAGTCCTAGACAATCTGAGGAATCAGTGCTTCCTCATATGATCCATGAAATCAAAAGTGAAATGAAAATAAAGAAATAAAGCAGCCAGAGAAGTTCTCAAATATACTTTAACTTACTCATGAGCTTATAGAAATTAAGCTCATTTTAAAGCAAGAAAATCAAGTTTACTAAGAATGGTTTACTAGAAAATCATAAAATATTCCATACTAGGGTAAAACTAAAATTTATTTCATCATGCATTTATCATTTTTTTAAAAAAGCTTCCTTTGAATAAACTATGTTCACTAAACTCTTCCTCTTTCTCTCTTTCCCAATAAATAGAGAAACATTCTATTTCTATTCAAATCTGAAATTAGATAAAGACATTCATCTCACCATTAATACTTAACATTGTTCTGAAAATACTAGTGAATTCAATAAGACAATAAGAAGAAACCATATGTAAAAATAATGAAAAAGAGACTCATTTTTTATTATTTTCTGTTAATGCAATTGTCTACCTGAAATACCAAGAGAATCAATTGAAATACTATTAAAACTAACAAATAAATTCACTGTGAGAGCCAGTTTCCAAAGACACTTAGGTAAGGTTCTAAATACAGTGAGTGAAGTGAAAAATTGTGTAGAGTCAAATCACCTTGAAAATCCTCTAAATTACCCCTGAAATAGTTTGCATCCATTTGTTCATAGTATGTGAAGGGTGGGTATGTGTGCAACTCTAGATGCTGTGTCTGTACAGATGTGTAAAATATTCAGTAATTTGCTGCAGGTAAGATATATATGTAAAACTCCTTAACAGTTCTAATTTTTGCATGCCAAGAACTTGTGTGAATATGTTGATATATGTATATCTCTTCCATAGGAAAAAAACCAGTAACTTTCTTACATATCTAGTTAGAAATTTTTAAAAGTTTATATAATAACTATAAAAAATAAGTAGGGGTTATGTCTTAGTTTGGGTTCCCCTAGAAACTGATCCTGAGACAATGAGTTGTTCATTGAAGAGGGATCCCAGATAATCCAGCCTGAAAATGAGGGGAAGGGAAGGAAGTCAACAGAGGGAGAATATAGAACCACCCAGCGGGGTGCTGTCTGGGATGTATAGTGAGTAGACCTCAGAGTCATTCCAACAGAAGCCCAAAGACTCTGGGTATATACTCACTCTTAGCCAGGGCTATTCATGGAAACAGAACCTATAAGATAACAATTATATAAATATGAATATATATGTTTACACATGTATGTATATAAACATACATGCAAACACACAAACATATATGTACCTCTTTTTGTATCTCTCTGCTTTTGTCTCTATCAAAGAAGATGTCAATCACATGAGTTATTATGAGGGACCTGCATTGCAGGTATGAAGGCTGAGGATCTGAGGTCTCTGCAAGCAGGAGACCCAGGAGAGCTGGTCACGAACTTCTCAGAACCAGAGGTTCTCAAGGTGTGAGTCACAGTCAGGAGCAGAAGACTGAAGTCCCAGTTCAAGCAAGCAATCAGAGAGTGAATGTCCCCTTCCTCTGCCTTTTTGTTCTATTCAGGCCTTCAGTGGATTGGATGATGCCCGGCCACAACCAGGAGAGAAATCTACTTGACTCAGTAGAAATCTACTTGACTCAGAAATCTACTTGACCATCGCAGACATGTTTAGAAATACTATTTAATTTGGACACCCCATGTCTCAGTTGACTTGACATAAAATCAACCATCATACCCACCCAGGTACCATTGTCCTGGAGAACATAAAGAACAGCTTGTCCTGTTGGGAGGCTGAGTAGGCTCCAAGGGTCAGAAAAGATCCCTACAGAGGGGCAGGGATGCACAGTAAGTTGTCCCTGGCAATTAGATGGAAATGTCAAGAGCATTTGGAGAAGTGGGGACTGGCTGTGCCTACCATGTTAACCTAAAAAGAGTGGAATCTATTCGTAAAAAACCACACACTTTTACTGAGAATCATAAATTAAAAAGAATTAAATGAAGAGATGGACCATGTTCCTGGGAGGGAAGACTTAATAATGTTAGAATTTCAATTTCCCCAAATTAAACTATAAATCAAAGGCAATTTCAATTCAAATTCTACTGAGACTTTTTTTTTTTCATTTTAAGTTTATCTGGAAGGAAAAAACATGAATGAGAAGAGGTAAAATTTTTTGAAACCTTGAGTGTAGATAATGGATACTGGCCTTACCAGGTAACAAAACTAAGTGTTGGTTCAGAAATCAACACAAGTAAAGGAAACATTTTGAAAATTGCTGGAACACAACCAAATATTTATAAGCATGTAACATATATTACATGTATCATTTTTAAAAAGCCATGAATGAAGGGAATATCAAGTAAATATTACTTAAATAAGTTATGTCTTGTATCAAGTCATATGACAGAACAAATCCTATATAAATGTAAGATTGAAATGTAAATAAATAAAAATACTGAAGTGCCACAAAGAAGAAAATGATAATGAATTTTTTTTTGCTTCTTAAAATGAGTAAGTCCAGTTTAAGCTTGCTACCTCAGATTGAATTCTAGAAGAAAAAAGGATAAAAATGAGTACATAAAAGCAAAAACATCTGTAGGCCAAAAACACTGCAAAGAAAACATGAAAAAAGAAAGTATTAATATAGGCAATATTTAAAGATTACTTACATTTCTTGAAAGTCAACAAGGAAATATTAAAGAACCAATAAAATTAAACTAGGTAAAACATTCATTTATCTATTATTTAGCCAATATTTTTAAGAGCCTGTTACATGGGAGATGTTGTGCTAGTCATTGGATATATGCTAATGAATAAAATGCTGTATTGTGCCCTTTCCTGGATCTTAGAGTACAATAGGTGAGACTTGATTGACAAGAAACAAATATATAGCTAGCTGAAGTTGCATACACCTGTAATCCCAGTGACTCAAGAGATTGAGGCTGAGGCAAGTTCTAGGCCAACCTGGGTAACTATTGAGACACTTTTTCAGAATAGAAATAAAAATAAAAAGGGCTGAAGATCTTGCTCTATGGTAGAACACCCCTGAATTTAATGCCCAGTATTGCAAATATGTAATTACAAACTGTCCTACATGTAATGAAAAGACCAGTCATAGCAGAATGACAGAGAAGACAGAGGGGCAGGACTTTAACAGAAGTCTCTGAAAAGTGGCACATAAACAAAGTCCTTTAGGGTGAGAAGCAGCTTGCTAACTTAAGCAGGTGGGAGGAGTGGCAAGACATTTGAAACAAAAAATAGAAAATAAACCAATGTGTTAGGGTGGTATGGAGGGAGGCCTTTATGACTTGGATGTGAGGTGTTCCCCAAAAAACTCATGTGGCAATGCAGAAATTTCAGAGATAAAATGGTTCCATTTCAAGAACTATGACATAATCAGTGGATTAATTTATTTGATGGATTAATTGAATGGAATCCTGAGTGGTAACTATAGGCAGGTGGGCCATGATTGGAGGAAGTAAGTCACTGGGGGCATGACTTTGGAGTGCATAATTTGTTCCTTGCTCCTTCCTTTTCTCCCTCTCTACTTCCTGGCTGACAGCTTTCCTCTGCTGCTCCTTTCTCCCATGATGATCTGCCTTACTTCAGCAATGGAGTTGGCTGACCATGGACTGAACTTCTGAAACCATGAGCCCAAAACAAAAATTTCCTCCTCTAAGTTGTTCTTGTTGGGTATTTTGGTTACAGTGACAAAAAAATGACTAACACAGAGACTGAAGAGGAAAGGAAAGGTCAAGTTGTGCAGAAACACATAGATGACAATTACTTGGGAATTTATTTTATAAATTACGGTAATACAATAAAAGGTTTTTAAGCAGAAGAATGACCTGATCCAATTTTACATTAAAAAAAAAAAAGTCTGTTACAGGGAGACTGGATGTTGGAGGGATGCAGATATCTAAAAAAAAAAAAAAAGGGAGGTTGTAGTGGTGGTCTAGGCTAGGTTTGGTGATGTTAACTTGGACGGATGTTTAAAGAGGAGACTGAGAAGAGTAGAAGGGTCAAAGTATGTTTTGGGAAGAGAAACAACAGAATTTGTTTATGAGAAGAATCATAAACAATCAACAACAATCATTCTTGATTGTTCTCTGACCAATAGTTCTGAAAATAGTGGTGACATTTCCCAAGACAGTGAAATCTGGGAGAAGAACAGGAAGAAACCATGTCTGTTTTAAAACCTGTTAAATTTGAGATTCCTCCAAGTAGATACATCCAAGTAGAGATGGTACTGTCAGTTGAATGAGTGAGTCTGGAGCCCAGAGGGTTGGAGATACAGATGTGGTAATTAGTGTATATGCTAATTAAAGTCATGGGGAGTGAATGAGATCAACATCAAAGAGGGCCCAGGTCTGGGACACAAGGTTAGGGGTAGAGGAAGATACTGATAAGGAACAGGTAGGGAGAGAAAGAGAAAACCAGGAAGATACAGGATCTTGGAAGTCAAGAGAAGGATGATTTAGGGGAGAAAGTGATAGATGGTATCAAGACTGTGCTGCCCAAAGGTCTGGAGAAAGAAGATCAGTAAAAGGATTCTATGATGAGGAAGTGCAGGTCGAGAGTCATCCTCAGTATCAGGGACTGGTTCTAGTCCCTCATGGATACCAAAAATCTGTTTACTCAAGTCCCTTATATAAAATGGCATAGTAATTTCATGTAACCTATTTGTGTTCTGCTGTATACTTTAAGGCATCTCTCAGTTATTCATAATACCTAATATAATACAGATGCTATGTGAACAGTTGTTATGCTATATTGTTTGAGGAATAATGACAAGGAAAAAAAAGTCTACACTTTTTGGAATAGATGCAATTATAAAATGTATTTTTGATCTGTGACGGTTGACTTTGTGAACATATAAGCCAAGTATGCACCTCTTGAAGAAATTCTGGAATAGGCACATCTCAAGGCAAAAACACTGATGTCTATGAACAAATGACAAAGCATGCCACCTCAATAGTAACTCATGAAAAGCAAGTTAAAGTAGAAGAGGCAAATCTTTTTTAAAACCACCAAATTGACAACATATTGGATGTGTTCAAAGAGAGAGGATGTGCTCTTCCACACACTACACCAAAGGGATTGTAAATTCTCATGACTTTTCTGGAAACTTGGCTTTGTACTAACCATTTCGACTCAGCAATTCATTCCCATGAACACCTCTGAGGAAATAATCATGGATGCGTGCAAAAATGTGGCTGTATTTTTGCCTTGGTGACGTAAAATAATGAAATGCTGGAAACAACTGAAACAGCCCAACAATAAGAGACCAGTTAGGTTATAAAACAAGGGGGAATCTATTGCTCTCATCTAACAAGAAGTCTAGTGAGAGACAGTTGCTGGCACTGGCTCAACTTGGTGGGGTCATCAAGATGAGGATCTTTTTGTCCTCTTGCTTTATTTTTCATGGCAGCTTGGCTTTTCACCTGAGGACTCACCCCCTGATGGTTACAATATGGCTGCCACAACCATAGACTTTACAACATTCATAGGCCAGAAATGGTGGGGCGAGGAGTGGAGGGAGGGACCAGGGTGAAAAGGAACTTTCTCCTTTATATTCCTACAGCTTTTTACCCGAAACAGCATTTCCCAGCTGACTTCCCCTTACATCTTCTTGGAAAGAATGGATCACATGCTCATCTCACCATGGACCAATGGCCACAGCTATCTTTCTTGATATCAAAGGCTCTTAGCTAAAGGGTTGAACAAAATAGGAGATGTGTTAGGTAGGCACTATGGAGTCTGCCAGTATCTCCTTCTCATGACTTCTGAACCACAGCACCTTCCCCTCTCTCAAGATGCCTCTGCTCTGATGTCCATTCTATCGATCCTGACAATTTTCCCACAACATTTCTGACAGGGACCCTGCAGACAGAACCACTGAGTCTGTATTCTGCAGACAAATCTATTCACCAGTTAAGTTAAAGGAAAAAAAAAAAAAAGCTGTTCTATCTTCTTTATTACCTCCAGAGTTCTAAATCTAAACACCAAAAAAGCAAGTAAACCCTGAATGTTTGATGAGTGTTTTGAATTTGCAGCCAAGCCATTACAATTTCAATACACTTGGAGTTTAGTGAAACTTGTATGTTGGTCACATACATCAGGAATATGAATTTGTCTTTGCAACCTTTAAAGAAAAAGCCAGTAAGTTCCAATTATATATTAAAAGCTTTCATATGTTACCCACATTGGAATAAAGAAAAAAATAAAACAACTGCTTTTCTTGTGATGTCTTTAGGCAGATTCTTCTTGCAGTCAGTTAAGCTTCTAGTGCTTTCTTTGTGATGATTATATACCTTGTGAGTTGATAAACAGAAAACAATTACTAAGGATATAGCTATGGTCCAGAAAAGCTGTAGATATCAATATTCTTGGAAAAGCATAGCTAGAACTTTAGACAGATCAGGCAACACAACTAGAGGAAACACTGGAGTTTTAAAAAATTTTCTATAATACTCTTATATTGTGCAGGATCTGGCTACCTGAAAGGCCCAAAGTATATGAAATTATTTTAGAAATAAAATAATATGAATTACTTTAGCTAGTGCTACATGATATTCGCTCTCACTAGCAAAGTAATGAGGTTGAATCCCACGATTCTTGGTAGGGCCTTGTTAACAAGCCATACATGAATTTAATTATTAATTGACTTGGAATTTCTCCTCTCCCTATCTTTTTCTATCTTAACAGTGCCCAACATCTTAATTTTTTTTCTAGCATCACAAGCTTGGAGTTCTGCCTACATTTCTGGTAAAACTTTTAAGAGTCGGGATTGCTCCAGGATCTATCCTTTTGAAATCTATTAAGAGGGTTTCCTCTCCGCTCACCCATGGTGTGTGTTCTTTCATTCTTTGTGTTCCCATAGCTATTTCCACTGTGTCTTTCAAGTCGCACAATGCAGTGATGAGGAGAGGGAAACTGGCTGAGAATTCTGAAGATTGGAAGATTGGGTCCCTGCCAGAAAGTATGAGCCTGCTTCCCCCTTTACTCATCTACTTGCTTGGTTCCCTGAGGACTGGAAGGCTAAGGCTGGAAAAGATAGGAGGGATATCTTTTGTCAAGAGAAGCAAGTGAACACGGTTTGCGCATTTTGAGCAATATTATTCAGTATGATGAAAGGAAGCTCTCTCACACAGCAGATCCCTGAAAATTAGTATGTATGGAAACAGCAAATTGTTCTGAACATTTTAAAAAAGACTCATTATTATTATTTTTTACCTGAAACTTTGATTCTTTCTCATTTACTTCCTAGATCCTGGTATCTTCTTCCAAGATAGAAAGGGTCTATTCTCTGGCCTTCAGGAAAGAAGATAGTGGCCTCCGATTTAACTGGATTCTCATGAAAGCCAAGCCAGCAGCAGGATGCTTTCCCCATGGGGAGGAGGAGCACCCCCCTGGGAATGACTGCTTCTAGAGAGAGGCCCAGAGGGAGCCAGAGAGACCTGTCAGGGGCTTTGCTTTTCAAAGCTGCTCTTGCATTTTGGAGAGAGAGAGGAGGATCAGAGGATGGAAGTTCCCACACAGCACTTCCAAACTCTGCTTAGGACTTTATTGCTGCAGAACCAAGACTACAGTATACAATTGGCATGCCCATTTTGCTACTTAACATAGAGAGGTAAAAAGAAGCACTAAAGAAAATTCCTTGTTCTGAAATCCCTCCTCTCCTATCCCAAGATTAAACTGTCAGATGTGTCTCTTAAGATAGAAAGAGGGACTGTATGGTGGTGGCTGTTATGGTTTACATGTGGTGTCCCCCAAAAGCTCATGTGTGAGACAATGCAAGAAGGTTTGGAGCAGACATGATTGACTCACAGTCTTAATCCAATCACCAAATCAATCCATGATGGGATTAAATGAATGGTAAGTGAAGGCAGATCTGGGTGTGGCTGGAGGGAGTGGTTCACTGGGGGCGTGGCTATGGGTATATATTTGTAACTGGCAAGTGGAGACCTTTCTGCTCTCTGATCATCATGTGAGATGCTCCCCTCTGCCATACTCTTCTGCGGTGATATTCAGCCTCACCTGGACCCCCGAGGCATGATGCTAGACTTCTATGGACTGAGACCTCTGAAACTGGGAGCCCCTGAATAAACTTTCCCTCCCCTACTTTGTTTGGGTCGTTTAGTCACCACAGCGAAACAGCTGACTAAACAGTGGCCACTTAGTGTAATTTTTTTTTTTTTTTTTTTTTTTTTGGTGGTGCTGGGGATTGAACCCAGGGCCTTGTGCATGCAAGGCAAGCACTCTACCAACTGAGCTATATCCTCAGCCCCCAACAGTGGCCACTTAGAAGCAGGAGAATTTGGATCTGAACACAGTGTTATAAACATGGATGCATTTGGTTAGATTTATCCTCCTCTTTCTTTTTCTATTCTGGGACTTTCTTGTTTGCTTTTGATTTGTAGTACAGTTTTGCTACAATCAGAAGGAGCTCCCAGCCCTGCCTTCCAGAATGCAATGCCATTGTTTTTTTTTGAGTTCCTGAGGTCTCCCTCCCACAGGATTGCATACATCTCAGGTTTCAATGAGATTTCTTCCTTCTGTTTCAATATCTGAATGTAAATTGAAGACTAAAAAGCGTGCTAGTTAGCATGAACAAAGGCTAGGAGCAGTTCATCCCCTTCAATTTAGAGCCCTAGTTACAAAGCAAGGCTTAGAAGAAGGGAGCAGGGGAAGATGGATGGAATTCACGGGCATAGTCTCAGTTTACAATTAAATATAGAAAACCTGAATGGATATATGGGTATTTCTCATGGATGATGAAAGAACATCTGAAGTATTTCTTTATTTTTACAATTGAAGAACTCTGTAGAATTGGTAAATACCTATTTCTTCTGCAAATCACATAATCATTTATGGGCTCATGAGGAGTTTCCCATTTTAAGGGCTCTAGGAATATTTTTATATAACTCATTTCATTGATTTTCCTTTTTAAAAAATCCCTGCAGTCTTTTTTTTTATTCTATTCATTCTTCCTTACCATCAAATAGATTTATTTATGATGTTTACATCTTAAAACAAAGAAAGGAAGCCCTCCCACATCTCCTCCAGACCTCTCTTCCCTTCACAGCTAAGATCCTTCAAAAAGTAGGTATCCCCTAGGTTGTCAGCCCCCTCTATGTGAAATCCTATGAGCATGCTTTAGGTTTCCTTTTACCTGACCCTGCAGGGTTCTTGGCTGGAACACCCTCCTTCTTGAAATGTTTTTCTCACTGGATTCATGACTTTATTTTCTCCTGTTCCTTCCTGTTCTCTTTTGTGTGCTCTTCAACTTCAAATATTAGCACTTAATATCTGGACTTCATTTTTTTTCATTCCCTTTGGGATCACATTCATTCATTCTGATATTTCTTAAGTGATTAGTGTGAATACAGTGGCCCTCTGAGCTTATGGTCTAGTGGAAATGACTTTGACATACATGCTAATGACCACTGATATTAGCAGTCAAACCCCGATTTTTCTCTTGAGTTCCAGACTCATAGAACCAACACCTCCTGGATACTTTTACTGGCCACTAGTATCTCATAGCCACTACCACAAAGTAATATGCTAAAAAATAAAATTGGTGCTGGGATGGTGGTGCATGCTTGTAATCTCAGCTACTCAGGAGGCTGAGACAGGAGAATGATGAGTTCAAGGCCAGCCTTGGCAACTTAGTCAGACTCTGTCTCAAAATAAAATATAAAGAGTGGGGATGTGGCTCAGTGGTAGAATGGCTCTGGGTTTAATCCCCATTATTGCAACAACAACAACAACAATAAAAACCACAATTGTTCCTTTCTTCATCCCTACCCCAAACACTCTCCTTCTTGAAGGAGACACACATGCTAATGACTTCTTTGAAAGTTGGTGACTTCTTTTACTCAGTCATCCAAAGTCAGCAACGTGGGAGAATTTTGTGGCTATTTTTTCTCCTTTGTGCATCCAATTTGTCACCCAGGTCAGTTGTTCTTTTTGAACATGAATCTGCCCTCTGTGCTCCCCATCCCCAACATGCCCACCTTAATTCAGACCTTAATTATTTCTTGCATAAATGGTCTTCCTGCTTCTACATCTACTCTCTTATTTCTTTTCCATATTCCCAAATGCTTGTGACATGAAAGTATGAACATGTCACTTGTTCATTTAAAAACCTTTGTTTCCTATTGCTTGCTGGACAATATCCAAAGTCCTTATTAGCGATACACAGTAAGCAAAATACTAGGCTCACATAACATTTTACTCTGCCCTTCTCACAAACTTCCATACCAGCCATGTGATTTGTACTGTGCATTTATAAATAAGTACTAGCAAGTTACCTGGACATGAAGGCTGTTCTCAGGCCTTTGGGTCTTTTCATGAGCTCTTCCCTTTTTCTGGGAATGCTTTTCCTTTGCATAACAGTCAAATTTCCACTCTTTTCCCTAAGACAGAGCTTAATGTTTTGTTGACCAGGAAGCTTTCAATAAACTACCAGTGCAGGTGGGAGTTCCCCTGTGAGGTATCCCGTTACCGCATATGTTAAGATCTTGTGTACTCTAGATACTCTGTAAGTGTTTATTGAATGAATTAACTAGTGAAAGCTGACTATGACCTCCTAATTTATTTTAAAATCATAGGCTGGTAATACTAAGAGGGATCTTAATGAGTTCCCAGCCTATAGGGGAAGAAACCAAAGCTAGTAAGTAGATCTTGTGGCTCCTATTTTTTTTTCTCCTTTTCATGCTTTCTGAAATCTATTTCTATATTTCATAGCTGCTTAAGATGCAATATCTTCGTTATGAAGTTTTACCTAGAGAGTGACCAAAGTTATTTGAGGGCATTAGCACAGTGACTGTGGCAGGAGATCCCAACACTCCCAGGACTCTTCTGGGTTCAGCTCATTAAGGCTTACCTAGGAATGCACAGCAGCAAGGGATGCTGTTTAGCAAGCTGCCTTTCTTTGGTGAGATAGCTATTTTAAAACTAAGCCTCCTTCAAAAGGAGCAGGTAATAAGCTTTTCTCAGGTAAGAAATTGGTTCCTCTTTTTTTTTTTTTTGTACTGTTTTCCTTCTAATCATTGTTGTTATCACCTACAGAAGAGAACCAATTAGCAAAGAGGTTATTGACACACTGGAGACCCTCCAAAAAAATGACAATATGGATTAGACAGCATATATTTAAGAAGCAACACAAATAATTTGGCATGCATAGCCTAGAAGAATGGCAGAAAAACAAGGATATGGTGATTCATAAATAACTAAGAGCTACTAAAAAGACAAGGAAAAATTATATTGGATACGGTCAAAGTGATTAAGACAGATGAAGGGTGAAATAAGACCAACATATAGGATCTTGTGGGAAAGACATGCATTATTTTAAATCTAAAAAAAACTCAGCTCCTCTGACTTATAATTTTATATTTTTTTCTAACATCATTTTCAGAAGTGTCCTAATGGCCAGTTCCATTAGGTCTCATAAAATGCTCTGCCAAACAAATAGATGATAAGTTCTTCGTTCCCATAAGTTTAGTTAGTATTTCAAAATATGCTTCTCTGTTCTGTTAGAATGGTGGCACCCAGAAAACTTGCTCTAAGCGAATCTGTTTAACTTTCTTGCCCAGTATTCCTCCAACTTCTATAATTCCGGAACCTTCTTTCACAGAACTCTATTAACATTCTGCGGAACTAGTGCTATGAAACAATTTTGGGAAATGCTGCCCCAAATATTGAGCAAAGAAAGTCTTTCAGAGAGTGAGGCAGAATGCTTGGAATTCATTCCAAGTTGCTCCCTTTCCTTAATCCAATCCAGCATCTTTGCATGTGAAATGCACATTATAATAATAGATCTAACATTATGGCCCCATTTCTATTTTGAGTTGAGGAAAATAGGTTAAAATTTTCTCTTTAAAACATGGCTTTATTTTTTGGTAAAAATAACCACTAGGTCTCCCTGGCAGCATTGCCACCTGTCTCAACAGAGCTCAATGTCAATCAGTTACCGGCAATGCCACGAGTGTTTTCCTCTGGATGTAGCTGTCTTCGTCATCTCTGTGATTTCCCTAACAGGGGGGTTGACACACAGTAGACACCCAAACCGTCAATGAAGAAGTGGGCGTGCATTATAGATTTGTGTACTACAGTTTCAAAATGGGGACCCAGAATACCTTAGAAAAAAAATTATAGAATTTTATAGGGGAAAACAAACAAATAAACAAACCAGCAAACCAGCAGCCCTGGAAGGACTAAGTGACTTGGCTAATGGTTACCTAGCTACTGGATGAAGCACCTTGACCAGAATCAGCTCCTCTGACTTATAATATTGCATTTTTTTCTAACATGAATAACTTGTGTCTGGAAACTTATTTTTTTAAAATCTAAAATTCAAATGAAAGTTGATTTTTTTTTCTTTTTATTTTCTGAGAACTGGGCTTGAGCTGTGCTAAAGGGAATTGTGCCAAGAAATCAAGGTCTGGGGTTTTCTTCCCTGGAATGGTGGAATCTGGGCAAGAAAGTAAGCAGTGGTCCCAGTTGGAATGTGAAGCTACTGGGGCCCAGGCAATGAAAGAGCGATGAAAGCTGAAATGCAAACATGGCGTGGAGCGGTGCCGTGCCGCCATGCGCCTCATCTTCAGCTCTACTTATTTACACACCCAGATTTTGGAGCAGCAGCACTATCATAAAAAAGTAGATCTAAATACAGCTCAAGCTACGAAGGCTTGAAAAGATGAGCCACTTGCTTTTCCTTTATGATTTGACCGAGCTGCTCAGCCTTCATTATTATACACAATTCCAGGGTACAGGAATGGAGAAAAATATCATTTGTGCATAATGGGAACCTACATTCAAAATAAATCAGATACTCCAAGGGTAAATGCTTGCTTAAATTATTTATTAACATTCTAAAAAAATGATTTATTTTCAACCTTATATAGGAAGATGCTGCTGTCAAATTAGAAATGCAGTCTCTTCAACTCCTTTGTCATTTTATTTTTATTACTTTTTTTCTTTTTGAGGGGGTGCTGGGGATAGAATCCAGGGCCTCAAGGATGCTAGGCATGTGTTCTACCACTGAGCCACATCCCAGGGGCCACCCTTTACCATTTTAGGTACAGTA
Source organism: Marmota flaviventris (assembly GCF_047511675.1). Lineage (NCBI taxonomy): Eukaryota > Metazoa > Chordata > Mammalia > Rodentia > Sciuridae > Marmota > Marmota flaviventris. Next base: position 51,784,234 of record NC_092503.1, on the reverse strand, counting down.
ATATTTTTAGAGGAGAATTTCATGTCAGAAGATTTTGTAAAGTATTCTAAATCCTTTGGTCCATTTACATTTTTTATTATACTTTTTTTTTTTTTTTTTTTTTTTGGTGAGAGTGATGGGAATTGAACCCAGGGCCTTGTGCATGCAAGGCAGGCACTCTACCAACTGAGCTATAGCCCCAGCTCCCGCATTTACATTTAAATTTTTTTTTTTTTTAGTCGTCAACAGACCTTTATTTATTTATTTATGCTTATGTGGTGCTGAGGATGGAACCCAGTGCCTCACACATGCCAGGCAGGCACTCTACCACTGAGCCCCAGCCCTAGCCCCTGTCCATTTTCATTTGAAGTTATGAAGATACTGGATGGATCATCAGGTCCTTTCCTGGACCCCCAGTTTGCCCTCTCGACCTATTCTCATGAATGACAATGTGAACCTCTCATTTGTTTTTTTTCTTCTCTGTCATGCCAGCCCATATATTTTCTCTAATATTCAATTTGAGAGTAGCACACTGCACTTTCATAATATTTAATTTGGATAATAATAATAGCAATTCTTCCTAACACTAGCACTGTGCTGACGTCACTGGTCAATATAAATACTTGTTGAAAAGCACTGGATACCTAAAATAGAAGTTTCTTTTCTAGGAATGGGAATCAAATGTGCAAAGAGATCTTCCTACCATTTGTTTGCAGAAATCTGCCATCAAGAAGACTCTGTAGATTATCAATCAGAGGTCAACACTTTTCCTGGTATAGAGGACTATTATTTTTCCTAGTTCTTATCCCTGATCCTTGACACTGGTCCACCTGCCAGTCGGGAAAAGGCATTTGGTCCTCACCATTGGAATTAGCAGGACTTGGCTATGGAAACTGGGCCACTTAAATTCTGCATCTAGTCTCTCTCCCATGCTGCTTTTTCTGCACATTTTCTCAACAGTTTGAGGTTAACTCCTGTCCTTTTTGGTTTCTCCTTGCTAGATAACCCTTTTCATTATTCCCTTACCTGATGATATAGATTTAAGTGAAACTGACACATGCAATAGCCCCTTTTTAGAGATGGTATCTTTCCTGCTGAAACAAGGCCTGAGGAAGTACGTGAAGGTAGAGGGCTGCTGGGTTTGGGGGGGGGCAGATTTGCCTTGGGCCTGTTTATTTATTACCTACCTTGTGCAAGTCGCTTGACTTTGGGACGCCTCCGTACTTTAGTGAGTTCAGGCACGATTAACTCCACCAGCTCCAAACCAACTCATAGAATTTTCAGGAGAATGACAATAAAGACTAACAGATTTGAATGATGTTTAGAATATTGAAAAGAATTATACAAAATGATCGATTTTACCACATAGATGTTGACTGACCGTACTCTTCATAGTTTTAACAAAAAGATCTACTGAATATAATAGTTTCCTGCTGAATGAAACATAGCTTCCGATAACAAGCACATTGACATTTTAAAAGGCTATACTTTGGAAAAACAGAAATATGAGTTTGAGTCCCATCTGGGCAACCTGGGGCAGATGATTTAGCATTGATTTCTTTATATCACTCTCATGGGGATGAAAGAGAATAAGGAATAGAAAACACCAATGGAGTTGACTGCAGTTACTCAGTGCCCTTGAACTTGGGGGAAGTACGTACATGTCATCTTTCAGAATAGACCTATTCTGCACAAATTCTTATGATGAGTCAACACTTCTTTTAAAGAAGATGCTGGCTCTGCTTGCAGAACCCTTATTGCCTGCTATCAGATTGAAGAGGGTTGGTCTTGGATCTCACTGAGACTAAGCTGCAGTGCATCCCTTCCATACCTGACATAGTAAACTGTGTGATTTTCACTTTACCAGCAAGATACATTTTGTAGTGCAGATTCTTTTTGGAGGTTCAATGATGAATAAACTCTTCCAACACATATAAAAGGCTCAATCAGATTAAGTTAATATCTGAAAGAGAATACTTGGACTTGGCTTCCCTCTACATTCTAGAGAATGTAGGGTTCCATTCTTCCTTTCTAATTTAGTCAGAAATGATAGATCCAAGCATCAGGGATGAAGATGTACTTGTTCAGCTTTGTCATTTTATGGATGACGATGCCTAAAGTGACTTGCTGGCCACTGATTGCCAACTAGCATTGTGAGTTTTAATCACGCTGAGACTCTAAGTAGCTGGGCCATTTCCCCAGCTCCCCCTTCCTTGCCCGCTCCAGAAACTTGTTATACAAAGAAGGATAGATACACACAGTAAAAAACCTCATCAAGTGTTGTTTCCTGAAAAAAACCTGGATTTTTTTTCACAGAAAAGGGTGTGCTATTTCCTTAGAGTAAAACTTAAAAACAAAATACCCCACAACATTGTCTGGAGAACTCAGAGTCTACCTCAGGACCCCCATATTAGAGAACAACAGCTCTTCTCAAATGACTAGAAGTGTCTCTTTCTTTCAGGTGCCTTCAGTCATCTCTGTTTTGATTTCCCAATCATGTGCTTCAGTTTAATCTGATAAACTACCTCAAATCCTTTTGAAAGTGAGCAGGTTGTATATCTTAAATAAATACAATTACTGCAGCCACTATAAGCTTGGCTTTGGGTTCCTATCATGGACAATGATCTGTAACCACTCTCCCACACTTCCTGATGTGGTTTGCAGTGACTACCTCCTTGAGGCTCCTATAAGCTCTGGCTGCATCCTCTAGACAGCTACAAATGCACTAGGGAGAGACAGTATTCCAGCTTTCACTTCCCCTAAAGATGGAACAGGTGGGGACAAGCAGTGTGATAATTGGAAATGTATTTTATATTCAATTTGATAGACAACTGACCTTCTGTCTTCTTTCAGGAACGAGGATGAAATGTTGCTTGAAGTTATATGAATTATCCCCCATGATAATTATCCCCCAAGACTATAAATCTCCCCTCACCAAAGTACTCAAACCCAAAACTTTGTTATTGCAAACTTTTTCTTTTCTGTTATGCAATCAGACAACCACTCAAACTGTTGACTTCTACCCTTAATGCCAGTGTTTTCAAGCCTAGAACCATATTAGAATCACCTGAGAGGCTTTTTAAAGGTGATGCCTGGGACTTGCCTCCAGATATTCTGATTCAGTAGCCTGGATGTAAGACCTGGGCGTCAGGGTTGTTTGTTTTTGTTTTAACTCCCAAGGGCATTATAATGTGCAGCCAGGTTGAGAACCATTTGTCTAAGCCTAGATTTAAATCAATCTTACCTTTGCTACAAAGGCTATCATTTTGTGGGTGCATGGCTTCATCATGCCTGTCTCGGACTAGTGAAATAGCCTCAGAGCTGATTTACCTGCCTTCTGTCCTCTCTGAGTTCTCTGTCACTGTCTCTTTATAACACGTTTCATTTTCAAAAATTTTAGCCTCATGTCCTCATGTCCCAAAGCATCCCTTCCCATCATATGCAGATCCTCTCACCTGCCAAATAGCAATCACCAACATTTATTAAGGAGTCACTGCATGTCAAGCCCAGTATTTCATTTGATCCTCACAGCAACCCAAGAAGTAGGTAGTAGTGTTATCCCTGTGTTTCAGAGAGGAGATTGAGATTCCCAGAGGTGAAGTAAATTGCTCAGAGATGGCAGGTGATGGAGGCAGAATTTAAATGCAGATCTACCTGTGCTCTTAACCATTACAGTGTTTTACCACTTGTCTAAGTTAAAGACAGAAGAATGAACTCGGGTTTATAGCCTCTCCTTTCAGAGATCCTACTAAAATATTTGAAAGGATAAAAGAGGTTTAAACTTGCAAGTACAAAGGAAGTAGGAGAGAGGACACTAATCAAAATACTTCAATCATATTTCAAAAGACAGAAAAGAGATGGATGAGAGATGTCTTACATAAGTAGATCAAGGATACCATATCTTAGAGGACAAGCTAGGGAGGGGTACCACAAGTCCTATAGAATTCCAGAAGCTCAGGAATTATGATTGAGTACAGCAGTGAGTGAGGGAAGTTGAGTATATGAGGAATAGTCTGCCCACCTTGCTTATAGCCCAGGCATGGAACCCCAGCAGCTGTATAGGTATAATCACCCCCAGGCAGGAGGCAGATCTATTATTTGGGGAAATAAGAGATAAGAGGCTCAGGATTTGGGATGATATGCACAGCTGTCATCAGTCAGGCTTAGGACTGTGAGGGGACTCATTGCAAATTTGCCCATGGAATGGGGAGACTCCATCCCTCTCCTTCCTGTTCTCCTCCAATGTAGGCACCATTCAGACAGTACATTGGAGGAGCCCATGGAGAAATGGAGCAGTTCCTGTGGAAAGATGATTGCATACTAGCATTTTGGAGTTCTCCAAGAGGACTGCTTCTTAACCAGTCACCCCAAAGTATATTAGCATGGAATGGCTAAAGGAGGGAAGCACTGAATTAGTTTCTTATTGCTGCTATAACAAATCACAATAAACCAAGAGGCTTAAAACCACATAAATGTAGGCTCTTTCAGCTCTGTAGATCAGAAGTTGAACATATCTCCTGGGCTAACATCCAGGACTTAACAGGGCTGTGACCTTTTCTGGAGACTGGAGGGGAAAGTCATTTCCTTCCCTTTTCCAGCTTCTCAGACCAAGGTCTCCTTTTTCCATGGTCAAAACCAACAATGTTGACGGAGTCCTGCTCATACTGCCTCCCCCACCCCTTCTGCCTTCCTACCCCCTCTGAAGGCCTGGGCAATTACATCAAGCCATCTGGGGCCACCCGGGCTACTCTCACCTGAAAGTCAGCTGGATATCAACAGGAACTCCTTCTGCTATCTAGTTCCCCTTGGCTATAGCACATAACACACTCGTAGATTCTGGGATAGGAGCATGGAATCTCCAGAAGCCATTATTCTGCCTTCCACACTCCCCAACGTTAAAAGAGAAGGAACAAAAACAAAGGAAATCCGAGACCTTGCCATAGCCAATAGGCATCTAAGAATAACTAAATGTATTGTGGGACCCTAGATGGAATCCTGGAACAGAACATTAGGTAAAAATTTAGAAAATCTGGGTAAAGTATGGGTTCATATTAATGGTACATCAATGCAAGTTCATTAATTATGACAAATGAACCATATATTAAGATTTTTAATATTATTAAATTATTTATTAATAATTAATAGGGGAAATGGTGTGGTATATGTGTAAAATCTTTTTACATTTTCTGGAAATCTAAAATTATTCTAAAATAAAAAGGAATATTTTTAAAAAGGAAAATGAGGTTGGTTTCAGGGTGGGGCAAGAGTGAAGATATGGAGGAGAGGCTTCTTAATTATAATCTCTAAATTACATTTTAAAAACATGTACATATATTATTCTGACAAAATTAAAATATTAAAAAATGTATTTATATATAGTTTCTCCTCTTTGTTCTGTGTCTTCCACCTGGGATACCTTCTCCTCATCTTTGTCCAGTAAATCTTTCTCAAAACTTTAAGACCCAGGTCAAAGGCCTAAGAATCTGGGAAGTCTGTACCAGCTCCTCCAAGCAAAGTTACCAGCCCCCCACTTTGGGTTACCTGTGTATTTGCATCAGCTGCTATTATAATCATAAACATATCACACTGCATCATTATTAATTGTTCAGTGTCTGTCTCTCCTACTAGGGTGTGAGCACCTAGGGGGCAGAGACTGTCTTATTCATCTTTAGGTCCCCAAGGATAATAAAGTGCCTGGCTCATAATACTTTATACATAAACAGATATGAAAAATTGTAGTACATATGTGTAATAAGAATTGTAATGCAAAAAAAAAAAACAAAAACCCAAAGTACATGTATAAATGCATGAATGGCGGGAACATACTCTATATACAAAGACATGAAAAATTGTACTCTATATGTGTAATAAGAACTGTAATGCATTCCTCTGTTGTGTATTTAAAAAATAAATAAAATCAATAAAACTAAAAAAAAGAGGAAAATATATATGGAGTTAATAACCATGAAAAATGAATCAATGAATCAACAAGTGAATAAATTAATGGGAGGGACAATGCACTGGAAAACCACTGGTTTATTCGGCATTCTTTAGGTCTAAAAAATTGCACTTAATATTCCTAGTTATCTTGTCTAAATAGAGATCAGATCAAAAAAATTACTGTCTTGAAACATACAGAGGGAAGATAAGCTGGTACCTAAATATTGGGTTTATCTTCAAAAGAAAAGCATGTCTGAGTTGTATATTAACTAAATATAAGATAATCATAAAGTACCTACAAGACAACAAGGTAGTGCTGGGGGTGTAGCTTAGTTGTAGAGTACATATAAACCCTGGGTTTGATTTTCAGCATCAGAAAGAAAGAAAAGAAAGAAAGAAAGAAAGAAAGAAAGAAAGAAAGAAAGAAAGAAAGAAAGAAAGAAAGAAAGAAAGAAAGAAAGAAAGAAAGAAAGAAAACAAGTTAATGTGTTCACTACAACTGGGAAGAAAATAAATATACCATTTTGTCTAATAATAATATGATAGGATGAGTTATATGTAGACTTAATGATATAAAATATATATTGAAAACATCTATACAAGTATAGAAGATTCAAACAGGGAACAGCCCTGTTTACACAGTGTTTTAAAACCCTGCCTTGTTCAATAATATTTCTGTAACATTTTAACACACCCCCCTTTTTTCTTTTTTTGATACCAGGGGATTGAACCCAGGGCCACTCACCACTGAGACACATCCCCAACCCTTTTAAATATTTTATTTAGAGACAGGGCCTCACTAAGTTGCTGAGGCTGCCTTTGAACTCATGGCCCTTCTGACTCAGCTTCCTGAACTGCTGGGATTATAGGCATGTGCCACTGTGCCCAGCTACTCCTGGTTCTTATAGAGTTATATTCATATAAAATCACCCAAGATGTGCCTGCCTCTGAGCTCACCTTCCCTTCCTGCCTTTGGGCTCCCAGAAGGCCCACCCAGTTCTTTCCTGTCTCAGGAGCCCTGGGCTCATTCCCTATTCCTGGCCTGCTCTTCTCTGCTCTTTGTGTGTCTGCCCTTTGTGTGTCTCAGCTCAAATCCCCGCCTCCTGCAGACAGATCTTCCCTGACCATCTCCTCTGAAATAGCAGCACCTCCAGCTTACTCTTTCTTACATCACCCTGGGTTCTTTATTGCATGTATCACCATCGGTAATTATCATGCTTATTTATTTGTTTGTCAGATCTCAGCTTCTAAGTGTGTGTTTGTGTTTTGTCTATCTCTCTGTTAGAAAATAAGCATCACCTCTGCCCCAGATAACTAGTGTGCTCCAGAGTTCAAGTATAAAGACTTGAGAGCTTCCTCACCCTCTGCTGGGCCTTTATAAATGGATCAGGGAAAGGGCAGAAGTGGGGAGAGGGGGAGCTACTTAGCTCAATATTCTCTCTTAGGTTTCCTGAGTAGTTGGCCTGAGGCAGGCAATGTCTAAAGAACCAATAATTAAGATTCACTATTTTCTTCTCTTTGGGTATGACCCAGCCTTCACCCAATCCATAACATGTGACCTAATGTGTGATTGACACGTCCTGAAATTTCAAGGGCTTTTCAGGAATGTATTGTGTGCAGAACTAGACTACCTTCTGGTCTTCAAAATGTCTGCTAGTAGGCACTTAACATGGCCTGAAAATTGTTTCTTGCTTTCTTTTTGCTGCCCTGGGATTCCAAGGCCTGTCATTTCTGTGAGCAGCAGGGACAACTTCTGAGCCTGCTTCTTCTAGCAGGAAACACCTTCCAGACTTGGGCCCCAGAGACCATGTGTTCCCAGTTGAGCGGAAACATGTGCATCATTATGCCTTCTAACAATTATTGCTCTTTAACCCTCTCACTCTCATTTGTGTTGCCTTAAGAAAAAGAAAAGAAGGAAAGCAACAGAAAGGGAAATGGTTCATAATAAAATTAATAAGATACAAATTTGGGGATTCAGAAGGTGATTCAGAAGGTGATGCAAACTTACAGCAGTGTCTAGTTGCAGTCAGATTGTAGCAGTATGAATGGACACAGGACTTGAAGGATTAAAAACAAATAGCAAATAAACATGAATGATGTTCAGCTTCAAAACCATTTAAAGAAATTCAGATTCAAGTGATTTAGTAATATGGCTATATACCCAGTAAATTAGAAACTATTAAATGTGGTAGAAATTTAGATTTGGCAGGGCTGAGGACAAAATAGTTTCCCTGAATGATATAGATTGTTGAACATTAGAGAAACTTCTGGAGAGAATAGTTCACATGGGAACCATCAAATTGGCTTCAGTGCTTGCCCTGATAATTCCATGTTTGAAAAGATATTCTAAAAAAATATTTGGAAGAAAGAAGTGCTTCTTTGTACTAAGATGTTTATAGCTATTCTGTTTATAGTTGAAAACTAACAAAACTGTCTGGACAAAAATGGAAATATCTTATATTAGGTAACAGGTAGAATTTGGTATATTTAATATCTTGACATCATGATAGCTATAGGGACTGTGTAGACATATGAGAAGGTGTTTTTTAAAAAGCATTAAAATATAGTGGGTGCATGCCTGAGCAACTTAGTGAAGCCCTAAGCAATTTAGTGAGACCCCATCTCAAAACAAAACAGCAATAACAACAACAAAACAACCCAAAATTAAATTATAAAGGGTTAGGGATGTAGCTTTGTGGCAAAGTGCCCCTGGGTTCAATCCCCAGTACCAATAAATAAATAAATAAAGCATGGTATTATATAGTGATTATAGTTCTGTCCATAGATCTTAAAGAACATAATCACATAAACTGGGTATCAGCAATGGTTATTCACGAAAGTAGAAGGGGAACTATTAGGGAAGGGAAGAGAGTCCAGGGTCTGGTTGGGGTTGGGGGAAAGAAGGAACTAGAGAAGAGGACATCAACAAAGTTATTCATTGCATGAATATTCCTCACTGTAATGTCTATGGTGTATCTTGTACTTTTTTTATCAAATTAAAATGACTTTCCATTACTTTAGGAAAAAAAAGTGGTCATAAAAGTTTGTACTGGATATTTATGGAAATGGGGTAACTTAGTTTTAAAAATGTAATTGTCTTGATTTTTGCTGATCTTTTACTGTAATGTTAGCTAAATATATTCGAATTGATACTCTATCAAATAGAATTTTAAAATAAACTCCCTATCCAGGGGTGTGTTGATTTGCCCCCTCTGCATGGTCGGAATGATTAAGTTTTCATGTGCCCCTCTGTGGGGCATGTGTGGTGCTGGAGGGAGAACACACTGCTCCATGCACAGCCAATCCCATAGGCATTGAGGAACCAGCGGAGACAGAAAACTGTCCGCTCGTATTTCTTCTCCTGTCTTAATAACTAGCTCCTAATTTTTAGCAGAACACAGAGTCACATGGAGTAAAGACAGCATTTTCTCCCTTCCTCTGCATGTACATGCAATTAGATGATAGAGTTCTGGTTAATGATATGAACAGATGTATTTTGAGTAACTTCCGAGAAGTGTTGTAAGGACAGGGGTTTTTTATTTTTATTTATTTTTATTTTATTTTTTTCTCTCTTTCTACTTCCAGCTGTCTGGAAACTAGACAGGGTGGCTGGAGCTTCAAGAGTTCTCTTGGATCAAGAGATGGATGCTAAATGCTAAGGAGAGCAGAGTAACAAGATAGAAACCTACTCCTTGAGATACCCTGGAATGCCACTTGAACTCTAACTGCACAACTCCAGAAATTTTACTTAAGTGAATAAAATCTTGTATGGCCAAACTGCAGTTCATTTGGATTATTTTACTCCCAGAAAAATTGTAACTCAAGTAATAGTAGCTTTCAGTTCACTTAAAAATCTGTAAACTTGTTTCTTAATTGAAAAAAAAAAAAAGAGTGGGTTAGACTAAATCATCTCCTAGCTTTCTCACTACTTCAACATTTCTTAAAATCTAAAGTGGATATTTTTTATGTGCCAATAAATGATTAAAATATTTTCCTCAAGATTTAACTAAAACTTTCAAAAGAATATATAACTAGGCAAAGGGGCTAAAATAATTTATAATTCATCTCCCTACATGCACGTTGTTAATATTTTACATGTATTGTAGTCATTGTTCTATGTGTACATGTCACACCTACTTTTTGTAACTCTCTTTCCCGTTCACTACACTGTGTACACATTTTCTATTCATTTTTTCTAAAGATCTTTTCCCCCTTTTTACTTGTGCATTTTAATCATACAGAATAATGAATTATATTGTAACACTCTGACCCTATATCCACTCCCCTGTACCTTCGCTCACCCTGCCCCAGCCCTTTCTTCTCTAATAGTCTCCTTGCTACTTTCATGGCTCTTTTCATTCTTTCCTAGATTCTGGCATATTTTGTTTAACATTATGATCTTCAGTTCTCCAGAGATCATTTTTAAAGAATTCACTTTATTCCACATCAGGAGTGATGTGTCATATTTAACCAATCCCATAGTTGTTGTCATTTAAGAAGTTCTCATATTTTCTGTTATTGTAAATACTACTGTTATGTATCCATTTTTAGCCTTATCTTTGCATATTATATTTACTTAATGATAAACTTTCTAGGTTCAAAGGTGGTCAGAGTGCATGTCATCAGAACTCTGTGCCAATTTCTCCCTTCCATCCTTCCTCACCAATGTATAAGAGTGCTACAGTCCCTGTACCTTTTCTAACATAAACTCTGTCCATTTATTCAAAGTTTTGTTTGTGTTCCTTAAATTTTTAAAACTGTGTCAAGATATACATAACAAAATTTGTACCTTTAACTATTTTTAAGTGCACAATTCATTGGCATTAGGAACCATCACAATGTTGGGATTCAACAACTTATTATTTATCTCCAAAATGTTTCACCATCAAAAAAAAAAAAAAAAAAAAAAAGAAAGAAAGAAAGAAATTCTACACCCATTAAACAAATAACTCTTCTTTTTTCACTCCAACAACTTGTGGCGACACTGTCATATTTTCTGTTTCTATGAATTTGACTATTCTAAGTATCTCATATGAGTGAACTCAAAACTGTTTGTTCATTGTGTTGTGACTGACTTCACTTAGTGTAAAGCTTTCTGCATGTGTCAAATTTTTTTTTCCTTTTTAATTTTGAATACATACATTGTATGTATATATCACATTTTTATTCATTGATCCATCAGTGACCACTTGGATTGCATCCATATTTTGGCTTTTTGCTATGAATATGAATGTATAAAAATATCTGTTTGAGTCATTGCTTTTAAGTTCTTTTGGGTGTATGGTAATTCTTTTGCTTCATTATATTGTAAGTCTATGTTTAAATTGTTAAGGAGATTCCATACTGTTTTCCTTATTTGCACCACTTTACATTTCCATCACTAGCACATAAGAGTTCCAATATCTCTACATCCTGGCCAACACTTATTTTCCATTTTTAAAAATATAGTAACTATCCTAACAGGTATGGGGTAAGATGCTATTTCATCACGGTTTTAATTTACATTTCCCTAATGTTTAATTATTTGGGAAAGTTTTTATGTGCCTATTGGCCATCTGTGTATCTTCTTTGGAAAAATGTCTATCCACATACTTTGCCTATTTTTATTTGGGTTTTATTGTTGAATTAGAGTAGATATTTGTATATTCTGGATGTTAGCCCCTCATCAGGTACATTATTTGTAACTCTTATTATTTCATAGTTGGCTTTTTACTTTTGGTAAGTCCTTTGATGCATAAAAGTTCTGAATTTTGATCAAGTGCTATTTATTTTTTCTTCATTACTTGTGCTTTTGATATTATATGCAAGAAATCATTGCAAATCCAATATCATAAAGATTTTCTACATGCACTCTTCTAGAAGTTTTAGTTTTAGCTCTTATGTTTAGGTCTTTGATCTATTTTGAATTTTAAGTTTTTTATTTATAGTGTAAGGTAAAGATCCAGCTTCATTCTTTTGCATGTAAATATATCTTAGTTAAATTCTAATTTGGCTATTTTATTCATATAATTTCTGCATTCTTTAAAAAATTATTTTTTATTCTAATTTGTTATACATGAAAGAAGAATGCATTTCAATTCATAGTACACATATAGAGTACAAATTTTCATATCTCTGGTTATACACAGAGTCACACCATTTGTCCCACACATGTACTTATGGTAATGATGTCCATCTCATTCGACCATCTTTCCTACCCCCATGCCCCCTCCCTTCCCCTCCCTCCCCTTTGCCCTGTCTAAATTTCCTCCCATGCCCACCTTTCACTTCCATTATAGATCAGCATCCACATATCAGAGAAAACATTTGGCCTTTGGTTTTTTGGGATTGGCTTACTAAGCATGATATTCTACAACTCCATTCATTTACCTGCAAATGCCATGATTTTATTCTCTTTTAATGCTGAGTAATATTTCATGGTGTATATAATACAGTTTCTTTATCCATTCATCTATTAAAGGGCATCTAGGTTGGTTCCACAATTTAGCTATTGTGAATTGTGCTGCTATAAACATTGATGTGTCTGCATCACTGTTGTATGCTTTCTTAAGTCCTTTGAATATAAACCAAGGAGTGGGATAGCTGGGTCAAATTGTGGTTCCATTCCAAGTTTTCCAAGGTATCTCCACACTGCTTTCCAGATAGGTTGTACCAATTTGCAGTCCCACCAGCAATGTATGAGTGTGCCTTTCCCCCACATCCTCACCAACACTTATTGTTGTTTGTATTCTTAATAACTGCCATTCTGACTGGAGTAAGATGAAATCTTAGAGTAGTTTTGATTTGCATTTCTCTAATTGCTAGAGATGTTGAACATTTTTTCATATATTTGTTGATTGATTGTACATCATCTTCTGAGAAGTATCTGTTCATTTCTGTGGCCCATTTATTGATTGGGTTATTTGGGGGTTTTTTTGGTGTTAAGTTTTTTGAGTTCTTTATATATCCTGGAGATTAGTGCTCTATCTGATGTGTATGTGGTTAAAATGTGTTCCCATTCTGTAGGCTCTCTCTAGTTTCTGCATATTTTTTGTCAAAGCAAAGCCTTAGGTACTTGGTATTTTTTATTTTCTACTGTGAATGAATAGTTCCCTTCTTCCTCCCCCTATAATAACACATATAGTACATTTTCTAACTGCTTCTTACAGACTTATAGGAAGTGCATTGTTTTCTACTAATAGCTGTATAACTGAGTCTGTTATTATTTCTGAATTTTTCACTTGAATGTCCTAGAATTTCCAGGTAGATAGAAATATTATCTGCAAATACCTCATGGATTTGGGAAACTTTTTTTCCCCCTTATCTTACTAAGAAAATAGAGTTTACTACTTTCAATAAAATGGGAATGTGATTAATCTTGAAGCTAAGAACATGTGTGTTTTGATTGTACAAAAGTTAACTCTGGCCCATCTCAGAGTTCCTCTCTTTCTCTCAATCTGCTTCTAGCACCTGCCTAAGCAAAGTGTGGTCCCAGAACTAGCAGCATCAGTATCACCTGGGAGTTTGTCAGAATTGCAAATGTTTGGGCCCTATTCCACACCTACTGAATCAGAATATTCATTTTAAGATCACTAGGTAGTTTGTATGCCGGCTAAAGTTTGAGTGGTACTGCTTTAGAAGTTAATGAATTAGTTTCTTCCTTTCACTTTAAGATTTTCGTCCACTTCCCAGACACGAGTAATTAGATAATATGAAGGAACAAAGGAACTTTCAAAAATAGTAGTTAGTAGACTGTGAAATCATAAGATTCTAGAAGGAGAACCAAATTTAGGAAGTAATTAGTTCAGAATATCCAACATTCAATCATTGTTGCAACCTCCTGATTTTGGATATAGTGGGGTATCCCTTGTACAATTATTTGCTCAATAGTTTTCTTTATATGAACTCACTTTAAAAAAAATTACTTCAATGAAAGTTTATATCACTTCCACAATGAAAACCTATATTACTGGCCACAAATAGAGCATAACTGTAACATAAGTTGATGAAAACAAAAGATGCTGAGAATAAAAATTAGCAATGAATTACAAGTGACAATGAATCTATTTGTAGAAATATGCTGAACAGCTTCCTTAGTGAAAGCAATGAAGGCATTTACAATGAACTGGAAACTTGTTGCTAAATTTAAGATGAAGATAAGTTTCTACATTAGTGAAAATACTTTTAAAAGTTACTTAAAAGACAACATGTATAGAGGTCTTACCACATGCCAGATGCAAATCTGAGAGCCTTAATGCATACTTAATCCTTTCGAGGGCCTTGTGAGGCATTTAGTAGTATTCCCCATATTTTACTGATGAGGAAACCAGGGCTTGTCAAGATGTTAAACATCTTGTCAGAGTCACAGGAGGAGTCAGTGGCAGAGTGAGGTTTTGTATCCAGGCATATCCCTGAGTCAGGTGTGTGTTTAGTTAACAGGACAAAGATATTTGCCTACTTTTTCTAATTATACTTAGGTTCTGTGATGCAGACTTTTTGCCCTAATCCATCATCAACTTTTGCAGGGGATAGCTTGATCTACTGCAGATGAAATACAACGCGATGTAACTAGGAATTCAGGGAATCCATAATCCAACTCACAGAGGCACCTACTTTAACCATACTTCTGAGTAATTATGACCAAGAATCAGACTCTTAGATCCTGTGTCCATTACATATTATCTTTCTAGTCTGAATGGCTCCACCAAATTCTCCCCAAAAGAGCATATTTGGAGTGATAGAGGCATTGCAACCTGGGATATGCCTACCATGTTGAGTCACAGCCGAGGCCATAGGTAAATCCAAAGAAAGGCAAGGGTTTGTAAAGGTAAACGGAAGTTACATAAGTTGTTCTGAAGCAATTATCCTTGGCTGCAAGGATTAATAACAAGGGTGGCGGTGGCCTTTGTGAAAGGTTTCAGTTCTTTGTGCAAGGTTGTGTCTCAGGCAGAGTCTTTTGTGATAGTTCTTGTCATCAGGCAATCATGCATACAGGCCTTTTTTTCATGGCCTCCTGCCTCCATTTTGCCATGGTTTGGCACAAGGGACTTCATTTTGGATTTGACAACCTTAACAGAGCAGAATGTACTGCCCACACACACATACTCAGAGGATACAGTGACACAATGTCATCTTGGAAGCTGAGAGCAGCTCTCATCAGATACGAAATTTGCTGATATCTTGAGGTTAGACTTCCCAGCCTCCAGAACTGAAAGAAACATTTCTGTTCTTTATAAAATATCCAGTCTTAAGACATTTTGATATAGCAGCAGAAACAGAGTAAGACAATTGGAAAAGAGTTTAGTAAATCCTTCTTGCATAAATAAAATAATTTAATTTTAACCAAAGAAAAGTATAATAATTAAAATCTAAAATTTCTGGAGCTGGTCTTGAACAGTGTGTTGTGAGTGATGGTGAACTCATTTTGTTAGCTGTTCTCAGTGAAGACAAGCCTGCCTTTGACTTCTCTCTGCCCTTAAACCAGCAGGTCACATAAACTTTGTTTAAAAATACTGCATCATATTTGTAAATTCTTCAGATATGATGTTAATATTTTATGCACAGAACTTGCTTATCCATTGCTGAAATCTAATATTTGGCAATATCCCTTTTATATAGAGTACCCACCACCTTTCTGCTGAGTTTAAGGCTAGTATGGACACTTGGTCACCCTCTTTCTATTCCCACCAGCCTCCCATCTGAGGGCCCATGGCTGCCCTGGCCTGTCTGGATTCTCTGTGCTGATTCATAAGATGGGGTGTGGAGGATAGCCTGAGTTCAGATAAGCTGCTGTGGCTCCTGTGCATGTGTGGGACAAGGATATTGGGGCTTGGTTCCTGCCATGGTTCAGGTACAGGTACAGAGCAGAAGCTGGCCTTGAATGTACAGTGGTCTGCAGCCTTCATTCCAAACCCTCCTCTTGCAGTTATTTTGCTTTCTCTCTCCATGCCCAAGCTCCAGCTCCTTGCAGATAGAAAAGTGCCTCTGGCCACCCTGCTACCTTCCAGTGACTGGCAGTCAGCCAGTCTTCTTTCCCTCCAGTGCCCCACAGGGGACAGCAGCCTGTATATCCTTTTCCTGGTCCATCAAGCCACGTGCTGTGCTTCTGACTTCCAGAGTGAAGAAACTTTCTGCTATTCCTAGGAATCGGCCCACCCCTAGAAAGGGATATACTCTTGGTGAATCTAAGATGATTTTCTGGAACTTTTCTTCCTGGAAAAGTGAGAAAAACACACATTTCATCTCTATAAGTACTTTATTGTTTAAAAAAAAATCTACCATACAAACAAAAAGATCAATGTTTATGCAATGCTCATGGTGATTAACCATGATGTAGAGGAACAGCCTGGATTCTGGGTCAGAGGAACTGGGTTCTCCAGCCAGTTCTGCTGCCTACTGCTGAGTGCTCTTGGTTAGGAAAGTCATCAGACCTCTCTGGGCCTCAGCTTTCTCCTCTGGTAAGTGGTTTGTGTGTGGGAGGGCTCAGTAGTGGGATGGATGATTCCTATTGCACAGCTTGGTTGGTAGGATTAAGTGAAATCAGAAAACCACAGGATTCCTTTGTAAATGGCAGAGCTCTCTTCTGGCTTAAAGCACACGACTGCTCTTATTGCTTTTGTGTCTTCCCATTATTAGCTGTGACATTTATTCCAGAAAATCCTGAATTTTCTTTTATAAAAAGAAATCAACCAAAAGTCACTGTTTGTGTAAATTTGACAACTTAATGTAACCCTAGAATTTAACCTGTGTCATGGAAGAAAGGACAGGCAGCCCCAGAGAGAATCTGGAAGCACCCAGAATGGGTATTTCTTAAATTCAAGCCACACATTACAACTGAAGCTGCTTGGTGGTCTTAAATCTGCAGAGGTGACCCTCTGTCCTCCTTTTCAAAACTTGGCTCTTAACCCCACTTCTCCTGAGCCATCTGTCCTTTTGTCTACAGTTACTCCCATCCCTAGGGCCTCACGGCTCCATCTGGTCCCTGTCTGGATGGTCTGGGGGTATCAGATGCTAGGAAAAGGCAGAAAAGTCCAGATCTATGGTGTCTTCTCATGGGGTGGAACTTGTACAATAATCAGCCTTTCTCTGCCTGGAGGAATAATCCTGTAAATTCTTCCCTTAGGTTTGTATGTCAAAACAACTGCCTGATCTGGGTGAAGACGTAGGGAGGAATAAAAGTTCATCCTGCTACATAAATTTTCAGTTCATGGTTCATGGATGGCTTCAGTCAAGTGGGGGTCTTTTAATGACTTTAGTCATTAAAGTTAGATGGTCAAATAAGTTTGGAAATATCCATCACCCATCAAATAAGGAGCTTTCTAAAAATCCTTTTACTCCCTAGGCAAATGGTCTGTAAGTTATATATGGTCACTCATTCATTCATTCATTCATTCATTCAGTATTTAAAAATGTCTACCAGTACTGGGTCCCCCACCAGGACTGCCTCCTTTGGCCTGTTCCTGAATATCTGTGAGCCCAGCCAGTCGTTGGAATTGTTATTATGACAGCTGGTCACCAACTTATTTCCCCCACTCTGAGATAATTCCCTGCCTATCACCTGATGAGAACCAAAGCCTGTTCTGTTTTGTGTTAAAACTAGCTGCTGGTAAGTACTTGTTTTGTTGTTCAAGTGTTTTTTTTAATTTTGTATTTAAATTCTGAAAGTCCCTTTGATGCTATCATTTGCAAACCTGACTCTAAAAATACCAAATTATAAAGAAATTACAGCACAATCACTTTTTATTGCTTGCAATCAAGTTGACAAGTAAAAAAATGACTCGAGTATTATTTTTTGAAAACATCCAACAATTAGGTCTCTTGTTTTCCATCTTGGAACCTGATGAGCCCTGGGATGCATATTGCTTAATTCTAAGGGAACATGACAAGAGTGGTATCTTCTAGCCAAATAAATTTTAATTTTTTTTATCTAAAAATTTGTCCTCTGGGTGAATTTGGATCTTCTTAAAAGAAATTTCAGCAGTGTTCTCCTATGAAGCCTACTTCCTTAATCATAACATAAACATATAAGAACCGGGAAAGTGTCTCCACAGCCCTCCCCTTTTCATCTCTATCACCAGAAATACACCAAGGGAGGATGTGGTCATTTCCCAGTGCGACCGTACCCCAAGCTACTCTCCTTCCCCCAACTCCCCATATGCCTCCTCCTTCCATTAATTTATTTTCTTTATAACTTAAGAAAAAAAGAGATTTAGATATCCAATAAGAATGATTAATTTCTAAGATAAATGTCCAACAAGAATGATTAATTTCTGAGAGGGCATCTTGTCACCATAATTTCCAAGGTTGTAAAAACACTTTATTTTTAGTTTGTTGAGTAAACATTCACAGAGCAGTGCAATCATCTGCCATCAATGACATCAGACTTTTGGGAGGTCCAGGGTCACAGTCTAATTTGAAATTTACAGTTTGAATCTGATGAAATCACAGTGGGTGTTGCAAGAGACACCCTTGCAGAAATTGGAAGATTAGAAGGAAACAGTTTAGTTAGGGTATTTTATTAAATATATATTCCTACATACTGCTCATGAATTATAATTAGCTTAGGAGTTCTGTCAGACCATAAGTATTATCAGTGGCTTTTGTAAATTTGGATTTGCTTCATAATTACTCTATGAAACTGAATGCCAACTGCATACATGTTCACCTTTAATCACTCTACACTTCTGCCAAAGACTTAATTACAAAGGAAAAGGTGGGATCCTTTCCAATCAGCTTTGCAATCTCTCATAAGGCATATTGTGTAGTGGGATATTTAGAATTCCAAGTTGTTTATCTCAATTCCCATAATACTTGCTTTCTTGTTGTTGTATTTTTTTTTTATTCATTCTATCTTTAGTGACTGATACTTATGGGTCAGGCACTGTCCTGGGTTCTAAAGACAGAAAACAGTTCAAACAATGTTTTCAGTCCAAATCCAATTAACAACATACTTAAGTTGGAGCAACTCAAGATGAGCTGTATATTATTGAGGGGCGGGTGTCAAGCAATTTTGTGACTAAGTTTATTTTTCTAAAATGTCTATGGAGTAATTTTAGCCAGCAACTTCATGTAATTGTGGGTGATAACTATTAGAAATGTATTTAAATAGGAAAAAAATCTGGTTTACTTCATCTATGGATAAGAAAATTGCCATGATTTGAATAAATGTTCCCCCAAAGGTCTGTAGGAAGTAGTCAGACCTTTCAGAGTTGGGCCCTAGTAGAAGTGAGTTAGTTAACTGGAAATGTGTCCTTAAAGGATCTATTGGGATCCCAACGCTTTACTCTTTCTCTTTTGCTTCTCAGCTGTTGTGAGGTAAGCATCCTGCTTTATCGTGTACTCCCACCATGATGTACTTCCTCACTACAGGCCCAAAGGCAAGGGAATCACTGAAACTGTGAGCCAAAATAAACCTTTCTTCCTTTTATGTTGCTTTTTCTCAGGTATTTATCACAGTGACAGAAAGTTGACTAACACAATAACATGCTATTGAATGTAAACTCTGAGATGCTACAGAAAGATATGAAGATGTTTACTGTTTTGTTCATCAACATTGAAATATTTTAATTTTTTGCTATTTCTTTCTGATTTTGAGATTTTTTTTTTTTTTTGAAGATCAATCTAGGAGACACAGTTTTGGAAAGTGACATATGGATGAAAGTGAATCTGTGTGGACAGAACCTGATCATGGTGAGACCTGACCTTTTCCCTAGCCTCCCTCCTGGATAAATTTGGTCTCATCGCCATATGCTTTCCTCAGAGAAGCTATTTAAAGGGAAACTATATCTACTTCCCTCAAACCATCACTGTGAAATAGACACTGGCAATTCTATAGTATTTTGTTTCAATAAGACTAAAATAAACACAAATTACATCCATTTAACTTTTATTTTAAATCATCTGCTGGGATTCTGGTCTCCTTCTAGAAACATAATTGTGTATCAGTTAACAATCCAACTTAGGAAGATTATAGGTATAATTTAGGGCAATAAAATGACTGGGGAGCATTTTCTATAATTGTAAATTGAAATAAAATCTTTAGAAACAGCTAAATGACTTTTGACAAAGTTAAATCCTGGCCAAACCAACTGAAGATGATCGGTGACATATCTAACTCTCCAGGTCAAGTTTCTGTTACCTACTGGGTTCTGATTGCTGACCAACGATATTTGAATCATATGTTTAGCTACTCTAGGTTAATTTATCTAGCTACCTTGTTCTGTGGCATTCTGAGATATTGGTTGACATGTGTCTGTTTCACATAGAATATGGGGTTGGCTGCAAGTGACAGAGACCCAAAATAACAGTGGCTTAAATAAAGATAGTAATTTTATTTCTTTTATATTGAAGTGTGAGATGGTAATAGGACTCTGTTTTACTAAGTCATCAGGGTGCTACACTTTTTCTACATAGTCCAACTTACCTCCACTTTCCTGGCATGGAGAAGGCAGGGGAATTGAAGGGCCTTCTCTGTCCCTTCAAAGGCACAATCTGCAAAGTTGTACACATCATTACTGCTCATATTCCTGTAGCTGTCACTGGATCATATGTCACATGCAGCTGGCAGGAAGCTAAAAAAATATTGTCTATATTTTGGTTGGCTATGTCTCCAGCTAAATAATCAGGGTTTCTATTACCACAGAAGAAGAGAAGAATACAAATTAGGGAGCAATTAGTGACTTTTAGCTAAATAGTGTATTAAATACCTGTACTCAAGATCAATGCTATATTCTGGTGGTTCTTAAAGTGTGGTCTCTGGACCAGAAGTATCAACCTCATTAAGAACTTGATATAAATTCAGATTCTCCCACCCTCCCTTTGATTGCTCATGAATCAGAAACTCTGGGGGCGACACTCATATTACAAGTTTTAACAAGTCCTCCAGGGGATTCTGAGGCACAGTGAAGTTTGAGAACCACCCATCTAGTGTGTGCTTTTCCAAACAGACAACTATGAGTCTAAGCATTAGAGGAGGTGATAGAGATGAGTTGGGAAGGTCCAGAAGTGGTCAGCTCCATATCTTCAACTGCTATGATCCTTGTGAAGCCAATTCTTGTCAATCTGTCTTCCAGAGGTTCTGCTCAGTGAACCAGAGGTTAAGGCCATTCTGTTTGATGAGAAGATCATGGCATTATGAATGACCTTTTCCAGCAGCATACCTGACCTTCTTGTGATTCACTTTCCTTCTATATAAAATGAGGTGAAGGGAGGGAAAGAGGGCAAGTGACCTTGACAATTTCCTCCAGCCCTGCTACTTTGGCCCTGGGCATTGCCCTCCTGGCTCACTGGGGTCATGGTTTTTGTCCTTTTGCACTGGAGATAGTACAATCTGGGGTGTAAAAACAAGTACCCCAGAATTGGGCAGATTTGGGTTTGAACCAAGGCACTCCCACTTGCCAGTTGTTTGGCCTTGAGAAAGTTGCTCAATTTAAAAGTAAGTATAATAAAGTTAACTCACTGGACTGCTCTGGGGAGTAAATGAGATGTGTGAGTGTCTAGCATATAGCATAATTCCTGGCATGACATGATGCTAAATAAGTGTAACTATTGCTATGGTATAAATTTTGTATTTTATTGGGGCATCTTTTCAATTGAACAATCATTTCTTTCCACGTACTTCTCTTTAAGTTGGGAATTTTTATCATACAACCATTTTTTTTCTCTTTTTTTGAGGTCTTACAAGCCACAATAAAGGGAGACCAAATTGATACACAATTTTCTGGAAATCTCAGGTTTTCCTTACATAGAAAAAGGTACAGCTGTATTGGTAAAGCTACCTTCTATACAGAGATTACAAAGTCTGTAGGTACAGCTCACATGGACCTACTATGAATGGGAAGAACAGCTTTATTCCTATGCACAGGCCAGGAAACCAAAGCTCAAGAAGATCAGGTACCTGAGACCAGGCCCCCCCCAACAAGTCAATGGGGTGACAGCATTTAAACCCTCACCTTGGAACGGGGTGCCTCCAGAGAAACCACAGTTTAGACTGTTGTAAAAACTCTGATCTGTTGCTTTTGCCAGTAGTCTATAAACTCCTTGCGTCTTCCAGTTCTTGCTTTGCTTTTGGATCCTGAGCACCTAATCTGGCACTTGGCATTGAATAAATGCTTTTAAAAAAAGTTTTTTGAATGACAAAATGAAGGAAAGAAATAAAGATTTTGGATTCCCACCCCGGGCCCCTACATTCCTGGCTTGACTTCTCTTTTGCCAGTTTTTGGAATCATGGCACAGTTTTTATAAATGGAAAAGATTCCTTAGCTGCCCCTGGGAATGTGGCTCAGCCTGCTTGCCCCTGGGTTTCGATTGCTAGCATGGAATGGTTAATGTAGCAAGACAGGTACCTGATTTTCCACTTACCTTCCCTCCTCCCGCCTTCCTCTGGGACTCACCAACCCCAGTCTTTCCCTCTAGGTCCTAGATTTATTTTTATAATAACTCTGCAGAGCAGATGTCCCCGAGTGGGCATCCAGCTCCTCTCATTGTAATGTCTTTTACCCAAGCAGCCAATTATGACGCTGACGCCTCTGGACTCCAAAGATGGGGGGATGGGAAAAGATGAATCAAAGATGAGTCAATGCAATGCGAGAATTCTGCCTCTCAAATATCACCCTCCCCCTTCCCTGCTGCACCCTCCTCACCATCAACATGGGTGCTTGTCAGCTGGTGGCCAGACACACGAACAGACTTTGCCAATTAGAGAAGTCACACCTCTTGGTTGGCAGGCACATGCTATTGTGCCTGGGCCCCCAGCAGGGAGCCATATGGCTTTCAGGCAAAGTATATGCCAGGGAAGAAACAACGGGGGCACCCCTGAGGGCAACTGGTGTCAGATGGGAAGCCCATCTGAAAGCTTGCCTCAGGTAAAGATGAACTGTCATTTAACGTGGGTTAAGTTGAAGCCATTGTTGCTCCATTCCCTTCATCTTGTTTGATTCAGGGGAATGAATTTGTCTTGGCAGCATTCCAAACTTTCTGCCCTTTGGTTCTTTATTACTCCTCCTCTGTTTTGGTGGACTGCGTGTGGTCAGTCTCTACTGGAAAAAATTTTCACAGGAGGAAATAACAGTAGCAAGTCCTCACCGTTGTGAAAAGTTTTGCACAGGCCTCTCGCATCACTATTGCTTCAATCCTTGTGGTAATTCTGAGTGACAGAAGAGGGGGCAGGTAGTGGGTCTTCGTTTTACTGAAGAGGACGTCAGTTCCAGGAGGGTTAAGTGACTGGGAGGGAAAAAACTGGATAGGTGGATTGAGACTCTGAATTTGAATCCTGGGAGTCCACAGACTGGCTGTATGTTCTAGGTCATTCTACTGCCTTGGCGTCAACTTTCTTATTTGCAAGGGATCCCTGAGGTCTTGGGATTTCAGGAGCTTTTATTTCTAAGGTCAATTTGGTTATCAGTGACATTTTCAAATGAGATCAGACAACCCCATGGCCATGTCCTGGCACAGAAATTGAACTACTAGTGAGTTTATTTTTCCTTAATGATTTCAAACACACACAAGAACAGGGAGAACAGTATAAGGAACCCCCATTTGCCATAAAACAGCTTCAACATTTTGCTTGTCTTGTTTTCTCTTACAAATTTGTAATATTTCATTTTGTTATGTTTTGTTATTATTTTAAACATTTTACAATGTTTTATTTAAATATTTTTACTAATACATTTAATATTTTTCATTAAAAATATTTTTTTATAAAATTGTATTTATTCATTGTATACCACATAATGTTTGTTTTCTCTTAAAGCTTTGAACTGTATATACAATGGGGCATGGCTTATGTGAGCTAATGGGCAAATGCATTACCTCACATAATTATCATTTTTTGTGGTAAAAAGGCTTACAAGCCCATTCTCAGCATTTTTCAATAATATAAAATATTGTTATTAACTATAGTTACCATGTTGTACAACAGAGCTCATATTCCTCCTCTCTAAAGGAAATTTAGTATCATTTGACCAACATCACCCCACTCTGCCATCCCTCCGGTCCCAGCCCTTAGAAACCGTCATTCAAATTTGTAGCATTTGAAAGTAAATTCCAAACATTTTACTTCTCCAATGCAATACAAATTTTAGTATGTATCTCTAGCCAATAGAGATTTTAAGAAAAAGAACATAACCACCATATATTATCACATCTAACAAAATTAACTACCCATCCTCACTGGTGTCTATTACCCACACCATATTCAAATTTTGTGATTATCTCAAAGATTTCTTTATAGTTTGTTCCTTTGAATTGGATGTGAATGAAGTCTGTACATTGTACTTGGTTATTATGTCTCTTCCATTCTTATCATTTTTTCTTCTCATGCTATTGATTTGTGGGATAAAAACAGATCATTTGACCTGGAGAATGTCCCACACTCTTGATTTAGTTAATTACTTCCCTGTGACCTTCATTGTCTATGTCTGCCATTTGCATTTTCCTTTAAATGAATGGATAGAGCTGGAGCCTTGATTAGATCCAAGTTCTGTTTTTTTCTTCTCTACTTCTAGGTAGTGCTGTGTACACACTCTGTGGCTATTTTTAATAATTCTGAGACTGAAGCTGATTAGAAGGTTTAGATATTATCAAAAAGATCCCTCCATCATAAATGAGCTCATTTTTTATTTTCATTTTTCTTTAGCTTACATATTAACAGATCCTTCAAAATTTTTTAAATGTATGTCTTTATCCTATTCTCTTTAATCTTTTTTCAGGCTTTTCCTATTTCCCATAGTAAATATTCATTTTATTCCTTTCATGCCTCTAAAATATTAAAGAGAAATGAGAAGCAGTATACTTTAAAAAAAAACTTCAAATATATAACCAAACCTTTGATTTGGTTAAGACAATCTGCTACTCATTACAACATATTGATACAAATGAATTTTGCATTGCTGGTTTGTGAACTGCTTGGCTGAAATCCTTAAAAGTAATTGAGAATTTATACTGGGAAATAAATTATGTAAATGAAGGGCCTCAGAGAAAACGATAAATAGTGTTCTCAGGGATGCAGTTAAGGTTTTTGTTTTTTTTTTTTTTTAAGTTAAGGGTGTTCGAAACATCTTTTGCTTAGCAGGCATGTTTCTGCTTTTATTGCCTTCCACACGAAGAAGAAAAACTCCCTAGGGGACAGCAGGCTGGAGGTGGACAGAGCCAGCATTGCTGATCTCACCTGCAGTGGAATTATATACAATAAAGAACATAAAAATAAAGTCTGAGTTATACCCATCACATGTACATTGCCATTATATTAATGTGGATTAAGGACACTGATGAATATCACAGGGTACATACTATTATAAAGAGAGCAGTAGGAAACTTTCAGGATTATTTCTAGTCCTCTGTAATTACAGGGGGTCTTACATACATTCCCAACCCTATAGAAATGCAGCCCACTTTTAAAAGGAAGTCCTATGACTGTAATAGAGAGTTGAGGTTAGCTTTAAAAATGTAATACCTCCTTTGTGCTGGCCTGCTAGATCAGTTTCCTAGCTATCTGTCTTCCTTCTTCTTTTATTTTCAGCCCTAGTTTCCCCCTTACAACTAGCGTGTGACTGTATGTTAGGCACTAAAATGCTCCAGCCTTGATGGCTAATAGTACATAACTGGGATTAACTGGGAGCATTAAGGACATAGGGTACAGTTGATGGACGGTAGACTGGGCAGCACTATACATTCTAAAGGTGCTGCTCTTGCCCCTCATTCTGCCCAAACTTGGGAGTTTAAGACCTTCTGGTAGCTTTTCCTTTCTCATGATGCAACACAGACTCTTTGAAGGACTTACAAGGCCTGCAGGAGCCAGCCTTTCCTCTCCCTAACACAGACTCAGACCAAACCCCCAGTCATCTCACTGCCTTTGCCTGTGCTGTTTCCTTGGCTTATATAATTACCTCTCACTGCCTTCTCTTTGATTGACTGATGAAACCCCAATCTTAATATTTCTGTTAGGGTCGGCTTTTGTCTAACAGAACTTAACTCTAGAATCACAGGGAATTATCAGAGAGCACTTATTACTCACTTCTGACTTCCACTAACCTGTGCACTTTTTTTGATGGCAGGAATCAAATAAGATATTTGTCTTCGTAGCTCAAATTCCTCTCAATATAAGGCACAGGATTGGTACTCAGATTATTTGGTACATAGATGGATAACCCACTAAGTTCTAATCCCGTTTTCTTATTAACAAACTAATGTTGTTTTTCCTTCAGCTTATTTTTCACATTTTAGAATTACCAGTTCATTGTGCTCAATATACATTTTAGCCTCTTCTAATATATATGGTCACATTCTCCAGTTTGTGTGTGTATTTTGTTCCAGTATAAGTAAACCAGGAACTCAATCCCTATTGTGTTAGTTATCTATTGTTTCATATGAGTTCCCAAAATTTAGCAGCTTAAAACAACAAAAAAGCTGGGTGTGGTGCTGTATACCTGTAATTCCTGCTACTCAGCAGGAGGATCACAAGTTTGGAGCCGGCCTGGACCATTTAGTGAGCTCTTGTCTCAAAATAAAAATTGAAAAAGGAGCAGGACAGGGCTTGAGGCCCTGGGTTCAATCTCCAGTTCCACACAAACAAACAAAATATAAAACCAAATCAAAAATCAACAGATGGTATCTCACATGGTTCCGTGGGTCAGAAATGTGGGAGCCAGATAGCCAATGATTCTGCCTCATGGTCTTTCAGGTAATGCGTCAACTCATTGTTGAGGGCTGCTGGGGTCCTCTGAAGGCTTACCTGGGGCTCAAGTGAGCACTCATGGCTGTGGGCTGGAGGCCTCAGTTCCTTACCTCACCGACTTCTCTTTAGGGATTTGCAGGTGTCCTCACAACATGGCTGACGGTTTCTCCCAGAGTGGCTGGAGAGAGAGCACAAAGGAAGCCATGTGGCTTTTATGACCTGGTCTCTCAAAGTCTCACGTCATCCCTGTAGCTTTCTGTTTGTTAGCAGTGAATCACTATTCTACATGCTTATCTAATTTTACCTCAGTTTAATCTTATAACACTCTGAGAGATCATCTCATATCAGATGGTGAAGTATATCCCATAGGAAGAGGAAGAGACTGGGTTCCACAACTCCTTTAAGGGCACACCCCCAATGACCTAAGAACCTCCCATTAGGACCCGCCTCCTAAAATCTCTACTACCTCCCAATAGCACTACCCTGGGAACCCAGTCTTTAACACATAGACCTTTGGGGAAAACTCTTCCAAACCATAGAAGCCTTTAGATTCAGAACCCTTTTCACTACAAATGAATACCACAGCTCAGGGAGAAGCTTATGCTCTAGGAGGATTTGGGTCAAAGGTATGTGTTTATTTGTATGCACATAAATATAAGTGTATGACAACTGTAATAGCTGAAAATCATGAGCCATATACTTCTTAACATCTGTAAAAATAGAGAAAATGAAAAAAAACCCCGCACATCATAGCAAATTCCTTTTTAAAGTTACTTGGGTACTTTTCCAAACTCAATAGGTTTTCTATTTTATTTAGGCAATTGTGTCATCTACCCAAGATTTAAATTGGAGTTTTCTTGAGTATATTCTTTGCCCTCCTGATGAAACATTTACTTTATTAAACTAATATTACTTTCCATACATTAGGTACTATTCTGTCATTATTAATTAAATTAGCCCTTTATGAAATACTGTATGCTTGTAATAGTCCTATAAGAAGGCACTAGTCCCTCATTTTATTGTTGAGAAACTGAACTGAAGAAAGGCTGGTTAACTTGCCAAGGTCACTTGGCCTGTGAGGGACAGAGTCAAGGTTTGAAGCCCAGCAGCCTGCCTCCTCACCATGTCAACTCTTATCAAGGTTTGGATCTGCAATGTCCCTCAAAGGCCTCCGTATCAAAAGCCTGCTTGCCAGCTTGTGACACTACTGGGAGGTGGCAGAAACTTTAGGAAGTGGAACCTAGTGGAAGGAAGTTAAGTCAGTCCCTAATATGGTTCCTTTCTCATTTGCTTACTGGCAGCCACGAGGTGGGCCTTTTCCACCACTAATGTTCTTTCACAGACCCAAAGGCAATGGAGCCAACTGATCATGGACTGAACCCTCTGAAACCATAAGCCAAACAAACCTTTCCTCCCTTTAAGTTTTTTCTCAGGTATTTTGTTAGAGCAATGGAAGGGTGACCAACACACCTCTCCCATATGTTCAGGACAATAAGTCAAAGTCTGCAACTTTATGTATGTCAGAATTCATGGATAAAATGGGATATGACATTATTTATTTTGTTGAGGGAGAAAACCCCTTGTCCCTTTACAATGGTAAGTTCTTGAACTCTTCAATTAATGTTTATGCAGTGTTCAGTTCAGTCAACACTCAGTGCTACTGAATGAAGTGTGCTTTGCATGGGATAGTAGAAAGCTTATCAGAGTCTCTGGGTTTCTGATGCAGGCTCCCTGATTTAAACGTGAATCCTTTTGTTGGCCTCTGTCTGTTGACCAGCCAGACAATGTCTTACACTTCTCAGTAGTTATTACAAGGTAGCATCTTGCAGGAGCCAGTGAAAGTCACTTTCAATAGTGATGATTTCTTGTTTTTTTTCTTATCTCTCAATTATTTGGTGTTAAAATAACATTTACATCTAAAGGGGAGATACTATGCCCTTCTTGTTTATCTCTACTTATTGGCCACTATAGGAGTGAGCTGTGAGGTGCATACCTAGGTCAACATTCCCAGAGCTTCTGTCCAAGGGCATTTTTGTCATTTAGTCTATGCTGTCCCATTCACGAGGTTGACAGGATTCCCATCCAGCAGGTTTAACACCAAGCACAATTCGGGAGGTTGGAAAGAGGTCCTCAGGGTAGATAACAAAAGGAAATCTCCCCTAATTCCTCATAGAAGTCCATATAGACTAATGACTTCTTCTTCTTCTTCTTCTTTTTTTTTTAAATACAGTGTTGAAATTGGGAGAACCTTAGAGGTGACAAGGATGAAACCATCATGTGAAAGGGAAGGAAACTCATTTCAAAGAGATGGAAGAGCTTGGTTGTGGAATACAAATGAGTCGCCTAAAAGAAGTGTTGGCTATCCTCTGCTCACAACTCTAGAGTCACTGCCCGCTCTTCTCCTTTTACCAGGAGAGCCCAGGAAGTTGACCCAGCTAGACGGGATCAATAGACACCCTCACTCCCAGTCAATGAGGAATCTGGCAGGAGATCTGAAGAGGGTGGGATGATATTAGATTTTTATTTCCTTGGCTCTCTACCTGTAAGTTAGCCTCAAATGGACCATACCCCTCCACTGAAGGCACAGTTCCTCTCAAGGTGACCTGTTAGACAAAGACTCTCCTCCTGAGTGCCAGTAACTCCCCCTCCCATCATCCCTCTGGGACCAGGGCTGGTAACTACTCCACTGTTGGTCACCCTGGATTATTGTCCCTTGAGACGTCCCCTTATTTAGGGAGATCATATAAAGTAGGGAGATCATATAATAAGTATTTAAACAGGAATACTCTAAATTTTTTTAAAATTTTAATTAATTGACATAGTACATGAAGACACTCTTGAGAGCAAAGGGGGTACTATTAATTATTATACTGAAAAAGCAGGTTAAAAACTATCTTGTCCTGTGCAAGCTGGAATCTATAGTCACCCTACCATCCTCTGCTCACATCTTTGTAAATAAATCTTCTCTGAATCATTCTAATTTGAGCATGACATTGGCTTCCTGTAGGACCCTAATGGATGTACAACTCTAATATCCAGCTCTCATCATTTCAAATCCATTCTTTTTACATCATTCAATTTAGAAATTGAATAACTTGCAGTCCAAAAAGAAATAACATCACTACTGAAATGTGGCATTTTCCAAAGCATGGTATGGAGCATAGCTTCAGGTTATGTATTGATTAATATATGTAAAGTACAAATGATTAGTGTATATTAGAAAAAATATAATGCACACAGATCCCATGATTTCATGCATTTCTTTGCTTAGAACAAAGGCAAAGTGGAAATTAATTTTTAAAAATAAGTTGAAGAAAAATGTTGAGTCAACAATAGAATGGGCTGGACTTGGATGGTGGTGAAGCACTCACAGCATCTAATCAGCACTCGAGTTAGTTAACTCTTAGAGACTGTCATTAGAGTCAGAGTGGCTCTTCTTTCTGGTATAGCAGCACCAAGTTCATCAGGGATCCTGCTATTAGTCTTTTTTTTTTTTTTTAAAGCTTTTATTGTAGTAAGATACATATAAAATAAAACTTACTGTCTTAGCCATTTTTAAGTCTATAGTTCAGTGGCACTAAGCTTATTTATACTGTGTGCAACCATCAACATTACCCACGTCCAGAATCATTTCATCTTCCAAACTGAAACTTCATATCCATTAAATAATCACTGCCCATTACCCTACTCCCAGTCCTTGGAAATCACCATTCTGCTTTCTGTCATTTGACCTCATACCTCATACCTTTTATTGTATCTCATACAGTATTTGTTCTTTTATGGTTAGCTTTTCACTTAGTATAATGAGCTCAAGGTTCATCCATGTAGTTGCCTGTGTCAGGATCTTACTCCCTTTATGGCTGACTAATATTCCATTGTCTGTTTACACCACATTTTGTTTATCTATTCATTGGTCAATGGACTTTTGGGTTGTTTCCACTTTTTGGCTATTGTGAATAATCTGGTTTGAACATGGGTGTGCAAATATATTCAAGTCCTTGCTTTCAATTTTTTGGGGTGTAGAAGTGGACTTGCTGGATCATACAGTAATTCTGTGCTTAATTTTTTGGATGAAACTCCATGCTGTTTTTCCACAGCAGCTGCACCATTTTCCCCATTATGAGTCTTGAACAAGTGGAGCCTTATCACACACACAGGCCTGGAGAGGCCATGGAAAATTTTCACTGACAAAATGGGCCTGGAGAGTCTTCCTCCAAAAGGGTAGCACATTTCAAAGCAAAAAGATATAATTCTCTGTGTATTTTTGTGTTCTTGTTCTTATCTAAGTTTAGGCAATATTATCAGGTGATTATCTCTGCCTGAGAATTCTAGTTCCTTGTTTCATACTCACCATGTTACAGGTTGATCATCCTTAATCCAAAATCCAAAATCTGAAACTGTTTGAGCACCAACATGGCTCCACAAAAGGAAAATTTCACATCTGACTTCACGTGACAGGTGGTAGTCACAATGCAGGCATACTCAAAAATGCTACATAGAATTCCCTTCAGGCTTTGTGTATTAGATATGTATGAAATGTAAATGAATTTTGTGTTTAGGCTTGGGTCCCATTCCTAAGATACCTCACTAAGTGTATGCAAATATTCTAAAATCAGGAAGATCTGAAATCCTAAGCACTCTTGGTCCCATGTATTTTGGATGAAGAGTGCTCAACATGTCCTTTCACTTTCTCCTGTGTTTCTTTGGACCATGTGTATTTACGGTATTTTTGTTCTCACTTCAGTATTTTCATGCATATTCCAAGTTCCTCAAACATAATTTTCAATTCCACTTCCTAAACTGAATGCTTCACTTGCAAATGCTCCCCTGTTTACTCATCGACTATAAACTCTTAAGGCAGGCAGTGCTTCTGCATCATGAAGGACTGGTACGGGGTCCATCTTGTTCCAGCACTCAGCATGGTCTGGATGTGCATTATGAGTCTTTGATTGCCTCCATGAAAGCCCGACAAAAAGTAGGACCACAAACATGTTAAGAGAATTGCTTTCAATGCCTTCAGCTCAGGAAAGGGGAAGATGACTAAGTGTTACTGATAGTTGTGTGATTTTGAAGAAATTATATCTGTATAGTTTCCTCAATTCTGCAGAAAGATAATGTCCAAGGTTCTGCTCTTAGAAATTTAGAGAGAGAGTCTATATGTAATATTTGATGTGAATGTAATGCCTTGAGGTTTTTGGAAGAAAAGATAGAATCTTGTAAGAGTGCTATGTTGGAGAAGGGAAATAATGTCTTGTCAAATCATGTATTTTATATTATAGTGGCATGATGTAAGTAAAGGACCCAGTCCACTCTCTGGCACAGAGCAAGTATTTAGTAAATGCTTCATAGAATCTTTAGTGATCATTCTGCAAAATGTACTCTAATATTAAAAATTCAAGCATCTATTTGTCATCACATTATTAAAATGGAGTGTTATATGCTTATTTTGAGTGCTATGTGCTCATTATATCATTTTTATATTAATGAATAATCACATAAAAATAAGTAGGTATATGCATGGAGTGTAGAATTATGGAAATGGGATATTACAATTATCAGAAAAATTTGCTTGTTATGAAAGCAATATCTTTCCATTATAGAAGGATTGGAAAACTACAAGTGAATAAAGAAAAGAAAAGAGAAAAAATACTGTACCTAAAATCCCATGACGGTGGACATCTATTGATTTCGCCTTTTCCCTGGTTTCTTCCCCTTGGGCACTGCAGTTTTCCCGCTGCATGCAGCATCGCTGCCAACTGACAATCACAGTGACCCAGTCTGGGCCAATTCAGACTCTCTGTCCTGGAGATCTGAATGTGAGTGTGTCTGAAGCAGAAAAACAGGCAAGACAAACAGACAGACACACACACACACACACACACACACACGTGACTTTTACCAAGGACATAGTTTAATGGAGTGTCCTCCTATTTCTGAACGCCAGATTCACTTGTTTCTGTCCTACTAAAGCCTGGTTGTTTGGTTTTTCCTTCCTAAGTTCCTTTAGCAACTTCCAGAAAATTCTTCCCCTCCTGCTGAGATTGCCAGAGTTGGTTTCTGTTGATTCCTAGTTGTCATATTCAGCTAGAGACAATTACTGTAACACTCTGGCTTAAAGACTTCCACTCTTGCCTCCTATGGATTAGAATACGTTATTAGGTAAAGACATTCATACATGCAATACTAAATCTCATCCTGTGTCAGGAAGTGGAATTTCAACTACATCTTCTCAAGGTGTACCCATCCATCCTGTAGGCTGTGTCATAATTCAACTAACTTCCTGTGGGCCACTTAGTTGCTCTCAACTTTTCAGGATAAGAAATAGCTGAAACCTGAATTCACTCAGGATTCATTTCTTTAGGATAAATTTCTAGACATGTAATTGTTGAGTGAAACAATATTAGCATTTTAGGGCTTGAGATAATAATCATTAAATCTTTCTGGAGGTCCATTTCCTATCATGGTATAATTTGATGTCTGTAATATTATGAAGACAATCACTGTCTGCTTTAATCACTATACTCTTAGCACAGTGCCTGGCACATTTGTTCAGTGGATAATGAATATTTAATGAATACTTACTATATGCCAGAAACTGATACATGTATTAATCACTGTAGCAACAATTATTTATAGAGAAGTTAAATCACTTGCCTGAAGTCATTGTCTTGATTCAGTCTGTTGTAATAACAGGCTGAGTGGCTCCCACAACAGTTTATTTCTCACTGTTCTAGAGGCTGAGAAGTTCAAGGTCAAGATGCCCCCTATATCCAGTGTCTGGTGATGACCCACTTTCAAGTTTGCAGATGACCAGTTTCCTGTATCATCCCAAGGCAAAGAAAGAAATCTTCTCTTTTGTGTTTCTTTTCACAAGAGCACTAATTCCATTTTCGAGGGCTCTGCCCTCATAAACTGATCGCCTCTCCAAAGCTCCACCTCCTGAGATCTCCACATTGGGAGTTAGGATTCTATGTACAAAATTGGTGGGAGATAGCAATGGGCATAGACATTGATTCCACAACAGTCCTCAAGCTAATTAGTGACAGCAGGGTTTGGAGCTCTTCAATAGCTCTTCCACAGCATGATCCTTTCTTTATCAATTTAAATATTACTTCCTCAGGATGGTTTCCCTGGAATCACAGAAAGACCAGGCTAGATCTTTCTGTTATGTGCTACTTAGCCTCCTGCACTTCTCTTTCATAGGACCCAGCATACATGCATTTATCATTTGTTTAGTCTCCCTTCTTCCCTGTAAAATCCATGAAAGCAGGAACTGTGCATATCTCGTTCAAGGCTGTGTTTCTAGGACAAAGCCCCAAGTCTGTGTATGATCAATTATTTATTGTGGACTTAGAAGCACCAGTGGCTTAGCCATAGTCAGTCTGTTTTCCTAATGGTGCACATTTCAGGTGGTGTATAACAGCCTTTAGTATTAATGTGCTAATACTAAACTTCTACCTGATGTAGAGAATGAATAAAATACATAAGAGGCCACAAACCCCAGGGATTAAACAACAGAGTAAACACCTATCCAAAGTCCTAGCTGAGATTTTATGAAGCAACTTGCCAGGCAATAATATATATGTAATATATATCATGATAAAAAATATATATATGGTGTGTGTGTGTATACATATACATGTATATACATATATATTATGAATACATAATAGCTATTAAATTTTATGTACAAATGGTATCCCGAATATAAAGTAAAATTGTTTACTAAAGTACAAAAATGAAAGCTCAATTGTAGTTGGGAAATTTTAGTATACCTCTCAAGAGGTCTTTGATAGACCATTATAGTGCAATACCGCCTTACATCTATTGTATATATATAAATCTCCAGAAAATAACTGTTGGCAAAGATATGGAAAAACTGGAATCCATGTGCACTGTAGGCAGGAATGTAAAAAGCCTCTGTGGGAAATGGCATGGTAATACCACACACACACACAAAAACTAGAGTTATTGTATGATCCATCAATTTCTCTGCTGGGTATATATCTAGAAGAATTGAAAGCAGGGACTTGAATTGCCAAAAAATGAAAATAACCCAAATGGCGATTGACAGATGAATGGATAGACAAAACATGCCATATACATAATAAAGAAATATCAGTCATCCTTAGCAAGGAAGGACATTCTGACATCTGTGGCAACATGAACGAACCTTTAAGACCTTATGCTAAATGAAATAAGTCAGTCACAAAATAACAAATATTGTATGGTTCCACTTACATGAGGCACTTTCAGTAGTCAAATTCATAAATGCACACAGTGAAAAGGTGGCTGCCAGGAACTGAGGAGAGGGGACGTGAGGAATTATTATTTCATAGGTACGGAATTTCAGATTTGCAAATGAAAACTGTTCTGTGGATGGCTGATAGTGATGGTTGCACAACTGTGGGAATGTGCTTAATACCACCAGGCTGTACACTTTAAGATGTTAACATAGTAAATATTGTGTGTATTTTACCACAATAAAAAATGTTTAAAAAGGTCTTGAGATTAAAGACAGGTTAAAAAACAGAATTTAGAGGATTTGAATAAAATGATCTGTAAGACAGAAAAGTTTGTATGGAAAGTGGTATGCAAACATGGGGCGTACCATGTTCCTAACATCTGTGGAATGCTTAACAAATTTGAGCAAATTTGAACTTCAGTGAATGACCCTAACTGTAAATTATTCAGGCTGCATTTCCTGACTGCCATGTACTATCACCATGACTTTTTCTTTTCTCAATTTGACAAAAACAAGACAAGAAAAAACAAAATGCCCACCCAGTAGTGGTGTACTAGTGAAGGTGTTTCAATGCTCTCTGGTCACCTCGAGGGCAGGTAGAGCTGTTCTGTGTCTTACTGCAGGTAAGCTGGTGTGTGTTTTCTCTTGCTGGGTGACCTGGGTTTGGAACTCAGAGGACAACTGGGAGGGGAGAAAAGTAGAGAATAGGTAGGCAGAAGGAGGTGGGAAGGAATGAATCATTTCAAGAGAATTTCCAAGACATGAAGGAAAGCAGTTTTAAAGGAATGAGGGAATATTCGCTGTGAAGGAGAAATGGTTTAAGTGGGGAACAGATAAGCTGTGAGGGTGGAAATGAAGTTGAGAAAGTCACCACAGGCCTTGGAGCTGGAATTCCCTTTGACTTCTTCATGAGCACGGGGTATAGGATAACGTGGAAACTTTAAAAGTGAGTCACAATTGATTTATTTTGACTTTGTAATTTTAGAGTGTTTTGTGTCACTTCCTTTGGAGAGGATCTGTGTTATTTTAAATAAAATTGCTCCAGGAATCATTTGTTTGGGTCCTGTCCCCTTCACCACCTCGTGGGTCCTCTTTTCTTCTTTTCTCTCTCTGATTCTCCAGATGAACTCTGCACAATATGGACATTTGATAAATACAGTCAACTGTACATTTTCTCCCAAAATGACTTGTTACAAGGGATAAAATTCAACGATGTCTTCTTACTTTGAAAAATATAAAGTGCTACTACACAAAAGTATGGGGACATTCATTTGTCACCATTATCACAAGAAAAAAAAAAATCTATCAAATAAAGCCTAATG
Organism: Marmota flaviventris; assembly: GCF_047511675.1. Taxonomy (NCBI): domain Eukaryota; kingdom Metazoa; phylum Chordata; class Mammalia; order Rodentia; family Sciuridae; genus Marmota; species Marmota flaviventris. The sequence continues at coordinate 51,748,098 of NC_092503.1, read as the reverse complement.
ACTCTTCTCCAAGGCCTTGTTGGATCACCTCAAGGAGAACCTGGGTGTTTCACTTCAAGGGGAACCTGGGTGTCTCACTTCTCAGGTCTTCAAAATCAGGAATATGATGGCCCCCAGATCTTGGTTTCCTCCCTTGGCAGTGGCAAAAAGAATATGAAAGTACATTATTAGATCCAAACTTTCCTACTTGGTTCTGGACTGCTCTCTACTGATCTGGCTTGTTGGGTAATGTTAGAAACCCACTACCCTGGGAGGACATTTAGGGGAGTAGATATAACCTCAACTTCTCAGAGAGAAAACATACAATTCTCAGAAATGCGCTGTTAACTAACAAAGTCACACACAGATCTATTTTGCAATAGTGGCAACACCACAGATTTTGAACCCAGATAGGAAATGCAAAGTCAAAATCATGAGCACTTGAACTACGTTCCACGTTCCTACTTCTCTCTGCCTCTGTCTTGGTTGGTCACCTTGTCTGCCAGCTATGCTGAATGGGGTTCTCTCCTCATTTCCCTAATTTCCTTCTTCAAGAAAAATTACTCTCGTGATCTTTGCTCATCTCCCAACAGTCCTCTTTCTGATGAGCCAAGGATGTCTATGCGCTGATATCAGGGGTTGACCCCTGGTTTCTATGAGCCTATCCCCTGGTCATAGCAGATTGATTAGGGCGGACACCTGACTCAAACAGGCCAATCAGATTTTCTTTCCTGGACTTTGAGGTGTGACACATATGGACAGAAGCTAAAAGTTTGTGGTAGGCAGACCTTGTGTTCCTCTTCCCCTACCTATAATATGAGATGCTAACCATCACTTCCATGATTGATATGTTATATGACGTAGTTGACCTTAAAATAAGGGAATTACCCGAGTGAGCCTGATGGAATCATATGGGCCCTTTAAAGCATCAAGGGGAGGTCACTGGAATTTGAAGCATGAGTGGAATTTGAAACGCCATCCCTGATTTGAAGATGGAGGAGTCTTGTGAGAAGAAACTGTGGTGGCCTCTAGAAGTTGACAGGGTTCTCCAGCAGAAAACCAGCAAAGAAGTAGGACCTCAGTCCTAGGGTTGCAAGAAAATGGAGGCAACCAATAGCCTGAAGCCTTAGAAGTGGATTCTTCTCCAGACCGTCTCAGCTCGGCTGACACTTTATTTTGGCCTTGGGAAAATATGAGTTGAGATCTCAGTTGAGCCATGCCAGACTTCTGACCTATATAACTATGAGCTAATAAATTGATGTTGCTTCAAACCACAACATTTGTGATAATTCACTGTGGCAGCAAGAGAAGACAAATTCCCAGGGCGATGACAGTGTCCTTGGAGAGGGCAGTGCTGTCCTCCAGCTGAAGGCCTCAGCACCACCTTTCTCCTTTCTTCCTGTGCAATCTTTATGTGGTTCTGTGAGCTATGCAAGCATCTTCCAATAACATTTTCTCTTTTTCTTGCTTATGACCCCAAGAGCTTAACATAAGGACTTGGGTAACTGGTCTGTTATAATGTCTAATTCTGGTACCCAAAAGTATGGCTCTATGAAACCCTTTGAAGGAGTAAATCAATTTTGGAGGATCTAAAAATCTTAAGTGAATGGAAGGTTATTGAAAAAATATTTTACTATTTTTGTTGACTATTTCAAACATTATTTAAAGATGGGGACAATATCAATTAGAGTCTACAGATATGCCCATCCAAAGAGACCCAAAGTATTTTGTTCATGAACAGAAATACTTCACAATAGGCATGTACTTGTGGCTAGGGCATATGCTCTGATTTTTGTTGTTGTTGTTGAAAGGCTGAACATTAGTTTACAGTGGGTAAAAAGTTAGGTGAGGCTAAAGTGTGGTTTGCTGCTTTAGGCAACTGAGAGGCCTGAAGAGAGGCCCGTGAGAGTCTTTCCCACCCCCACCTAGCTCCAGCTGGCTGCCCACAGTGGTGCACAGACCCCAGCAGAGACCCTGCCAATCTGGCCTCTGGCCAGGCAGAGTGAGGGAGCAGAATGACAAAGATGTCCAGGTGCAGACAGCTGGCTTGGCAGAAGAGAAGGGGCTGATTGACACAGAGGAAGAGGAGGGGCAAGCCATGGGCACCCTCCAGACCCTGGGAACCTGCCTGTGCCTGGACTCCCACCCTGCAGTGAGGCCTCACCCTGCATCCCTGAGTCACTCAATCAGAGGAGAGGATGGCATGGACCACCAATTCCTTTTTCATTTTGCTGTCTTAGGTGGGAGTGGAATAGAAGAAGCAGGGAAGAGAGATCAAGCAAGGGAAAGATGCTGCCTTTCATATGTATCTATAGTTAAGAAAGGCCCTCTTGGTTTGTGCTTACTTGGCAAGGGGAACAAGACTGAGATCTATAAACCTTTCCAGAGGTTTCTTTATATGCCACAAAGTCTTATAATCTTTTTTCTCTAAAATGTTATTCTTGGTGCAGAAAGCATAACTGAGTTAGTTACAATCATATACAGCTTTCTGGGTGGGGCCTATGACAGGGTGGAGGAACAATGTTTAGCATTGCCTAAGCAGGAACAAAGAGCAGCTGAGTCTTGGGCATGGTCCTAAAGGAACAATTACAAAAAGAAGAGTCCACTTCGATTTTTGGAAGGGTCGCCTTTGGGCACAAGGACAGAAAACCCCGGGTTGATTTGGTGCAGTGTTACCCAAGAGTGCAGGCAGGAAGTTGCAGGCTCAGCCTGGCAGCCTGGGGACAGCCTCGCTGATGTCAAGCTGCCAGCCAAACCTCATGCATAATTAGATGGATTTGGACTGAAACTCAGCAAACTGATTCTACTTGCCTGACTTTCTCCACTGGGATTCTAATTTTTTCCCCTTCCATTTTTTTTTTTTTTAAGAGCTTAGTGTGTATTTCTTCACAATGGGAAAGAAGTAATAAATTGGCTGGATTCCTAGCTGAAAGTCAATCTTGGTATTCCATTGATAGGAAAACCTCTTATCTCTTTCACTCTTTTCTCTAGAAAGCCTATAGATTAAGCCTTTTGCCATTTTCCAGATCTTTCCCCAGGCTTTAAAGCAACTAGATAAAGGATATGAGCTCAGATGGACAGACCAGGGAAATAAAATATTTGGGAAGATTTTTTTGACTCCTATTCATCTAGCACAGTGTTTCAACAAATCACTCCCCCTAACATCAGCTCTTTTGGCTGTAAAATGCTAATTCCACTCACTTTCTCCCTAGTTCCAGAGGAGAATTAACTTGGTGTTAAATCTAAATTTTCCTATACCCTTCTCCTGCTCCACATACACATAAGCATTTCCTGCCATTGCTGAAGCCTGAATGTGCTCAGTCTGGCTTTAGTCCTAGCATGTTTTGTTCCTTAAGGAGGAAAACAATTTATTATTCACAGCTGACTTAGGTCGACTCTTGCTGTATAGTGCCTTTGATCTTTCAGCAACCCTTCACTCTGTGGATCACAGCCTTCTCTTAACCATTTAAAAGGTTGAAGGGGACTTCTGACACCTGGTTCAACTCACATTTCTCTGCATGCTCTCAGATGGTCTCTCTGGGGACCCGTTCCTTTGACCCACCGAGTTGACGCTTTCATCAGCCAGGGAGCCAGCTCCGCTTTCCTGCTCTGGCTCCAACTCATTTAACTGAGAACAATGACAGCATGTATTTAGAGAGAAAGGATCTCTTAGGATTTAAAAAATGGTGATTATACAATCTGTCTTTCTGGTATATAGCATTATAGAAAGATTTTTCAGTTGTAAAGGAAACTAGTTCAGAGATTGCTTTACAGATGGGGAGGTAGACAGGTCAGGGATGGCTTGTCTCTGCTCTTTCTTGCTAAAAGAGGGGCTGAGGAGGGAAATGTGAGATTCTATATCTCCTGCAGACGTGGAAGGGGGTCTCACTTCTCCCTCCTGCCCTCCTTGGCCTGAAATATATGTCAGGTGGGGGATGTTACTCCTGTGCCTGTGTCGGGGAGCCAGGAGAGTGCCACCTCCACCTCTGGTTCCCAGGGGAATGGATGGATGGTGGAGAAGGGGGTGGAAAGAATAGTTCCACTCCCAGAACCTGCACCATGCAAGCCTTGAGATGTATTTGCTGATTAACTTGATTTAGAGCCAATATGTCCTGACTCTCTTGTTCATTGAGTCCAAGATCACAAATCTGTGAAAAGGGCCTATTTCTTGCCCTCATTACTTCACAGAGTGACTCTGAGGATTAAGGAGAAAGTGCGTGCTTCACAGAAAAAGTAATATGAATGGTCAACAAATATATGAATCAATGTTCAACATCTCTAGCAATTAGAGAAATGCAAATTAAAACTACACTGAGATTCCATCTCATTTCAGTGAGAATGGCAATTATCAACAATTAACGTTGGCAGGGATGTGGGGGAAAATGTTCACCCATACATTGCTGGTGGGACTGAAAATTGGTACAATGATTCTGGAAAGAAGTATGAAGATGCCTCAGAAAACTTGGAATGGAACCACCATTTGATCCAGTTATCCCACTCCTCAGTTTATACCCAAAGGACTTAAAATCAGCATACTATAGTGATGCAGCCACATCAATGTTTATAGCAGCTCAGTTCACAATAGCTAAGCTATGGAACCAACCTAGATGCCCTTCAACAGATGAATGGATAAAGAAAACCTGATATATATATACACAATGGAATATTACTCAGCCATAAATAAGAATGAAATTAAGGCATTTTCCAGTAAATGGATGGAACTGGAGAATATCATGCTAAGTGAAATAAGCCAGTCCCAAAAAACCAAAGGTCAAATGTTCTCTCTGATATGTGGTTGCAACCCACATAACAAGAGAGGGTAGGGAGGGGAAATCTAGAAATTCATTGGATTAGAAAAAGGGAATGAAGGGACGGGTGGAACAGATGGGAATAGGAAAGATAGTAGACTGAATTGGACATAACTTTCCTATGTTCATATATGAATACATGACCAATGTAACCCCACATTATGTAGAACTGCAAGAATGGGATCCTAATTAGAATAGGTTAAACTCCATGTATGTATAACATGTCAAAATACATCCTACTATCATGTATATCTACAAAGAACAAATTTAAAAAAATAAATGGTTTGTCTAATAAGCCCCCCCAACAAGAAAAAAAAAAGAAAGAAAGGAGAAAGTGTCTAGACCATAAAACACATCACACATTAAGGCATCTCTCTCAAACTCTCAGATATGCCCCTGACAGGTCTCTGCTCCTGTTGGCCAAATAGCAAACACCAGAGTTAACTGTCCCAAACTGTGTGTAAATCTTGTCTTCACCTCCCTACATACCCTTTAGTCTGTCCTTTCACAACTTGTTTCTCTGCAGGAGGTGGAAAACCAGCTGATGAGGTTAAGAGAGAGTCAAATGCAAATCACATTCCTGGCAAGTTGCCTGGCAAGTTGTCTTTCTCATTATTGCTGTTTCAGATTTTCTGCCCTTGTCACCTGTTTGAATGGCTATAATGTTAAGTTTTATTGAATTAAACTTATCATTATTTAAGAAATTTTCTTATGGAATTTATTTCATAAATTTTAATCTAGGTAACGTGATAGAAGACCTGCTAACCCAGCACAGGAAGTGTGATGTGAGAGTTAGCTTCTAGTTAGGTTCTAATGACTATTATTGATTGCTAAACTACTTTCATGTTTCCTTCTCAAAAGGCCTTCTCCAATTACCCTATCTTATAGGAGTATCATTCACCACTCTACTCTGCTTTAGTTTTCTTATTAGCACTTATCATTACAGTATACACTTTGTTGTGCATAACCTGACTGCCCCAGTCAAATGCATGTCCTAGGAGTGCATGTATTTTGGATTGGTCACCTCCATAATCCTAATGCCTGCTACATCGTAGGCATTCAATAAGCATTTATTGTTGAACATAGCACAGAATTTGATTTTTCATCAATGTTGCTTCTACACTTGTGTGCATTTCTTTCTAATTCTGTGTTCAGGAATGTCAAATTAGTAACCTGAAATTAGCCACAATGAGAATATTTATACCATGGAAATTGGCAAATACTACCCCCTTCCAGTCATTCATTAAATATTTATTAGCACACTACTGTTACTAAAGAATCAAATCAACTACAAACAAGGCAGTTATCCAGTTCAAAGGGATGGTGTGGTGGGTTGAATTCCTTGCCACTACCCTTAATGAGAGACAGAGTCTATTTTGGAATTTGGGTTGTCCCCAACCCCTGTGACTATTTTAAAGATGGAATGCAATGGAAGAGACCCTGTGTTGTTTCTAGGTCAACCCTCTTAAGGACTGGCAACCTCTCTTTCTTTCTTCTTGGAACACATTCTGCTGTGGGGAAATCCAAGAACTTTGGGGAGAGGCCCTCCTCAAAGAGACTTGAGGTCACCAGATGATTATCTCAGCTGAATAGTTAGCATCAGTTACCAGCCATGTCAGAGAAACTATCATGGAGGTAGAGCCTCTGACTCCAGAGAAACTCCCCAGCAGATGCCTCATGGACAAGAGAGGGTCCATCCCCTAATATGGTGGAAATAAATCCTGATGAAAATGTATTATAGAGAGAATGAGAGGCAGGGAAATGGTGATATTGTGTAAGAAGCTACCCAGATTGCAGAATAGTGTGAAAACAAATAAGTGTTATGTTTTAAGACACCAAGTTCTGGGATATTTTGTTATGTAGCAACAGGCAACTGAACCATTTGGGTAAAATCAACTTTGTGAGTGTATGGAGGATTTGATGTGTTTTGATTGACTGGATTCATTTGTGATCTAACCTACATCATTAGCAGACATTCAAGAGATGCTGTGTGTTCGCTTTTCCCATAGTAAACAACAATTTTGATAGGTAGAGTCAAAAGGATTGCTGTTGGATTGGATGTGGTAATGAGGGAAAGAGGGCAGTTTTTGGGGTCTCCTAGGTTTTTGATCTGAGTAGCTGGGTGAATACTCATTCACCATTTAAGACAACTGTGGAATACCAAACATTTCCTTCTGGTCATACTAAAGTTGAGGTGCCTATTGGGCAGCCCCAGAGGAGATATTGAACAAAGAGTAAGAGACCTGTGTCTAAACCTGGAAGAAGAGTTGGTGTTAGCGATATAAAATGGAGAGTTATCAGATTGTAGGTGATATTCAAAGCCACAAAAATCAGGATGGATATATGAGAAGGAGATTAGTACTAAGCCTAGGGGACTTCAATAAGTAAAGGGAACTAAGAAGGAGTGGTCAGCAAGGTAGGAGAAGAAATGGATCCTCCAGCGTCCTAGAAACAATGAAAACACACTTTAAGAAGAGAGAAAGGGATCTAAGGTAAAGCGCTCAAGAGAGGAGAAATAAGACAGAGAGTTGACCATGGCGTTTAGCCAGATGGAGGTCACTGTTGACCCTAATGAGAGCTGTTTCAGCAGTATGGTAAGGGTGAAAGCCTGATTAAAGCACTTTATAGACAGAATGTGAGGTAAGGAAATGAAGACATCACATATGGACAGATTTCAAGGAGTTTTGCTGTGAGCAGAAGCAGAGGTATGGGTTGATATGGAGTAATGGCTGGAGAGGGACTTATTCCAGGAGAGGAATAAGACCAAATTTGTAGTTGATTTGGGAAGAGAAAAAATGATGATTCATGACAGAGAAGGGGATAACTTTAGTATCACAGACTGTAAATAGATGAGAAGTAATGAAAATGATAGAATCAGTTTGTAAGTAGAGGGTTAGCCTTAGATAAGAACTTGGACATTTCATCCAGCTTACACGGGTAAAGGTGTAAGGTATAACTCCAGATGCATGTGGGTTGTTAGATTTAATAGTGGAAAGATGAGGTGATTTTTTATCAAATTGTGTCTATTTGGTCAATGAAACAAAAAATTAGATCACCATTAGAAAGTGGGGAAGGAAGATGGTGCTGATGATTTGAGAGAGACGTTAGAAAGTGAGAAAGTCATTTTAATTACCAATTAAAATGAGTCCATGGTCCGCCTGAAATTTTTTGTCATAAATTAAAGATAGACCAGTGGCATGACAGTGTGCTCCCCCTCCCCCCTGCTTTATTCAGCTGGAAGTGGAGTGTTTAACTGGGATTAGAGTTTTGCCAGACAATGAAATATATGGAACAGATGACAGCGTGTGTGCCTGTACAGAGCTGAGGAGTAAGGAATCAAAACTGAGTCAAGGGTAAGATATAGATTGGGGTAGGAATGCACATAGGGAGAAAGAGAGTAGGAAAATGAGGAGAGCAGTGAACTTGAAAGTCTTGATGAGATCCAAAATTAATGGAGGGAGGGTACTAGAGAAAAAGAGCTGGAAGGACAAGAAGTGGTAGGGAGGGAGTAGAGGATTTAAACTGGAATTTCAGAGGTGGAACAGTTACTGGTGATGGTGAGGACCAGGGATATAATCATGGTTGTGTATAGCTAAGGTGGGGCAGAAAAAGAAGTATCTGGAAGTTTGGAGCTATGGGAATTGCAAAGCCAGGGTGCCTTTAGATTGTCCTTACAGATTTGAAGTTTCCAGGAATGATGGGCAGAAATACTGATAGAAGATGGAAAGCCAGGTACTAAAAATCAGAAAACGATGGGGAGTGACCCAGAAATCAATAGTTGAGAGCATCAAGCAGGGGTCATAGGTGGTTATAGTCTGGAGGTACATTCTTCAAAAGTCACTGGTATTTTTGATAGAGGAGATAGGAGACATGGTCTGGAGCCCACAGTGGAGACACCCCAGCATGAGATTCTGTGTGACAGGTGTGTGGGGGAAGTCAGCCTCCACTTTGAAGAGTTACAAGGGAAGCTTAAAGCTCATTCCTATGAGTCCCAATGCTCCCTTTTTATAACCAAGCTTCCTAGCTATGTTACAATGCAAAAACAAAAGGCAAGTGGCTTAACAATAAGATAGTTTCATTTTGGCCTGTAAAAATGTTTGGTCATGAGTGCACTAATAGGCTTGATGAAGTTGTTTGCTCGATGAGCCCACTAAGGGAACATTGTAATGGTACAGCTACAAAGTCAGACTGTTAGAAGAATATTGCCTCCCACAATGCAATTTTCCAAAATGGCACCACCAACTCTTAGGATATGTATGAAACAACAACAACAACAACCCAGTTCAATTTATCCAATTTTAAAAGAGTGTGAAAATACCTGGGGTTTCTAGATTCAGATAATTCTAAACCGCTTCCTAAATCACCTGTCTGGCAGAATTCAAGGAAATTCTTCATAGTGAGGGACTGTTACTGTTCATTGCAGCAAATTCTATTGGTCTGGCAGAAGCAGCACCTAGTCATTCTTATGATTAGCATTTCAAATTTCCAAAATGCCCTGTAACCGCTGAGTTAGAGCGAGGAGGTAAGGCTCAGGGACAATGTGGGAGACACAGGGGCTTTGCTCATGACATCTCATGGGTTCCTAGAGCAGACAGAGCTTTGGGAGGCAGGAGGGGTGGTGGGTTTAGTGAGATAAGGGCCCAGCAGAGCCCTGGGGATAAGAGTCCAGGTGGCAGGAGGCAGGGCTCCCGTGGTGACAGTAGGCTGGGGACAGAGATGTGAGACCTGACAGGAACCACGGCGGGAGGTCTCTCAGGGGAAGGGGAATCAGGTCGAATTACAGCTTCCTCCTCAGATTGGCGCTGCAGGCAGTTTGCTGTGGAGAGGCCAGGCTGTGTAGGGCCTGCAGAGGCCCCCTCAAGGGAGCATTTTTTCTCTCATTTCCACAGAGCCTTCAGAGTTGTCAGCTTAATGACTGCATAATCTTCTGTGGTGCTGGTTACCATGAATTATTAACGCATTAGCCTGACGTTGGAAATTTAGGTTGTTTCCTCCCCCCCTACCCCCCACTATTTAGAATTAGTTGCAAAGATTGCTTTTAAGAGTTCATCTTTTTTGCTTCAGTTTAAATACCTCCTGAAGATAATCCTCTGGTAGTTCATGGGTCCCCATGCCTTTATAATTTTCTCCCTGTTGCCATTTGCTATCCAGCAGGATGTTTTTAAACCAATTTACAAGGCCATCAGAATTTGTGAACATATTGGTTTCACTGCAATCTCATCAAAATTGAGTGTCATTTAAGCTCTTTCCTCTTACACTGATGGTTGTAAAATGCAATCTCAAGATTGCTTTTAATTTAGTTTTTTTTTTATTTTCCGCAAAAAAGATTTTTTTTCATGTTTTTTTCCTCTGTATTTCTCTCTGAATGAACACCTTTATGCATTTCCCTTTTAAGGTCTCAATGTTTTTCTTTTTCTAAATTGTCGTAAATCGAATGAGCTTTTTAGAGTGTGAATGTCTCCCCCTCCCCTGGCGCACACACCCATTGTTTGCCACTACCATGCAAAATTCTACCTTCGGAGCTCCACTCCTACCCCCCACCCCAGTCTGTTTTCTTTTTTGACGTTCTGCTTTTGATGAAAAGCTAGGCAGTATTCAATTTATTATTAATGAGTTGTGCTCCTAAAGCAGTGGTTCTCAACTTTGGCTGCACACTGAAATCATCAGGAGAGCTTTAAAATCTACTGATGCCTGGGTTTCACTTCTGATTTAATTGGTCTGGGCATTGGGGTTTTTGAAAGCTCCCCAGGTAGTTCTAATATACAGCCAAGGTTGAGAGCCACAATCCTAAAGTTTGTAAATTGGTTGTTGGGTTATGATGAAACCCAACAGTGGTGGTGGGGGGAAAAATTGCTGTTAAGGGTGGGAGTCTAGGTTTCCTGCTGGTGTAAACATTTCTTGATGCTAGTCAAGGCCTCTGTTTTTATTATTATATTTTAATTTTAATTTAATTTAATTTTTTTTTACCTAATCCAGATCCAGCCTACCTGCATCTTCTGATTTCCTAGCACTGTCCCTCCTAACCACACTATTTTCTCAAAGACCCATGGTGGGACTGAGCCCATGCAGTCTCATACCTTTGCCTGTACACTCCCAATCCAGAAGCAGCCCTATGACCCTTTAAAAGAGAATTAGGGAGGAAAGGGCTCTTTTCTGGGGTTTCCCACAGCCTTCTCCAATCTCTTTTCTCTTTTTAACTTACGTTGGAGACAAAAGTCAACCGAAGTGTCCTGAAAGCGTCCAGTTCTCACTAGCTAGTGAGGTTGCATTAACTGCAATGCCCACCTTCAGCTGGGCTGATTTGTTATCTCCACTGATGAGGACCTCAACCTTCCATCCCAGACTTCCTGTAGTTATTTTGAGAGATTCCCAGGATAGGTCTTCTATGGGCATAGGAGCAAATCCACAAACGGTTTTCAGTGTTAGTCTTCTCATTGATATCAGCCCCTGCTAAACTAGTTGAGGATAGTCTGCTTTGGTCAGGCAGTCACTTGGTTCACAGAAGCATGGATATTTCAGAACCAAATCTGAACTGCCTCATCACAGATTCTGTATGAGCTCTGGTATTAGAACAGAAAGGATCTCTAAAGACGGAGATAAGGACACAAAACCTGGCTGGGTTCTTAATCAACAAGGCAGATGCTGGGGTGATGGGGCCTTCCTGTACCCATACACCCTGGGTTGGGATGGAGCAGGGGCGAATGCAGAGAGCAACCAGGCTACCTCTCAGAGCTTTAGATTGCCTTAGAAGAGTAAGTTTCTCAGGGGCTGGACCCCTGTGTGTTTAGAATGACACATATTGTTTACCAAGTGTCTACAATGTCTCATGCATCTCCACAATAGGTGCACAAGAAATAATTATTGAACAGATGTATGGAGTCACAGAATTTCTCAATACCTACTTCATTCCTTATAAGTTAGATTTTTGTGCCAATTGAATTACTACCCAAACCTTCTCCCAAGGTTTTAAAAATAATTGAATTTTGCTCAAAAGCTATGTCAGGGGAGATAAAAGCACAGTTCAACCATCTACACATTGAACTGCTCATTTATCTACTTGAATCAATGAGTAACATTCTATTTGCTGGTGTATGGAAGAGAAATAATAATACTGTCTATTTCACAATGCTGTTTGAAAAATAAGAAGCATGTGGAGATAAATCCAGAATTAGCTGAAGCACACCCAATTTATTATCCTGAATTAAGCAAACACTGTTTGCTCTTTCTCACCAATTATGACTGAGATGACAAACAGACAAATTGCACGCTGACATTGGATGTGTTTATATAGTAGATGTGTGCTGTTTACATTTTTTAAAACAACTTTCAGAGAATACTCTGGAGTACAAATTTTCAAATACTTTCCATAATTTTTAAACAACAGAAATATGTAACATTCAGAATTAGATTAAATGGTACTTCATATATTTAACTAATGTGTACTCTAGCATTAAGAAGATTTTAGTGACAAAAGTAAAACAAAATGACTCCCCCCCCCCATTTGCTTAGCCCCAAATAGTAACTATCTAGGATACTTTATTCTCTGCTATTTCAGGAAGTTCAGATTTTATTATTTAAAAAATGCCTCTAGCCAGTCATGATGGCGCATGTCTGTGATCCCAATGACTCAGGAGGCTAAGGCAGGAGGATGACAAATGTGAGACGAGTTGCAGCAATTTAGAAGAACCCTAAGCAACTTAGCGAGATCCTCATCTCAAACCAAACAAGAAAAAAATGAAATAAAATAAAATTAAATTAAAAGACTAGGGATGTAGCTCAATGGTAGTGCATCCCTGAGTTCAATCCCCAGTACCTGCCCCCAATGCCTATAAGTCATCAAAGTTTAAATTCTTATCTTCCAAGACTTGCAGGACATATGCCTATTATTGATATTATTAGGTACATTTTAAAGAAGTTTATCATTCACAATAATTAACTTGGGATATTTATGGGTTGAAACATTCTAAACAAGTACTTTTTTTATTTTTTAAATGTCACATGATGTCTGAATTACTGCAGTTTTTATGGATTTAGAGTTCCATTTCTTATTTATTACAATGGGCTAGAGATTTGAATGCTTTTATTAAAAGCAATTATAAGCCAGGAGCGATGGTGTACACCTGTAATCCCAGTGGCTTCAGGAGGTCGAGGCAGGAGGATCGTGAGTTCAAAGCCAGCCTCAGCAAAAGCAAGGTACTAAGCAACTCAGTGAGAACCTGTTTCTAAATAAAATACAAAATAGGGCTAAGGATGTGGATCAGTGGTCAAGTGCCCTTGAGTTCAATTCCCGGTACCCCCCACCACATAAAAAAGCAATTATAAAATCTTAATTATAAAATCTTAGTTATATACTATGCTCTTAAAAATATTTAGAAAAATATTTTTAAGATCATAGATAGGTTAAAAAAATTGTAAAGGATTGTCAGATCAATTTTAGTAAGAGTAAAAAATACCTGGGAGGAAAGTTACTTTGCTTCAGTGGCATTTGCCAAACTCATGACCCAGTAGACTTGGAAAAAAAAATGCTTTTTGATGGTTAAGAGGCTAAAAATTAAGCTCAATACCTGACCAATCGAGGATGTCTACTGGGAAACCTCACTCATGAAACGGGAACCCCAAAGGGCTTGACTTTTAGGATACAAATTCACTAAAAATGAATATGTCCCAACTGCTTCCAGTGGAGTGAAAAGGAAATGGGCTTTGGTCCTGAGCAGAACCAGCACGGGGGGAAATGGTTCTGATACACCTAAGCCACAGAAAATTTCAATAAATTTTAACAAAATTTTAAATAAAAATGTTGGTGGTTTTTAAAAACCCTTCAAGCCTAAATTCATGCTATTGGTGGCTTCGGGCAGTTGGTAGAAGCAGCAGAAAACTCTATCTGGATGGATTCCCTTCATGATGGATCTCAAACAAGTCCTACAAATAAGTTTCCATGAAAAAGGAACAGCTCATAGGGAAAACAAACAAACAACAACTACACAACATGAAATTGCACCATGAGGGAAAGTGAATAGAATCTTCAAATAATGCATAATTATTCAAGAAACATAGCACTGCCATGCCCACATTGTGTTTAAAGAAAAATATCTACATAGAATAATAACATTTGACAAACAGGCAAATGATTTTGAAAAAAGAACCAAGTAGAACTTCAAGAAAACACATAATCAAAATTTAAAACCCATTGTATGGGTCAAAAAACAGTAGATAAAGAGAGAATTAGTAAATTCAAAGATAGGTCTGGAGAAACTGACTAGTGTGAAGTTTGTTAGTATTCACAGCATCAGACACAATGTTCTAGTCTTGTGTGGAAGGGGTCAGTTAGACTGACAGGCTAGTGTGCATTAGAAATTGAATGTGGCACTTACCTGTTCAATCCTGTTGAACTTGCAACATTAGTTGGAGATTTTAACTTTGAGACTAGATTAATATAGAGTGTGGTTTTAAACTTTTACCAATTGTCTTCCAAGACACCATATGTCCAAATTTCATTCATTCTGCAAATCTTTTTTCTTTAAAAATTTCAATCACTTTATAACTTTCTAACATAGTCTAACTTGAATTACAGTTTTATATTTTATGTAGCTGAGTCTCATTAGACTGAGATCAGGGACACCACTGGACACACTACTGGTCTAGCAGGTACTCCAGTACATTTCTCTGACTTGGAAGACAAGGAGAAAGCTGGGGTGTGGGGGGTGTGGGGGTTGTGGGGGGGAGAAGAAGGAAGGAAACTTCTAACTAAATATAGGTGGCTATAAATGAATTTCTTTAATGAGAAAGTTTCTGGATAAGTTTAAGGAGATATGGATTCAAACTTAGCAAAGCAGATAACATATATCATAAGGGAAAAATGTACTGGCATTAGAAAGGCAAGAATAACTTGGAAATTTTTAGAATGCACCTTTAATGTGCAAAGAAGCAATATGAGTAATGGCAAGAGTGAATTATAAAACATACTAAATAAAGAAGAATCCTTGAGTTCTTGCATACTAAAAAAGTTTAAACAAACAGTGTGGAGGTGAAGTGCTTTACAGAAAATACCAGCTAGTACATGCAGAAGCAACCACAGAAACAGTAATGCATTAGAAATGGATTCAGGTAAGAATTACCAATGGTGGTGACATACTGGGGTGAGATAGTGTTGGGATACTTATATAATCCCCACAGATCTCTTGTTAATTACAAAGGGAACAAGATAATGGGAAAATCTAGTGGATACCTCCTTAACTACAAGATCCACAAATAAGCATAGTGTATCCCTGATGCAATGTAATGGGAAAGACACAACAACCTCTCTATGTAAGTTGAACTATAAGAAATTACAGTTGTTTGATTTTTGTCTACAAAAATGACAATTTCATATAATTCACTGTAATACTATTTCTATTGTTTAATGAGTTTAATCATGAAAAAAACAATCAGTGGAATCCAAAGTGAGGGTATTCTGCAAAACAAATGGCCCGAACTTTCAAAACAATGTTAGTGTCATTAAAAAGAAGAATTAAAAAAAAAGAGAGAGAAAAAAGCAGAAAATTGAGTCTTCTAGATTAAAAGAGCCAAAAGAGATGACAACAAATGCAATGATAACTCCTTATTAAGATCCTGGATTGTCTGGAGAGGGGCGTCTGGGATGTAGTAGACATTACTGAGATTAATGAAGACATTTGAATTGTATGTTAGATAATGGTATATCAGTTGTGAAGTTGTGTGTCAATTTTGATGGTGAAATTTTATGAATGTAACAATTATACTGTGATTATGCAAGAAAAGTTGCCTCTTTTTAGGAGATACATGTGAAGGATGTAGGGTAGAGAGTTATAATGTCCACTTGTAACTCTCTAAAGGTTCAATGGTTCAGTGAAGAGTGTGTCTGTGTTGGTATGCATAAGTATCACACACACACACAGAAGCAAAATGTTAACAAATGGTTCATCTCGGCGAAGAGTATTTGGGTATTCATTACACTCTTCCTACAACCTTTCTATAGGTTTGAAAACTTTCAGAATAAAACACTAAAGGGAGGAAGAAGGAATTGTCATTGTTTTCATTCAGGGTATGAATGCTGGGCTTTTGGGTGCTTTCCTGAATGGAATCTTTTGACTCTACAACCAGCTGTGTAGTGACTGGGAAAATTAAAAAAAAAAAAAAAGACCCAGCTGAAATACAGATTATGTCCCCTACCCAAAGGGAAATGATGAGTATCCACTTTATGGCTAATGGTACCGCCAAGAGACGTGCCTAGCATTGGTGCCTTGGTGAATAGAGTCCTGCTTTGCATAGTGCAGCTGTTTACTGGCACCTGAGAGCCCGTCAATCCATCTTCATCTGTGCATTAGTATAAAGCTCCTCGGGGATTTAGAGATTTTTTTTTTTTTAAGTATTGAGTTTTGCTAGGATCTTAGAGCTATCGGGAAATTAAGATTCTGTAGAATAAATGCATAAATGGAAAAAAAAATCCTTCTTACTTAAGATAGAAACAACTAGCTAAATCTTCAATTATTTTAAATGTAAGAGTTGGGTTTTGGCTGAAGTGTCAGGGCTGGGGGCAAGCACCCTGTTCTTCACTACACTCTGGCCATCCCCTGCCCAGGGTCGTGGACCTGGAGATGGAGAGGAGGGGTGCAAAAGGCCGCCTCTTTTTCTCTCTGTAGAACGTCATCTTTCCTGAGCACCTCACGCTATTTTAGCTCTAGTTTGCCACTTCTCATGCCCGGCTTCCTGCCAAGACCGTCTTTGTTTTCTCCCTGGCCTTCAGTCAAATTTTCAGTTCTTTGCAAGAGCCTCTTCCCGTCTGTTCAACCATCGCTCACTCTTTTCCTTCTGTCTTGTCAGCCTTCCCTTTGTCCTTTTGGCTCTCCTGCCTGCTCTTCCTGCCAGCCAGTCTGTACCACTTCCCTCATTCCTGCTCTCGTTTTCAGTGCAATTGTAATTTTTTTCGGAGATGGAAATAGATGGATGAAGGACAAAATCATCTCGTAAGGTAAAGGTGTTAACATTAAAAAAAAAAATGCCTCCCCAGGAGTTTTGATTTCCCCTCAAATATTTTAATGGTCCGTTTAATAATAATCAAATTAATTTTACACTGTAGATTGTGATCTATGGTGCGAGGATCTGGGTTGAAAACCAGCTTCACCATTCAGTATCAATGTGACAGGTAACCGCACCTCTCTCTATTTCTGTTTTTTGTTTTTCATTTGAGAAATAGGCATGTTGATAGTACTTTTTTCAAGTTATTGCTGTGGAGTTTAAATGAGATGATGTACTCATCCTGCAGAGCACCCCACACAGGTGGGCCCTCTGTGAGAGTTCAGTTATCATTAGCCCTGTCAAGCCTTCCTTCACTACCCAGCCTAGTCAGACACAGAGGGATTGCTTCCTCCCTGAGACTCTGTGACACAGGATTTCACACCATTGTTTAAGGTTGCCCTCTATTGTCTTTCTGCCTATCTTCCTCTTTTTTACATTTTGCTTTTCTTTCCTACCTTTCTTATTTTCTTCTCCATCTTTTACTTTCCCACAAAGACTTAAAACTACAACTAACGTAAAAGCTAAAATTAATAGTTGAAAGGAGAATGAGGACAGAGATACCATAAAGTCAGTGTTAGGAGAAAATGCACAAATGCATACCGTGGTTAGGCTTAATTGCTAGTTGAGGCTACCATTTTATTGAGTTTCCTAGCAGCCAAAGGAAAGATGGAAACAAATAATTGAGAGCAGTAAGATCCATGAGAGTAAGAAAATAAATAAAAATTATGGTTCTTTTCCTGAGCATTTTTTTTGTGTGAATTCTCATAAAAGGAGCCCTAAGTGATATAAGTAGATGTCTAGCCTAATTATATGTCTACTTTTGTAATACCTATGAAAATAAACTTCAGAGATCTGTTTCTCATGCTGCCCATCTGTATAGGCTGATACATTCAGTTGAAGTTCAATCCTGTAAAAGCATCTTTACTAGAAGCTTAAATAGTGTGCTTTATGAATACAACCCTCCAAGTTCTGGCATGCTGCAAGAATACATTTTAGAATACAGTACACAGAGGAATAAATGGACTCGCGTTCTTGAGGCAATCTTCTATAGGTATTGTCTCTGACAATCAGGGTTTTGAAAAGTGTAAGAAAGAAATTCAAAGCAAGTGCCTGAGTATGGAGTATGGATGCTCTGTGTTGTTGGTGAAGGGCAGGGAGATGTGATTGAAAACCAGGTAGATTTATACACAATGGAGTATTACTCTGCATTAAAAAATGACAAAATCATAGAATTTGCAGGGAAATGGATGGCATTAGAGCAGATTATGCTAAGTGAAGCTAGCCAATCCCTAAAAAACAAATGCCAAATGTCTTCTTTGATATAAGGAGAGTAACTAAGATCAGAGTAGGGACGAAGAGCAGGAGAAGAAGATTAACATTTAACAGGGATGAGAGGTGGGAGGGAAAGGGAGAGAGAAGGGAAATTGCATGGAAATGGAAGGAGACCCTCAGGGTTATACAGTGGAGGGGGTAGAGAGAGAGGAGGGGAGGGGAGGGGAGAGGTGGGGAGGGGGGAGGGTGGAGGATGGGAAAGGCAGCGGAGCACAACAGACACTAGTATGGCAATATGTAAATCAATGGATGTGTAACTGATGTGATTCTGCAATCTGTGTATGGGGTGAAGGTGGGAGTTCATAACCCACTTGAATCAAAGTGTGGAATATGATATGTCAAGAAATTTGTAATGTTTTGAACAACCAACAATAAAAAATTAAAAAAAAAAAAGAAAACCAGGTAGAGAAAGACGAAGGCCCTTTTAACTAAAATTAAAATCAAGCCAACACACCTGCCTGAGCAGAACCATCCCATTTCTGTGTGTGCAGAGCTAAGAAGTTATCAGCAGACATAGTGAAACAGTGGTCAATTCTGACACTGGGTAGTGCTTTACCATACATTATGAAATGATGAGAACAGTTGGATTCCATTTGGGGGAGAAAGAACACAAGCATATGCCCAGAAAGAAAATACACCAAGATGTTGTCAGCAGAAATCTCTGGAAAGTGAGATTTTGGGGGATGTTTCCCTTTCCGGTGTTTACAATGCTCTTTGTGATGACAGATGTTACTTTGGTTAAAAGAAAAAAAAATAAAACAGTGAAAGTTATTTTTAGAGAAAATAGCTACCCTGATTTGCTTCAAGACATGTATGATTAAGTAAACGCAGCCACAAAGTCCCACAGCTCTGGTTCTCAACTCTAGCTGCATTTTAGAATGCCTTAGGAAACTTTTAAAATTTAGTGATGCCCTGGCCCTATCTCAGACCAATAAATTGGAATCTCTGAGACTAGGACCCAGGCATTGGCATTAAAAAAATTCTTAGATTGTTATAATATACAACTGTGTAGAAAACCACCATACCACACTGTGGAAAAGAGCTGGAATAATTTGGTCCTAGATAATGTTCCAAGAAGGCACATTCTCTTCAGTGATTTAAATGGCTCTCCATGATCTGGTCCTTGCTTTCCTGTCCAACATCAGTTCATTCAATAGTCTTTAGAATAGTGCTTATATAAATCATAGTATAATTATAAATTTTAAACAAATTAGGACTGAACAAATTCGTGAATCACTGTATGCTTATCATGGTCCTAGAAAAAAAAAAACATCAATATTGAAGAAATAGAGTTTTCTACAAACTATGATCTTCACCAACAGTATTGTAATTAATTGGTTTGGATGTCTCAACAGACTCTTTGGTAATGATTGAGAATAGTGAAGCTGTGGCTTGTTTTTTTCAGTAATTAATCTTAATTTTTCTATTTGTAATCATTGGATTTGTGGATCATTTATCTGCTGATCAGTTCTTCTGTGTGACAAGGATGTATGCTGTGTGAGGACAGAGTTTGTCTTCCCATTCCTATATCTCTATGGCTTAGAAAAGTACCTGATTCAGAGTAGATGCCCAATAAATACTTGTTAAATGCATATTCAAGGAATGAATAATAGTAAAAGCATAACATGAATGAAGAGGGAAATATTTATCTTCTTTTCCACCATAAGGGTATGCACACACCCATGCAAAAGTAGCATCAAATTGGTTAGACAATTGTTAAACAAAGAAAAAATTAATAAAGCAGACTGAAATGTGTTTCTGGAATTCCACCTTCTGATATAAGAAACGACTGGATAAAGAACAGTTGGTCTTCATTTGTCCTAATGTTTCTCCTCTATTTGAGAGCCTCTAATGACCTTCACTTATATATTAGAATTAAGCCAAGGTGGATCAAAGACCTAACATAAGAGCTAAAACTATAAACTTTTAGAAGAAAACACAGGGGAAGAATCTTCATGATACTGGATTTGGCAGAGATTTCTTGAATATGATACCAAATGCACAAATAAGAAAAAAACATAGGCAAATTGAATTTTAGCAAGATTAAAAATATTTGTGTATCAAATGATTTTGTAAAGACAGTGAAAATGTTACCCACAGAATGGAGAAATATTTGCAAATCATAACTGATAAAGTATTAATATCCAGTATAAATAACTCCTATAACTCAACAACAACAACAAAACCCAAATAACTCAATTAAAAACAGGCAAAAGACTTGAATAGACTTTTCTGTAAGGAAGGTATACAAATAGTCCATAATCACATGAAAATATGCTCAATATCACTAATCATTAGAGAGATACAAATCAAAAGTACAATTAGATATCACTTCAAGTCTGTTAGGATGACTACTACTTTAAAAAAAAAGGATTAAGTGTTAGTGAGGATGTGGAGATCGGAATTCTGTGATTGCCAGCAGAAATGTAAAATGTAAAAAAAATAAACAGAATCACCGTTCCATTCCTCAATTCTATTTATGGGTATGCTTTAGAAGAATTAAAAATGTGGGAACTCAAATGGATATTGGTATGACCACTTTTATAATAGCATTATTCATAAACAACCTCAAATGCCAATTAACAGATGAATGGATAAACAAAATGTGATATAGATATACAATGGAATACTTTTTAGCTTTAAAATGGACAGAAATTCTGATATATGCTACACCATGGATGAAGCTTGAAGATGTTATACTAAATGGAATAAGTCAGACACAAAAGAACAAATATTTTATGATGCCACTTACACGAGGTACCCAGAGAACTCAACTTTGTACAGACAGAAAGTAGAACACTGGTTACCAGGGAGGGAATAATGGATATCGATTGTTTTATGGAGGCAGAGTTTCAGTTCGGGATGATGAAAAACTTCTGGAGATGAATATTGGTGATGGTTGCACAAAAATGTGACTGATCTTCAGGCTAGCAAGCTGTAGGGTTAAACTGATAAATTTTATGTCATATATATTTTGCCAAAATTAAAATATACCTTTTCAACCATGCTTAGAATAGGTACTATCATTCTATGACTATCCCCCTTTCAGATAAGGAAACCTGGGTCCAATGCAAATAAGGGGAAGCTCTTTGGTCCCTGAGGACCTAGAATCTGCACAAGATGTGTCCCGTTTGGCAAGGCATTTCCCCGACATTTCGGGGTTGGGATTTTTCCCTAAACAAACGAAAACAAACACCCAACCCAAAACAGAAGCAACAACAACAAAACCCCAAACCACTTACCCTGCAAACTCCACAGCATAACATTTGTGTCAATAAAATGGAAGTTTTCTTCCAGACCATATGCTAAAAATACTAATTACCTGGTAGAAACTGGCTCAAGGAATATATTTCTTCTCTTACTCTTTGCCACAATCTCCTCCCCCATCCATAGGTCCATGCATGCTTATGTGGCCACTTGTACATTCATAAGAATTGGATTTTCCAAAATTTCCCTGTTGGCTAAGAAGCAAACACAATTGGGTGAGGATAATAAGGGATTTAGCCCCCTAGCTTTGGTATTTACTGCAAAGAACAGATTTTCAGGGAGGAAAAAAAAATCCTATTTCTGAACCCTTCACCAAAGTAAAATGGATCAGGTCCCCATTGTCTGCCTCAGAATCTCCATGAACTTGGGGCCAATAGTCAGGTAAAGGCTAATGGTGGTACGAACTCTGGAGTGGTTTGCTTTCTCTGGAGGGATATAATTTTCTGCCAGCTATTGACAATTTCATTTCCACGTGACAGAGCCCATATGTTCAAAGAACTTGACCCAAGCCTTATAAAAACAATGCAGTGATGTTTTTATATGAAAATGTGTTCTATTCAGGGCAATCTGAGTAGGATTTAGTGGGCTGGGATACAAGCAACCACACTTAAATGATATTTTTGAAGCAGCTCAGCCTTCTCTGAAGCATGGCCTCATTTATCAGGAAGAGAATAATCTGGACTCTGGGAAATCCCTCCTGAACAAAGGCTCTGAGCTATCAAAGCCTAAAACTCTCTTTGAGTTTTGGGTTTTTTTTTTTTTTTTACCTGTGGAATCAGATGTCAACACTTTGTAAACAGATGTTGTTGGAAGGATTAGCATTTTTGAAATGCTAAAGTATTGTTTTCTTTAGCCCCAGCAACAACTGCTGTCCAGGACATTCTGCTGGACTTCGAAGAATGTTGGTATGATAATCGCAGGAAAGAACCTCTGTCTCTGGAGACCATATGTTGCCTCACAGAGCTTACTCTGATTCCACATCCACAAAGACCAGCACATCACTCAAGGAGACGTTTACAACTTTCCCATCTCTTTATTAACTGTGTGGGAGGTGAGAAGCATGAATATGCGAATGGATGAGTGGGGTGTTTTGTGGAAGTCAGTTTTGATCTTTGCAGGCTGTGTACTTAGGAACAACAGCTCCACATGTGTCAGCACTACACAGGGAGAGGAGAGAGGTTGTTAAGAGGGGTACCACAGAACACTGCGGTTAGGTTTTCCAAGGAATAAAATCATTAGTAGGGCTGTCCTCTGGTTTTTCCTCCAAACCACCGTCTGTGTTCAAGGGAAAGAATCTCAACTTATTCATAAGTGGCGCTATCTTTCCACAGGATATTCATTGTTTTGAAAATAGAAGAAAACCTCAACAGCTCTGAAGTATATAATTAGGCTTTCTTAATACCCAACAAGAATGTTCTCCAGAGGGTGGTTGTGATGATATTTGTGAGTGATGTAGGGGAAGGAACTTGGGGGAGAGCGGAAAGCCAGGGAGCAGAGTGCTGGCCTCCATTCTACCCATTCTGTCTTTTTTCTGTCTTTGTTGTCTAACTACTTTTACAGATTTGTGGCTTTTGCTCAAATGAACAGCCTACGTAGATTGTAGGTTCCCAGGTGCCCATTCCCTGAGTTATCTATCAGTGTAAGAAGTGATTTCAGAGGATTAGAGTGGATTCCACTACCACTGAATCACATGCAGACTCGAGGCCAGATGATGACATCAGACACATATGTGTTAGTCTGAAGGCAGATCTTGGCCTTGTAAATGGGAATAAGATATCCAGTGGGAGAATCAGGGATCCAAAGGCCTAGAAAAGACCCCAAGAAGAGAACGCCTTTATCTTTCACTTCTAGGCAGAAAGTTATCTTTAAAAAAAATCCCCTTCAGATAGTTGTTTTTGTTTTTAAATATTTCTAGGAAACTCTTTAGAAAGTTGGGATATCAGTACTACACAAACAAGGCAAAATTTGCAGGTGCTGGATAAATCCTGCATGCTAAAGCTCATAATCACCATGATTTTATAAACCTGGAATTTCCTGGCCAAACCGTATGTTCATTCAGTTTCTGTGAGATATTTCATCATTAATCACATCTGCCCACCCATGTTAAAAAAAAAATGTGTCTTCCCAGATATGTGTTTGCATGGGCACGTCACAATATTGGGATATGATAATTCCTTCAAGTGCTTTTATCAAGCCATGGGACAAATTTCAGATCACTTTGTATGTTGACATATTTGAGCTTTCTGCAGACCCTGTGGTTTCCATAGTAACAAAATCACTTAGCAGTATAAGAAATGTGGAAGAATATAGAAAAACAAAAAAAAAAAAAAAAAAAAAAAGAGGGAAACTGAATGGAACAAAAGGAGCTCAAGTTGAAATTTCTCGAGATACTAGAAAATTTTTATTGCTGTTTTATTTATCTCAAAAGACTAGTACAAACTCTCTGGATGCTACCAGGCATAAATTGTAGCTGTTTTCTCATAAGCTTTCAGAATCCAAGGTCATTGTTCTGCCAGCTGTAGTCTTAGAGATGTCCACACTCCTCACTGTGCGCTGTGTGACCCTATGTATAGGTGTACACACCCATGTTGGAGATCAGCTATATATTTGTAACTGGGTGGTGTATTTGTCTTTTGTTTAAGTCCAATTTCACCATCTTAGATCAGGAAGTGGTAGTAAGTGACATTTCAGAAGAGCCACCATATTATCCCTCTTACATACACATAAACACTAAGACAAACTGAATTCTAATCTGGGTAACAGTCATGGTGTATTTAGCAAAGCCACTCATTCATCCAGTCACTCATCTGTTAGGGGCATATTTATTGCACATCTCTTATGATAAAGTCCTCATACCAGACACATAGTCAAAGTGGACATTTATACTAACCACTAAGTATTATGTGGGTTATCTTTGAGGAGCTTAGTGAAGAACCTTCCTGGTCTCTCATTAGGTCCCCCTGTGATGAATAGCTCACATTTCCAGCCCATGAGAAGCTCTACTGGCCACTTGGGTCCCTTGGTTAATGATTTTCAGGCAAAAGAGGATTAGGTTGTTGGGTCTTTCACTTCCAAAGAAAAGAAAGCATATGTTTTTAATCCTGTTTCTCCACTATTCTAATTAGATGAATACAATATAATCCCTTTGGCCTCAGAGTGATAAGGACAGAATGGTGTATTAGTCAGCTTTCTGTTGCTGTAACAAATACCTGAGATAAATCGACTTAGAAAGAGGAAAGGTTTATTTTGGCTCATAATCTTTGAGGTTTTACTCTGTAATCAATTGGTCCTGTTGCTTTGGGGCCTAAAGTGAGGTGGTACATTGTGGTGGGATGTGTGCGATGGAAGAAGCTTCTCACCTCGTGATGGCCAGGAAGCAAAGTAAGAGGTTGAGGAGGGGCTGAGTTCCCAACATCCCCTTAAGAGCACACTCCCAATGACCTAACTTCCTCCCATTAGCACCCACATCCTAAACGTTCCACCACATCCCAAGAGCACAACAAGCTGGTGACCAAGCCTTTAACACACGGGCCTCTGGAGAACACTTATCCAAGTGATAGCAATTAGCTAGAAATTTTAAGACGGCACCTACGTTTTGATGCTTCATTAAGCAAACACCAACTATCCTGAGTGATGCCTTTTTCCCTTTGGTTATGTTAGAAACTGGAAACAAAGGGAATCCCTTCACCTCAACTTTCTTTAGTAGTAGGAATCTGCATCGTTATTTCTAGAGCCAGATAAAACGTCCAAACACCTCTCCCAAAGATTGGCAGCCAAAGTGTAGTCTGACACTCTCCCTCAGTTGTCACCAAACAACTTGACTGTTTTTGAGGCCTTTCCAAAGAAATTGCTCTTCCTGCAAAGACAGGCATAACCCGTGATGCAGCCTGTGAGGCAGGTGTGCCCAAGAACACAACACGGACATTAGAACCAACTCTGGAAAGAAGTTCTGGTAATTAAGCTCCCTTTCTCCTTGAGAAGGACTTTGTCCCATGGCAACACAAGAGCACTAATACGTGTGATCTAAGCACATGGCTGTAAAGGCAAGTGATGGTCGGGGACATAGGGACTCTCTTTGGTAAGCCCCTCTGATCTATTTGGGGAAGACCTCTCTCTGTGCTCTCTCATCTCTCACTGTGCCTCCTCTTGTCCTGGACTTCTCAATTATTCCTTTTTTCCCCTTTTTATCTTCAATTATTTTCACTTCTCAGAGTCCTTCCTTTTATACATAAATATGCACAAATCTCTCTGAACTTAAAAAAAAAAAAATCAAAACCCACAATAATAGCAAAAACCTTGCCATCAGCACTCTCTTTTCAGCCTCTTATAGTTGAGCTCTTGGATCATTATCCAGCCCAAATCCCTGCCGAGGTGACAGCCACCTCCCAGCTGCTGGATTCCGAGACCTGTTTTCTGTCCCCCTAACTGTATCCCCTGCAGCAGCACTTCTTTTTGATAAGCCTTTCTACTCTGGCTTCTATATGATTATTCCCTCTTGAATTTCCCTTATGTTAGCTTTTCATTGCTGTCATCAAAATATCTGACTTGAACAACTGAAAGGAGGAAGGCATTATTTTGGCTCACAATGTCAGAGATTCTAGTCCATGGTCAGCTGGCTCCATTGTTTTGGGCCTGAAGTGAGGCAGAGCATCATGGCAGAAGTACGTGGCTCCTTAGCTCCTGGCAACCAAGGAGGAGAAAGATAGAGAAGAGAGAAGGCAGGGGTAGAGATTGAGAGGAAAGGCCAGAGAAAATGTACCCTTCCAGGGTATGCCCCAGTGATTCCCAACCAGGTCCTACTTTCTATAGCTTCCCAATAATCCAAAGTATTAGCTCATTAAATGGATTAATCTATCGATGAGGTCAGGGCCCTCCTAATCCCATCATTTCCTAAAAGTCTCACCCCTGAACATAGCTGCACAGGGGACCAAGTCTTCAAGATGTGGGTCTTTAGGGGACACTTAATATCCAAACTGTAACAAGCTTCATCTCCTATCAATTATTTTGAAAATTGCTTCATAGTTTCTCCTTCTCTGCCTACCCTTAACAGTCAATATTTTCCAGCCTTATTCTAACTTTTTCACTGTGTTTATTTTCCTATATGAAATATTATCCCAACTAAAATTGTCATTTTCTTAGGTAAAATGTGATCACACGTTGGCAATTTCATGTGGTTCAACCTGTAATAATCCTCATACCTCTATTTTCAGCTCTGATCTTTTCCTCAAGCTTAGACCCGTATTTCTAGTTGGATGGTGTATTTGTCCATGATCTGTTACCATAATGAAATAACGGAGGCAGGCTAACATTTTAATGAAAAGAGGTTTATTTAGCTCACAATTTTGGAAGTGGAAAGTCAAAAGTCACGGTGCAGGCTCTGGTATGGCTGGTAGTGGGAGTATGTGCAGAAGTGAGAGATTACATCTCCAAATAGGAAGTCAGAGAGAATGCGGTCCCACAGTCCTTTCAAAGGGCATGTCCCCAGTGACCTATGGATCTCCCACTGGGCTCTACCTGGTAAAAGTCTGCCATCTCCCACTACCACACTGAGGACCAAGTCTCCAACTTGGAACTCTTGGAAGATAAACTCAAACCACATCTAAACCATAGCAGATAGTTTTCAGTCAACTCAAAGTCAATACATTTTAAATGAAACTCTTTTATTTCTAACCTCCTCTACTTCTAGTATTCTTGATCTTGATTCATGGTTTTATCCCTGCCTCAATTTCCCAGCCAAAGGATTCCACCCCATGAGTATCTCCATTGTACAGTCTTAGATCAGGGCTCCACCATTGTCCACCTGGTGGGGGGGATTAAATGTTTAATGGAAGCCCTTCTTCTACTTGCACTCTGTTCGAGTTCATTGCTTACAGTGTTCTAAAGGCTGAATGTTTGTGTCCTTCCCAAATTCATGTGTTGAAATTCTATCACTAACGTGATGGTATTAGGAGAGTCTTGGGGATGCCATTGGTTCATGAGGGTCAACCCCTCATGAATGACATTAGCACCTTTATAAAAGAGGTCCCAGAAAATTGCCTTCTCCCTGCTTCAGTGTAGAAGTAGGCTCTGGGAACCAGGAAGTGGAATCTCATCTGACACCCAGTCTACCAGTATCTTGATCTTGGACTTGCTATTTTCCATCTTCTAGAACTATAAGAAATAAATTTCTGTTGTTTATAAATCACCCATTTTATAGTATTCTGTTGTAGCAGCCCAAATGTACTAAGACATACTGCCACCAGAAATATCTTTCTAAAAAGCAAGTCTGGCTATGGGACTTTGAGACTCACCTTAATCCAGTTCTAACCTAGAGCTGTATCTCAGATCATGTCACCCTCTATCACAGCCATTCTGATGCAATGGCTTGTTGTTTTCTGAAGTGCTGGGCTCTTTCTCAATCCTTTGCTTTCTTCTTTCTGACATGTTCTAGTTAGCCTCCAAACGCCAGCTAAAAGGCTTTTCCAAGTCTGTCAGCCAATCTAGTCTTTTGATTCCCATCTACTGTTCTGCAATTTCTATTCTATCACATTATGAATCATATGGTAACTTAATTTATTGTCTTTTCTAACAGAAACTTAGATCACATCTCTATTATGACCTATACTAGATAATCAAAAATGTTTACTAAATAATTGGATGGGTTGATTAAAAAGGACTTGGACAAAGATCAGAATTCTAAATTAAGTTGGATCAAGGAGTTTTTAGGTTTAGGTTTCTATCTTTATATATAAATTTATAATACTTCCCTGAAAATATCTTCATTTTGCTTTTCTTGATCATGATATGAGAAAAAAAATGTTCACTAAATTCATGGCATTTGACTAATAAAACCAATGCCAGTTGGAGCTCCAAGGCAAAGTTACACTTCAGAATTTTCACTTTGTCACAAAATAGTATACTTCATTTTCAACAGAGTTGTATAGTGTAAGAAATGGTGCTATTTTAAAATACTGTTCCACATGAAGAGTGGACACATTATTCCTTTTCTTGTGCTCATTTTGAATGAGACTTGCCTTGGGACTTCAGAGCAAACTGTAGATCTGCAAAAGCAATTAAAAAAAATAAAACTTTCCATTTAGTGTCTTTGGCAATTAAGCAAGAAGCCTTTCTGACATAGGGTCCTAATCTAATCTTGATGACCAGGAAGGATTGGAGTCCAAGGTTGTTGTTAAACCATTGGTCTCTGGGACACAAGTTGTTAGCAATGCCCACTGAAGCTCAGGAGTAGAATAGATAAGGAAGTATTAACCACATTCAAGTCAGTAACTTAGATTTGGCATATATATATATATATATATATATATATATATATATATATATATATAATGAACTTATAGCCATCTTCTCTTAGTTGAATAAAATTGACTATTGGGGCTGGTGCCATCATGGTGGACATGCCCCTTCATCACCCAACCTCTGCCCAATACACTATGGCTCCTTGACTCATTCTTGAGGCAGTACCAAGTTATTTAAATTTCCCTGCATATAATGTGCTTCTTCTTCTTCTTCTTTTTCTCCTCCTCCTCCTCCTCCTCCTCCTCCTCCTCCTCCTCCTCTTTCTTTTTTTCCATGTTACTCTTTCCTAGAATACTACTCCTGTCCATTTTGATTAATGAAGCCCTATTTAGGATCAACTGGGGCATCACTTCCTTCAAACCCATCTCTGACCAATTCCATTTTCTTCATGCCATTCTTTAGTGTATGTTTTCACTATACAACCACCTTGCTGAGAGAATGAATTCCTGAGTGTCAGTCCAACCTTTATGGCCTAGCATGGACCTGGGAGCTATAATTCTTGACAATATATATGTCCTCAGATGTTCTCCAACATGTGTGTTCAACCATCCCTCTTTTCTGTTCTCCCCTCTTGTTATGGTTTGGATGTGATGTGTCTCCCAAAAACCCATGAGTGATGGGATTAACGGAGTGGTAACTGAAAGCAGGTAGTGTGAGGCTGGAGGAGGTGGGCATTAGGTGAGTGGCTTTGCATCTGGCCAGTGGAGTCTCTATCTGCTTTCTGATCATCATGTGAGCTGCTTCCTCCCTCCATACTTTTCCACCATGATTTTCGGCCTCACCTCAAACCCTGAAAATGGAGCTGGCTGTCTATGGAAGGAAACTTCCATGGGCCCTTAAACTTTTCCTCCTCTACAATTGTTCTGGTCCGGTCTTTTAGTCCCAGCAGCAGAAAGGCTGACTAAAACACCTCTCTTGGGTGGTAACAGTTTTGTTGGCTGTGATATAAGAATGAGACTGGCTCAGAACTGAAGCACACAGCTCCAAATAAGGACTGCCCCTGCAGTGGGTGTGTGGCAGGCCAAAGGTCCAGGCATTTGGTCATTAGGAGTTTGGGTTCTCCCTGTCTCTCACACTGACTCAGTCTGTGGCCTGTGGGTGACTCGGTTTCTTAAACCTTAACACAGGGATAATGACACTAGCTGCTTT
Organism: Marmota flaviventris; assembly: GCF_047511675.1. Classification (NCBI taxonomy): domain Eukaryota; kingdom Metazoa; phylum Chordata; class Mammalia; order Rodentia; family Sciuridae; genus Marmota; species Marmota flaviventris. The sequence continues at coordinate 51,718,234 of NC_092503.1, read as the reverse complement.
GCAAGTGGGTATTAATTAAAGTTAGTAAACTGCGTGGCCATGCAGGGATGAAAGGGGTTAAAAACAAAGTGATAATTGTGAGGCACAGTAGGTTGTGTCCCTTGCCATCTGTGTTGTGATTAGAAGCGAGATAGACAGCTCTCAGCCTCAGCACTATCTTCTTAGAAACCTATGTACCATGGAAGGAAAGTGGGGAAAGAAGTAAATGTGCAGGCTGAAGCATGAAAGAAGGAAGATGAGGCAGAGGTCCAAGTAAACTGCTAGCTCGTGCACCCATGGAGGCCAAAGGTTCAGACATAGGGAATGCCTGAGGCTGGGGATGCTGGTCCAAGTTGTTGGACTGTGTATTTACTGTCTGGAATTTGTCTCTCAATGGATCTAGAACTTCTATCACCACTCGATCGCCAAGACCACCCGTGAGAGCGCTAACTTGTGCACAGCTAAACAGATTCTGCTAGTCCTTTATCCTAGACCCATGACATTCAGGAAGAGCACTATTCTCAGTGAAGGCTGAAGGTAATGTGAACAGTAAACCATTCCTTCTGCTGTCTTAGCTGAAGGGGGGAAAAATTGAAGTTGACAGATGAAATTTATCTTAGAATGTGGGCTCTTTGGAGGCGGGGTCTCATTTTAGAATGCATGTGGGTAGCTACATGGATCCCCAAGGTAAAATCCAGAGCAAAAACTGGATTTGCGTGCGGATGTGTGCTCATGGGCTGAGGCTTCCCCCTCCATGGCTGCGTAAACAGTGAAAAAACTGATTTTCAAATGTGCATTCCAAATTTTCCTTCACAGACGTCGCACCATTTTATCATTCAACCCCTTCCTGCTCCCTTAAGATCTTGATGACAGAAAATGTCCCCCAGGTGAGCACAGGTTTGTAGTGGGTGGTGGGAAGAGGATGAAGGATGTCTGGGTGAATGAAACCTGGACACTTTCTCACTCACCATAGATGGCCTTTCTTCAAAGGCTAAAGAAATTGAACTTGCTTATTCTGGTTCTCAAAGCCCTGTAGCCAGTGCTTCTTCTGGCTCCTGGCCCCATTCCATGACCCTGGAGCACCTTTGGGAAGCCACACGTGCAGCTGGGTCAGGGCTGTGACTTAAGGGTCCTGCTCTCTTCCTTCCACTTCACCTCTGTTGGCTGAGGTCCTAGTGTAGCTTCCACTGAATTAGAGAAAATGATGTCATGAATGAGGCTAATTTTCTGGGAATGAAAATCATATTCTCTTGGAGAAACTAGAATGTCTAATATGTCCCAGAGGAAGGCTGTAAACATCACCTCACTGTGTATGTTGGAGACTTCAGCAGCAGCATGCATAATGGATACGATTCCCTCCGTGCCTTGATGTGTAAAGAGATTTAACAATTTAGAAAAAACAGGGCAACTCCTTCAGGAGAAATCCTGTAGAGTGTCAGATTCTCCCAGGTTTGTCACCTTAGGCACCACCTGGGCCATCAGATCAGGGAATTGGCACATTTATTCAAGAGCTGTGTTGATTCACTGAGCACTTGTTGTGTTCTGATTAAGCACTGTTCAGGGTACTGATACAATACAGCAAACCAGACAAAAATTCCTTTCTTTGTGGATATCATTCTATTGGAGAGATGTCCAAAGCAGAGGACATACTTACAGCTTCCCAACTTGAATGAATGAATAGTCCTGTTTCTAGCTGTCCTGCATCTATATAGTAGTAGGATATCAGTCTATTTTGAATCACAGTGTATCTCTTTCTCTAATGGGGGGGGGCAGGGATGAAAGTATCTAAAATGGGGGGTAGCTGCTGTTGATTTTTATTTAGAAGCAGGGGTGATATTTAAAATCAGCATAGGTGCTGGCCAAACTATCAGCATTAACCCTTTGGCTCCAGGGCTGTCAGGAGATAGGTTGAAATAGCTAAGATGGTGGTCAGTTTCCCAGTGAGTTTTCCTGGGGTGATGACTATGAAATTGTATAGAACTATTCCAATACTTTAGCCATGGAATAGCTGGATCAGGCAAACCCAGAGGAATATTAATCCTATTCTGGTAAAGAATCTAGAAAAAAGGTATGTTCATGTGAGGTTTCAATAGAGGACCTACTGTTGATTTAAAATTTTGAACCTAGATTAGAACCCAAAGCTGCCTCCACAACCTTGTAAGATTACTTTAAAGACAAGGTGGCCTTAAAAATCATCATACATGGCGGTCAGGTGGAACAGAGCTGCCAGGGGCACTCAGCTCCTGTGAAAATAAACAGTCTTTATTGAAAAGAATGCAACAGCCCTGGGATATGCTTTGATGTGGTGATTTTTCTTTTGGATTTGCTCTTGCCTGGTCATTGCTTGGTTTACATAGGAGTTGGCCAAGAGCGAAGCTACTCCTTCTTGACAGGTAGACAGGAAACACTCTTGGCAGGGAGCAGTTGCCAAGCAATCCTAGTTGTGGTTGTTGGGGTGCTAACATATTACTGGTCCTGCAGGTTCCTGACTTGTCATAAGGGCTGGCAACATCCCTTGGCTTTTACTGCAGGCTTAATTGGAGAGTGTCTGATGCCTGAAGGGCTTTACTGCTCGACAACCTTGAAAATGGTGGCAGAAAGAAATTTAACCAAGGTAGACTATTTTCTGTGCCTTCTTTTCTTCCTTCATAGGTGGAGCCTGGCCAAAAAAGATCCTTTCCACAGAGTATACAGTGACTGCAAGGATGGCTAGAAATGATTAGAGGCTGCCCAGAGAGTTACCTACTCACTTAAAAAGAAAAAGCTTAATCTCAGCAAATTTGCTTACAAATATGATGATGAAAGAGAGATTTCAATTGCTCATATTCCTTTATAAGGAAATTGTCCCAGCCCATGGCTTCTGTTGGGTGCCCACTCTTGTACCACATGACCAGTTGTGGCCAGAGAAGTTAACTCACAGGCTTGCCTGAGTGCTGTGACATGGCGCACAAAGGGAACTGGGACAATCTGGTTTTGCTCTTGGAATGTGATCCAGGAGCCACTGAGAGTCTGGGAGGGGGACAAGTGGGTGCAGTGGCTGTCAGTCATTGGGTGGGGTCACAGTGGCAGTGCTTGAGGCATTCATGGTTTGCAGGTCAGATGGTGAGGGAGGTTGTGGGAAAGAAAATAAGCACCACTGTGCGGTAACTGCTTCATTGCTTCATTCATGAATCCAGCTGTTATCAATGAGCCTCTACTATGTGTCAGGCACTCTTTTGGGTAGTGGGGATACATTAGTGAACAAAGCAGACAAAAACTCCAGGCTTCATGGAAGAAAACTTAGATCTAGATATTGGGTAATGATAAGTACAGGGGAGAAGTAGAAATGATACAGGAAACAAAGATGTAAGAAGAAGAAAACAGGAAACAAAAAATGTCTGATTGATAATGGATAAACAGGGGTTCATTATGCTGTTTTTTAGTATGTTTAAAATTTTTAATGATAAAGAATGTGGGCAGTCTCCCCTCTGGAGATAGCCTACATTCTCCCTTGAATGCATATTTATTGCTTTACCCTGAAGGTGACAATCTTGAGATTGTCACCATTTTCCCTGAATATGTATCTACTTTCCTAAATAAACCACTATGAAAAATGTGAAGAAGAATGCATGTATTTGGATAGGAGGTGGCATGCGTTATGGCTCCTGACCTCACTGAGGGGGAAATTCTCATGGAAAAGATGGCATTTCAGCAAAGACCTTCATGAAGTGGTGAGATATCTGGAGGTGAGCCTTCCGGGCAGAGGGATAGCAAGAGCAACATCCCAGAGGTAAGAGAGTTACCAAAGAGTCAAGAGACCACAGTGAGTGGGCAGCCTGGACAGAGCAGGGAGGCACCGGAGGAGGGGTCCTATATGGCCTGTGGGTTATGGTAAGAATTTTACCTTTGACTCTAAGTAAGGCAGAGGCCACTAAAGATTTTTATTATTATTATTATTATTATTATTATTATTTATTAGTTCTAATCAGTTATATGTGACAAAGTATTCTTCTTTGATTTAGTGTACACAAATGGTGCAGAATTTTACACTTCTCTGGTTGTGTAGGTAAATGGATAAAGTTGGAGAATATCATGCTAAGTGAAATAAGCCAATCTCAAAAAATAAAACAGGCTGAATGTTTTCACTAGAGATTTTTGAGCAGAGAAGTGACGTATCTTACATGGGTTTTCACAGATCTTGGAGCTTGGGGAGTGAAGAGACACTAATCCCTACATAGGGGCCTATGAGAGTCCTGGAGCTAGTTCTATTATAGCTTCTATTCTTAGATGGAGCTAAGAACCCCGTTTCTTTTTTGTTCCCTGGTGTGTTCCCACAGTAAGCTACCTTTGTTTGAGCAGGTTTCAGGGGTCTGTATTCTTCAACTGGAAACAGCCCTCAGGAATAGTCTTTTTCTCATTATGTGAAATTAGTGGCTCGTCACTCCCAAAGCTCTAAGATCTGTGAAAACCCATGTAAGATCATGTCACTCTTCTGCTCAAAATGCTCTAATGGCCTCCTCTCATTTAGAATAAAAGGCAAAATTCTTACCATAACCCACCGGCTGCCTATGCCCCCCTCCTCTAGGGCTTCCCCTTCAGTCTCCCTGCTTTGTGGTTGACACTCTAGAGAAGGAGACCACGTGGGCAGCAGGAGAACCCGGGCTGCTGTGCTCCTCAGCTCCAGAGGTGAGGGGAGAATATCACAAAGTCTATTACGCAAGGCGATTCCTCCCTCTGATTTCATAAAGCCTTTGGGTTTTTATTTGGAAACTTTAAGATAAAAAGTGCATTTGGGCCAAGAACCAATTTAGGAGTATTTGTTGATTTTAAAATTTCATGTCCTGCGAAATTAAAAGTACACATATTCCCTATACTCCTCGAGTACTGAAATGTGTACCACTACCTGGAACTTTACAGGTATTTACCTGAGTAAAGGTGGCCATTAAGGAGAAGAGCTTTTAATTACTATTCCCTGCTGTACCTGATGGTTAAACCAGGCCCCTTCCATTAGGGTCTTATTTTACCTGGCATTTATTATGTCAATAAAGTTGAAGAACTACTACCTAAATATAGCATCTGGCGCTGAGTCTGCTTAAGGTCGCCAAGCCCTCCAGTCCCCGAAGCCAACTTCTCTCCTCATTCCCATCTAAACCTCAACAAGTCAACCCTTTCATCAGGCATTGCCCACAAGGATCTCCACCAAAGCCAGGACTCACATGTAAATGTGCTGCAGGTGCCCATGTGACTTCCTCAAAGAGAATGTCACAAAACCAGTTTGTTAGAGCTCTCACGCTCTCGCTAATGAATGAACAAGTATGAGTTGGATAGCTTCTTCTAATAACATTATTTTGCCTGTGGAATCCTTTTCTATTCAAGGTGGGTGAGCCAAATGCTACGTTTATTTTTTTTTCCATGTAAATGTGAGAAAGGAAACATTTTAAAAGATTTTGAAACATCCATTGGGTTCTTTTTTTGGGGGGGCAGGGGTACCAGGGTTTGAACTCAGGAGCACTCAGCCACTGAACCACATCCTCAGTCCTCAGTCGTTTTTGTATTTTCTTTAGAGACAGGGTCTCACTGAGTTGCTTAGTGCCTCGCTTTTACTGAGGCTGGCTTTGAACTTGAAATTCTCCTGCCTCAGCATCCTGAGCTGCTGGAATTACAGGCGTGCACCACTGCACCGGGCTCTATTGGGTTCTTTATACCTTGTGGTAGAAAAAAAAAGAGTCAAAGTATCCAGATTAATTATCATTTATGCAGTATTCACATATAGTGCTCTGTCTTTCCCTCATGTTTAGTCTGACACCATTTAACATTTATGAACTACCCCTTCCCCATGAAATTAGCCAATTTCATTAATCCTGTTTCACAGAAAATGGTGCAGCAGGCACCATTCAATGTTCAATGCCTTTATGTGGATCACATGGTTGCAGTGAAAGAGTCAGGATTAGAATGGATGCTGCTTAGTCTAATGTACAAAGGGTGATGCTCTTGGGCTGGGACCCACCATAAACCAACACGACTAAGCCCCTTCACAGTAGTTAATCACAGGTAACCCATTATGGCTTTTGTACCTGGATCAAAACTGAGTCCTTCTCTATGACATGTTAAAACATAAGAGGAAAGAAGGCTTTTACCTACATGGGCGAGGGGGTAGATTTTCTCTGTATTTTTTTTTTTTCTCCTTTAACTTGGCCTGTATATCTGCACAACAACTGGATAGTCCTGAAAGATAGGGCTTCTTTGCAGCAAGGGCATTCATTCTTCCAGGTCATGAGGGTACTATTTAGAAAGACTCTGGAGAGAAGTGATTCACCTGATTCTGCAGCAAATCCAGCTTCAGGCATTTCTGGCTGAAGTCAGACTTTGCCCTCCCCCACTTTTTTTTTTTTCCATCTGAAGCACATAAGTCAGAATAATCTCAGTTTATTACTATGAGCAGGGAAATAATGAAAACTAATCAGCCTATTCACAGCTGCCAAAACCATGCCCAAGAAGCAAACTGGTTCTCAAAGGATGATCAGCTAATGACATTCTATAAATACCTGCCACTTTATTAATATGCTAAGAGCCAAATTAATTTGTTCTGGTTTTCCATCAAGGCCACCCAAAGCCAGAGCCTGGTATTTTTTCTGAGGTGTGGCTCTTGAGTTCAAAACAATGACATAGATCATTTTCTTCTGACTTCCCATTGGAGTATTATTATTTTACTTCCTTTATTAGCTGATCTAATAAGTAGGACAAACATTTTTCATGGTTAAAAAAAATAGGAGTTTGTTTTTCCCTCATTTCCTATGTGGCAAGTGGCTTTCCCTCATTTGGTGATTTTGGGACTCAGGCTTTTTCAATCTTACCTGGTAGCTACTGGGACTTGCCATTACTTCTATTGAGCTAGCAAAATGGGAGGAGAAAAAGATGAAGCCCTGACCTAGCAGGCCAGATGTTATCATTTCTGCTCATATTTCCTTAGTGAGACAGCCACACGCCCATACTACAGGCAAGTTGAGCTGGGGAATGTGGTCCCCAACTGGGCAGCCAATTTTCAGCAGGAACACTATATTATGAAAGAAGGAGTGAAGATGTTGATGACTATCTAGCCATCGCTGCCCCATTTCCTTTAGTAATGAAAGGAACACATGTGAATTATTTTCTATGATACTTTTAGACTTAGTGATGCTTTAAAAAGTGCCCAGATTTCACATTCTGCTCCTTATACAATATGTATGAAAGTCATAGAGCAAGGCCCATGCTGCATACCTGTTGTGTGTGGGCTCAGGCAGGTCAGATCCTGTCTAGAAGTGGGAAGAAACTCTGCTTGCATGAAATCGTAATGAGCTTCAAGGAAGCAGTGGGTAGCTGTGCTGGGGTTGATAAAGGGACCCTTTCTTTACCTTTCAGACAGTGAACTAATAGAAAAGGAATCACTATAAGGGAAAAGAAGGGCTGAACCTTATAGGTCTGCAGATTCTGCAGTAAGAAGTGTTGGCTGTGTGGGATCTAAATAAAGGGATACGATTAAGAACAGCACTGTTGAGCCCGGCGTGGTGGTGCATGCCTGTAACCCCAATGGCTCAGGAGGCTGAGGCAGGAGGATCGAAGGTTTGAAGCCAGCCTTGGCAATTTAGCAAGGCTGTAAGAAACCTAGCAAGACCTTGTCTGAAAATAAAAAATAAAACAGGCAGGGAGTGTGGCTCAGTGGTTAAATGCCCTTGAGTTCAATCACTGGGACAAAGGAAAAAAAAAAAAAAAAAAGCACTGTTGGCAATACTGAGAATCAAAATTCTTCAGCTGTCTACACCTGACTTTACTATTCTATCTTCATTAGCTTAACTTTAGTTTTCTGAGAAACTCCTAGGGAGAGTTGCAGATAACTTCATTGATCATTGCAGAAACTTCCTAAAAGACATATCAGCTCTTGAATAAAAACCATCAAATAACAATTTATGCCTTAAGACTCTTGGAATCTCTTGCCTCAAAATCCCGCTTTGTTTTGTCCATCAATCTTAAATCATAAGATCAGGATCCCTATCCATGCCCCCACATTGAAAGACCTGCCTTAAACTAAACTGTAGAATCTCTGTAAATATACCTTCCTAGGCCTCCTCTACCTGAGATGCTATCAAGACTCCCAGGAGTCGTGTTCTTGTTTATTACTATGAGCAATAAACTGAGCTCTGACATACCAACAGGTTGTTTTGGTGATATTTTGTGCAGCCAGCATTCCACAGTATCTCTGGGTCCAGGATATGTGCCAACTTCCAAAGGAAAGGGAAGCTGAAATAAGAGTTACTAGAATAACGAAGTGACTCCACTGGCAGCTGAGTAGGCCCCTGAGTAGGCACAACTGTCTCATACTTTGGCTAAATGAAGGTCTTTTTAAATTAACACTGGTGGGGGAAGGACCCCGCCTCTAGACTGTGATTCAGAGAAAGCTATGACTCAGGGGACACAATGAAGTAGCTACAGGAGTGCAGGACAGCCAGTAGGCAGAGGTCCTTGCAGGAAACAAGCTGCAGGGTAGAGAGAGGCAGAGGTGGCAGGAGAGTGAGGGCCACCCAAGAGCTCCCCAGACCTCCCAGGAACCTCCCACAGTCAGCAGGGAGTTTTTCATAGATGAGGCTCTTGCCTAGATCCTAGTCCCTTCTCTCTACGTGTATCCCCCAAGTCTGGGTGGGCAGTCTTATTCATGGAAGGTTGGCATCTGGAGGTCCTGAGGCCATAAGAAACAGAGTCTCATGGGTTTCAGTCCAAATAACTGAGCAGCCACTAGAGAGAGAGATAGCATGGGAAATGGGTTAGTATCAAGCCAAAGAATACCCATGAGTTGCCTGGAAAATGAAAAGAGAGAACAGGGGTCTACAGTCTCTGGGCTCTGGGCTCTGGGGGAAGTAAAGATTATGTGATACTCAAAGTTGAAGGGAGTTGGATGATAAGAGAACAGCCAGGGAAAACTTCTTCCTAGTAGACTGAGATCCTCTGCTCCAGGACCCTCCCATAACAGATTGCGGACTAACATCTAATCTGGGCCAGGTTAGGGAAGAAGAAAAGGAAACAGGATTTGGAATCTTCTCGAGGTAAAGATTTGCACGGAATGCCTCAGGAAAAAACCTTCACTTTCCCCGAGAAAATGATCAGGACATTGGTCAATCACACTATTAACCACCCAAGATAATCAGCTTTCTTCTAACAGTTCTGAGGGGAGAGAGTAATTAGAGTTTGTAACAGTAGAGGTGGGGGGTTTTGAGGGGTGTAGGAGTATTGGGGTAGGGGTAGGGCAAAAAGTTATGTAGAACTTGGTACAAATTTCAGAATAAATCAAGTGTGACAGGATGTCGAATGGGGCCCTGAAGCCAGAGGAAGTAGCATGACATTCAGCATGTGTATGTGTGGGCTGTTCACAGGTACGAAGCGGGCCAGACAATCCTACTTACAAATTTCTTTTCTAGACTAGAATCTCCACATCTGTAGATTAGTGTTGTCTCAATATTCTAGACGGTTTAATCTATATGAAAATCAAGAAATATTTGATTAGTACTGATCTTCACGCCTAAGAAATAAATATTTTATATCAAAGGCAGTTAGGAAAAGAAATATTAAGAACAAAACAGAAATGCCTCATAGTTCTAAGCTTTATATTAAGAACAGCAGCCCCTCCTTCTGCTAAGTGGCACAGATTATCTGCTTGGGGACACAAAGATTCTTAACTCTTAGACCCACTGCTGAGAAGCCTACAATGAAACAGAGAGGTAGGGTTTATGCCTTGAGAGTAAACTCTGGTGACATTCTTGAGCCATCAATGAAATGTTTTGAGACCTGGTAAGAACTGTAAACTCTACTTTTTCCTAGTTCTCTGCTGTCAAATGGAGAAAAATAAAATCAAGGGACAGAGAATTTCTCCTGTTGAAGGTCTCAAGAAGATGTAAGTCATTTATCAATTGGAGTAGCTGTGATCAGACAAAAAAGGCTAGCCAGAGAAAATCTATCCAAGAAACCTGATCCTTGTTGATAGTTGGCATGAAGTCAGGAGGATTCCTCTACCCTCTGAAGGTGATCTTCATCACCTCCATCATCAGCCTCATTGTAGTAAATATTTCCATTTAATATTAACTATTTATATTCATCTCACAAATATAGGATATGGAATGTTTGCATGAAAAAAAATTTATGGAACTTACTTTTAATACAGAGAACTATGAAGAGGTAACTGCACAAAAGGATAGGCTATAATATCAGTTTTGACAAAATAAATCAAGAAAGAAACCTGTCCATGCCTTTTTAATGCAAATATACCAAGAAGTATAGTCTATAATTTGTTCATTTGCTTCCTGATAGATAGACGCATTTCTTTTATTTTTGGGGGGAGGTGGTGTTACAATTTGCTATTTTTAATACCCCTGTGTGGATATGTGGGTGAACTTTCACTCATATACCTATAGATTAAATTCTTAGCACTAGGATGGCTGAGCTAATAGCAATGTGCATAAAATTTTATGGTAGGTCATAGCTACCCTTTACTGAGCAACTACTTTGGGCCAGCTAAACAACCTTGCAAGGTCACTGATATTATTAGTGATTACAGATGAGGGTGAACAGAACTTCAGGGAGGAGGAGGCTCCCACCCTGATTAGCTGAGCTGCAATTCAGTTCCATGACTTTCTGACTTGGTCCTGAAGATTACGAATAACATTTAATAAAAGATCATAAAACTGGAAGGGCCTTGACCCTCCCAGTCTACGCCTCTAGGTTTCAGATGTGGCATGGAAAATTGAGCAACTCCATGTCTTGCCAAAGGTCATGGAGACATGTTAGGACCCAGGATATTGTCCCTCAGGGTGGTGTCCTTTCCATTACGCTAAACGGTTTGCATGTTTGGGGCCACAGAAGCTCTTCCTCCAAGGAAAAATTTGTTTAAAATGTATAAACTCAGAGCTGCTTTGCTTGAATTGAGGGAGGTGGCCCCAAGGCCTGGTTCTCTCTTGTCCTCCACTTTGTCTCCCTCTGAGGCACCTCTGTGGGAGAAAATATGAAAATGACCATCTCTACCGCAGCTGCCTCTGCGTGTAGTGTTAATCATGCTTTCCTGTTGTTTGGGGCAAACCCAGCGATTTCTTCCTCCATATGGGAGACTTGGGGGCTCCGCTTCATGCTGAAGTTCCTTTGGCCTCTTCCTCCTGACTGGGTGGGTTGCTGGCAATGGAGGGAGCCTGTGGGTTCTTCTTGAGCTCATTGTATTTGCTCTCACAAAAGGTATAAACAGACTCAGGTTATAGAAGCCCACTATTATTAGTCTTAGAAGACAAGTGGGAAAGTGTAAGGAAGAAGAAATTGTGAACACATTTTTAAGATGTGAGACTCTCTCCTGCCTGAGGTAACCTCGGTGGAGGTAAGGAAGTACAGCTGCTGAACTGACAAGGGCGAAGAGTGCTCTTGGGCCGGATGTGCCACCAGAAGATGGGTTTAAACATCAGGAGCCATGATTCTATAAAGGAAACCAAACAGGAAATTTGATGTGAATCATCAGAAAGCAGACTGTACAGAGAGGGGGCCATGTGGCTTAGTCAGAAATGAAGTGCACGCTGTGCTATTTAGGAGTGGTGGACAGAAGAAATCACATTAGCCAAATCCGAGATGGGGATGTAGAGCAATGTTAGCAATGGCTTCAGCTGCTAGAGAGAGGACAGCTTAGGAAATTGGAAGTAAACATCAGCCTCAGACACTGTGAGAAGAGGCCATATTGATTCACCAGTGAGGCAGGCATTTTGTTTCTGAGAGGCTGAGTGGCTGAATCTTGAGCTAACTGTGTAACTTCAGCCATTTTCTGTCGTTTTATCCACTTATTCCTGTGGTACCGGCTCCTGTGGGAGCTGGGGGGCAGTTAGCATTTTTGTACCAACTGGCAGGCACAGATCAAATGGAGTTGCTTGAAGATAAGCAGGGTTCTGTCCACTAAGAGTGAGTGAGTTTACCTGTATTGCTGGGGTGTTTTGTGGGCATCCCGAGAGTTGTCTTTCTGGGAGAAAGTGTCATTTGGTCCCAAGTTTCTACTTGAGTTGGTTCCTTCTACATATGTAGGAACTAAGAGGGGAGGTTGAGGGCAGGCCATGAAGAGCCGTGGTGCTGGCTACAAAGCTGGAGAGCCCAAACACTGAAGAGAGCCTGGGCTTGCTTCCTCCAAAAGGCTTCGCTGCTTCTTACCCACACAGGATCCCCCTAGGATCCTCAGAACTGACTTCTGCAGGCCCATGCGTGCAAGCTTGTGAGGCCAGTAAAGGTTGTCAAAGGGTTTTTGAAGACAGTCAAGTCATATTCCATAGGACATTAACACAGTTTCATAGTCTTAAATGGAAATTAGTAGAGAGAAAGATTTAAGCGTGGTAGAGACAGTCCTGGACTTGGACTCTAGAGATGGGTTTCAAGAGCCCTCTTGCTCCTGGATACTTGGATTTATCTTTTCCTCTCTCTCCTTTTCTGTAATATGGAAAGGCTGGACCACAAGAGCTCTGAGGCCATTCTGTCTACACTAGTAGCAGAAATCTATCTCCTGACTGCTATCCAGTTGATCTCCTCCCCAAGCCATCTTTACGTAGAAGTAAATCTAACTCTTACTGTCAGGAGCTGCCACATGGGAACTGAGCACCCCTTAGCTCTGAGCCATGAGAGTGTGGAGATGTGGCAAGCCAGCCATGGGCTGTGTGTGTGAACTATGAGCACTGAGCACACAAAGTGGACTGAACTGACCTGGCCCCTCTGTTTGGGCAGGCCTCACTCTGGTCTTTTTCCTTGCTCTGCCTATGACCCCCACACAGCTCATGAGGTGGGTGTGGCCTTCCTAGATGTCAGTCAACCTGCTGACAGCAAGACATTAGGAAGCTAGACTCAGCCCCCTGAAACCTGACCCCTTGCCTCATTTGAATGACTTCTTCCCAATAAAAGGGTTCAACACATGCTCCTTGTTCTCTTTCTTGCCTGCCTTGCCCTCCTTGTGGGAGCTGCGGCTGAGGAGGTCATTGAACCCAAAGAAAAAGGTACTTTCTGTGTCTTTATTTAGTCCCCAAATTCACTTGGAGTGACCCTGACCAGTTTAGTCATGAAGACATCTTATTGTCCACTATGGCACTATGCAAAGTGTTTTACAGATACAAACTCACTTAATCCTCATGAAATCCTGTAAGATAGATACTGTTATTTTTGTCATACAGATAAAGCATGGAGTATTATGTAACCAGCTCAGGATTACACAGCTAGAAAGTGGCTAAAACAGGACAGAAGCATCTTACTGCCTCAAAAGTGTATGGTCTTGCAGCCACATCAATGTTTTTAGCAGCACAATTCACAATAGCCAAGCTATGGAGCCCACCTAGGTGCTCTTCAACAGATGAATGGATAAAGAAAATGTGGTGTGTACATACTCAGCCATGAAGAAGAATGAATTTATGGAATTTGCAGGTAAATGGGTAGAAACGGACACTATCATGCTAAGTGAAATAAGCCAGTCCCCCAAAAGCAAAGATTGAACATTTTCTCTGAGATGTGGAAGCTAATCCAAAATAAGAGGGAGGGGTGTTAAAAAAAAGCAATAGAAGAAAAATCAGTAGAATAGACAAAGAGGAATGAAGGGAAGGGAGGAAGGATGGGGTAGGAAAAGACAGTGGAATCACTCCAACCTAACATTCCTATAGACATACATGAATATACCACAGTGAATCTCACCATCATATACATGCACAAGACATTAATTTAAAAAAAAAATACGTAAATGGCAGAAAGATCAGTAGAGTAGAGGAAAAGGAACAGGCGGAGGGAGGAGGAGAGGAATTAGGGAAGTACTGGGATTGAATTAAAACAAATTATATTTCATGCTTTTATAAGTATGTTAAAATGAATCCTATTGTTAAGTATAACTAAAAAGAACCCATAAAACAAAACAAAAGTGTATTTTCATTCAAAATAGACAAAGGACTTAAAAGAACATTTCTCCAAAGATGATTCAGGAGTGGTCAATAAGCTCAAGAAAAGACGTCCAATGTCACTAGTCACTAGGAAAATACAAATCAAACCACATGAGATACCACATCATATCAAGTAGAGTGGCTATTATCATACACACACACATACACACACTCATGGGGAAGGGCAGTGTTGTCGAGGACACAGAGAAATTGGAAACTGTGCATTACTCATGGGAATGTAAAATGGTGCAAAGCATCTGGGTAGTCCCTCAAGAAGTTAAACACAGAATTATCATGTGATCCAGGAATTCCATTCTTAAGTATACACCTAAAGAAATTGAAACCAGAACTGAAACCAGGGACTCAGATATGAGTACACCAATATTCTAGAGGCATTTTTCACAATATCTGAAAGATGGAAACAACCCAAATGTCTATTGACAGATAGATGGATAAATGTAGAATATACAGACAATGGAATATCATTCCCCCTTAAAAAGGAAGGATGTCTAGCATAGTACAATATGAATGAACCTTGAAAACATTAAGTGAAATAAGCCAAACAGAAAAGAACAAATATTGTGTGAATCCACATATATGAGGTCCCTAAATGGGAAAATTCACAGAGACAGAACATAACTTAGGGGTCAATGGGACCTTGAGAGAAGGAAGCATGGGGAGTTTGTGTTTGATGTCTATAGAGTTTCAATTTGGGATGATGCAGCTACTTCTAGGCTACTTCTTGTCTCTACTTGCTGTCTTCAGGGAGAACAATCAAATGCCCCTATTTTTTTAGCTGGGCACAGTGGTGCACGCCTGTAATCCCAGCGGCTCCAAAGGCTGAGACAGGAGGATCAAGAGTTCAAAGCCAGCCTCAGCAAAAACTGAGGTGCTAAGCAACTCAGTGAGACCCTGTCTCTAAATAAAAATACAAAATAGGGCTGGGAATGTGGCTCAATGGTCTAGTGCCCCTGAATTCAATCCCTAGTAACCCTCCCAACAAACAAACAAAAACAAAAACAAAAGTCCCTATTTTTAACCAAGAATCTTTTTTCAGTGAACACTGGTGTTTTGGACTCGTGGATACTTCCCTAAAACTTGGAGTCAATGCCACAGTCTTTACTGTGTTTTGTGACATGTTTGCACAGATGCTGCTTCACCACTGAGAACTGACTTCAGATCTAGAGGGAAGGACAGAAGTGAGAGTGTATTAAACAATAGCTAAATACTTTGTGACTTCCCTCGAACGATGCTACTACTGACTTTTATGTCAACTCTGGCTTCCACATTGCCTAGGGATTCGTCTGTGTTGAAAGCAATTTTCAAAGTTAGGACCAAAGAAAGGACAGATGAACATAATGAACGGAAGTCTAGGAATCAGCCTGGCAGAGCTCTGGTTCATTAACAATGACCTTCAATTAGAATATTGCTCTTTGAATGGTATCTTTAGAAATCTCACTCTTAAGAGAGGCAGTAATTGCTTACCATGTTAACGGCTCTCTTGTTTTGGTATTTTGTTTCTTAGCTGTTTTATATTCTGGGCATAGTATCAGTTGGGAAGGATACAAACCCTCTGTGTGGATTAATGCTAGTGGCTAGCTGCAGGTATAGTCTGTATTTAAGCCTTGGCTTTTATTCAAGTCCTTCTCATTGGACATTCCTTGGATTGCTCAATGGGTCACCTGGGAAGAAGTGATATAGTTGGATAGCTGGAGAGGGGAAGGCATAATAAAAGGGGAAGTGTTAAAAAAAAGGTCACAAATTATACAATACTTTAAAAAATGTTAATCAGTTGAAGCGTCTTTGATAATCTGCTTTATCTCTCTTCTGTTGATTTATGGAAAAGAAATATCTTCACAGGCAGGACGAACCTGGCCTGGGTGTGACTAAGCTGATTTTCCTTCTGCCAAAGTCTGCAGGGCTGCTCCTACTGCAGTGAAGGCTTGGGCGGGGGTGGGGGGGTGGGGGGTGGTCAGGCTTTCCCCGGTGGTCTGGAGAGCTGCGGTTTGGTTGTAATGAACAGCGACCTCTAGCGTCTAACTCAAAATTTGCATTTGGTTGAGAGTAGAGAATGAAAAGAGCAGAGATGGGAATTGTGATCAAATTGCCAAGGAACAAAAGCGAGACAGACATATCTCATTGTTTTCCCTGGTAGAGAAGCTCAGGACGGATGGCTGAGATTTCACCTCCTTTGTAGCACACTCTTCCATCAATGCTGGAGACATTATTCAAAACCTTCCTTTTTTTATTTTTATTTTTTCCTTCAAACCAATCGCTGGGTTAAAAAACCCTGACGCTTGCCTTTAGGGCTTAATCCGGACAGTTCCCCTAGAGAGCATCCACTTCTCTTACTGAGGATGTGTGTATGCAGTTGAGACCACAAGGATGGAAAGGGGAGCTCAGAGCACACACAGGCAACGACTTGGGGAGCTATGGAGAAGGGGGCGGGGCTCCTGCTCATTCTTGTTTCTTGGCGGCCACCCTGGGGAGACCAGCTCTCCATTTCCACCTGAGACTGTTGGTACTGAAGACTTTCTCTCCTTGACCCCAGTACTTCCTCGGAGCAGTGATCAACTAACTGGAGAGGGTCCTCCCCATCCCCCCTTTCTGCTTTTGTCCTCAGCCTCTCCCACTCCTTTAAAGCCAGGAATTGAGTCTCCTGGGTGATGTCCTGGCCAAGACAGCTCGCGCTGATGGTGTTCATTCCCAGTGAAGTCTGGGGACACTCTGCCAGTAGCTAAGAGATTCTTCAGAGAAAGGTTAAGATCACAGTTCCTGGCCTGTGACCTTGTTGTTTTGTGGTGGGAATTTGGGATTTGGGGGTTGGGGAATAAGGGAATACATTTTCCTGTAATTTCAATAAATTTAAGGTCAAAACCATCACAGAACATATTTGTTGTAATAATTGGACTTGGCCTGTTATTGCCTTTTAACCAAGCTTCAGCATGGAAATGCTGCATCTTTTGCTGGGTTTTTTTTTTGTTTGTTTGTTTTTTAGCCATGTGTGCATAATTTCCTGGGGCTTTCTCAGCTTCACCTGTGCTTCCTCCTTCCTCCTAAGCATTCTAACTCTGCAGGGCCTAACCTACCTGCCCCATCAATACACAAGTTTGTACGGATGGTCTCAAGGAGATATGAACATTACATGTCAGAGTCAAGAACAAGAAATGAATTGCATGGAATGCCTTTTGTCTAATTTCTATTAGACTTGTCCCAGTTTATTTTACCAACAACCATTGTCCTAACAAAGATTCTCTCCTTAATCAAATCCTAGCCAGCTCCTTTGGGCCCTCTTCTTGACTAGGCCTCAACCTTGACCTGTAAAGACTTGAACAAACCCTTGCATAGTTTCTAAGAACTCAAGGCTGCATCCCATGGATGAACCCAACCTCCCCAAACTCGCCTCCCTTAGAAAACTCAAGGCTACCATGTCAATTTGCTACTTGTTCCAACTGACACCTGAAGATAGTGCCCTTGTCTCTGAGTCTTTGTGAGATAAAGGAGCCTAATTTCCATTAGTACCAGTTAGCACACTCAGATGGGTTTCATGTGAACCAATTCTTCATTCTCACTTTTTGTGATTTTTTTTTACTTCCCGGATTCTACTGAGTCCCTGCTCACGCCTTTCCTTATTTCTTCATTCTTCCTTGAAAACTCTCAGTCACTTGGTTGAGTTCAGTTCATGCTGAATTCTTCCCTATTACAATAGCTATGGATGATTAAAATATGTCTTTACTGATTTGGTGTCTAGCTTTGCTTATTTTTGATTGTCCATTCAATAAATGATTGATATGGTTGAACCCATAGTGAACAACATTTATCACAATTATTACTGGAGATGTAAAAAATGAGATTACCTTGGTGTTCTCAAAGATCTAGCCATAAATTCACTATAAAAGACTTAAGTCCTAACATGGGCCCCTTATTGGGTTCCTGTGCATAGAAAGTAAAAAAGACACAACCCCAATTCCACTTAGGAAAGTCTATAAGGGAAAGCGAGCCCGGAGGAGCCATCTTTGTTGTTGACAAGCTAAAGCATAGACTCCTTCCTTAGCCATGAGTGGCTCACATTTATAAGCCTGAATGGGAAGTGACTGGTGAGGATGTGCCCATAAATGCCATAGCAAGACAACCTGTGGCACAGCTTGGGAACAGGTTTGGGTCCTGAAGAAGGACAAGTTCACAAGGCCAAGGGGGAGGGAAACAGAAGAGGTTAAGATAAGCAGAACTCCTCCATCCTTGATAAAAAGGGTCAACTCCAGCTTTATCTTTGGTGACATGAAAAGTTGTTAGAATCCTAGCCTAAGAAGGATAAGAAACTGAATAAAAAAGGATAGTTGGATACAAACAATACCACTAGGGGAAAATAATTTTGGCTGATGTGGTGAGGCTTAATGGAGGAGGGTAGGAAAGTCAGAATGAGGAAATCTAAGGAGGAAGAAAGTTCTCATGGGAAATGACCAGTGTCTATTCCCAAGCTATGGCAGTAAAAGAGAAAGAGGGTACGAAAGGTGCTATATCAGAAAAGGAATGGGGCAGCTGGATTGGGTAATAAATGGATTAAGAAAGTAAAAGCTAAAAAGAAACGGAAGGTTACTCAGAGGTTCTGTGCCATGGCTCTGGCAAAAGGGTGGCATGGATGAATTGACCACTCAGGAGAATCAGCTTCTTCTGGATGCAGATGGTGAGCCAGGTGAGAACGGTGTCCTGGAAACAGAGTGCATGCTTGAGAAGGACTGGGCTTGCTTCTGGTTCCTGCTGTCCTTCTTCTAACAGCTCTACCTGGCTTCTGTTCACCTGTCCCTCATTTTCATCTGGCAGATGACAATGGTTGCTTAAGGCCTTTCTTCCTTCCACTCCTTCTTCATCTCATGTTCTTACCATTTAACTCCATGACCAAGTAAACTCCCTGGAAGGAAGGTGCTGTGGTCTCCATGGTAAGGTACTGTAGTCTTCATGGTCTGGAACACTCCCCATAGTTACATGGATTGCACCTTCCTTTCATCTGCCATTCTGCTCAAACATCACCTCCAAGGTGAGACCTTTCCTAGTCATCTCTTCTAAGATTATGTTCTCGTCACCATCTATCACTCACCCTACTTAATCTACTCTTTAGCACTTCATCACAACCTGATAGGTGTTTATTTGTGTCCTCTCTTCTTCCTCATTAGACTGTAATTCTTCAGGGACTCTGTTATGGTCTTGGAAACCCTAGTGCACTCCAGCAGTGCTGGGCATTTCATAGATGTTTAATACACATTTGTTCAGTGAAATTCAAGTTCTTTTTATTCCTTTCTTTAAAAACTACCCCCCTAACTCAATTAGTACCAAGTCCTACAGTTTTTTTCCCTCATGATTTATTAAAGAATTTTTTTTTTTGCTTATTGCCAACTATATACAAAACCCTGTGCCAAGTGATTTTTGGGGAGAGGGGTTACTGGTCTAAGATTCCTATTCTGCCCTCAAGGAGTTTGTCATCTAGACTAAGAGGTAAAACATGTTCAGGACCTATTATTTAAGGTGGAAAACAATGAGTCGCATATTAGGGTTTATGAGAATTCAGAAAGAGGAAAAATGTTTACACTGAGATTAAGATTTCAGGGACAATGGGACACTTGTCATGGGCCTTGAAAATCAGGTAGTATGTGGACACATAGATGCTGAGGGAAACCTTTCAGGTGGAAAGGATGACATAAACAGAACCCAGAAGCAAGACAACCATGAGTGGGGAGAGGAAGACTCAGCTGAGTTTAGTTGGGGCCCAGGGAGCATGAGGGAGAGGAATGGAAAGCAAGATGGAGAAGAGAGGTTGGGGACTTTTTATTTCATTTTAAAGTCACTAAAAAGAGATTTAAGAATCCTGTGCATATAAATAATGCATCAGAGCTGTGTTTCAGGAATGTTAATCTAGTCATAGCCTTTAAAATGGGTTGTAGATAAGAAATTCAAAACAGCGCATAATTATCCAGGCTAGAGGACATGGCAGCCTAAACGTGGGCTGTGGAAGTGGAAATACAGGCTCAGAGAGATGAGCAGACTTAGCATCTGATCGAATATGGAGAACAAAGAAAAGGGAAGTAACAAATGGGATCCTGAGATGCTGGGCCCACGTATCTGATCCCCAAGTCAGAAATAGAGAAGAACAGAAAATCAGTTTTGGGAAGGAAAGACCTGAGTTTAGTTTCAGCCACAGTAAGTTTAAGGTACCAGTGGGATCTCCAGGTATGGAGTTAACAGCTCCAGTAGATAGTTAAACATATGAACCTGAAACTCATTACCTTTGTCAGACATAGCAATGGCAAGTTGGGGGCCAATTACCTCCCAATCAAGTGAGAGTTAGGCCAAGAGATCAATGGCAATTACCAGAGTATTGTTAAAAAGAGAAGAGAAGATGGCCACCGATGGTTCCCTTTGAAACACTTACACTGATGTGGTAGAAGGAAGAAGACCCAGAGAAGGAGCATTGACAGAGGAAGGAGGAGAGACTAGTGTCAGAGAATGTGGGGATGGCAGTTCAAGAAGGATTTGTTGTCACTACCAAATGCTAAGACACGAGAAAGGGCAGAGAACAAGCTGTTGGATTTATGAGATTTCATTTCCTCCCTTCACCCTACCCTCAATCTTAGTCCCCTAGTAGGATCTGGGATCCTCTCTAACTTCTCCCTTCTCCAGTAGTCCACCAAAAAAAAATATAAATAAATAAATAAAACCAAAAAAAAAACCAAACAAACAAAAAACAAAACAAAACAACAACAACAAAACCCAAAAAAACAAGCCCTCTGTGATGCCATTTCCATGATATCATCTCTTTTGGGAACAAGGTTAGACAGAGGGGTCCATAAGCCAGGTCTCCTGGTTTTCCTTCACTTGCCAAGGGCACTTGGGCAAGGTATAGATCTTTAGTCAACCTCTAAGTTCTTTTCCTCTCTAGAGTCCAGGATCTTTTTCTACCATGTCAAGCCTTTACAATCCTCTCAGTGTTCTTGGGCTTTCTAAAATCCATCCTCATCCTCTCCCTCCAACCTTGCTTTCTAAGCTCCCCAAATGCTTCCAGTCCTAGTTAGACTGGTCTCCAGATCCTGTAGCCAGACTGTAGTGGTTCCAGCTTCTGTGCCTAAATTGACAGATTTTCTTGCCTGGTGCCTTTTGAATGGTGCTGTGCCTGTACCTGTCCTCAATTCCTCCAGCACTAGCTCAACGCTCACTTTTCCCATGAAATGTTCCCTGACCCTCCAGGTCTCATTGACTTTTTTTGCTGTTAAACTCCTAGGCATGCATATAAACCCCATTTTGATTATTTATTTATTTTTAACAAGGTGGTGTTGTTTCAGGTCAATTAATCTTGATTCTCCCATGAATTGTAAGCACTTTGGAGGAAATGGTAATGGACCACATGTTAAGGGTTCCTTATATTTTCCACAACATAGTGTTCAACATGCCATTGAACACACAGTGTGTTCCTTATGTATTTGTGTCAGTCAGGATTCTACTGAGAAACACACACACACACATACACAGAGATTTATTTTAATGAGTTAACAAATATGATGATGGGTGTTTGACAAATGCTAAATCCTTAGGGCCAGTGGTAAATTGGAAACCTAGGTAGAGTTAATGTTTCAGTATTAAGGCAGAGTTTCTTTGGGAAATTTTAGTTTCTGTTTGTTAGGACTTCAAATGATAGGATGTGTCCTATCCAACCTCACTGAAGTACATCTCCTTTATTTGAAGTCAGCTGTCTATGGATGCTAACCACATCTACAAAATACCTTCACAGAAACAGATTAGCATTTGCTTAAATGATTGAGTACTATAGTCTACCCAAGTTGACACCTAAAGCTGAGCATCATGATTCACTTACTGAGGGAATTATATTGAGGAATAATTCATTTTACAGGATTCAGCAAGGTAGAGTTCTCAGAATAAAAATGGAGAAAATCACTGAGAGACCTTGACAGAAGTAGTGACCTTCCTGGTGTGCAAAAGGTGGAACCATGGGTGTTCCTGGGTGAGGTGGTTGGCAGGAAGTTTAGGAATCATCAGGACTTGCAGACTCTGGAACTCTGAGGGTTAAAAGGAAGAGAGAAAGTGATCACTGGTAGAAGGTACTGGAAATGTTTGTGTAGAAAGAGTGGAATGGGAAAGGGAGGGGGGAGAACTAAAAGGTTAAAATTCAAAGTCATTGTTTGTTGTGTATGGTTAAATGAAACCGAGATGAATTAGAGTGAGTTGAAAATTAGAATGAAATTTTGCTTTCTTCTCAGGCAATAGACAGAAACTAAGGATAGACCCTGGAAATATGAGAATAAAGTCAATGGAAAGAACCTAAATAAGGCAAAGTAGATGCCTCTAGCAAAGAAGAGATTTCTTGACAGATTTTTTTTTCCAGATGATAAAAGCCTAATTTTTGTCTGGAAATTGGTTTATTTCAAATAAGTTTGTGGAGATAAAACCTTGAGGGAGTAAACACACACACACACACCAAACAAACAGAAAAACCAAACAAAACTGCTTACAGCAGAAATCCAGATATTTGCTGCAAAACAATTAGAAGTAGCAGTACTGAAGCATTCCCGAAATAGATGAGCTTCACCATTAGCCTTCTGTGAATTCAAGCAAGGAGGCATCATTACACAAATTACATGCCTGGAGAAGGGGCTTTTCACCGGGATGAACTTGTGAAAAGAACATTTAAACCAAAAGCAATTTTGCCTGTCTGTAATTTGTTCTATTCCCCTTGCTATCATTGAAGATATTTATGCTTGAGCAGAATTCTCACTCCCAATCTGATTTCTCCTTTTTCTCAATCCAGCCATGAAGTCATGAAGTCCCCTGTTTGGGACAATATCATTTGCAGCCATGGAAACAATTACAATATCATAAATATATCTTGCCCCATGAGATCAAAGAGGAAAAGCAATAATACTAATACTTTGCAGTTCAATAATGTCATTTATCCAGCAGTCGCTGACTAGTAAATATCATCGATTTGCAGATGGGAAAAACTGAAGCAGCAAGCTCCCAAACCTTGGTCTAATGCTCTTGAATTTTACACTGTGGCAAGAGTGTCCAGATAGTTCTAATCTCCCCCAAGAGCAGCAGCTGCAGAGCCAAACTCTTGGTCTCCATTATTCTCTTTTTGGATGAAGGCAGAGTCGGCTACTCTCCCAGTGACTGTACTTTACCAACTGTTCCTCATTACAAGAGTATTTGATGAATCTAGTTTGATAAAATATACAAACAAAACTCCTTTGGCAATTGTCAGAGGGTGAAAACAGGAATAGAAAAGAGGCTGTAGATAGTGTACCAACACTTGAGCTCTCTGGTTCAGCTCCTTCTTCCAGTCTCATGAACATGCTCATTCTTTTGGGTCCCAGCCAAGGGTAAATTGACCTAGAATCTAATGGTACATAAGCACCAGGGTCCCTCACTTGTACAGACAGCTTCCAAAGATCTGTAGGGCTCCTAGAAATGGGCTCATGTGAACAGACTTAATTTTTTTTTTTCACTGTAACTTCTTGTGTTGGGTGGTGTTGGAGTAGCATAAACATTTTGCTATCCTGGAAGTGGACTAAGGGTGCACTTGGATAAATTTGTAGTCATTTCTGTTTGCAGTTAAATTATTGCTAGTCATTTCTGAGTAGTGATAGTTTTTAGGAATGCTTTTATTGCCCATTGTCTGATGACCCCATGTGTGATGAAAGATTTGAATGTGTCCCAAGTGCTCACCACTGAAACCAGGTGTTGTTGGCCTTTTTTGTTGGTTGGATGTGCAAAAGGCAATAGTTATTTATTTTTTAGTTTGGAGGAGATGCCCTAGTATTTCTTGGACCACTGGACACCTAGAATTTTAATCATAGGGGTAAGAGTTTCCTGACTCTTCTAGAATGCATGCAGCTTGCCTAGTCCTGCAATAAACTAGCCAGCACTTGTTTATCCAATTCAATTAGAGAAAATTATTCACATAATGTACCAGTATGATATTTGCAGAATGTTCAGTTAATTGACTTTTTTGTATGTTTGTTTTAGACTTATGACAAAAGATGAGAGAGTTAACTCTATTAGTCCACTTTTTATCACTGTAACCAAAATACCTGACAAGAACAACTTAGAGTAGGAAATGCTTACTTTGGATCTCTGTTTGAGTTTTAGCTCATGGTCTGCTGAATCTACCCACTGTGGGCCCAAGGTAAAACAGAATAACATGGTAGAAGGGAAGCTGCTCAGCTTGGGGGAAAGGGGAAGTGGGGGAGGAGGGTGACAGAAACAGAGACAGAGAAGTCAGGGACAAAAATGTATAATCCCCAAGGCATGCCCCCGGTGATCTACTTCCTCCAGCCATGCCCCACTGCCTACAGTAGTAGTGCATTCAAATGATTAGTCTATCAGATGGACTAATTCACTGATTAGGTTACACCTCTCATAATCTAATCATTTCACCTCCTGAGGTAATGCAGGAGCTTTGTAGAGACACCTCGTATTCAAACCGGGACAGTTGACGTAGCCCTCAGTCAAGAGAGTTAACATAGCCTTGGTCAATAGACAGTGTTAGATGTTTCTGCTGGGATGAAAAAGAATTCATTTGCTAGCTCAGTGGCTGCATTCCACGTACCCAATGCCATGTTAATCTGTCTAGCAGATTAATTCTAACATATTCCGACACAGAAGCTGCATTAGGATTTAGGCTTGGTTGAGTGGCAGTCATCCTTCAGGATCTCTCTTGCTTGGTTTTACATGGGCCAGGGTGGTGAATTAAATGGAGGTGGGATGGGGTTTACTAAACCTGCATCCTTTAGGTTTTTAAGGCTCACACTAATTTCTGCCATTCCTTGAAAAAGCTGTATTGCTTTCAACTTACTATTTTGGACTGGGCAGAAAGTATAGTTTCAAAGGCCTTTATTTAGCTATTCCTACTGTCCAGGGAATCATTGTGGGTATATATGTGTTCAATTTATATTTGGAGATTGTGGCAGTGACCATTGGAAGTGTCAATGGTTTCGGTGGGCCTGCTGTGAGCCAGACCTGGATCAGGTCATCTCTCTTTATTGCCTGGATCCCACTACTGTCACTGAGATAGGAGGGTCATGACAATACTTTGAGTCTATAGATATCAACTCAATTGTTCAACAGACCTGGGTACTCTCCTTTCCTCAGTGTATCTGTGGCAGATAGTCTCATAGCTCTTTGGAGCGGGACTAAAGGAATCATTACTGGGTACACTTTCCATGATGTTGCAGGTCTTTTCTCCTAAGGATCCAGCCTGTCTTTCAGTTAATAGGTTTCTGTTTCACAAACTAGCTCAAATCTGGAAAATGGGCAAGAGGTCATGACTTTTTATTGAAGCGATAGTCCTTGGTCCCTGGATCCTTCATCCTTGATTTCTTTTTACTGCACATTGAGTAGTAATCTTGCTGACTGCCCATTTGTTTTGTCTTTGGGATACGACCTCCGAATACAAGAGTGGTATGCTTCTGCTTCTCTGAGGGTTAATAACACTCTAGGAATTCAAGATTTTTGATGGCATTCACCCAACATCGCCATCCATGTACCACTTGGACTGATAAGTTTCAAGGTGAATTTTAGCTACAGGCATTTCACAGGAGTGAACTTGTAGGTATAATTCTAACTTTCCTTAACAGGCAGCAAGGCACAGGCCCTGGGGATGTATCACAAAGATTTAAACTGTGGCTCTGCCACTGACGAGGTGTGGGACTTTGAGCAAGTTCCTTTATATCTCTGAGCCTCAGTTTCTAGATCAGTAATACAAATACTTCCCTCAGAGGGATGAAATGAACGAGCTTGTGTAGAGGATTTATAATAACTGGAATGCACTAGGCTCTGTCACATAAACCTTTGCTGTCCGGGCCCCCTCATCCAGCAAGCTTGCGCCCATTTTCAGCGGCGGAGTCTCTGTCTCCTGTTGTGCTTGTGTTACTATATCCCAGAATTCAGCAAGTCCATAGTGGTGATTCGTGTGTGCTTCTTGGAGCAGTTGTTTGCTTCTAAATGAATAAGGTCCAGGAACTGGTTCATCTCAGGCCAGGTCCTGAAGTGATCATAGAGCTCAGCCTTTTCTTCACCAGCTGCAGCTGGGTTCTGTCAGATGTGCACATCTGGATCCCTTTGTTAAAGACTATTTGGCCTCCTCTGGCAAACAAATCATGCCCCAGGTAGTTATGTACCATGACAGTCACTGCTTTTTGTTTATTTTCCTGGGCTCTGGCCCCTTAATTGCTTGGGCTGATGAGAACTTCTTATTCCAACCTCTTTTCTGGCTTCTGTGTTCTTAGTTTACCTCAAATTTTCTTTTCTTACCTCAAATTTTCTCACCGCTGCTTTGACCTCTGACTAACTAAGCATTTGTTTTGTTCCCTAAGTGGCTAACACCAATTCTCTAGTTTCTGTTGTGGTTTCCTCTTTCTCAGATTTTGGTAGGCCAAGGAGTCCCAAGACCCCTGTTTAACTTCTACCCTTGCCCAACTTGACCATGTGACCATCTCTGGGTCAGCCCAAGAGCTTCCTGGTTTCTTTTAGTTTTTTCTTCCCATGTGGCTATGACTTCTTCCCATGTGGCTATGACTCTATCTCAGGTCTGCCCACATTCTGATATGCTCCTTGCCTAGAAAATAAATATACATGGAGTTTTTAGATTGCAGAATTTTTTTTTATCACTATCAAGTTAACATCTTTGGGGTGTCCCCCTCTCATATTCAGATGCATGCCTCGCTTCTGTCTATAATAAGGTGTAAGGCAATGAACGGGGTCAGAGAATGGGGACACAGAACAGAAGAGATTTTCTCAGGGTGAGGGAGGAGGCCAGGATCTGGAGAGCTGGCTCAAGATGCTGGAGAAAAGCCATCAGGTCTTTGTTAAAATGTTCATGGCTTTGTTTAGGGGATGCCGGGGAGCTGTTGGAAGATCTGGAAAAAAGTCATCCTGCCTTGCATTCTATAAGAGGTCCCTTCTTCTCTTCTCAGTACAACTTATAGTTTCCAGGCCTATGATTTTGATATGTAAACCAAATTAAAGTGTGCACACTTCTGGGAGGATAGACATCCCCACTTACCCAGCTCCTAAAGACCTTGCCAAATCACATACACAGAAACAGCAGGGAACTGACACGATAGTAACAGCACATCCCCCCCCCCCCATCATATTGATTTTTCCTAAAATATAATATTTTAATTTTGATATCTTCTAGGTGAGAATTGGTTCCTCTACCCAAGCTTTCTGTGGGGTCATTTTTGTTTATGCTGGTGGGGAAAGCAAAGCTTTTAAGTAATACATTGAATAAAGGCCAACCCTAGACCAAGGAGGAGGGGCAGTCCATGCCAGTGATTGTCCTCACTGCCTATTGTAGAGATTCATCAGGGCTCATGAAGTAATGTCCGCACTATGCCTTTATTATTTTAACCTCCACTGGGCATAGAGAGAATAAATCATTTTCGCCCTCTTTGCAACATAACTTCACACACTTAAAGACTTATGGCTCCCTTTAGTCTCTTTTCTTACAAACCAAACATGGGCCATCTTAACTGTATTTTCTCATAAGGCTTATTTTTCAAAATGTAATAGTTCTCATTTTTCTCTGAAACTTCTTTGATTATTTTGCATTGATTTTGAAATTTGGAACTTGAAGAAGAATATGCTTAGTATCCCCACTAGGTTTGTGCTTAGTGAAGGCCAAATCACAGTAATCAACATATGTCTTCTTAGCCTTAGGGTAAGATTCCTGCATCCCCAACCCAACTTGCCATGGTCTGTTTGTTTTTAGGCAGGCCCCCTGTGGATTTCCAAACCATTAATGACTTCTTGTGTTCAGCCAGACCAATAATCCCAATTGTCAGCTTGCTGCATATCTGTTCATAAGGAAACCACTTTGTTTTTCTTTATCGAGTCTCATTTTATTGATTGAATCTCTAATTTCAACAATGCACATGCTTTATTATCCTTCCTCACAGGATAGATGACATTTCTCAGTGCTCAGATACTTCATCATAAATGTTTTGGTCTGATAAGAATCATATCTTTGGAGTACGTATTACATTGTCTAAAGAGAACTTTCCACTAATCATTTTCCAGTAATTATTGAGATTCCATTCTGTGCAACAATATGAAGGAGTAACAGAGAATGAGACATGGAAGGGCCGTTCCGCCTTTAAATTGGCTATGAAAGTTAATAGGAATGGAGTCTGTATTTCATCCCCTTCTTGGATATAATTCAAATTCAGAATGAATATTCAATAAAGGCTTATTCTGCCATTGAGCACAGTGGATTGGCTATTTCCAATAAATAACTCCTTCACCACCCCGTCTTCTATACCCATGACAGAAGCTGATGAAGCCATTTACACTGTGGACATAAGACCAGATTTCAAAGCATGACCCAAGGGCTGAAGGAGAGGGCTGTTATCCAAGCCATATCCAGAATTCACCCATGTTCTAGAGCCTCTGATGACTGGGCTCATTGGGATCTGCAGAGGGCAACACTCTTGACATGCAGCTTAAGGTTGTTGTGATAAGTGTGTCTATTTGGAGTATATGGGAGAGACTATTGCTGCTAACTTCACTCCTGTCTTGAGAATTCCTAATCAAAGTAGGAAGTGGGGGTGTGTGGCATCTAGCTTAGAGACTTGGAGGGCAGTATTTGAGATCAAAAGCTGAAGATTCCTGGCTATGGTAGGGGATGTGGGTAGAGAGGAATGAGGAGGAGAAAAAGGGAAAATTAATACTATCTTGAGTTTATATTATGCATCAGCAGTACATTGTGAAATTGAAATATTTAGTCTTACCTTGTCCACACTATGACTCTACAACATGGATACCATCATCCCTATTTTCCAGGTAAGTAAAGTGAGACTAATAAAGGTTAAGTAACTTGGCCAAACCCAGATTTGGCTTAAGTGTGCCTGGTTCAGACTCAACTCTTTCCATGATATCACTGAATTCTTTTCTATGAATGAAATTTCCCTTTTATACTGCCTCTTGTCATGTCGTATGACCAAATCTGATAAACATAGTCTATTATGGGAGGGAGGCCTCACTCTTATAATTTTAGGATGCTCATATTAGTCATCATCACCATCACCATCCCTCTTTATAGAAAACTTCCAAGAGAGTAGTAGAGAGGGAGTCTAATGTTTTAGTATACCTCTCTCCTGACATGGAAAAACTGTCCCAAATCTTGCCCAGGGCAGAATTTTTCCATGTGACAAAAATCCACTACTTTATTTTGAGGCAAAAAAAAAAAAAAAAAGTAGATGCAAATTTCCACTGAATGTTAATGGGATGCAGACCTAGTCTAGGAAATTTATGACTCACTCATCCAATTGACTGATTGTCAGGAAAGATTTCAGAGACTTTTAAGCAGCCTCCCCAACCCCATTTTGTACTTAACAATGATATTTTCACCATTATCTCTTCCCAGAAAATATTTCTGACATTGCCTACTATGGGCCTTCTCCTTCAGTGCATGATTATAATAATGTGTTGATCTTGCTCACAACTAAACTGGTTGAATATTTTCCTTAACACATATAATAACTGTTAGAGTCAACATTCATTGAATTACTACCGTATGTGAGGCAAGGTTGTAAACACATTATGTATATTATCATTTTATCCTCACAATCATCTGATACAGCAGACAGATGAGAAAATTGAGACTTAGAGAAATGAAGTAATTTGCCCAAACTCACAGCCAGGTAAGTGTGGAAGCTGGGCCACAGTTTTAGAAAATTTGACTCCAGTCCTGTGCTTCTAACCACCATGTCATGCTTCTTCTCCTTAATGCTTCAAGTCTGTGCTCTTATAGTTTCAAAATTTTGATTACCTTTGCCTTTGTGATAATTTGAATGTTGATATCTTTTTTATATTTTTCACTGGGCTTTCAATTAGAAAAGAGGCAAAGATAAAACCCTTGCTTTCATTTTCTTTTCTCGTTGGAAGTGTCATAATCATTGTATGTTCTTTCTTCTGACCCTTTAATCCTGCCTATGAGTGCAAAGGACATAGTCAAGGTGCATTCTGGTTGGACATGGACGCTCCAGGAGTGGTCCAAGAAAAATAAAATCTCATTTAAAAAAATCCCATCAACCTCTGTTCCATGTTGAATAAAATACAGGAGTAGCAATGATTGTTCTCCACCCAAAGGTTCAAAAGCATGAGATTTCCAAAACAAACAACAAGGATGACTGGTCAATCCAAAATGATCAAGCCAAACACCCAATCCAAAATACTTCCCCTGACTCAACTTCACCCGGCTTTGGGCCAGGATCAGACTGTCGGAAAAACATGCAGCTGACTGTAAATCCAGACTTTACAAGAGTTTCTCAGTGCTAATTAAGTGCCCCAAACTGCTGACCCATGAGGCCTACTATCCACAAGAGACTGAGCTCTAGGAGATTAAAAGAGAAAGTCAAAGAAACATCCTTGACTATTAGCAATAGCCATATGGTAGCATTTTTAAGAACAAATTCGGCAATTCATTCACTCAGTTACACCTTATTTAAGGTACCTTCTGTGGGTCAGGCATTATTCTAAGCACTGGCCACATAACTATGAACAAAACAAACAATAATCCCTGCTTCACAGATCTTG
Organism: Marmota flaviventris; assembly: GCF_047511675.1. Classification (NCBI taxonomy): domain Eukaryota; kingdom Metazoa; phylum Chordata; class Mammalia; order Rodentia; family Sciuridae; genus Marmota; species Marmota flaviventris. Next base: position 51,687,728 of record NC_092503.1, on the reverse strand, counting down.
CATTCTAGTGGTGTAAGACAGGCAATTAAGAATAAAGAAATAAATAAGCAAAATAGATAATAGGTATAAACTAATAATTTTTCCTTTACTCAGATATAAACCTAAATGATGACTGCTTTAATAGTTGGATGATGGAGCAGTTTATAAAAAGTCCCTGACTGTCCTCTGAGTCTCAGAGGGATCTAACTTTAAGTAACAAGGGTCCAGATGTTTCCTCAGTTTATAAATCTGGAGATTAACCCTCAGAAAAATGAAATGATTTAACAATGCCCCATCCCCCACCCCGGGGGTGCTCCTTGTAAAGATAATTTAAGGGTCAGGGTTGAATTGCCCTAGATCATTAGCTCCTCTTGCATCTAATTTAGCAAATCTTATTTCAACATTCTTTTCCTACACTGACTATCTAAATCTGTTTATGGGATGCTGTTTGAATCCACTCTCATCTTTCTTCTGGTATCTATATCAATAAGTTCTTTAAAATCTTGCCACTGCTTGGAATAGGCTTTAGCACCTTTGCTCACACATATGGGTGATAGTGATAGATGATATAGAGCAGGAAAGGGGACTGGAGGGTTGGTGGGAGGTAGGAGTTTGTGATCATAAATAGTGAAGTCAGAGAAGGCTTCGTTGATGTGAGGCTCTAGCCTGCAAGTATCCCAGGGAAGAATGTTCCAGGAAAGGGATAGGTATGTGAACAGGTCTTGGAGGGGTTCTGGGCTGGTGTTTTCAAAGTTCAGCATGAATTTCCAGGAAGACCAAGGTACGCATAAGGCTGGCAGAGAGAGGGGGCAGGGATTAGGAGTAGATGAGATTAGAAAATGATGGGAGAGTGGGTCTGGCGGGTAGAGAGGGCAGAGGGCCCTTAGGCCACTGAAGGACTATGGCTTTGCCTGAGGGAGATGGAGAGTTTTTGAGCTGAGAAGCAACATGATCTGATTTATTATTATTATTGTTTTTTGTACCAAGGATTGAACCCAAGGGTGTTTAACCACTGAGTCACATCCCAACCCTTTTTAAAATTTTTAAATTTTGAGACAGGGTCTCACTAGTTTGCTTATAGCCTGGCTAAATTGCTGAGGCTGGCTTTGAACTTGTGATCCTCCTGCCTCAGCCTCCCAAGCTGCTGGGATTACAGGTGTAGGCTGGATTCAGGTGCACCACCATACCTGGCTGATACATATTTTTAAAGGCTTATTCAGATGGTCTATAGAAAAGGCTACAGGAAGGCTAGGGTGGAGGCAGGAAATACCGCAGTCCATAGGAAGGCTGATGGTGTCAAGACCAGAATATGAGAATGAGCAATAGTCTATATATTTTTAAGGTAAATAAAAAAGGATTAGGTGGACTGGTTGTGCCATAAGGAGTCAAAGACGGCCCAATTGGAAGCTGCATCTATGGACAGAAATGGGGAGAATAGTTCATTTGTGAAGCGTGACTTCCAGACCATCTGTATGAGGATTGGGGAATTGCACAAGCCCCTCCCTCCAGACCAGAATTCCTCCACCATCAGATGGGAATTTTTCTAAACACCGAGCTAGAAGATTACCAAATTTTTGGCCGTTCAGGTTAGTTGGGGTTCCATCTCCTTCCTGGACACTTAGCTTTCCTGCAGGGAGCAGTTTATAACATCTTTCTCATTCACTCATTACCCGAGTTGTACAACCTTTTAACATTTGTGGTCTGGATTTGATTCTTGTTTTTGTTTTAATTTGCAGGTTTTAAACTGCATTTTCCATGTTGTAGTAAACATCTTCTAACGTGTCACACAGGCCATGGCGCTTGCTTTCTGAGGATTGTTTCCCCAGTCTCAGGTGAGACCCTGTCTGTCATGTAATTCTTTATGGACATGCTATGGAATACTTAACACATAAGTAACCACACCCTAATCTATCAATTGATAAACCTGGATTTTCTAAGGTAGGTTTTGACTATTGGTGGGATAAATCTTCTCACAAATGCCCACCAAGATTGCCCTTGTAATTACACAGAGTTCATGGATGTTATCTATATATGTGTATGTATATCACACTACTTATGCACATTTACTTCTTTAAACTGTCAACATTTAACATAGGGGCTCTATGAGTAATCCTCAGCTGGGGGTTCCCAAACTCTCTGTTTTGTCAATACAAGTTCTCATTCAGGTCCTCTTGAGAGCTTTATTATCCCAAGGTGAAGATGAGACCTAGATGCCAGGCAGTTGCTCCTCTGAGCTCTCTGACTCCTCAAGGTGTAGGGTCATAATCTCCCTCTTTCTTTCTGCATAAATTCAAACTCAGGTCTGTTTCTACCAGACAGCAATGCCACCCAAACTATCTGAGTGGGAGCCACCAGTCTACCTTGCTGAAGGCTTGATTAGAAGTGACAGAAAATGAGTTGAAACTGATTTAACCAACAAAATGAGTTAATTCTTTGGTTCATGTAACTAAAATGTCTGGGCAGTCTAGCTTCAGGAATGGTTGGATTCAGGTGCATATACTACACTACCTAGAATCTGTGGCTCTCCATTTCTCAGCTTGGTTTTCTTTGGTTCTCAGGCAGGCCTCTCCCAAGCCACACGCTGGTTTTTGCAGTTGTTGTTCTTTTGGGGAGTTGGAACCCTGGGGTGCTTTACCATGGAGCCACATCCCCAGTCCTTTTTATTTTTTTATTTAGAGACAGGGTTTTGCTAGGTTGTTTAGGGTCTCACTAAGTTGCTTAGGGTCTTGCTAAGTTGCTCAAGCTGGTCTTGAACTTGCAATTCTCCTGTCTCAGCCTTCCAAGCTGCTGGGAGTGCAGGCATGCACCACCGCATCTGGCTCTCCCATGCCACCTGAGAGCTGATGTTCTCCACTGATATTCCATGTGGAATGGTAGATTGACTCTATGGAGTGAAAGTGGAAAAAGAATAGATCTCCAACGGAAAATTACCAAAGGGAGATGGATGCTAGGCTAACCCATGACCAGGTGACTCTCTCTCAAACTTGAGCTATGTTTCTGCTCCCTTGAGTTCTATCCTTGGTGAACTAGCATCTCCCATTGGGTCTGGAGTTCCTAGTGCCCACTGAATTCCTAACTCAGGACAGAAAGTGTCTTTTTGAAAGTGAAACAATGAAGTTGTTTCTTAAGGAATCTTAAGAAGAAACTTCCTCCCCCACTCCCTGCTTGAATTTAATCTTTTATATTCCCATCAGAAATAATTTCTAGTGTTCTTTCATCTACAAATAAATGCTGGTGTTGTCTTTGTCTGCATGTATTATTTATCATTCAATTCATGGTGTGTCTCTGTCAATCAGCCTGTGGGTGTATGTGCCTGAATTTAAATGAGATCTTATCTGTATGGTCAAAGGAGTCCTTTAGGAAATCAACTCCCAGAAAGTGGTGGGGAGGGCAGTGACTTGGTCTTGAGCTGATGGAGGAGCTTTGGAGCAGCTGGATCTGGAGGGAGGTATATAGTCCCTCCCAGGTCTAAGATCACCAGGGAAGCAGCTCTAGAAGCATTGAGGTCATTTCATGAGGATCTCATGCAGTTCCTCTGAAGCCTCAATTCAGCCCAATTAAGAGTTTCTAGATCTCACACTGGCGGTGATATAGAATGGAGGGTTAGCTTACATCTCACAACTAGTGAGAATCCGTTTTCCTGCTTTATAATTTATAATTTTCCTCTCAAGTGAAAAGGGCAAGAAAAACAAGATAAAGTGAAAATTCCTTCCTTCCTTCCTACTATTAATTGGATATAGGTGTTCAGAATTTGTTGGTAGAATTTACAGGTGCAATTTGCACAAAAATAATGCTTCTGTGTATTATGTAGCCAGCTACTGACAATAATAGTTCTTCCCACCAAAGCATTTCTAACCCATGGAAACAGGTAAACTCACAGAGAGAAACTGCAGGCAAACACCCCGGGGGAGCTTTTGCTGACTCCCTGGACCCTGGGTATGGTTTTGTCTATCCTGGCTAGGAAAGTTGGCTGCAGTAGCTAATGACTCAGGCCTTCGGAGCTACAGGATAAATATGGAGCAGTCCAGATGTCGTCCTGAAAATCCCAGAGTGCACCTCTCAAGGGTGCTCTGCTTTTGTGATGCATCATTAAAGAGATTTTATTGAGACTAGATGCTTTTTAAAAGAATCATAAATTGGAACATTTTCTTCAGAGTTATTGAAAAAAAATGTTTTAGGCAAATCTCCATAAGGTTTTCTCTTCCTGTCCTTTCCCACTTTCCTCCCCCAACATCAAATGACTGTGCATTGAATGTGAGGCACAGCAGCCGTCAGACTGGAGAGACAAGATGCACATGTGGCAGTAGACGCTAAGGCAGCCCTGTGTGCACACAGCGACTCACACCGGTCACTGTGGCCTAATAAACTTGAAGGCATGTCACACAACAATCACTCCTTTTGTGAATCTCATTCAAGAAAGCATTTCAACATCAAACAAGCTCTGAGAGCATTGTGCATTGTGCGGGTTATTGGGCACGCTGTCCCCATAAACTGCCAGCTCCTGGGCTGCATTTGAATTACGATTCTGGGACTATCACTCTGTTCCCTTCTCCTTTGGTTTCCTTTTTGTTCTCGTGAACCACCCCTCTTTCATTAGCACTCCCCGCCCCAGATATCTCTTAGTCTCTAACTTCATGGTGAATTTGTTCGTTCTTGATGGGGAACATCCTCCCTATAAGTCTCCCTTTCTAACATTACTCAGATGTGTACCTAAATGTGTGGATTTCAGAACCACTGGCTTCCAGCTGGGTGTGTGAAGTTTCTGTTCTAATGGAAGTCTTTGTGTACTTGGATTGCTTCTTACCTTTTTTTTTTTTCTTTTTTTTTTTTTTTTAGGGTCTTTTTGCTTCTCTCTACTCCAAACAGCAACACAAATTTTCTTGCCGTAATAAAGGGTCTGCCTTGTTGTGCTTTCTAGAGCTCCTAACAAGTGTGGCTGAATTTGGTGGTTGTGGTGAAAAGTGCAGCCCCAGTGGCTAGGCTACTTGGGTTTGAGTTATAGCTCTGCCACTTACTTGCTGTGCTACCCTGGCAAAATCACTTAACATCTCTCTGTTTTCATTTGTTGATCTTTCAAATATGGACAATAGTACCTCTATTATGGGATGGCTGTGAAAACTAAACATATGTAAAACCCTTCGAGCAGTGCTTGGCACTGGGGGGACTGGATATAAGTGTAGCTATTAAAATCAGGAAGTGACAATACTGTAGCTAACATTTTTTGAGGCTTTACAAGGGCCAGATACTGTGCTGAGGGTTTCACCTGAGTTATTACAACTCATGTGCATAAAGCCCAATAGGATGGGTATTATTTTTACCTTGGTCTTAAAGATATGGAAACTTGTTGCCCAAAGCCAACTAGTTAACTTGTAGCAGAAATAGGTCACTAACCTAGTTATAAGTGGTATTAAAAAGTACATATACTTTACTTTAAAAAGCACATATAAGTTACTAGGCTGGGTAGCCCATTAGGAATTTTGGTGTGTGTGTGTGTGTGTGTGTGTGTGTGTGAGTGTGTGAGTGTTGGAAGGGATTTGGGATAGGAAAAACAAGCTTTTCAAAGAGTAATTTGGGGTCTTATTAGTGCCTCATCTAGATCTGGAGTAACTCAGTCCTATTCAACAATTTTAGATCTATGAAGATAGTCTTAAACTAGTAAGTTTATAAGTGATGCCCCATGAACTCTTGGTTAGCACATGCTTCTCTCTTAGGTTCTCATAGCATTACACAGGGGCTGGGAAAAGCTTGATCAAGCTGGATAAAGGGAGTGGTGTGAGTGGTCCCTAAATGTGCTTCTCCTTCCTGAAAATACCAGTACTTTGTCCCAATAAATCAGTTTGGTCTTTGGTACCTAAGAAGGAGACAAATAAAAACAAAATGAGTCCAGGACACAAATTCTGATAAGAGCAAGAAGGAGCAGTGTTTTAGATTAGATATGAAGTGTCCTCCATAAGCTCCTGTGTTAATGCAGGAAGGTTCAGAGGTGAAATAATTGGATCATGAGAGCTGTGACCTGATCAGCCCATCCTAGTCTGAATGGACTAATTGGGTGGTAATGGTAGGCAGGTGGGATGTGACTGGAGGAGGTGGGTTACTGGGGATGTGCCCCAAAAGCCTTCATCTTCCCTGTAGCCCCTTCCCCTTTTTCTCTCTGATCCTGGCCATTGCTAATAGCGTAGTACTCCTCTGTCGTGCCCATCTGCCATGATGTTCTGCCTCATCTTGGATCCACAGCAATGGAGTCTGCCCACTGTAGATGGAACCTTTGGGACCATAATTCAAAATAGACTTTTCCTCCTCTAAGTTGTTCTTGTCTGGTATTTTGGGCACAGTGAAGAAAAGTTGACTTAACAAAGGAGGAATAGATGAACCTCTGGGGGAGATCACTGGGCAAACAGATTTGCTTGAGGGTAGTGGGCACCTGAGGTTGCCTGGGAACTCTCAAATAAAATATCCATAAAAAGAACTGTTGGGACACTTCTCAGAAGAAGATATACGATCAATCAACAAATATATGAAAAGATCTTCAACATCTCTAGCAATTAGATAAATGCAAATTGAAACTATTCTAAGATTTCATCTCACTCCAGTCAGAATGGCAACTATTAAGAATACAAACAATAATAAGTGTTGGTGAGGATGTGGGGAAAAGGCACACTCACACATTGCTGGTGGGACTGAAAATTGGTGCAACCAATCTGGAAAGCAGATGAAGATTCCTTGGAAAACTGGGAATGGAACCACCATTTGACCCAGCTATAACACTCCCCGCTTTATACCCAAAGGACTTAAAAACAGCATGCCAGAAGGACACAGCCACATCGATGTTTATAGCAGCACAATTCACAATAGCTAAACTGTGGAACTAACTTAGATGCCATTCAGTAGATAAATGGATAAAGAAAACATGGTATATATACACAATGGGATGTTATTCAGCATTAAAAGAGAAAAAATTGTGGCATTTATGGGTACATGGATGAAGCTGGAGAATATAACGCTAAGTGAAGTTAGCCAATTCCCCAAAAACAAATGCTGAATGTTTTCTCTGATTTAAGGATGTTGATTCATAATGTGATGAGGGGCGGGCATGGGAGGATTAGATGAACTCTAGATAGTGCAAAGGGGAGGGAGAAGTGGGGAGGGAGCATAGGGGTAGGAAAGATGGTAGAATGAGATGGACATCATTACATGTAAAAAACACAAATGGTATGACTCTACTTTGTATACACTCAGAGAGATGAAAAATTGGGCTCTATGTGTGTAATATGAATTGTAATGCATTCTGCTATCACATATAACAAATTAAAATAATTTTAAAAAGGAACTGTTGAGGATAACTTTCATTTTACAATGTTGCTTAGATCTGGCCTTGGGTAACCCATTAAGTTTCTGGAATCAACAACTTTGCCTATAAGGAAGTTCTAACTTTCCCTCTAAAGGTTCAATAATTGAGTCTGCTGAAATAAACAGACCATAGGAACATTAAGAGTCAAGAAAGGGGGCTGGGGATGTGGCTCAAGCGGTAGCACGCTTGCCTGACATGCGCGTGGCGCTGGGTTTGATCCTCAGCACCACATACAAATAAAGATGTTTTGTCTGCCGAAAACTAAAAAATAAATATCAAAAAATTCTCTCTCTCGGGCTGGGGATGTGGCTCAAGCGGTAGCACGCTCGCCTGGCATGCGTGCGACCTGGGTTCGATTCTCAGCACCACATACAAACAAAGATGTTATTTCCACAGAAAACTAAAAAATAAATAAATAAATATTTTTAAAACTGTTTTAAAAAATGAGTTTGTTGTTAAAAAAAAATTCTCTCTCTCTCTCTCTCAAAAAAAAAAAAAAAAGAGTCAAGAAAGGCACACCGACAATTTTTTACCTGTAGAGCATTGAAAGAAGGTGGAAACCCAGTAACCTAGTGACACCTAAAAGCTTATGTCCTCTCTTCCTAAGGGGAGAGAGGTGGTAGTGGAGGGTGCTGTGTAGATAACCTAGAGAAAGTAAAGGGTTTTGGAAAAAAAAGAGATGGGCCATCAGAAGAATAGGAAATACCCTGTTGGGATATGGTGCCCAGTCTCTAGCCTCTTCTAGGTTCCACTCCTGCTGTGTGCTGATCTTCCCTGACAGATGTCTTTTGATGACAGTTGACTTCCTTCTGAAGAATCTGCCTTTAATTGACAAGGGAAACTCAGGAAATGTTCCTCTGTGCCTAGTTCCCAGTTCCTTCAGGTTGAGGTAACCAGTGCACCAATGTGGCATTATTCAGGATAGTTTCCTGGGCTCCTTTGGGTCCCCCTGTGACAAATCTCAGTCTCACATGCACCATTTATTCTTCGGAGGTATTAAGTGTTGGCATAGTGTTAAATTTCAACTTGCTAAAAATATTGTCACTATAAAAAAAAAAAAAAAGAAAATCCTTACTCAGCCTGATGAACTGAGGGGAGATTGAAGTTACCTTTTGTTCGTCTCCTTTCTTCAACATGTATATTCTAGGTGAGCCGATAACCAAATCCCGGCCTCCTTCCATGATTCCAGTGAACTACTCTGCCCAGAAAGGACATGTTCATACTTCCAAGGTCTATTTTACACAAAGAGTAACCCATTACCCCACACCTGGTATGTCTTTTGGGATGCTTTCTGAACTCACAAATGAAGCACTTCATTGTCTTTCTCTAAATGAGAATTTTAAAGGACATTGACTATTGTCAAAGCGTTTTCAGGTGCAGGGCGACGAAGGCAGCTGATTTCTGGATACCCGACCTCCTTCCTGAGCCCTGGGTCTCTTTCTCTTCTAAGCTGCAGGAACCTTGCCTGGATGGAAGTAGCGCCGGCTGCGGTGGCCTGCAATTCCCAATGGCAGGAAGCTGGGTCGCTTCCCCGAGTCTCATTTTCCCTGTCTGTAAAATGAGACTAATGAGAGTAACCACTTCAGGAGACCCTTGTGAGGATTAGACAACAATGTGCACAAAGCATCTGATGAAGTACGTGTCACAGAGTGAGCACTCAGTCAGCGACAGCAATAATATCCCTCCAGCCATGTGTGAGGAGGGTCTTGTGTCCTTTGAAGTGTCACAGTTATGAAAAGGCGAATATGTGACTGCAACCTCTAGAAAAGCAGGAGAAAAAAAAATCTTATGATTTTCTTTAACTCCTTGCAAGTTGCTGCTCATTCACGTGTGTGCCTATTTTCATTAAAGTAAGGCCTCACGCTTTCTCAAATCTGGGAATTAAAGTCAGAAACTGCAGTCATTGCCCCGAGTTAGACGAGGCATAAATAAACTTCTCTGAGAGTTGGAAACTTGCCTCGTTTGAGTTTAATTAGCTCTACAGCTCGAGAGTATGTGTATAAAAGTGTCCTGACTCCCACCCGTTAAGCACCCTGGTTATTTGAAGACCTTGTGGTGTGTGGAAAGGGACCTGGACAGTGCGTTTGTAATGATCAAGGCATCCTGGCTTGTTTGGGGCTGGAGGGAGGGTGTGGGCCATCCAAACACAGTGATTCAGGGTTTCACCTTCAGGGACAAACATATCTTTTATTGGGAGTTTTCAGAATGTAGTCACCTTTAGCCGCTGTAGGAAGGACTCACAAATACACTTTGTGCAGAACAGCCAACTAGGAAAAACCTTGGCCTTCATTTCTCGTTACTGGTTCCCAGATGGACCAGTTCCAACGCTGTTCTGAAAGTGGGTGCAGGTCAAGGGATTCTTTTCAGTATTACTCTTTTGGGAAACAGCACCTTGAAAAGTGCTCTGTATTTGCTGTCTCCACATCCTGACTCTCATTCTCTCCTAAGAACCTCTGTGGTCAGACTTTTGCCCCATTTCTAAATTCAAAGAGCTCTGGCCAGGATCCACAGTGACCTCTGTGTTGCTAAACCAGGTGTTTTAAGATCTCATTCCACCTGACCCACCAGTAGCATTTGACAGAGTGGATCATTTTACTGTTTTCAGGAACATTCTTTGCTTGGTTCCCCAAAGACTCCCAGCTTTCTTCCCACCTCTTCAGCTCCTTCTCAGTTTCTGTTTTTCCTCTGCCTCTCTTGATATTACAGACCTTTGAACGTGGGAAGACTGCAGGCCTAGTTTTGGAAAAAAGTCTTTGTGTTTCCTTCCTTCCTTCTTTTGTTTCTTTGATTTTCTTTTCTAAGCTGATTTATTGAGGTGTGATTGATATGTAAAAGACTATTGATATAACTTGTAAGCAACTTGAGGTGTTTGGGGCTAAGTGTATACCTTTGAAACCATCAGATCAACACCTTTATCCACTGTCCTCAATTATCCTCCAAAAATTCCTCTGCACCCTCTTTGTTGGTGTTGCTATTGTTTTCCTTCTATAGTAAGAACACGGCTCAAATCTAACTCATTATCAAAACCTGAGGTGTATGATACAACGTTGCTAGTTATAGATTCTGTTAGACAGCTCTGCAGATCTTATTTATTTTGCATGTCTGAAACTTTGTACTCTTTGACTACTACCTCATTTTCCCCTCTCTCTCTCTGGCCACCACTGTTCTACTCTTCTGTGTGTTTGACTATTTTATATTCCACAGATAATAAGACCAAGCAGTGTTTATATTTTGTGTCTGATTTGTTTTCCTTAGCCTAATGTCTTCCAGCTCCATCTACGCTGTCACAAAAGGCAGGAGTTCCTTCTTCTTTAAGGTTGAATAATATTCCATTGTAAGTATAATTTATATTTCTTAATCTGTTTATATGTTGATGGGCATTCTCAAAGGACAAAATTGCAATGATTTGGTTTAAGATCTTAATTGGCTTCAGTTTTGATTCTTCTAGATTCAGGCAACACTACCTTCCATAAAATAGAACAAGCGCTCTGATGGGCTGAGCAGAACAGATTGCTTTTATAGATGGAGAAGGGTTGAAGAGAACAGAAATAATAAGCAAATTGGTCATTTCAAAGTTACTTTCCTTGTAAGGTAGAAACAGGGAGACAAAATATGAAATAATATATTTAACATCAGGTTATTTATGTTATATTTTTTGTACAGGGATTAAGGGAGAGAGAACTTCATTACTGTGCCAATTGAAACTGAACTGTGTGGGAAATTCAGCTGTTGTCTCTCTAGCCCTAATTTGTTGGAAGGTCAGATAAACAGCTTGGTGATGTGGAACTTTAGTGCAAGTGACTCCGTTTTGTTTTTAGTCTGGTCTTTGGGGGTTTAAAAGCTTAGGCTCCAACAATGGCCTCCTGTAACTTTTATTTATCCAAATTTAGGTTGTTTCCTTCCCTTGGTTATTGGAATAATGTGGCAATGAACACAGGCATGCAGATATCTCTTCAAGATTTAATTCCTTTGGATATATATCTGTAAGTGAGGTTGCTGGATCAGATGGTAATTCTATTTCTAATTTTTTGAGGTGCCTCCATATTGAATATCTTCTTTTTCGGTATCATTTCCTGAGTGTTCCAGTCTTAGGACATGAATACCACCCATGTATAGATAGTGAGTGAATTTAGATATCTTGCATGTACCTCTTTCCTGAAAGCCAGACTCATATGGGAATGGCTTAGGCAACATTTCTGCTTGGATATCTGTAGTAGACCAAGGAACAGCACTCGAAAAATATCCATGACCTAATTCCTGCAACCTGTGTATATAAGTTACCTTAAATGGCAAAGACTTTGCCAATGTAATTACAGTAAGGACCTAAGTGGCCAAAAATGCAATCCCATGTATCCTTACAAGATGGTAGTCCTGGCAGATGGCACACAAAAGAGATGGTAGGGTGAGTGTGATGGCAGAGATTCATGTGATGTAGCCAAAGCCAAGGAACTTGCTGTCTGCTATGAGATGCTGGAATAAAGAAGGAACAGATTCTCCCCTAAGTCTCCCAGAGAGAGCACAGCCCAGCCGACACTTTGATTTCAGCCCAGGGAAACTGACTTTGGATATCTGGCCTCTAGAATTATGAAATAATAAGTTTTTGTTATTCTAAGACATCAGGTTTCTGGCAATTTGTTATAGCAGTCATAGAGAATGAATACAATATCTAACAGGCATCTCACACAGTACTCATCTACAATGGAGTTCCCTGAAAATCTGCTTTTATAGTCTTTCCTTTCTCAGGAAAGTGAAAATTGTACTCTTTCTGTTGCTTGAACCCAAACCATAGAAGCATCCATGACTCTCTTCCTTTCCTAATTCATGGCCTACTTAGTGAATCCTGCTTGCTTTACTTTCAATAGTTAAACTGTGGAACCAACCCAGATGCTCCTCGTTAGATGAATGGATAGGGAAACTTTGATATGTTTACACAATGGAATATTACTCAGCATTAAAAGAGAATAAAATCATGGCATTTGCAGGTAAATGGATGAAGATGGAGAATATAATGCTAAGTGAAGTTAGCCAATCCCAGAAAACCAAAGGCTGAATGTTTTCTTTGATATGAGGATGCTGACTCATAATGGTTATGGGCGGGGGGAGCATGAGAGGAATGGAGGAACTTTAGATAGGGCAAAGGGGAGGGAGTGGGAGGGAAGGGTAAGGGGGTAGGAAAGATAGTGGGATGAGATGGACATCATTACCCTAAGTACATGATGTGAAAATCACATGGTGTGAAAATACTTTGTGTACAATCAGTTACTTGAAAAATTGTACTCTATATGTGTAATATGCAATGAATTGCATTCTGCCATCATGTATAACAAATCAGAATAAATAAATAATTTTTAAAAAAGAAAAAGAAAAAAATACACGCAAATTACCACCATTACGACTACCATCCAGGCTAAACCACAGTCACTTCCTGTTTAAATTATTGCAACAGCCTCCTCACTCATCTTTATACACCCTTTTGCCTCTAATAAAGAGACCAGAGCAGCCAAGATCTGTCCTGTGGTTTCCCATCACCCTCAAGGTGAAGCTGAAGTTTTTGTTATGACTCTAAGTCCCTCTATGACTTGGTCCCTGTTGCCTCCCTCACTTCATCTTCATCTCCAACACCCTACCCTTTCTCATTCCACTCCAGACACAACTGTCTGCTTCCTGTTCTCTGAATACTCTAAGCCCCAGGATCTTTGCATTTGATACTTCCTCTGCCTCAAATACTCTTCCCTCAGGTATCTGATGGCTCACTCCCTCACCTTTTCCAGCTCTTCTGAAATGTCTCTTTCTTGGTGAAGTCTCCTTGGTCCCCTTTATCTCAAGATGCACCTCCAGTCCATCCTCCCAGCCCATCCATCTCCCTGCTTTGGTTTTCCTTTTTGCATTTATAACTAAATAATACACTATAGATTTTACTTATAATTTTTTGTTATCTTTCTCACTTTGAATTCTGTGAAGACCTGAACTTTCAGTAGTTTTATCTATTGCCATGTGTCCCCAGTACCTAAGACAGTAGCTAGCACGTAGCAGGTGCTTAAAAATACTTGGGCCAGAAACAGAGCTATTCATATTTCTTTCTCAAAAAATCCTGTGCAACTCACATACCTTTAAGTTAATTAAAAATAACATAGGACCTACAGCCTAGAGAAGACTATATCAGTTAAGCACAGGATCCTTTGCTTAAAATATAAAAAAAAAAAAAGACAAGAATTATTTAATTTTCTTTGGCTTCTGCCATTCCCCTAAGAGTTGTTTTGATCTTTCATTTATATGTCTTTCATTTCTCTCAAATTCTTCTGCTCTTTTAAATTTCCTGGTAGTAGTACAAATATTAATTAGTTAATTTAAATTTTAGGAAAAATAAAAATGCTCAGGAGAAAGTGATGAAAATGTAGGATCATTTTGCTGTTAAAATTTCAGTATTAGGAAATAATACAAAAATATAAAACATTTTCCCCTGTGGGTTACCCCTGGCCATGGGAGATCCTTAGTTTTACTGAATGCCTGAAGGAGTTGCTCTTAAATTAAGCTTAAAGGTAATGGCAACACCATTACTCTCTCGCTGACTTCTGGAGTCCCACATGCTGCACTGAAGCTGGTACAAAATGTCCCAACACAACAACAATTTGTAAATGAGGACTCATTGAGGACTACATGCAAATTACCACCATTACGACTACCATCCTGGCTAAATCACAGTCACAGTAGATGACATCTACTCCAGACACCACTGCAGGGAATAGGAAAGAATTTTGACCATTCTGACATTCCTTGGGTCTTCTGTGCTGGGCCATTCTAAGCAATAATCTAACCTTCATATTAACTCTCTGAAGGTGGGATGCTTACTAACCTTGTTTAAAACCAATAAAACTGAGGCACAAATAGATTAATTTGCCAAAAGTCATTCCATTCCTTCTGCTAGAGCTGCCTTAACAAAGTACCACAAATCAGGTGAGTTAAACGACATCAATTCTTGTCTCACAGTTCTAAGACCAGAAGTCTAAAATCAAGATGTCGGCAGGGCCATATTCCCTCTGAAGCTTCTAGGGGAAGATCCATTCCAGGCCTGTCTCCTAGCTTCTGGTAGTTTCTAGGCTTGGGCCAGCATAATTCTATTCTTCACAGGGATTCACTTTTGTGCCTATCTTTGGGTCCAAATTTACCCTTTTCAGAAGGACACCAATTGTATTGGATTAGGGACCTACCCTACCATAGCATGATCTCTTATAATGACATCTGCGATGGTCATATTTACAAATAAGGTCATATTCTGAGGTGTTGGGGTTAGGGCTTAAATGCATGAAATGTAGGTGGACATAATTCCACCCATAACAGAGTAAGTGGCAGACCCAGGACTTGAACCTACCTCTTCCCTGTTTATACCTCATCTTGCTAAGTCCTGAGCATGGACAAGTACAGAAAAAATGAAGGTAGTGAAGGGTATCACTATGGTAGTTGTAGGTATCACCATTATGTGGTGCTTGGAGTATTTATTTCCTTTTTCTGCTTTCATGAACAAGAAATACTATGGAACAATAGAACGGTGCGGTGGCAGATGTTTCTGTTCTTTATAATGACTTTCACATGCTGTTCAATTGTATTTCTGACAATTTTGATGGTTTTCCTCTGGGAACTTAGGATTTATATTGGGACATTATGGAGTAAAGGATGGCGATGGGTGGGCACGACTCCCCCATCCTAATCTGACCAGAAAGCTAATGACTTACTTTTGCATTCATTAATCAGTAAATAATAATCAAGCCCTTCTGCTCTACCTGGGGGTGTGCTGGGCTTAGAAGTAACCAGTGACTGTGTTAGACATAAGACTGAACTTATCAAAGCTCACAATTTTGTAGCATTGGGAGATTAGGACAGAATATGATAGACGCATACCTGAAGGGGGAAGCAGGTCCCAAAGGCCCAAGGTTAAAATACCACCCAAGGAAGGTGGTGGCCATGAACCACCTTTTATTTTGATAACCACCGGTTACAACTCATAAAGAGTCCTGAGTATAATTTCATATGTTAAAAGAGACAGTACTGTGGATACATGTGTACAGTGTGTAGGCTGCTTTCCAGGGCCCCCTTCTGTTGTGGTTTCCTACACGATGCTTCTCAGCTCTCCACCCTTTTGACCTTCGTGCTGATTGGTGTGAAAGGTGAACTAGGAAACAGGCCACTGGACAGTTCCCAGTCTACATGGGGAACATGATGCATACTGAATGAAACGGCAATGTGTTTCTCCTCAAGGCAGGACCCACCTTTACACCAGTCTCCAACTATCAGAAATGGCTTTTTCTGACATACTCCTCCCTTCCGTCATTTCACTAAAGACACAGAGGGCGTCAAGTACTTGTGGTGCAGAGAACACACCCAGGGCAGCACTCATTTGTGAGAAAAGTTGGTCCCCAAATAAAAGGACAAGAAACGGCCTCTCAGCCTGAAGAGAAAGGGAGCCATGCCTGCACCAGGCCTGGAGGGAAACCCCCACACCTCACAACTCACACCAGTTGGTCCCCGACTGCCTTTCACTGGTGCCCCAATGACAAGGAGTGGAATTGTCTCTTGGAACTCAACAGATACCATCTTAAATTGTGTGTTTAGAGATTCCCATGTGAGGTGTATGGTAACATGGCATCTAGTTCTCCTTCCAGAGAGAAGGTTCAGTCTTCTTCCCGTGAATACTTAATTTAAGAATCCTCCCAGGTGTCACTTTAGATGGTTGTCTGGGTGGAGATGACCCTACCTAGTAATTCATATCCTTCAATGGCCAGAGTAAGAAATGCATAGTCCTTCCAGAATGCAGCTTAAACAAGTTTATTGCATTCTGAGTCTGTAACAGACTACAAGGCAAGCACGGAGTGGGTCTTGTTAATTTCTTTACTCCCATCATAGCACCAAGCACCTTGTCTTGTACATGGTAGGCATTAAATAAATATAAATTGAATTGAATTGCATGTTCTAACAAGGTGAACTGCATGTTCTAACAAGGTCAATAGACCCTGCATATTTGGGTGAGGATTTTCAGACACCCTGTTCCATCTTGCTCTATAGGGCTACCAAGATCTATGAATTTCGACTGTCTTACCACATCCTGTTGTGCACAGGTTCTTGCAGCCAAGTGCTTGCAAAAGCAGCCGACTCTACTGAAGTCTGAAATGATAAAAGATTACCCATGATAATGTTCTATAATTGCATCCTGAGTAGGAGGCCTATTGTTGCTATTGTTTGGAAATCAGGTAAGAGCTGAGATTGTCCTTTCAGAAAGTAGAGGAAGGCAGATTCCACAAGTGGCATTCATTTAAAAAGTCTCAGGTTTCAACTGGTCTCTCATCTTGAGAGGCAAGATATTTGATATACAGAGAAACTATCCCCAGTAACAGGACATAGTTGCAGTTTAAGATTTTGTCTTAGTGAAAAGGTTAGAGGACTGCGACCCTTCTGGAGGGAGCTTTAAGCATCAGGTGTCTGGGATGTGAATTCCTAGGTAGAGGGTGATTCTGCCCTCCCTGGAGAACCTGGTTTTCATTTGCCTTGGCTTGCTCTTCCCTCTTCTTCCTCAATCTCTCCGCTATTTCACCCCACTTTGAGAACACACTTTACAAAGCATGGGCTTGTGAGGCCAATGGCTTCTGGGATACCTCACTAGATCCTAAAGTCGATGCAACTTGAATGACAGGCTTCGGATTTGACATCAATGAGTATCTCTAAAGTCTTCACTGGTAACTCCTTCTTTTATATTGGCTGAAGAAAATGCAAAATTAACTGATACAGTTAAGAAGCACAGAATCCAGAGAAGCTGCTGATTTATGTCAGGGTTAAACGATGGTGCAGTCAAATGGCACCAAGAAATCACAGCAGCATAGGACTCTCCTGAAGGGTCTCACCTCTTCCTGCCAGACCCCCTAAACCCCATGCAGTGGGAAGGGGAAGAACTTGCAGGAAGCACCTTGCTCTTTTCAACTGCTCTGAGGTTGAGAGAAGTTCAGACAAATTTAATGGGAGACAAATTTAAGAGATGATTCAGAGAGAGGCAGGAGGAGTAATGGGAGAGAAATATAAGATGACAGACTCCCATAGTGCTAGCCAGGAAGTTTTCTGAAGGGGTTTCCTTGCTGAAGACTGTGGTTGGTGACATCTTCCATGGGCCAGCACATTCTTCACCTGGAGGACTGTTTAATTTTCAGAAACCAGCGAATTTATTTTCACTATACAGATGTCCTACACATCCTATGTCTTTGATACCATCGAGATAAACAAGACACACTAGAAAACATTTTAGGGTTAGGAAGTCATGAAGAATCATAATATTTAAGCCTCAGCAAGGATTTTCCTTGACAGAAGAGGCCTTAGTAGGAATGACGCAGCAGGCTCATAGGCAGACCAGCTCCCTAAGTCTCCATGTCCTCCATGGCTACTCTCCCTGGGAACATTCTCAGGCAGGAGGAGAGTGTGACTGGAACAGAGGCTCTTTCTTTCCCACTCATCATCTCCCTGTGACTCCAGCAATTAGAATGGTGGACCTCTTATGTCCCAAGGCTCTGGTCTCTTCCACTTCTCCTCCCATGATTCCAAGTGATCACATTTAGTGAGTCCAAAGTTCATTATCATTGAGAAAATGTTACACCTTTTTCTGTCCATCATCTCAGAATGGTCCTACAAATATATGGATATCATAATGGTGTTTTGACATTCTTTGACCCAGTGATTGATCTAAGACTGTCCTGGGTCTGGGACAATATGCTCATTTTAAGTCACTTATGCATGCATGCATTCAACAAATAGTTTTTGGATATCTTTGTGCTGTGAGGCTTTGATTAAAGGATTCTGACCTAATCTCCTTCTTCCTCAGGTATTTTTTGTGATATGGCCCCACCCTCTCTGTTTAATAGAACTTCCCACTCAGGCACAACTTGCTATCAGCGGGTGTCACGCAGGGTAAATGTAGTGTGTTCCTCTCCACCAGCACACACTGTTCGCTGTCAGCCCAGCCTCCTATCTGTATTGTCACTGTTCCTTCTCATCACACCACTCCTCACCATGGTGTGCAAACAGCAGATCTCCAACAAATCTTTGGCTCATTGATGGATCTGTGAAGCCACCATCTTTGAGCACCCAGCAGATCTTCAATAAGGAATATTTTGAGCAGCAGAAAAGGGACATTTTGAGAAACAGAGGAATCTAGGACAGTTTCTGCTTTGAAATTGGGACTGAAGCTAATTCAAAAAGCTGCCAGAAATCTGGAACCATTTCGCAGGCTGGAAGTTGTTAATGAAAGCTTTAAGAAGAAAGTTTCTTTTTCTTGAGGCCAGTTCGTTGCATCCTGGAAACTGTCCGTGGATCTTAAGTCTCTGCCGTCTGCACTCTGTGGCCTCTCGTTTTAACCTCATCCATCCTTTCTCTTGGCCTGTCTTTTTCCCCAGACAGAAATAAACCTCATTAGTCTCTTATGGGTCTTCCTAGTCCCAGCGTCTTTAATCTTCTCTTTTCTTCTGGTTCCTGGAATTCATTATTATCCTCTTTCTCTCTTTCCAAGAGATGGCCTGAAACCTCACCAACATCAAAATGATCTTCCTCCAAAGAGTTTAAGTGACTTTCTGCATGCAGCGCTGGCCTGGGCAAATACTAGGTAGCTCATAGAGCAAGCTCCATGCTCTTGAGTGAGCTGTCCTTCTGTAAACACATGGATGGGACTGAATGTTCAGGATTTGGGTCGGTTAATAAATACTTCTTTCTTTTCCCATTACTTTTTCTTTTGTATCTTCTAATTTCGTTTATCTGTAAAATAGGAATAAAGTAACCTGCTTCACAGAGTTTAGAGACTAAATGAGATGATTTACCCAAAAGCACTTTGACAACTATAAAAATCCCGTGTACATACTCTTGGCATTCTTTTTGTCACCTGGCATAATGCCTGGAATGTCGGGTGCTTGGTGATTTTTTGTTGTTGTTGTTGGAAGAATGAATAAATGAAATGAAAAAACAAAACAAAACATAGTGTCTGTACTCTGCTTAGAATCAGTTTGGAAAGAAACTCTGCACACTTGGGAAATGGCCTGAGAACAGGGTATCATAAAACCTGACTTATCAAGATGCCCTTTTTGGGTAATAGCAATTATGTGAAACACAATTGAAGAGCACTGTCCCCAGAGCAACCAGAAAAAATGTCCCTAAACACAGGCACCAAAGTGCATGCCATTTATTCATTAAGAATTCATTAATGGAATCTAAGAAATTTATTCATTCCTTTAACAAACATGCTTCTCTAGGCTTCCAGCCCCATAACAACATTTTGGAGCAAAACGGAAGAGGGAAACATCTTGTTAAAAGCACCTGACCATGAGCCCTGCAATATAGCTTGGGGTACATAGTGACCTTAATTGTATGGTAAAAGAATGTACTCATAAAACACCCGAAAAAAATCCATCTGTATGTGCAGTGAGCATGCCCTTTTCCCATGGATTTTCCCTGCTTAAAGGAACTGTAAGGCCTTCAATTGTTTCCTTCAATTGCCACCACCAATGAGTGTGTGAATGATAGAATGTTCATGAGTAATACAATGTCCAAAACACTTTTCTTTTGGGAAAAAAAAATATACATATGTGTGTGTGTGTGAGTGTGTGTGTGTGTGTGTGTGTGTATCTCCTGGGGTAAAAGTTGAAGTTTTTTTCTTTTTATCACCACTTGTGATTAAGTAATATCTAAAGTTGACTTAGTAACTTCTGAAATGATTTATGTTAACTAATACATTTTAGAAGCGTTGTAAACAAATTGGAAAACTTAAAATGGTAATGCCAGAGGTCAGAAAAATGCAGGTGGCATGTAGCATGAGTGTCAGCAGATGGGAAAAGATGCTGCCAACGTTCAAGGCATGTGTTGGGGGATCAAGCTGGGCGCCCCCTCCAGAGGATAGGGTTTGAGAAGTAACAACAATTGTGGTAGCAGGTGTCTTCCTCTGTGCTCTCTATTGGCAGGCTAAATCCCCACAGCCACCCTATCAGGCAGTCTTATTATTATCATTATCCTTTCACAGGAAGCTGAGACACAGAGAGGCTAAGGAACTGGCCCAAGATCACACAGAGAGTGGAGGTGAATCTATGCTACCATCATTGTGTTAATTGCTTCCCCAGGGTTTAAAAGGCAAGAGTAAAATGTGTTGGTAAGGAGAGGAACTAGAGGAGTGCCTTCCATGGGAATGATGAAGGAAAAGGAATTATTAAAATAGTACCTTAGAACATTGTGAGATCAAAGAAAAGTTCTATTTAGTTATTTTGTTAATGAAAATACTGTGAAAAAAAAATGTGGTCTAGTCTGAATGACTTTTTGAAGAGACCAACATTCACAAGCAGGGGTGACTATGTCATTATGATTTCATAAAGCTCTTGTTTCAGGGGTGTGTGTGATGTATGTATTTGTGTTGGATACGTAATATTTTTCTTCCAGAGAGTCCCTCTCATGAGAATTTGAAGCCTTTGCCCTCTAGTTTGCTGTTCCACCAGAACAAAGTTGCCTGGAGTGGCCACCTATTAGGGGTCAGATTTGCATCTCATTGGTGCACCATCTCCATTGGCTCCACTGAGATTCTCTGGCCTAATAGTTCCATTCATGTTGGCTGCTTATATTTCCAAAAGGAGGGACCAAATCTGGAAGCATCCAGGTGTGGGTATATTCACAAAGGTCTTCATACCCGATACTGTGCAAATGTGCACGAGACCACCTATAATAATGATCAAACACTGACGGAGGGCCTTCGTCGTTAAGGACTTGAGACCTGGCATTTTTGGTTTAACAAATATGTGTCTGATATAAGTTTTTTTAAATGTCAGAAAGAAAAATTTGTTTTGAAAGGAGAGAAAGAAAACAAAGTCCTTCTGTAAATCTGCGGCTTGACAAGATTCAGTTTGAGGGTTGGCTTTGACTCTGTTTTCATTTCCAGTGGGTATGCTTTGAGTTGGCACACAAAGTCAATGTGTGAATGGCGTGGGAGTTGAGAAAGTTGCATTGCTATTTCTCTTTTTTAAATTAACAGTGGAATCCTTATGAGAGCAGTGTAGGCCCTGGAATGCACCACACACAGTTCTCTAACTGCATAATTAAGGAGTTCTCCATAATAAAATAGTCCTCATTCTTGCCCAAATTGGTGCCCCTCCTAACCTCCTCTGAGAGGCAGCTGACTGATAGTTGCTTTGCTGGCTTCCCTAGCTCTCCCACCTCCTATAATTTTGCACTTCAAGCCCTGGCCTTCCAGCTTCTCCTGTCAATTTAGAGTGTGTCTACCTGCTCTGAAGTCCCTATTACATTTAGCTCCCTGGCTTTCCTGAATCCACCATGAAGAACTCACTAATCTGCAACATGTGCATGCATACTTCCTGGTGAGGTCAGTCCCTAGTGGCTCCCAGCTCCTGTGTGCAAGCAGACCTTCTACACCCAGGGATCCTTCCTTGAGCAGCATCAGACTAAGAATGCAAACTCCATGACTCCAGCCAGCCCAGGTCTTCTGAATCCGAATCTGATTTTTCTTTTCTGATACTAGGAATGGAACCCAGGACCTCACCCATGCTAAGAAGTACTCTACCATTGAACTACATCCCCAACCCCAGAACCTGAATTTTAATAAGCGCCTCCAGGTAATTCCCATTCACACTGAAGTCTGAGAAGCACCAGGGTTCAGCTTGCAAGCAGTTCAGAAGGCAGCTTGGATTTCTGTATTCAGTACTAACCAACTAGTCACCCATCTAATTAAGGCCTACATTCCTATAGAATATCTACTATATACAGAGCAGATAGAACATCAACTATGTAGAAATCAAAGTACTAAAAAGGTGTCAACATCGGGGTTCCAAAGTGGAAACTTCTCTCATTGTGGTCATAGTAATTGACCCAGGAGGGTGGTAACATGGGGTGGTGAGGAGCTTCTGACAGTTCTCGGTGCAGAGGCTGCAAAGCAGTTTGGGCTTCCGCAATGTCTTGTGTTTCTATATTACCCAATGGTCAGTGCTGACAGTAGAGAAAAAAAAAAAATCTGAGTTTGTTTTTTGACAAAAAGCCAGTGTTGGGGCAAGTGAGTGGGCATGGAACTCAGCACTGTGTCTCCTGGCTTTTGCACTGGTGACCTAAAACCTCTCCAAGAAATATATCAACTAGCCGGGTGCAGTGGCACATGCCTGTAATCCCAGTGGCTTGGGAGGCTGAGGCAGGAGAATCCTGAGTTCAAAATCAGACTCAGAAAAAGTGAGGCACTAAACAACTCAGTGAGACCCTGTCTCTAAATAAAATACAAAATAAGGCTGGGGATGTGGCTCAGTGGTCAAGTGCCCCTGAGTTCAATCCCCAGTACAAAAAAAAAAAAATCAACTAGAAGTTTATAGTTATAAAATGATATGAAACCATTTCTCGGGGAGAGCAATTACCTATTTGACGTGTTCCTCTCAGGTTCTTTTTGACTCTTCACTTTCTCTCCCATCACTCAGCACACCTCCAACTTTTTTTAAATTCTAATTTGTTGTATATGGCAGCAGAATGTATTACAATTCATATTACACATATAGAGCACAATTTTTCATATCTCTGGTTGTATATAAAGTATATTCACACCATTCATGTCTTCATACATGTATTTAGGGTAATGATGTCCATCTCATTCCACCATCTTTTTTACCCCCATGCCTTTCCCTCCCATCCTTCTGCCCTATCTAGAGTTCATCTATTCCTCCCATGCTCCCTCTCCCTACCCCACTATGAATCAGCCTCCTTATATCAGAGAAAACATTCAGCATTTGGCTTTTTGGGGATTGGCTAACTTCATTTAGCATTATATTCTCCAACTCCATCCATTTACCTGCAAATGCCATGATTTTATTCTCTTTTATTGCTGAGTAATATTCCATTGTGTATATATACCACATTTTCTCTATCCATTCATCTACTGAGGGGCATCTAGGTTGGTTCCACAGTTTAGCTATTATGAATTGTGCTGCTACAAACATTGATGTGGCTGTGTCCCTGTAGTATGCTGTTTTTAAGTCCTTTTTATATTGGAACAATACGAAGAAGATTACCATGGCCTCAGCCAATGATGTTCATTTTTTTTTTTAAGAAATGCTTTTCCATTCCCTTCTTTTTCTTTCTTTTCTGCACCAAGCTATATCACACCTGATAATAAAAGTTAGATAACTTTCTTATTTCCAAAATATTTCCCCAAATATATCTTTAAATTTTTTTTAGCTGCACAGTTTTCCAAGATGACGTTTATACAGCTACTTCTCTGCTCCATAACCACAGTGACTTACCATCTAAAGCTTGCTCCTTGGTCTTCAAAGCTTCAGGGACCCAGCTTCCTGTCAACTGCTCAAACTTGCCATTTATAGCCAAAATATTAGTCAATATTTCTTTCTCTTGGTCAATACCAAGGAAAGTAACTTTTTACATTATTCTTCAAGAAGTTTGGTGCCTTTGGTAAGGAGCACCTATATAGGGCATTTCTCAACTATTTGGAAAAACAATAACAAAATCCACTGCTTGGGGAAGGCAGAGTGTAATCATTGCTAGTTTGGAATGCTTATTGAGGTTACCTGTTAGATTGAAAAAAAAAAAAAAAAGTAGGTAAAGGAATTTAACATGGCCTAGCAATTACTTCAGGGGATACAACCTCACTTCTTTTTTTAAAAGATCAGTAGAAAAATACACTAAGGAGTTACGTTGTAGAGATCGTGAGAAAAAAAAACACAAGAAAGTGAAAACACAACTGAGCTAAGGGGACGGAACTGACAAAACTGAAGCTCAGATCAAACAGCTTCACACAGGGAGTGAAGCTGTGCCCGTAACGTGAAGATGATGCACTCTGTCACACTCTGGTGGATGTCTCAAAGTATGGTTGTAAGTGCTAATGGTGATACATACGGAGAAAAGCAGAATTGGTATGTTCCATGAGATGGGACCGCAAACAGGCACATGCATTAGATGCAGAGAGGTGTTCCTCAGGTGCCCTGAAGGAAGGACTTGCTCCCCAGATTTTGGTGCCTTGGGGGCTTCCTCAGCTGCAGAGAGCTCCCCAGCTCAAAGTCTCCCTCTTGGGACAGCTCACATCTGGTGACCCATTGTGATGTAGGTAGAGAGGCCTGATTGTGCCGGTTTCACCGAGGATGACTCTGGTGGGCTATGTTCACTCCAGAGCTCCCTGTAGGGTCAGTGGCATCTTTGTTAGGACTGTATCACAGTTTAATTTCTTCCCCTGCTCAATCTGGCTTCTTTCTCTGCTTTCATAGATGCGGATGTCTAGTTAACATTTTGTCCCCACAAAGTCCGACTCAGCATCTGCTCTGGGAGAACTCACCCTGTAACCTCATGCTTTCTAGTGAGTGGATACTGCAAGAAGGCGTGTTGATGAGTTCATCTACATCCTTACAGGGTTATGCATCTAGTTGAATATTAACCTTTTTCTTGAAAGATATTTCATTGGGAAAATTGGGTATCACCTTACAAGCAAGGTCATTTTTAATCGGCATGCACTCAGCTTTCCTGTTACTATTGCACTCAGGCCTGGCTCACTCAGCATCCCTCCCACCCTTGGCCCCTCCCCCTCTAGCTAGTTCCTGCTCTTGGGTTCTGGCTCACATAGTCCCCTTCACAGTAAATGCCCTTTCATCTGCTCACTTGTATATCTAGATCCTTCTCATTCTTCAGGGTCTGGCTTATATAGCCCTCCCTTTTGTTAAATTATTTTATTCTAACAGTATGCCTCAGTTAAGCACAGCTATTCTCTAATTGTCTTATATAAATCAATGCTATATTCATATCTTCCAGTCTTAGTGAAATACTTGATGAGCATAAGATAGTGACCTGTAAAACACAAGTCAGTTGAGTCAAATACATACTTGATGACAATATAGAAAATATTAGGAAACGTTCAGAAAAGTTTAAAGAGAGAAGACGGCCAATACCAGTGACTCATGGTGAAGGTTGCTTTAGGGGAGCCCGTCTCAACCCTGGCTGCACATTGGAATCATCTGGGGAGCTTACAACACACTGACGCCTGGGTCTCACCCTGGAGACGCTGATGTCATTGGTCTGGGGTGGGGCCCAGGCACTGGGACATTTAAAATTCCCCATGTGATTCTAATTGTAGCCAAAGCTGGAATCCCTGCTTTAGAGGAATAGGGATGCTAGTGTTTGAAAGGGTTTTTTTTTCTTCTATAGTCTGGGCTTCCTTTATTGGATGTGTCTGCCAGACCAGGAATTGCTCTGGGAATTCTCAACTGCAGTTATGTAAATGATGGGGTCACTCTGTGCTGTTCACCTGGGAGCCTGAGCCTCTAACTCCAGGTAGGGTTGGAGGACCACCAGGATTGAAACTCAGAGCAGAGTATAAATGTGGAAAGCCAGGCTCGATCCAGCTCCTAATCATGGCACACAAGGCGGGTGGTGGAAGCATCACAGCGTGAGAAACACTGAGCCGGATTAGGTTAGTTTATCTTGGCTCACAGTTCCAGAGGTTTTAGTTTATGGTCAGCCAGCCCTTGCTTTGGGCCCAAGGGGAGGCAGAAAATCATGGCAAAAGGGGTGGTAGAGGGAAGCCGCTCAGAACATGGAGGCCAGGAAACAGAGCCAGGGGACAGGGCACAGGGAAGATGAAGCCTTGCAGGGTACTCCCTCAGTGACCCACCTCCTCCAACCATGCCCCACCTGCCCCTCAGTTGCCACCCAGTCCATTCAAAGTAGGACGAACTAAATAGATTGTGGTGCTCATGATTCAATAATTTTACCTCCAAACATCCCTGTAGCACAGGCCTTTGGGAGGAATACCTCATATTTAAGTCATAACTCTGGATTAAGGCTTAAATTGGGATCCTCAGTTGGTGGAGATCTGTCAATCTCTGCCCACCCCTGATGCATTAAGAAGCAGAAAAAAACAAAAACAAGCAAACAGAAGTGTGATTTTATTTATGTAGATGACACATGGTGTCAGAAATGGTTCTTTTCCTTTTTGTTTTGGATTAAATAAAGAATGAATGAAATCAGAAATGGAGGCCCTGAGGGATTAGGCTAATGACCCACATGCATATGAGGCTGGGACAGGTGAGGTTACCCTTCCAGTGTTCCTTGAGTGCTAAGCTGGATGAGGGGAGAGAGGGGAGCTACACCAAACTGCCGACACCAGCAGTGACCTTCTAGTTGTGATGGTCCACGTTGCTCCACCACTGAACAGGCTGGCAACCTGCCCCATCAAGGGACAGTTTATAGCTCAAGTCTGTCTCCTGCTGGGTTGGCTTGTTACCTTAGCAGAAAGATTTAATTGTAAGCTGTCCTCACTTTGAAAAGTCAACAGACCAAATAGCCTCATGTTTTTGTGATGAGTAGATGTTCTGGGTCACCAGCCCTGTTCTTTCCTTCTCCATTCCTAAGCTCACATAGGGGCTGTCATTTCAGAGTGAACACACATCTTCTGGGTCCCCACAAGTGGTGGACTCCTCACTCTATTCTGGTGTAGTGCTGATGCATCAACTCACTAATTAGCTCCTTAATTCATTTGTTCAACAGATAATTTTATTAGCTACTGTTTTCTGGGAACAGTACTTGCCCTTGTCTACCTAAAACAGAGTACAACACATAGTACATGTTAATTAAAAGAAGAAACTCTATTACCTCATCAAAAGAGAAGTCTAATTTATTAACCTCAGTAAGATCCTTATTAGCGATGTTCTGGCTAGGACATTTTAAAAAGAAGATAAAAATTTGACTTGTCTATAAATCCAATCATTCTGAAGACAACTTATTTTCCTCTCTACAGAAGGTGACATCAGCCTGAATCTGATACTGGTAGCTTTGGAAGAGATGTGTCATAGTCCTTCTGACTCTTTCCATCACAGCTTATGCCATGGTGTGATAACCAGGCTGAATGTGACCAACTAGCAGTCCAAGCACATTAGAACTGTGTACGAATTAACATAAATATGTCTACCTCGGGCACTGGAGTTGATGATACAGCAAGAGCCTAAGGAACAAAAGTGTGTGTGTGTGTGTGTGTGTGTGTGTGTGAATTACTTAAAGGAGTGAAAGAGAAAAGCAAGGATCTTTTTTTTTTTTTTTTTTTTTTTTTTTACTAGCTACTCATGATATTACAATGATCTTGGCAATTCATACATTTGAATCATTGGGGTATAATTTCTCATTTTTCTAATTGTACAGATTGCAGAATCATACTGGTAAGCAAGGATCTTGGCTACTAACCAAAGGCTCATTTCTGAGTAGCTTATGCCAAAAATGGAATGCATTGGCAACATATTGGATTGCTCATGGAATTGACAGGAAAGTTGCAGAACAAATATAAAAATGGGTAACCAGGAAAGGCAGGGCAGGGGAGCCAGTGAGGATCACATGACAGACGAGTAATCAAATCAGCAGATTGCTATGAGTACTGCCTGTTAGGGCTGATTCTTGTCAGCAGCATCACCATCATGACACTAGTCACATCGGTGTCCAAAGTACCAATTAGGAGCGTTCAGCTGGCCCAGCCCAGATCATATATCCACACTGCAGTTTCCAAGGGATGAAGAAAAGTATAATTTGGCAACTTCCATCTCTCATATTAGGAAGTGGGTCCCTGCTTCTCACCAAGATGCATTTTCTTGGTGGTTTATTCCCCAACAAGAGGGCAGGGGTGCTGGGTAGCCCAACACATGGCTACAGACAGACATGTCCTTCAAGGGACATAGTGATAATATGGATAAGGCATGCTGATCTGTACTCTGCCATTCTGTGCCCCTTCACTATGATAAGAGCCTGTGGAAGTTTAGGTACTCTTGCAGTTTACCTGTCATTCTGTATAGGAAGAAGTTAGACTTCCAAACAAAATGGTGTACAAGTCTGAACTCTGTTGTTGTTACCAGAAACCCAATATAAATTACCATAAACTAAAAAAAAAATTTTAAGACTACGGCGATTTGTCAATAATCTCAACAATCTGGGTAAAAAAAAAAAAAAGAATATGAGGGAGGAGTGTTTCATGGAATCCAACGGAATCTAGGCTTAGGCTTTAAGAATGATACCAATCCAGAAACTTGAATGCTGTCATGACTCTGCCTGTTATATTGTCATAATTCATAATATTTGTGAAGTACTTATTATGTCTTAGGAATTCTGCTTTTTTGCTTGGTCCATTGCTTGCTTGCTTTCTTGGATAGCAACTCTGCAATCTGAATGAAAAATCATTCATTCTACAGATGAAGATTCCTTGAGTAATTAAGGAATATTGTCAAATGCCACCCAGCTAGGAAGCAAGAGAACAGGTGTGAACCCAGATCCTGCCCCAGTGACTCTCACCAGATCATGTTCTTGCCTTGGTGCAGATCATTTTCCTCTCCCTCTGTTCCACAGACCATACATTTCATATATGCCATCCATCAGCTCAAGGAGAGATCACTCTTTTCTGAGAGATCACTCTTTTCTGTACGCAAGGTCTAGTCTCTCCCAGAAAGGACTGTGGTTGGCCCCTTGGGTTTGGTGCCAGGGGATCATGCACATTGGCTATGTTGTACCAAGCGGGTGAGGTGGATGAGAGCAGGAGCTTCAGAAGTAGGGCAGCCATTTTCATGTAGTGAGGGTTGCTGGGAAGCCAGACAACTGTTAACAACAAATTTCAGCATTTCCTCCCACAGGACTTTTCCTTTCCCCTTTACTTTCCAACAATTAAGAAATAAATTTAATTTTCTAAGGCAGTGACTAACTCGTTCCATGTGTCTGGGAGCATTCACTTCTCTGCTGTCTTTAATAGAACTTTCTTCTTTCACTATCATTAAAAATTTTGAATTCAGTTTTATGCTGTGCTTTTTCTTTTTGGTACTCTGTTTTGGATAATTTATGTAAGTGAAGAATAAATCATAAATAGAAAAGAAAGAAGACTACAGTTTGCTATTCAACATGGTAGCCACTAGCCATTAAAAAAACTATTTAAATTTAATTAATTAAAATTAGAAATTCAGTTCCTCAGTCACACTAGCCATGGTTTAGTCCTCAATAGCACAACATAGTTCTATACCATAGAATATTCCCTTACTGCAGAATGTTTAACTGGACAGTGCTGTGGCAGAGAGTTCAAACGGTGGCCTGAACTGTCTCTGAAATAATGAGCTCTCCAATGGCACTAGCATGATGATCTAGAAAGACCTTCTTGCTCCCAGGGGCTATGGATCCCAGCTTTCTTTTTCCCCCACGGTTTCCTCTGATGACTTCCTGACAGGCTCCCATATTTGTTTTTTCAAAACCAATATTTACCTCGCACACTTGAGTTTTCTCTTTGCTACTTTACAAAAGGCATACAACTGTAATAGGAATTTCTCAGACTGGGGAGGGAACATTTATTATTGATGCTGAAAATTTTATGCACTTGCTTAATTATAGGTAGGACTGAAGAAATGTGTGAACTGGAAATGCAGATTTTAACCAAATGAAAAGGTTAAATGTAAAAATGCTTCAAGATACCCCAGAATTCTCCATGGTGGGGAAATTTCTCTCTTTTTCTTATAACTGTCCAAGAAAGACAGAATATTATTGAATAGAAGCTGCTGTGAATCTTTAACATTACTTTGTCCTTATCAGAACAGAACTTATTCCAATACAGTGCCAAGCCAAAATTCAGTTACTGCAACCCCTTGTCTGTTGGGGAAGTGTGTATGTGGAGGGTCATGATCCTGCTTGAAAGGTTTACAGCTGTTACTATTTGCAATGAATTCTATCCTGTAGTGGGAGGGAAAGTGTCATGTTTTGGAGCAGATAAGTGGTGAGGGAGAGAACCCTTGAAGACTTGTCAGAGGTCTTGTGAGAGTGGGAGTTTCTCACTTCTCCTTGGCAGTGTGCTAGAGAGGTGGCACCACATCCCCAAGGGTGACTCTAGATCGAACCCCAGATGCAGGAAGTTCCAGCACACCAATGATTCTCATGCCCCAAGACTAGTTACAAAAGCAACAGGGTTTTTAGGCCTAAAGGTAACTAGGGGGCCTGAGACAATGTGGCCTGTGGGCTGCAGAACCTGGAACTCTGACCCAACCTAGGAGATGGAGGAGGTACACAATAATGATGATGATTCAACTGCTTACCAGTTCAATGGACGGGGTACTTGAGGTCACATGTAACTTGATATAAAAGATTCTAAAAATATACATTTCCTGTGCATCTGAACTTAAGAACTAGAATTCTTGGTTGCTGCAGATGGATATACTAATATCAACACAAAACCTGAGGGGCAAGTAAGGGTCATGCCTGTGTGACTGGTGCGGGACACAGATGGCATTCTGGCAGCAGTGGCCCAGGACTGAAGAGTTGTCTTCCACACGCTGAAATTTTGACACTAGGCTTATTTTGGGGAGTCTTTTGTGGAGAAGCCGCATCAATTGACAGTCCCATCAGGTGCAAGAGTTAGCTTAGTTTTGTTCTGACAATCCTTTAGTTAGAAGAGCATTTGACGTAGCAATTGATTCAATTACATGTGAATTTGGTAAAATGGTAGATTTTTTTTTATTGGTCTTAAAAAACAAAACAAAACAAAACAAACAAACAAAAAAACACACCATGATTTCTTTGCTGAAATCAAGCAGATGCTTCCTGGGACCTGCATGTAAGTGATTGGAGGGATTGACTAACTCTCTGTTTCCTTTGTGAAACATATACTCTGATGCCCAAAGCTCATTGAGAGCTTGGAGATGGTAGGACAGGAGGCTGATCTTTAGCATGCTTGCATTGTGTGGTTTGCTTCTTTCCTGACTGCTAATTCTATCTGATCACATTTCAAAAATTACACAATTGAACAAATATTATTAAAACCAATGATGTACAAAGACACCAAGAAAGGACATGTTTCATGTGAAAATAAGCATAATGCTTTGAAAAGACTCAATGAAGAAAAGTCGCTTTTAAAGTGATGTTAAATTATATTTTAGTGGTTACAGAACAGAATCTCTGGGATTCTTGAGTCAAGATCCTTTGTACTGTTTTTACATGCTCATTTCACTAAGGAAACCCAAATGAGACAACAGTGATGCAGTATGTATGCGGTTTGCAAAGAAAGGGAACAATACAGCACTCTAATTAGTAAATTATAATCAAGAAAAGGCACTGACCAAATAAAAGGACTGCTGAATAAATATACATTTTACATCCCTGTTGCAATAAAATGTTTTTGTACATTTTTGTTGTTTGTAAGATTCTTCGTTTCAATGACTGGATGCGTGCCCTCTACTGGTCAGAAGAGAGAGGTGCCACGGCAGGGATCACGTAGAGGCCCCACCCACACTTTAGTTGCAGAGGCTTTTTTTTTTTTTTCCCCAGTTGGAGTCTGTAGATTTCCGGTGACCGTGTTGACTGAATACAGAGTTGTGGTCAAATCAACAGAATGAAGCGATCTTATGTCTAAAGCATTTTCATCTATTTACAATAAGAATGCTTTGTGATTTAGGGCAACTTAAACCTAAGAGGTGAGGAACAATCCCCTGCCCGTTTTATTTCCTTTTAGTGACACATTACAATAGATGTTGATTTAAAGACAACGCCTTTCAAAGGGAACAGCTGCTGTTTGGTACCGCTATTCAGAATGGCCACGTGAAATAACGATTCTGCCTGTGGGAAGGTCTGATCGTCCAATGAATCAAAAAAACTAGCGTGCAGCAGAGAAAGCTCTTCCCCACCCTCCCGGATACTTTTTGCAAAGGAGGAAGAGCATCCTACCGGGTGATCCGAGACTGCGGGAGACCTGGCGAGATGGCGGCGGGCTCCTCCCACCTCTGCGGCAGCGTCACAATCAATAATGCAGAGCTCTGCGGCAGAGCGGGTACTTCCTTTCTTTACAAGGCCACAGTGCTCGGAGGCTGGAACATTGACCCACCGCGCCATCTAGCGTTCATCAGGCTTCAATACAGGCTGCACCTGGAAAATCAGGGACCCGTCCAGGAGAGATTGTAAATGGGGTGACCTGTAGCTTTCAATAGGAGATCTCATTTAAAATGACAAAGGAAAAATAAATGGAGTTTTTACTTATTTTCCTGTCCGATTAATAATTTTGAAGCTAGAAACTCCGAGTGCCAATCATGTACAGTAAATAGATTTATCAAGCTCTGTGTCACGTTGTGGCTATGAAAAAATCTTTGTCTACTTCACATGATCTAGGCTAATAGGAAAAAAAATCTACATAAGCAGTTACATTTGAATTTCGAGTTAACAATAATTTTTTAGTCTAAGTATTCTCCACATATACTGAAATATTTAACTGGGTATCCTAGAATGATTACCATTTTTATTAGCTAATTCTGGCAGTCTTCCATATAAACAGATGATTGCAGTACAGGCTTTGCAAGGGCGGGTGGCAGTGCGCGAATTGCTTGGAGTACTTTGTTCTGGTGCTGGTTAGGAAGACTCCTCTGGAGATTAGTCACCTATATGAAAGCTCATCAGATAGTGGGCTGGGTTCTTCTGTGGCATAAGCAAAGGCAAGAGGCTGGGGGGCTCACAGGATAGCTGTTCTGTGCTGCTGGAGCACACCAGGGGGAGACGGAGGGTGAAGGCAAGGTTGCTGTGTCATGGAACTGTGCTTCTACTGTGCTTCCCACAAGCTGGATTTTATCCTCGTATGCAGAGGGGACTGAACAAAAAGCTTTCCATAGGAGAGTGACATGACCCAATTTGTGTTTTAGAAAGACAAATTGGCTAGCAGTGTTGAGGAGAGATGGGAGGAATTAGGAAACCTGGAGGCAGAGAGCTAGAGAAGATTGTGGGATGGCAGTGATCTCATAAAAGAGGCAGTTTGGATGTGAACTGGGGTCCTCTGAGTATAAGTCCAGCATACCTGTCACTGCCAAGGGACCTCCTCATCTAGTTGGGTTATGATTCACATGTGCACCCATTTTTAAAATCAGAAATGGCACACCACACTCTGCATGCTTTTTTCCTTCCCTGAAACATTAGCTCCACCCACATTTAGAAATACTGAAAATACTTTGTCCTCCTTTTCTCTCCCTTTCTGCTTTTCATGTGGCTGTCCTCAGTGCCTGCATCTAATTAACTCAGCCCACTTTCCCACTCAGAGCTCCTTCTGCAAACCAGACTGACAGGGCCAAGTGACAAAGTGAATTATATTGTTCTTAGATATTTGGCCTTGTTTTCCTTGGGCCACAGCCTGACTTTTTTGTGCCCTTGGAATGAGGGCACCTGCTTATTTTCAAGAGACTCTTATCCAAGGCCCACCCAGATGGCAGAGCATTTTGTGATTGTCAGGGGCTGCTCGTTCTTGGACTTGGTTCACTAAAATCTGGACAGAAGGCCAAGCAGACCTTGATAACTCTTCCATCCTCCCTCCATGGTGGGGGGCATTGGCAGCACCTTAGAGAATGCACAGGTGTTGGTTAATAAGCTTTGCATACAGGTTAATGAAGGAAGAAAAGAGAACCAACCTACTGTTTCATGCATGCATTACTGGAATCATTTTGGGATGTTGAGACTAAAGTAAAAAAAGGGGGGCGGATTCATTTAACAGAAGGACATATGGAAAAAAGGTGAGAAATACAGTAATTAGTAATAGCAAATGGACACAAAAGGTTGCAGTAGATAAATGCATATAAAATTATAGACATGCTTAGCTTTGGTTCTTATAATGTGGTTTTAAAAAGAGTCATTTAAAGCACCTGTTTCTATTGAGCACCTACCACGTGAATTTTCTTCATCGCTCCTGGGGCTGCTGTAGCAACCTGGCTGGAAGAGTGGCTGGATAATTAGAGATCTAGTTGCAGGCAGTGCCAGAAGTGAACAGAGAGCCAAGAGGAGTGGTGCAGGTGCTCCAGCATTGGTTTTGGTCCTGAGGGCTGTCGATTATCAGGTGACAGCATACACTCAAAGAGAATGATGATCTTGTGAGTCATATGGTATTCGTAGCACACATGAATGTGACTGCACAAATTCATTTTCTTTAATTCAAATGGAACCTGGCTCTGAACACTCCTCCTCCTCCCATCTGGAGATGGATTGATTCTAATGAAACCTTAGTGAGCTCTTCCTCATCCTTAATACTATACACCACCACCTCCAGTGGAGGTTAAACAACAATCCAGGAGGCCTGGGAGGTGCCTCACAAGAGGCCAGGCCTCTCATCTTCAGATTCTGAGTTTTCTGCCAATACTCATATTGCCCACATCTACAGAGACACTTAAGGTTGTGCATCCTCACAAATTTCCCTGGGAGCTTAGCTGAAGAACAGTACTGGGTGAATACAGGTACTGAGTGTCTGCTGGGGGCATCATGGAGCATCAAGTCCCTCTGGGCTCTGACCACCTTCCTGGGTTGCATCAAAGGGGCCTAAGTACCCCGTCCTCACCCAGCCCATGGGCTTCTCTCCCTGCCTCACCTCTTCAGTGAGTTCAAGACAGGACAAAGCATTCTAGTAACTTCTACTTTCTGCTTGGAGGATGGAGTGACAAGAAAGAGAAAGGACCCCACTAACTTCCTGAAATCCAAGAGTGGAGCAGTGAGGAGGAAAAATATTGAGGACTCAATGCAAATTAATACCTTTTTTTTGTAGTTGTAGATGGACAGAATGTTTTCATTTTATTTGTTTATTTTTATGTGGTGCTGAGGATCGAACCTAGTGCCTCACGCATGCTAGGCAAGCGCTCTGCCACTGAGCTACAGCCCAGCCCTGCAAATTAATATCTTAATAAATGATCCTGCTACAGATCTTATTAATTTATGGGCCCTGCAGAGAGGCAGCAGAGCACTGTGGGGATGGAATGCTTGGAATCTTGACTCTGCCCTGTCGTGACACAGGACTAAACCAACCCATCAGGGTCACTCCAGGAGAACTGGGCTTGCACAAAATAATGACACATAGAGAAATACCTTTTTCTTTGGGTTCAGTGACCACTCCTCAGCCGCAGCTCCCACAAGGGGGTCAAGGCAGGCAAGAAAGAGAAGGAGCATGTCTCAAACCCAGGTTTTAGTAATGGGGTAAGCAAATCCACGAACATTCTATCCAAAAAAAGGGCAAAGGGTAGGTAGGGTCACAACAAACAAGTGGATGTAATTCAACCCCAATGGGTGACACCTACACTTAATTGCATTGCAATGGGTGCAATACCAGTTCAGTACCTCTTTAATCAGAACCTAAAGTGTTTACTATAGCTCCTGTCCAGAGCGGCTCCCAACACTGCCCCTTACTGTCCACACCACCGTGCCCCAGTTTCCTCATAAGTAAAACAATGATGATAATGATAGTACCTATCCTGTTCTGTTACTGTGAGTTTCAAGTGATAATCCACAGCACTGAATATAATAGTATCAAGACAGGGGGGTGATTTATTAGATGTCAGTTGTTATTGAATTTCTGCTTTCTCTGATGCCCACATCAACCCTCCTTCCTTTCAAAATGTCACTAAGCCAACAATGGCTCTCTCTATTGATACCTCCCTGTCCACAACCAACAAGATAGAAAGAGAAGGAAAGAGGGAATGAGGAAGGGAAGACTCATCCTGCATGAACCTTGCTGAGCTGGAGTGTGGTTCTCACCTTTACCTCCCTAAATGGCTGCTCTGGGTAGAAGAGAGAATGTTCTATCGGGGATGATGTTTCCTTGTCTGTCTGTCTGTCTGTCATTCCTCATGCCCCTTTGGTTTCTCTATTATTAGACTTTGTTCAATTTTTAATGATGGATATTTTGTGTGTTTGTTTATTCAATGTCTCCTCTCCCAGCAGATTATATAGCTCTAGAGGGCAGGGATTAAGTGTGTTTTATTGACCAAGTACAATGATTTGGCTTTAACTTTTTAATCTATTAAATGAGGATGGTAATACCACTTTTGTCTACTTCACTGAGCTGTGAAATTAAAAAAGATAATACATGGGAAATGTCCTTGTAAATCATAAAATGTGATGCAAATATTAGTTATGCTTAGTGCCATGTCTGTTTGAATGTACATCACTTGCTGAATACTTGGGTGGTGAGCTCCAGGACACATGAGCATTTTGTTAGATGTGATAATAGAGGAGAGTGCTTAGAAAAGGATGCATGTCTTGACAGCCTTTATTGTGTGACATCACAGATGGCACCAGGACCTCTAAAAATAACCATATTCACTTAGTTCACTCATAGGTTTGAAGTTTTTAAACAGAAGCACCCAGGGAGTAACCCAGAGCAGACAGATTCCACATACTGGGGGAATTTTCACAAATCAGTTCTCAAGCACGATGTTCCTGTTCTACCAAGAGGCAAGGGTGATCAATATGACACCTTCCACTGCTTCCATAGTAGTGGGGTTGCAGAGGGAGGCCAGACTGTTCCAGAAAGTGACTTATGCCACCAGCATTCACAGACACAAATGGGAGAAGGATGAATCTCCTTAAATCCAAATATCACATGAATATTTGCAGCAATGTTTTGAACAGGGAGAGTTGGAGCCGGAGGAATATGGTCAATGAACTGCTATGGTTTGGATAAGAGTCTCCTCAAATCAAAAAGCTTGGTCTGAAACCTGTGGCGGTATTGGAACCTTTGTGTGGTGGAGCCTTTTGGAAGGAAATTAGGTCACAGGGGGCATGCACTTGAAGGGCATATGGGGACTCTAGCACCTCCCTCTTTGCTCCCTGGCTGCCATGAGGCGAGCAGCTTCCTTAACTACTGACTCTCATCGTGCTGTGCTGCCTCACTGCGGGCCCAAACAACATGACCCACCAACTATGGACTGAAGCCTCTGAAATTGTCATCCAAAACAAATCTTTCTTCTTTCTATGTCTGTTTATCTCAGGCATTTGTTACAGTCATAGGAAGCTGACTAACACATGAATGTACTAGATGTGGAATGTAACTACTCTGCCTTTGACACATAAATCAGGAAATAAGAAATTATCTATTCTGATGGCCCATGTGGGTCATGAATCACTGAGGTTGGGAACCCAAAGACCAAATGGTGATAAAGCAGGAGGATAAAGAGAGAAGGATCAGATTGAACCAAAACCAGAAACATGTTTCTTTACTAAAGCCGTTCTTGGGTTTTGTCCTATCTCTTAGGGAATAGGATAAGGTGTTATTACTATAATTGTACTGGATATTCCTTATTGTCCTATGTGCATACAATTATGGCTTAACGAACTATAGTTTGCATGTTTTATGATGTCTCTGGTTCTCCAAAGGCCCCAGGTTCTGTGGTAGTAGGAGAAACTAGTTTTTCCCAGACTCTCAGCTCAGGCCTGAGTGAGGCCTTACTTGATGTGTCTTTATATAGCTGTGACTCTGTGTTCACAGACGTGAGCAATAATCCAGGATAAGTAGGGTAACAGGACAAGGCAGGACAGGAAATGGTCCAGTAGGAAAAGAAATAGGCCCCAGGAATGCACAGGAAAGTGAATTTCACATTTGACCCACAGAAAGTCAGCTCCATTGCAGATGTAGGATCTGCAGAGACCAGGGCTGAGAAGTTGGGATGAGCAAAAGTCATACATGACCACATTGGAGGGGATGGAATGGTGGCTTTACATGTTAGAGGGGTGTGAAGGAGAAAGGAGAAAAACTTGTAATAAGTTTTTAAAACAAAACTTTAATCCAAATGACTGTTACTAGCACAAATGTTTGATCATAGGCTTGGAAAGATTGGAGTTAGCTTTACTTTTATTTGCCATGGAATTGTGGCCACAGAAAGTAGCTTTTCTCAGGCTGGGTTTTTCCTTTCCAATCATGGTCCACCTGGTGTGAGGAATGTGTTTAATGGAGAGCATGTGGAAACGTCCGAAAGTCAACAGCTGGCGAATCAGAAATGGCCTTTTAGAAATTGGTTGTTGATGGGAAGTGAGAAACCCATCAACAGGGCCAGGCTGTGATGAGGCAGGAAGCGGAGAGACCAGGCTAGCCCTCTGCTTGAGGGCAAAGGAGGAAGGAAAGCAGCCCAGAGAGGAGCTGGAGCAGGGAAATCACAGAGGAGAGGCAGAGGGCCAGGAATGGAAAGTAATGCCTCCATTTTGCCCAAGGGCAGACTCTGATCTCCGGAAAAGGGAGCACATTTACTTAAAGAAAAGCCATCGCTGGATCTGCCCTTGAATCCCTGGAGGAAAGCCCTGGCTCTCTCCTGACACACTTCATCCTAGCTGTGAAGGTATTTCTGGAAGAGACACATGAAAGTAAGCAGGGTACTGAAAGGAAAGCCAGTGTGGAAGCCAGTGCCCGGAGGTGGAGGCGGCTCCTTCAGAGAAGACAGGGAAGCTTTGTGTGTCCCCAGCATGAGGAGCCCCCACTTTCCCATCTCTCAGGCCAGCTGCATCCCAGCGACATGCAGGGGCTCCTCTGTTCCACTCTTCTCTTCACCGGGCTGGCACAGGTAAATCCTTCCTCTTTCCCTTCCAGAGACTCTAGCCATTTCGAGTTCTTCAGGCTAAAAATAAAAAAGGAAGAAGATGGGGGAAAATTACTAGTGGGAAAATAGGGAGCCATTTTTCTCTCCAAGTAAAGTTCTGTTTGAGTGCATTAGCTTCATGAGAGAAATGTGAAACTCCTCTCCCTTTCAGGTTAAGGCACTGAAGTCTACTTTCGCTATGTTTAAACAGCCCTCAACTTTATATATTTTATCCAAGTTGAACATGCACTGTGACCCTGGGACAACGGCAGAGCTGGCGGCCACAGTGGAGTGAACACTGCCAGGCTGGGGCTCAACTTTCCAGGGTTGTTTGCAAAAAATGTGCAAAGAGCCCCTGGAAAGGTGGATTTTGGCAACAACTTTTTTTCCAGTGAAGCCAGTCCTTGTTTGAAAAGAGTACTTTGGAACAAACATGTACATTTTTAAAATATTCTATTACTTTGTCTTTTCTCAATCCATGTGTTTCTCACGTTTGTGTGTGTGAAAGGGAATCGGCCCATGGAGACTTGGAAATATTTCAAGCAACAGACCAAAGGGAAGTTTAATATGAGCAATTCGTTGTCTTAGTATTTTTTTTAATGAGAAGATTAAAACAAGGTGACTTATTTATTGATTCATTTACATGGTTGAGGTTGTTGGCACAGGAGACAGAGCATTTGAAATCTTCTGGTGATTTAGAAAACATGGAAATGTCTGAGTTAATAACCAATTTGAGCAGTAAGCAGTAGATATATGTTGGAAAGCAAGTTGTTATACTTAGTATTGAGGGATTTAAGACTTTAAAAATATCATGAGGATATTGTCAGTGGCCTGGGTCTTGCCCACTGTCCCATAGGGGAACACTTCCCCAATGGGGGTGAGACACGGATGTCCCTCTCCTATTCCACTTTCTGAGAAAAGGCCTTTCATTATGGACTGAGCTGCTACATGTTCCTAAATAGCAAGTATTCCAATATGGAGAGATGAGTACAGTATACAAAATTAAAAAAAAACACAGAAAGGTGTTAAGCTTATGGTAGTAAGAAAGTATTATTTTGTGCTTCACTTCTTTGCTGTTGTGAATTTTTTAAGAGTCAGATGATATACTTACCATTTATTGAACATCAACTGTGTGCCAAGCACCGTGCTAGGCACTTTACTCATCCTAATCTGCAAAGCAACCTTACCAGGTGCATATTATCAATCCCATTTCACAGAAGAGGATTGAGGCTAGAAGAGCAAATGATAGGAAGTCTTCTACGATAATAGCTTTGCTAAAGCTCAGATCTGTTTTTGAAGTACAACCTTCCTCTTGCATTACCCTGATGACTTGTTGTCTTCAGATTTTGTTTTTGAAAACAATCAAAAAGTGTCTGAAGAAAAATATAAAATTATATCAACTTACATATTTGCTTTCCCAGTCCTTTTCATTTCTTTGATTTCTTCTTGTCTTCCTTCCTTCATTTCTTTCCTTCCTTCCTCCCTTTCTGTCTCTGTGTCTCTGTACTGGGTATTGAACCAGGGACATTATACCTCTGAACTATGTATAAAACTATAATCATTAAAAATATAAAAATATGTAAAATTATTATTAAAATATACATGCATATAAACTATAAATAAAATTATTATATTTTTTTTTAGACAGGGTCTCCCTAAGTTATCCAGGGCTGGCCTCCAACTTGCCATTCTTCTATCTCAATCTCCTTAGTAGCTGGGATTATAGGCCTGCACCACCATGTATTTCTGAAGTTACTATCTATGATAATTTTCTTAATATTTCTTCCTTTAAAAAAATTTTTTTAGTTGCAGATGAACATTTATTTAATAAATTAAATAAATACATTTATTTAATTTATTTTTATAGGGTGCTGAGGATCAAACACAGTGCCATACGTCTGAGGCAAGAGCTCTGCCACTGAGCCACAATCCCAGCCCTTAATATTTCCTGTGAGGCAAGTCTCTTAGAAACTTCTCTCAGTGTTTGTTTATCTGGAAATGTCCTTTAATTTTCCTTCATTTTTGAAAAATAGTTTCACTGGATGTGGAATTCTAGGGTGCTGGGTTGTTTTTTTCTTTTAGGATTGTCTCTGCTGGGCATTTTCTTCTCTACCCTTTCCTTCTTTTGATGAGAATTAGACCTTATTGTTATTCTCCTGCCTGTAATACTCCACTCTTTTCAGGCTACTATAACGATTTTCTCTTTATTCTTGGATTTCAACAGTGTTACCTCCTGACTCAGAGATGATCTATAAGTGCTTCAAGACTGGAAAAATATATAGGCATTCTCAGATGGGCAGTTTGGGGAGTAGGTATTATATTAGGGAGCTACAAGAAGAAAAGCAGAGAGGAGAAACCTGACATAGGTAGTTTAGCAAACAGAAAGGCATAGAAGGCAAGTGTTTTGAGAGGTAGGCACGGGCCAGACCAGACAGCTCCATGCTCAGAAGTTTGGACTGCACATTGTAGACAGTAGGAAACCACCAAGGGGATTTAAAGAGAGGAGTAATATAACCAGATATGTTCTTAAGAGAGATCCCTCCAGCAGCTATGTAGGAAATACACTAGAGAAGTTATTTTGGAGGGAGGAACACTGAATAGGAACAGCATAGTAGTGCATAGTAACAGTGAATTGGGAGAGAAAATAAGCAGGATGAGCCACTGAATGGCTGTGGGAGGTGCAGGAGAAGAAGATGACCTGAATGACTCCTATTTCCTATCTCCAAACTTGGGAGACGTCTGGGGTGAAAGGTGATGAGTTTTGGATCTGAGTTTTTCCTTAGAATATTCAGCCAGAGCTGTTTAGTAGGCAGTCAGCTACGTGGGTCTAGATCTCTGTGGAGAAGTCTAGGCTGGAAATTTAGTTTTGAGGTTATATAGGAAGGAGGCTAAAAGCAAGAGGGCGATGAGATTGCCCAGAGACTGTGTGTAGACAACAGCAGTATATTAAGATCATGAAACACGAACAAGCCTAGATTGAAATCAAACTTAGACTAAGAGGATCCTGCCCAGGAGAGTGAGAAATTGTACCAAGAGATAGGGGAGGACTGGGAGGGCCAGGGGAAATGAAAGCCAAAGGAGAGGAGAGGGATAAGAAGGAAATGTCGAAACTTTATAGAGGGTGGGGGCAGAAAGAGGAGACTGTGAACATAAGGCCACCAACCTAGCAGCTGAATCAATGGTGACCATGGCTGAATCTGTGCAAAACTGAGAAGTAGGAAAAAAAAAAAAGATTTTAGGTTGCAAATGTTTTAGGATTAGGATT
Source organism: Marmota flaviventris (assembly GCF_047511675.1). Lineage (NCBI taxonomy): Eukaryota > Metazoa > Chordata > Mammalia > Rodentia > Sciuridae > Marmota > Marmota flaviventris. The sequence goes on along the minus strand of NC_092503.1, from coordinate 51,645,784 downwards.
TTAGTTTCATTGTTTCTACTCCCTTCTTTACTTTTGGGTTCTTTATTTATCCCTTGATCCTTCTCCAGAAGCCCAACATTGTTCCAGCTTCCTCCCTCATCAAAATCTGTTCTCAGTCTGTGGCTGGAGCTCAGTGGTAGAGCATTTGCCTAGCATGTGTGAGGCACTGGACTCGATCCTTAGCACCACATAAAAATAAATTTAAAAAAATCTATTCTCACATTGTGTGTTCAACTTTTGAAGTTTGGCTGAAGTGTTAATCTTCCTGGGGTACACTTGCTTTACTAGTTATGCAAAAGAAAAGATGAGGGTTTAATGGTGGAGTTACACACTGATACTGCCCAGTGTAGCAGTTTTTGAGGTTTTGGTTTCTGGTTCAGTCTGCCTGCTCCCAGTTCCATCAAATAAACATTGAGAGTTACTTAGGTGAACATTTGCTGGCACTGGGCTAGATGCGGTAATCCCTACAAATGCCTTCAAGTGCCTGAGGTTGGGTAGCTCTATAGTTAGTGGAAGAGATGGGCACTCACATGGATAATTTTAGTTCAAAGACATTTATAAGGCAGGGAGGTGACAGAAAGCTTTCTGGGAGAGGTGGTACCTAAACAGAGTCTTGAAGGATAGCTAAGTTAAGAAAAAAAGTGAGATATGGTTAAGAATATCCTAAGCAGGAGAAATGGCCTCATATATTCAGGGAATTTCAGGCTCTTTGACTTTTTGTAAACTAAGGCATAGAAGAACTACAAGAAATATTGTGCTTAGGAGCTTTCAACTTTCCTGTAAGCCAGTAAGTGACTTTTGGGAGTGAGAGATAGGGAGATATCCAGAATGATTTCCACCTTCCTGGTTTGGGGATCTGAGTGGATGGCAACACCAGTCACTAAAATGGGAATTGCTAGCTAGCCACAGGGCAGTCTGTTGGGGATAGGGCAAAAATGAGGTCCTTGATGCACATTGAAGTGGATATACTCAGGAGCAGTTAATGAGTTGTAAATTTAAGTGGTCTAGGCTGGAGAAGGAGTCTCAGAGATTCAAGAATTTGGTATCAAAGCTGGTTTCCAGTGGGACTTGCACTAGGAAGCAGGGTGAGGATTGAGAGCTCAGGCTTGGGACTTGCTTGCCTGGTTGAAATCTCTCTTCTTGGTATGTGATCTAGTTTAAATAATCATCCTCAGCACCCTTACTTATAAACTGAGATATACAGTTTCTATGGCTACTGTAACAAATCACCACAAATTTGTTGTCTCATAGTTCTGGATATCTAAAGTCAACAAATGGGTCTTGTAGGACCACAATCAAGTGTAGGCCGGACTGCCTTCCTTTTGGAGGCTCTGGGGGTGGGGGGGATTCATTCTTCACATTTTCCATCTTTTAAGGGCTGCCTGCCTTTCTTGGTTCACAATTTCCTTTCAGGAATGACATGACTCTAACTCTACTTCTGTTGTCGCGTCTCCTCTTCTGATTTGCCTGCCTTCCTTTTTGGATGAACTTGATTAGTGATTACATTGGGCCCACATCGGTAATCCAGGATGATACTCGCAGGACTCACTTGATCACATTTGCAAAATCCCCTTTGTTAACTCGCAAGGTAGTGTGCTGGCCACAGCACATGCCTGTAATCCCAGCAACTTGGGAAGCTGAGATAGGAGGATCACAAGTTTGAGGTCAGCATCAGCAATTTAGTGAGGCCTAAAGCAACTTAATAAGACTCTGTATCAAAAAAAAAAAAAAAAAAAAAATGGGCTGGGGATGTGCCTCTAAGTTCAATCCCTAGTCAAAAAAAAAAAAAAGCAAGGTGGACTATTAACAGGTTCCAGGGACTAGAATGTGCACATCTTTGAGGGGATCACTATTTACCTGTCACATGGGATAATAACTACTGTATACTATTGCTATGAAGGTTAAATGAAGGTGAAGTCCCTGACACATAGGATGCATCATGTTCTTACTTTTAATAAACATTTTTCTTTTCTGGAGTCAGCTAGAAAGGTATGAAGTAAAAACCTTGCTCTCATGATGCAGGAATCAAAACATTACATAGGTAATGAGGCAAGTGATAAGATGTGTCTGGAGAAAGGGCAGGGGTAGGGTGCTCTTTTTAGAGAGGGCAGAGGGCCTCACTGAGAAATTTGAGCAGATCTAAATAAAGTGAGCATTGGAGATAGTTAAGGGCAGTGCACGCTTGAAGTACTTAAAGAATGAGGTGGCCACTGTGGCTGACGCGAAGTGGTCAAGGGGTGAGTGGGAGTTGGCGAAAGAAGATAGGGAGTGAGGGCCAAATGGTGTGGGGCCTTGGAGAGCCGTTTGGGAAGCCATGCCCTGTTAGCAAGGAGTGGTGTGATCTGGCATATTTTAAAAGACTCATTTTGAATGCTGAGTGGACAAAGAAAATAGCAAGATGAACTTTTAGGAGGCTCCCAGAATCATCCAAGTGAAAAATAATAGTGGCTTGGATCAAAATAATAGCAAAGGAATGTTATGGTCAGGAGAGGTGTATTTTAAAGTTTTGACCAGTGGGATTTATTGACAAGATTGGATGTAAAACATAAAAGAAGTCAAGAATGACCTTAACTGCAAAGTGTTTTGAAAAAATAGTGAAATGGGCATTTGCTCAAATAGGAAAGTATGTGGAAAAGCAAATTGAGGGGAAAATTGGGAGTATGGTTTGATTGATTAAGTTTGCTTTTCCTGTTAAAAACCTATGTAGAGATATTACATAGGAAGTTTGAGTCTGAATTCGGAAATCTGAATTGAGGAAAAGTACTTCAGAGGTCTTAACCCCTGCTCCAGTGTTTACACATCAGAAGGACAAGAAGAAAGTGGCAAAGGAGATTGAGAAGGAGAAATAAGTGAGAGAGGAGAAATAAAAAAGCAACATCTTGGAAGCCAAGTGAAGAAAGTATTTCCAGAGAGTGAACTGTGTTAAGTGCTAATGATCCTGTAACTCACCACATTGTATTTTACCTCTTTTAGAGAAATCTTCTATTTCTCTAAGATTTCTGAAATTACTTTGAGGAACCATTTCTAACATTGCCTTTATTATCAAATGAAGTTCTGCTGCAGGGCACAGGACACAGGGCCATTAGACACAACTGAAAAAGGGCCCAGAGAAGCAACAGAAGCACATCAGCGTAAACAGTTTTGTCACTGGCCCTGCAAGTGCTCCCGTCAGAAGCCCCGCTGCTCTCCTGGAGTGAGTTTGGTGAGAGACGGCTGTGGATGCTGCAAAATTTGTGCCAAACAACCAGGAGACATCTGTAATGAAGCTGACCTCTGTGACCCGCACAAAGGGCTGTATTGTGACTACTCAGCAGACAGGCCTAGGTACGAGACTGGAGTGTGTGCATGTAAGTGTCCTTTTCTGAACCCACTGGAAAAGGCTGAGTCTAGACAGATTCCCTTCTCCTTAAATTATTAATTTGGAATGATGAGTTTAGTCTGGCTACGTACAAGGTGGGTTTAGTTTTTGTGAACCAGTGGGACTGGCTTCATTGTATTGGACACCATGGGAAATGAGCAGATGCCTATGAATGTTCAGAAATCTGTTATTTTCATTGCATTGAAGCGATCTTGCAGTTCTTTACGGGTAATTGCTTATAATGATAGGAAACAGGAGAACTTATACAGTCTGACTTCTTGACATGCCACATAACAATGGCTTTTGTTAACATTGTCAGAAACTATCTGAATTCAGCCTTTTCTGTAACTAAAAAATAATCCGGCATAACAATATATGATGTAAAAAAAAGGGTACATATCAAGAACTCATACACACTGCTTTAATCTCAGCCTTCCCAAGTACAGTCGAATTTTACTGCAGATTTATAAAAAAGAAAGTGGTGTCACCCCAAAGCACAACCTGACCCTCAGTTTTTTGGGTTGAAACTCTGATTCAGATTATCTACACCTAGAACACATTGGTAATGATCCAGAATGCCAAGTCATTTAGGATAAAAAACAAAATTCCTAAGGGAAGAAAAATAGGTCAGTAGGGCAGTTATTCACTCTATAGAAAAGTTCAAGTGGGAAGGTAATTTACTGCCAGAAGTTAGGTTGAGCATGAAATGAGAGTAAGTCTTTGGAGTCGGACTATGAAGAGACCATCAAGTCTAACAACTGACACCCTTGTTAGCACCATATTGTATTAAGAACGAGAGATCTGGATTTCAATCCTGGTTTTCTAACAGAGTGACTCCTAATCATGTTGATTAATCTCTCTGCGCCTCAGTTACATTACATGTACTTCATAGTTTATAGAGCTGTTTGGGAAGATGAAATAAATGACATAAAACCTAAAACACCTAGCACAGTATCTGGTATGCAGTAGAGTTTCAAAAGTATTTCTTATTTATGGAAATTCTATAGAGAAACCATGACCTATCAAAGACTTTGGCATTCAGAATACTCCTTTCTCCCAAACTGGGCAGGTTATTTCAGTAATCTAATCAACACTTAGCATCCTTTACTGAGCCAGGAATTATGGCCAGTAAGTCAGAATACAACAGAGGAAAAAAGAGATATGGGCCTTCCCCTCACAGAACCAAAGTTTATTGTATCAGATTTTTCTACAAGTAATGTCACCTAAAATGTGATGTCTTCACCAGTAAACATGAGGATGGGAATGGGGATAATGTATAACTGGGGGTCATAAATTATTGCCCAGGGGCCAAATCTAGCTCATAGCTCACTATGACAGTAAACTATGTTTTAATGGAACACAGCTCATTCATTTACATAGAATCTGTGGTTATTACAATGACAGAGTAGTACAGAGACTATATGGCCTGCGAAGGCTAAGATACTTATTGTTTAGCCCTTTAGAGAAAATTTGTTGCTTTCTGACCATAACAGTGATTTTAAAAAAGTTACTGTCTTAGAAATTAATAAGGATCCAAAAAACTTTTGTTTATATGGATTTTATCTACTGATATTTAATGGATTAGGAATTTTAAAAATTTATTTAAACATAACAAACCTGTTGCAAATTAATAGGAATGATATATTTTGATGAAAAAAATATTTTCTATGACAGAAAAATTTAGTGATGAGAGTGGCATGATTTTACATTTTTGTAAATCTCTCTGATATCTAGCTTAATAGAAGAAAGCTAGATTCTCACATCTGCTTCTGCCAAGCTGTTATTTTTCTGCTTGAAATATATAAAGAAAATATGACTTCACATAGATATATAATCAGAAAAGCAAGAAATATTTTAGTAAACACTTCAAATAATTATGAATGTATTTAAAAAATATTATATTAAATGTGGTAAGTGGTAGTCCATTAAAAATTAGCAGCATCATAAAATCTGAAAGTATATTAATAACCTTTCAATTTGGTGACATTAAAATATCCAAGACCCACTTGGAATGGGTCTTTTACTCATGCATAAATTTGTCATTGCATGCATTGGTTTACTGTATTATGTAGATGTTCAAACTAGATTTCATTATATACTATTTTAAAAATCCCACTGATATTACTCTCTTCAGAAAAGTCTACGTATTGGGTAGCAATAGAGCTCAGTGGTAGATGTTTTCCAAAATTGTAATTTTTGCTTTAAAGCTTGAATTCTATAGTTGCAACCAATGTTGTCAATTGTTTTTCTTGAAGCGACAGGATTACTCTGTTCATTTTCAAGAAAATGTCTCCAAAATACCCAAATCTGAATAACCATAGATTATCTGAAAATTATTTCTTCAAGTAAAATTCCCACTAAAAAAATTAGATAGCCCATGCCACAATTTGAATAATAGCATGGTGCTTTTTCTCATGATGGCCAATGTACTTTAGTACACAGAACGGTCCGTGTATACTTCTGATTTTATCATACAGAGTATTAAATAGACATGTACTCAATGGTTAGCATTTAATAAAATTATTAAGTTTACTGTGCTACCAGGGATATATTCTTAGGTATAACTAGCTTTTTTTTTTTTTTTTTTTTCCTAAGCACAAGTGCATGGCAAGGAAAAATACAAGTACATGTACAGTTAGAATCATGATAAGGTACAAGGGGTTTTAGTACCATTGTCCATTGTTTTTGTATGTTCTGTGCAAATAGCAACAACGAAAAACATGTATCACTAATACTATATTTGTTTTCTTTTTTTTTTGGGTACTGGGGATTGGAACCACCAGTGGTACTGAGCTCCATTCCCAGCCGTTTTTTTACATTTTATTTAGAGACAGATCTCACCGAGTTTCTTAGGGCCTCACTAAGTTGCTGAGCCTGTCTTTGAGCTCATGATCTTCTTGCTTCAGCCTCCCAAGCCACTGGGATTACAGGTACACCATACTGTGCCAGCTTGCCATAGTATTTTGAAAATTCTTGATCACAGATTCCCTGAAAACATCTCAGCTATTGCCAAGGGGTAGAACACACTTGGGGAATTATTGATCCAAAAGGCCAAGAATATACTCAAAATGAAGTGAAAATCTCCTCTAATTTTCAATTAGTTACCTTACCATACTATAGTTAAATAAATCATAAATAAATTATGATTTCTTCTGACATTCACTTATCTGATATTCTAAAGAATATATTCTAGCTTACTGTTGGATGTCTGGGGAAATTTCCATCTCACCTGGCATTAAACCTCCCTCTTCAGTTTATAATCATCTCATTGCTTATGATTTTTAAAAATTAATTTCAGTGCTTGACTAGCAAGAGCAAGGCCCTGGGCTTGATCTCTAGTACCTCACAAAACAACAACAAAACCCCCCAAAAACAAAAAAATATTTTCTCCAGAACAGAGTTTTTATTTGTTTTTAATTCTGATAATGTCCCTTTGTGGGTTATAACCTACAATCTGATGAAAATGCTCATTTTAACCTTTAGACAGATGTTCTGTGAAGGCGGTTCCAAAGGGGCCTTAAAAATCTAGAGCTGTTAAAAAAAAATCTAGTTATACTTCATGAAGGAGATAGTTACATCTTATAAGGTGTATAATTGGAAGTCCAACTATCTCAAATTATGGCTTGACAATTTTCTCTTTTCAGACCTTGTAGCTGTTGGATGTGAGTTCAACAGGGTCCATTATCGTAATGGCCAAGTGTTTCAGCCCAACCCCCTGTTTAGCTGCCTCTGTGTGAGTGGGGCAATTGGATGCACTCCTCTGTTCATACCTGAGCTGGCTGACAGCCAGTGCTCTAGAGCTAAAGATGGAAAGAATTCTGATCAGTCCAAGTGCGGCATGGGACCATTACAAAGGCAGCTCTCAACAAGCTTCAAGACGATGCCAGGTGCTTATACATAGAGCTATTTCTCATATATGACTTGGTGGCTTTCTTTCATGTTCCTTTTGTGTATCACAGGTACAGAATGAATGGGTGATCAACGTAAGATGTAGTCTGAGTGTACCATCCCACTCAGTCTTTGCCTCAGGCAGGTGTATTCTGGTAAAAGTATTCCAGTTTAAAAAAGCTATACTAGGTCAGGAAACTCAAATTTTACACCTCTGCTTATTCCAACCTCTCCTAAGGAAAACTAACCAAATATTGTTCTCATGTATCCTGGGAAAACTTCTATTTGTATTGTTTTATTATAGGCAGAAGTTTGGCCATCTGTTTCTCCAAATTTTCAAAGGCAACCTTTCTATATGATATAAACAAATGCAAAACGACTAAGTAAAAAATACTTATGGACTAACATGTTTTGAATTTGTAAATATTATTTCTAAAACTAGAAAAATGAAGTCCTTTTATTCACTCTAAAATTGAAGTTCAACAATTTACCGCTTTCTCTAAATACACACATTTACACATGCCTCCCACAGAGGCTTTTAAAAGTAGCTTACCCATGTATGTAGTTAGAAAAATGAAATGAGCATTTATTACTTGAGTACCTAGATGTTTGCAAGTGCAAACAGAATTCTAGTTTGCTTTCAAGTTATCACCCTTCTTTAAGTGTCAGAGTATTTTCAGGACAGAAATTTCAAAAACACCAGCAAATGAAGCACAGGAGAGGAAGTACTCAAAAGGGGCAACGCTGATGCCAGCTTCTTGAATTTAGCGTGCAGTGAATATTGTCATGGAGATACAGAATATTGGTGTATGTTAAAAACTCTAAGCTTTTTATTATGTGGATATTCAATAAAAACAATAAAAATCAGAGAAAAGAGTTTTAGATATTTAAACCTAACTCTATGAGCTGGCCCTGTGGCACATGCCTGTAATCCCAGGGGCTGTAATCCCTTAGGAGGTTGAGACAGGAAGATCATGAGTTCAAAGCCAGCCATAGCAATTTAGTGAGGCACTTAGCAACTCAGTGAGACCCTGTCTCTAAATAAAATATAAAAAAAAGCTGGGGATGTGGCTCAGTGGTTAAGCACCCCTGGGTTCAATCCTCAATACAAAAAAAATAAAAAATAAAAAAATAAAAAAACAACAACAAAAAAAACTAACTCTATGAAAATAATATACCCAGAGACCCTGATTATGTCAGTTCATTTGAAAAAAATTTATAGATTGTGGTGAGTTTGTATTTACCACACGATTATTTAGCCAACAGCATGACACAATTCATGCTCTAAAATAATAAGCCACATTATTTCCTTTTCTTTATATATTTTGGTGCTAGGTATTGAACCTAGGGCCTTGCATATGCTAAGTGTATACTCTGCCACAGAGCTATACTATCAGTCCCCAAATTATTCCTTTTGCAAAATGTACAGAAACAGTTGGTTTTCTGTACAGAATATGAGTGACTCAGAAGATTCTCAGAACCTCAGAGCAGCAGTCTTCCATAAGGAAAGCCTTTTGCATCAAGTTCAAGTTGGTTTCCTTTGAAGAGTTGGATCAATTTCAGTGGATTCACTTGGAGCCTGATTGGTAGAGCCATCCCCTGGTCATTTTTGGTGGTTAGTGCTTTGCTCTAAAAAATGAGAAAAATCTCCCCAAATGCTCTCTGGTATTTGAGAGTTGGACCTTGTTATATTTCAAGGGAAGTATATGTTCAGTCTCTCTTTTGCTTAGCTGTGGAAATGTATTTATGATCCGTGTAAGAATTTGGCTTTTAAAAATTAACCACGACAAAAACACACACTTTGAGATATATTTGTTATAGTAATATATAGTTTATGGTTGGAATCTAGCTGTTGCTAGCTAGGTCAGTGAGAAGCATGAGATGACATTTAATGCTGTCATGCCTTTCTCAATGCTCATGAACACTAAGCTTTTACTTTATAAATCTCCTCCAGTTTTTCTGCATTTTAATGAATGTTAAATTACTGAACTGCAGCTCATTTAACTTTAATCAGGGTTACTGGTAATGCATAATCTAACCTACTTTTATTTATTGCAGATGTGTGACAAGCTTGTAATCTGCTTCCCGAATTGAGGTCTTTTCTTTCTTTCTTTTCTTTTCTTTTTTTTTTTTGGAGATGGGGTTTCAAACTCATAATCTTCCTGCCTCGGCCTCCTGGTCAGCTGGGATTACAGGTGTGCAACTACCCTACCCAGCTTTACATTGAGGTCTTTAAAACTGCTGTCTACCTTCCAGGTATCTTCATGTTTCTGCTTCCTCTCAGCTCTATGAGCACTGCGAGATCCTACTGTAATAACACTGAAAGCAGTATTATGTTATCACTTTATACAAATATAGCACATACTTCAGAGTGATTGATATTGTCTATCAAGATGGCATTTTTTTTTTCCTGGATCTTTTAAATTTTAAATTGATATTTTAAAGTAACACAGTCTGAACTTTGCTATATTTAACTCAGACTCAAATTACAACCTTCCTCCCAAAGCATCCAATAGAGGATATATATTAATCTTAAGGAAATGCCTTGAGACAATAAACCAACACATAGTTTGCTCAAGTGAACCAAGGACCTGACTCATTCATGAGTCTAACAATCTCCCAGGAATTTACATGGAGATGGAAGAGTCATTTACCTTTTCTTCCTTCTGTTTCTCCTAAGCACTAGTCAGTGGAGGGGCTCTGTCTACTCACTTCAGACCCATTCATGGATCCATTCATTGTTTCCATGGATGATATGAAGTGGCTAGCCCAAGGAGAGAGCACTGTGGGCCTGAAACTATAGGGAATGTGACAAAGAAGCTGAATAAAAGATTACACATTCGCAATGACTTATATAACTTTTATATTTTGGATTTTAATATATCATAAAATTTAACATGATCATACTGTTCTGATTAATATCTTAATTCTCTAATCCTACCAACATTTATTTCAACATCTGTTGGAATAATATCAAGCCTGAGGCAGAATCAAAATGGTATGTATCAATCAGAACATAAGTTTAGATTTAATACTCAGGATAAGCTAGAATGATATAAATGAGTAAAGCTATTCAGTTTTTTAAAGATACAGAATTTTAATTCGTTCTAAGAAATTGGTCTATCATACTTGATTAAAACATAATTTGGGTGGCAAGAAAAAGGGAAATAGAATGAATTAGACCATAAACTTCTTTGATTATGAGTTACATTATTCATAAAGATATTTATTAGCTTAATGATTAAAAATTATCTGTCTACACAAGTTCATAAATATACATACATATGTACTTTCTCTCTGTTTTAGCTTTTAGGAATCTTCCACTTAGTTGGAAAAGAAAATGTCTCGTGCAAGCTACAAAGTGGACTCCCTGCTCCAGAACATGTGGGATAGGAATATCTAACAGGGTCACCAATGAAAATAGCAACTGTAAAATGAGAAAAGAGCAAAGACTATGTTATATTCAGCCATGCAACAGTAATATATCACATACAGTAAAGGTAAAGTTTAATTAGATTTCATTTAATTATAATTCAATATTAAGAAATTCCTAGAAAGTTATAATGTGTGTGTGTTTTGGTGGTAGGGTTTTGTTATAAAAATAAAATCATCTTATTGAAACTCTCAAAAATTAAATTATCTCAGAGGAAAATACTAATCACACTTTGTGGGGTAAAGTTTTACCTAGTAGAGGTAATGCTGACTTCTTGATCCTAGATATTATAATATCTTAATAATGTGGGTCTTGATTAGCCTGATTTGTTGTGGTAACCCTACATAGTGTTCTCTAAGAGTAGATCTTACATTCTTTTTTCTTTTCCATAATAATTTTACATAGTGGAATCAAAGTAATGAATACAGAATTGTGGTTAAACAGATATTAAGACCATCAAGTAAAGAATATCTGATCTTAAGTTATATATCACCAACTTTGAAGTAGACCACACAATTTCCAAAATGCTCTGTACTTACTAGATAGCAAACCTGTCAAAGGACTGTAAGAAAATATTTACTCTAAGATTGTTTTGTTATAACTAGATCTGGTCCCATTTTTTTCAGGAGGGGGTACTGGTCATCCAATCCAGGGATGCTTTACCACTAAGCCACATCCCCAACCCTTTTTTTTTTTTATTTTGAGACAGTCATGCTAAGTTGCTGACGCCGACCTTGAGCTTTGGATCTTCCTGTCTCAGCCTCTGGAATTGCTGGGATTACAGGTGTGTGCCACCACACCTGGCTGGTCCTATTTTTTAAACTAGACAACTGTCTCAAAGGAGTAATTTTTGGAAATTCTGTAAAATTCTTCTGATTACCAACACATTCCCTATCTTATCAGCAAGTTGACAACCCAATTTTAAAGGAATTAAGATATATGCCATAGTCTTTGATATTAAAGAAAATTCCACTTATTGAGGAATTGAGTAAAGAACAGACAGCAAGAAACATTGAAGAGAGTGTCATAATGTGATGGTATGAACAGGGAGGGCAGATTTCTGGTGAGAGGGGGTTTTAAAGGAAGAGAAGAAAGAGTGCTGGAAGTTCCTAAACAGCAACTAATATTAATGCCCAGCAATAATAATTATTTTTTCAGTGCTGGGGTATCAGAAATAATTTTATTATTACAGAGGTGTTATTAAAATGTTTTACATAATATTTTTCTAAATTACTATAATCAACTGTAAAGAATGATTTTTTTAACTTTATGTATCTTTTCAGATTCCTAAAGGAAAAAGATGCCAACCTATCTTCCAACTCTCCAAAGCTGAAAAATTTCTCTTTTCTGGGTGCTTAAGTACTCAGAGTTACAAACCCACTTTTTGTGGAATATGCCTGGATAAAAGATGTTGCATTCCTAATAAGTCTAAAATGATTACCATCCAATTTGATTGCCCAAATGAAGGCTCATTTAAGTGGAAGATGCTCTGGATTACATCTTGTGTATGTCAAAGAAATTGCAGGGAACCTGGAGATATGTTTTCTGAGCTCTTGATTCTGTAAAGCTAAGGTTAGTTGTCATGTCATATAATCAAAAAACTAGAGTGGTTATAAAAGGTTGGCAATACTTTGAGTTTAAAACATAATATTCTCTGGTAACTGCATTGAAGATATCAAAAGTATCTAAAAGAGGTTCTAAAAATATATGTAAAACCTGAAATTGAACTCATTTTTAAAATATATGCTATAATGATATAATTTTGGTACCACACAAGCAGTCCATATATAATAAAAGCATAATTTATAAGGAAATATTTTATTCTACAAAATAATCTGGAACACTTTGCTAATGAGGTGTAAAAAGGCATATTAAATTTTAAAAATTTAATCTATATGTGGCAATATGTAGGCTTCTATCAGATAATCATTATAGGGCAAAAAAGATTCTGTATTCCTGAATAGAAAAATAAGATTAAACTATAAACATATTTATAATTTTTAATGCCCTATACTATCAGTTAAGATTTCTCTTGGGAAAGAGAAAATAAAGCTTCTTTGGCTACTGTTAACAAATGTACTATGTTTAGTATAAACAATGTATTATGTTTAGTATAAATACTATGAAAAACTAAATTTCCAAGATAAAAGACCAAGAATAGTATTACTTTGCAAAGGAAACTTAAAAGCAAACACTAAAGAAAGCACATAACAGATTAGTTTGTCTTGAAAACAAACTGTTCCTACAAATCACTTCCTTAAATGATATGACTAAAAATAATGTTAAAGAATCAAAGTGGAGACTATAGTAACTGGAACAACTTCAACAGACTATTACATAGCCAGTGAAGAAAGTTATCAAGCTTGGTAATGTTTTATTTACTTATATACTGGTGATATGTAAAATAACAAATAGTACTATTTGAAAATATGTACATTTATTACAAAATCAACTGGATTGATAAAAAAGCAATGATACTTAAAAATAATTTAAAACATAGTATAAACAAGTTTTTTATAGAAGAAATACAATCTCTTTAACAGTTATAATAAAGCCTGTCTCTGAAGTTAGTGGATATTACATGGAAATATTTATATTTTATGTTCTTCAATTCCTAGTATATACTTTTAAAGAATCAATTTAAACAATATCAAAATATAAATTATAAATAAGTATAAAAAGTATATCTGTACAAGTTTTTTTTTTTTTTTTTTTTTTTTTTACCAAAGACATGATTATTGGTGTATAAGTATTAGGCAATAAATAAAGCAAAGGCAAACTGTTAAAGAACTCTGTTCTCTCAATTTTATAAACTGCTTATAGTGAAGGTAATAGGATTTACTAATTTCACACACTGGTATCAATGAATTGTGATTAAACAGAAACCACTCTTTTTTAGACAATACTCTGATATGAAAAACAAAGTGAATTTTCTAAATCACAAAAATGCTAAAAAAAAAAAATATGAAATTAGGAAAAAGTGACAATCATATTTCTTGGTTTCTTTTTCACACAGCTACTCTTAGCCTAGGGGAGTCCTCCACAGGCATGCTCTTTGTGGCGTCTAGTTGGTTATACTCCTGGATAAGAGCTGACAAAGATGACACAGCTTCTGTGAAACAGCTCTCCTCCATCCCTTCAACCTGTAGATAGTGATGGAGGTGAGCCTATAAATACAAAAGTGGGTAACAATTACCATTCCAGGGACTTTAATACATATAACTGTCCTATAAGGTAAATACTGTTAAAATTATAGTATGTTCAGCTTCACAACAGAAATGAGAACTTCAGTCAAATATTTTGCCTAAATCCTATACACTCAGGAAATACATCTCATTTAGAGTAAGCTTCTCCACTTCAGTTACAGTCAGTACAACAAAATGGTAGATGAGGTTGGTCCTTATTTGTAACGTGATACACCTAAAAGAGCCACAACAAAGGAAGGTGAATGATTACCTTTTTCTTGTAGAGCCTCATGAATCTCTCTCTCAGTTCCACAAAGGTAGGCTTCACGCATGTGTTATTTGCTAAAGCTAATAATGAATGAGAATGGCCCACAGGCGGTACAGAACACAGGCTGGTCTTCCAGCCTTCTTGATTCCAGGAGACAAAATGTAGAGAAGGTTTTAATCTGAAATTTAAAAAAAAGGTTTTAATCTGAAATACAAAAAAAAAAAGGTAAGAACTGAGATACAAAAATACCACGTGATGGTAGTGCACATTAAATAGAGTCATTACTGATGGTACGATTCTAATTGCTTAGTTTATAATCTAAGTTATCCTTTTAAAAAAAACTATTAACAGTATCATGGGACAATATGATAGGGAGCTAAGAGACATTAATAGGAAGACATTAATTCAGCTTTGATGGTGATTGAAAAAGCTAGAAATATATCCTTTAAGATTAGAAATCTGGGCTGGGAATGTGGCTCAGTGGTAGAGTGCTTGCCTAGCACGTGAGAGGCACTGGGTTCGATCCTCAGCATCACATACAAATACATAAATAAAGATATTCTGTCCATATACAACTAAAAATTATTTAAAAAAAGATTAGAAATCTGAATATAAAAAGAAATGAGGGTATTATAATTTTGTAATTCAATGGAGTAGTTTTTCTAATAATAAACTGTCAAATAGAGTATAAACACAGAAGCTGTGTAGTAATAGTGTTGGTAATAAGAACAATATTAGGTACAATTTTTGAACACTTTCAGAACATGTATCACATAATATTCATAAATAACAACTTTGTACTATTACTACTCTTACATTACACTTAAAGAAAATAAGGTACAGGAAGGCTAAGTAACTTGTTCAAGGTCATACTTGAGGAAGTGACATCGCTATAATTTGAGGAGAGGTTGTTTTAACTACTATGTTACACTGTTCCAAGCAGTACACATAAATTATTTTGAAAAATGGAAACCAAACCTTTCAATATTTCTGCGAAGATCTGAAATCTGTACATTTCCTCTAACCATGAGGGCACAGGCGAGATATAGGCTATGTTTGGGATCTGCTTGAATTAGTTGGTAATCTTTACTAAAGGCATCTGAAAACATCTGATCCAACCTAGAACAATAAAGAGTCATTGTTTATTAAAAAAAAAGTTTTTCAATATGTTATTATAAAATGAGAAGATAGTCATCCATAGGTAAAAAAAAAAATAATACTATACTAAAATTAGAATATATACCATGTATTCTAAATATATAAAATATCTATCATTCTCTCAAAGTAATCTTGATGGTAAATATTAGGAATAATTATGTAACATCTTTTTCATTTGTTTTTTAAATCTTTTTCAGTATATTGGTGATTTTAGGTAATTACAAAATGTTGAGTAGCATTAGCTCAATGTGGTAGTGATTTCTGAAACTTGTATCATTTTTGCTCAGTTGAATATGCTTATCTAATTCAATAGTATCACAACTATTAAAACTAATGGAAGCTATATTAAGACCATTATTTTGTAAAATACATCATAAATAAATTAATTATTAGGAAGAAACTATCAAAGGACAATGTGATGTTCTCCTATGCAAGATTAAACTCTGCAGTAATGTTGCTAAAGAGGAAGACTTTAAACTGAAGTCTTGTGTTTGAAGGATAAAAAAAATATAGGAATGTCTTCAGTTAAAAAGAGGAAGAAAAAAGTAACTGATAGTTTGTATCTAACAATGTACAGATTCTAGGTCCTGAATATGACCCCACTTTAGTTCTTAATTACCATGTAACTCAATACAAATATGATGAGATTACTGAGATTAACTCTAGCCAGACCTTTATGTGCTGAACCTATAGAATAAGTGGGAAGAGTTGCAAAAATCTGTGCTATTTATTTATCTAGTATTTATTATGTATTCCAGGCTCTATTCTAAGCACAAGAGGGCTAGCAGTGAATACAGTATAAAAATTTCCTGGGCTGAGGATGCAGCTTAGTGATAGAATTTTTGCCTAGTAGACACAGAGCCCTGAGTTCCATACATCCCCAGCATCAAAACCAAAACACACCACCCAAAACAAAACAAACTTCTTGCCCTAATGAAGATTATGTTCTATGCTGATTACTCCACAGAAGGAGAGAGGGCAGACTCCTTAAAAGGGCTGGTGAGTTTTGGAAATTTCATCAATCCTTTGTGATTATGTTCAAAATTTTGGAATGCATGTGGTTTGAGCATTTTTTATGAAGTTGACTTATAGACATTACTTTAGAGATTGATACTCAGAAGAAGTTAAGAGCCCCCACACAACAAGCAGGCCGACACATAGGTTATTTTCTTGTAAGATTCAAAAACTAGTGAGGAACTATTATAATTAGTGGGATGTGTGTCCACATTAAAAGTGTAAATTCTACTTATTAAATATACTAATTTAATATGCTGGGCTGATAGTAGTAAACATTCAATGATCAACATGTTTCATACAGTGTATATGGTACATACATGACAAGGCCATTATGATCCCATGCAGAAAAGAAATTCTGCTTGTTAGTTGGCACAACTGGTCAGTTGCTACTGGCTCAAATGAAAGTTTATCAATGTCATTATAATATTTCTGCACCATAGAATCATTTTCTTGCCAGAATCTTAACTATAAAAAGGAATCTTTAGTTTTATTATATATTCCAGGCTCTGGAATCTATACATACTATCTACAGAGTTTGGCAGGACCTTTTTCCTTTCAACTGTAAATGCCACAGTGAACTTTTCAGGCTCATCATCACTGTACATGATAAGATTACCTTAAAACCACAATGTCTGTAAATAAACTGATGTAAACTTTAATTTTAAAACTCCCAAAAGCGTAAAAA
This sequence comes from Marmota flaviventris, assembly GCF_047511675.1. Lineage (NCBI taxonomy): Eukaryota > Metazoa > Chordata > Mammalia > Rodentia > Sciuridae > Marmota > Marmota flaviventris. The sequence continues at coordinate 51,628,792 of NC_092503.1, read as the reverse complement.
TTACACCATTGGATTTAATTTCAAATAGTTTGATATTTTTAAATGATTACTTCTAAACAAGCATTCATCCAATGAAAAAATGGCTGTTATCGACTGTATTTTATACACTTCTCACAAATAAAATGACATAACTACAATTACTATAAACTTTTCTCTTAAATTTTCTTTAAAAGTATGTCAAGTTCTGAAGAAACTGAAATTAAGTTACATCTTACCTCCGAGGAGGAACATTAATGTCTGCCAGTGTATATAGAGGTGTTAGGCTTGACACAAGATAATGAAGTTGTGGAAAAGGAACTAAATTCATGCTGATTTCATTAATGTCCATGTTAAGGGATCCTTCAAACCTTGAAGAGCTAAAAGTTTGACATTAAAACAATGAGAAAACATCTTAAATTTAAAAACATACACTTTTAATATAATTTGACTTATTTGGCAGGCATTTTCTCAAATATTTTGTACACTGTTCTGTTTAGATATAGCTCTTTTTCTGGTATTACTGAAAGTTAGTATCACAAATAATTATGTGTAAGGATTAATTAAAATACAAAATATAGCATCTATAGCAATTCTTATTTCTAGATTACCTAAAGTGTAACTACATACTATTAAACCTGCTCATTATACAAAGTATTTTATTTAAAACAGACTTTAGGTCAATAATTATTATAGAAATTTTAATAATTTTTTTTAATATGCTTGATTCAGTCTACAATTTGCAATACAATAATGTTGAAGAAATCTTTGAGATCAAAGTTATGGAAATCTTTTGGATCAGCTAACAAGGAGCTATATATTAGTAGGTGGTGTAAGAGATTAAAATGTTCTATAGCAAAAAAAATCTTAATTTTGTTTGAACAAATACTTCTCCAGTGCATCTACCATAAAATCATTATCAAATACCCACTAATATTGTAGAAAGCTGCTTCACAGTCATAGGAATTAAAATCTGAGATATCATTCCAAGAGATAAAAATATAAGATGAAAGAATATAATAAAAAAGTTCCCACAACTTATAATAAAATCTAAATCTACAAAAATCTAAAACATCATCAAAAGCATAGTCATGTTTTTAGACAGGGTTACCTTGTTAGGTTAAGCATCAAATTTGCCACAATGTTGTTCATTGCATCAAAGGGCCTCTTGTGCTGCTTTTTAAAAGTCCCAGCACTTGAAGTAATCAGACTCTTGGGCTTCACAGTTTTACCCAACTTTCCAGAATTCACCATGAGGTCAATTTTGCTAATGATGTCAAATAAAGACTTTTGAGAGAAAAATTTGAGAGACTATTAAGAAGAGTGGACACAGATGAGCTACTAGGAAAGAAGAGAAAGAAAAACAATTTAAACTCTTTTTTTCTCTTAGAATGCTTAATACTGAAGAGCACGGTTCATGTAAATGCACGAGCAGGTGTAAGTGTACATAAGCTTTGTTCATAAGTTCCAATGTCATTTCTTACTTGATTATCAATGGGCAACACACAGTCTGCATGCTCATTAAGTTCCTTCATTGCCAAGATGCTATTATAAGGTGAAGTTATGACATCATCCTCACCAGAAGGATAAACTGAAGTCACAAATCTGTATACTTCTGGGAATTCATCTTCAAGCACCTTTAAAAGAAATGTACCAAGTCCAGATCCTGTTCCTGAGGATTAAAATTTCAAAATGAAAATAGCAATGAATGATTTAGAATATAATTGTGAGGAACTTGGAATTTTTGTTTTATTTGTAGAAATAATTTTCAACTTATTTCTGTGTGAGTATGTATTAGCTAATCCAATTTCAGATAAAGGGCACATGGGTAGTTAGACTCAAAGTCCTGAATTACATCTCTGACTGTGACTATGACTTTGGGATAGCTTTCTATATTTCACTTTTTCATATATCTAAACCATTAGATGTCAAGAGAACTGAACAGTGAAAAATTCAACTAAGACAGTATTCAAAGTACGCTTAATATCAAGCAATTTAGAAGGGGAAAAAACCCTATCTTGACAGCATTGGTATAGTATACATACAATCTGAATAATGAAGAAAACTGTCATGCCATTAAGTAACTTAAAAAAATGAGTCAAGCTGGGCGCAGTGGCACAGGCCTGTAATCCCAGCTACTCAGGAGGCCGAGACAGGAAGATCACAAGTTCAAAGCCAGCCTCAGGAAAAAGTGAGGTGCTAAGCAATTCAGTAAGACTCTTTTCTGATGCATAAATTTCATTTATATAAATTCAGATTTTTTTTTTCTTTTGTGGTACTGGAGATTGAACCTAGAGGTGCTCTGCCACTGAGTTAAATTCCAGCCCTTTTTGAGATAGGGTGTCACTAAGTTGCCCAGACTAGCCTTGAACTTCAGATCCTCTTGTTTCAGTCTCCTGAGTTGCTAGGATTACAGGTGTGTGTCACTGCACACAGGTAAACTCAGAAATTTTTAAGAACTTTAAGAGAAAGTTAGGATCTTCTAATTGGAGTTTTTTAAACGGTAGAATGTGAACTATTAGTGAGTCATAAACTATTTTTTATCAATGCATCACATATTACAAGTAAATATGGTTTTCTGAATCTTTTGTTTCAGTCCGTGTGTGTGTGCATGGGTGTGTGTGTGTGTAGGGAGTGTTGTGTTAGGATATTAAATGTATTTCTTTTTATTGTGGTTAAAAAAGTATCATGTCATTGACCTAACTTACGCAGATAAATATGAAAAGGCTATGATGCTAGAATTACTATATGAAAAATATTTTTTTAGGTAGTCTTTAATAGCAGTGTAGGGAAGTGGAAACTTATATATTGTGGCTAATATAAATAGATACAATATTGTAGGAAAGTATATTAGTGATATCAACCAAAATGAAAAAGTTCACATCGGTCCCATCTTCCTTTCTGGGAATATTGCCTATAGCTATAGTGGCACAAATGTATTATACTAATTCAAAGATAAAAGTGTCTTGATTATGATGGTCTTCTAAAGACATGGTTACACAGTAAATACAATTTTAAAATGCCATGGCAGTGAATAAAGACATGTCAATCATATATAACGTACTGAATATAAAATCAATTTCAGCTTGGAGAGAAAAAGTATGGAATTTTAAAAATCTGTTAATCCTATTTTAAAATTAGCAAATTATATTCTGTTTCTAATTTATGAAGCAAGGAAACAAAACACTTCAGTTCTAAGTTACAGGTGTCCCTGGGCAAAGAAAGCTATGTAGATCATATTTTCTAGTTTAAGTGCATTAATTACCATGTAATAGACGATTTAAAGAAATTAACGGAAAGAATTTACTTTTATTTTCTTATTGGAGATGAGAAAATTGTGGAGGTGGTTAAAGAAAGTATATTGATGCTGGGTATAGTGGCACATGCCTATACTCCAGTGTGGAAGGCTGAGGTAGAAGGATCATTAAGTTTGAGGCCAGCCTCAGAAAATTAGTGAGATCTTGTCTCAGGAAAAAAAAAAAAAAAAAAAGGGCTGAGGATGTGACTCAGTGGTTAAGTGCCCCTAGGTTCAATCTCTAGGACCACAAAAAAGTATATTGATATTCTCTGGTAAGTAAATATAATGTGCAGAATGCTTAGTCCTGGTTAGAATATAAGACTGAATAAGCAAACTCTGAGAAAAAACAAGTATTCCCCCAAAATGCTTATATACTGAAATGTGGCTGAAAATTTTATGAAAGAAGCTAAAGATAAAAGAAAAAAATTTTCCAATTTAGCTCTGTTGTCTCTTAAAAAGGACTTAAAAACAAAACTCGTACTAGTAACCCAATTTTACAGAATTTTAAGGTAAGCTGTAATGTACAAACATTCAAACACACACACATACTCTAAATAGTGATATCTTTATCAAGCATAGGTCTGAAAGCAAGACTTATGTTTGCAAATTGAATTCCCAATTGGATTTTAACATTGTTATAGTCAAATGAGTGAATAACTTTACCTCCTCCCATGGAGTGTATTATAAAGAAACACTGCAAACAATCACAGTGCTCTGCCGACTTTCTGAGTTTTTCTAAAATCTGTTCTTGGTAAAGACTGCCAAAAACTTTGTGCCCCACAGCCCTGAAAATAAGAGTACAGATTTAGGAAAAATAAAATTCTTGCATTTATTACTTTCTGATTTTATTATTTCTGTTCTAAATAAAAAGATAATGAAAAAACTTAAAAACATTTTAATTATACTAAGTAAAAATCTATTCTTGCTTCAGTAAGTCATACTGCATTATGTTGAAGATACTAGATAGAAAATTTTATATATATTACTTATGTATAATCCTCAAATATCCTAATAAGATAACTCATTAGCAAAGGATCCTAAATTATGGTTTTCTAATTTCATCTTCTCAACTTTTCTCTTGAGATATAATAACAAAATAAGATTTTAATACCCCATTTTTTGTTTCCATTTAAGGTAAGTCAGACCTGTATGCTAGGAGACAGGTCTGACTTGTATCTTTGTATCAATTCTATTAACTCTGACCAAATGGAGAACTTTCAAATAATGAAAGTAAGAAAACAGCTTATAAAAGTACTTTAAACTTCTGTTACTACTTAGTGTTACATAAGAATAAATCTGTGCAGGGCATGGTGGCATACACCTGTAATCTCAGCTACTTAGGAGGCTAAGGCAGGAGGATGGCAAGGTTGAGGCCAATCTCAGCAATTTACTGAGACTCTGCTTCAAAATAAAGCTGGGGATATGGCTTAGTGGTAAAGTGCCCCTGGGTTCAATCCCCATTACCACACATACACACAAGTTAAAAAAAATTTTAAAAATTAAAGGGGCAAAGTGCCCCTGGGTATAAGCTAGGTGGGGTTTAGGGGGTTACTGGGAGACTTAATTTACAAAGAAGAATTTAGAAAATCAGTTTTTCCCGATTCATTTTTTTTCTTAAAAAAAAAAAAAAAAGGTAAAAGAAACTAGGTGTAAAAGTAAATACATGTGGCTTTGAAGCATTGTGAAACACCATCATTTATTACAAAAAAGAAGACAGGGCTGAAAGGCCTAGCTAGCTCTGTCTGTAAAATAGTATATCTTGCTTTCATATCAGTGGGACCCAACCAAATAAAGAATGCTTAATTTTTTCAGATAACATTCAATGTTTATATAAAGCATATTCTCACCAGTTATTTCCTGAGCCAGAAATATCAGTGATGAGCTGCTTGCTATCAAATACATCTCTCAATGGTCCCTGAAGAATTTCATTCACTACCCCTTCTTCCATGTCAATCAAGACAGCCTAAAAAAGAGAAATAAAATAGGCATTTCCTTTAGAGTTACTTTCTCTGTCAATGAATTTATTAGCTATAAATTGCATTATTCCTTCTATAGTTTAAGTTTAATCAAAATCTTTCTTTATATAGAATCTGTTAAGAATTAAAAAGTAATCTTACCCTCCTCTAAAGATAGAACTTTTGTCCTACTCTAATATGCCAACTGGGGGAAAAAGGAACCCAATAATCGTTGCAACTGAATATCTAACCAGGTCTTAGAAGTATAGAGGGTAATCTTAACGAGAAAAAGTTCTAAACAAACACAGGATGCAGTCATGGTGTTCTTTATGCATCATGGCCCAACCATTCAATCCAAATGAGTAAAGTCACTATTATGTGCAAAAGTCAAGGCACTAGACAGATATCAAACATGACAAGAGGGTCCCTTTCTCCAAGTAATTCACAATCTGATTCATTTTTTTTTTTTATTATTAGTTGTTCAAAACATTACATAGCTCTTGACATATCATATTTCATACATTTGATTCAAGTGGGTTATGAACTCCCATTTTTACACCTTATACAGCACAATCTGATTCATTATCACAAAATTTTACAATACTAAGAAGAAAAATATTAAACATAAATTTAAGCATAGAAAGAAAAAATAGAACAAAAAAACTGAAAGGAAATATGGCAAAATGTAAGCAGGAATAGCTTGGCAGTAGGATTATGTGTCCCCTCTTCCCATTTCCTTGTACTTTACTTTCCATATACTTTACGATGAGAGCTGGGAGTGTAGCTCAGTGGTACAGTGTATGCTTAGCACATACAAGATCCTGGCTTCAATCCCTAGCACCAAAACCAAAACAAAATAAACCAAGAGAAAAAAAAAAAATCACTAAAACCAAACCCAAATAAAAAACAAAAACAAAAACAAAAAAAGCTCAGTGGCAAAGCACCCTTGGATTCAATTTCCAGTATTAAAAAACAAACAAACAAACAAAGCAACCCCCCCCCCCCAACTGTTAATTTATGTAATTAACTATGCTACTTACTATTGTATGTACAAGTAAATTATAGAGAATATTACACAGACTATAAAACCACGTGTTATAAATGTACCCCTCTTATATACAGCAATCATTATATATATACTTTACATGCCTAAGACTACATAGGGTTATGTACTGGCAATTTTAGGGATTTTTTTGGGTGTTTCTGACAACATGCAACTCTTATCTTACCTGCTTGCTTTAACACCTAATCAACCACAAGAAGGATTTTACTACATGGGCAAATTGTAGTATTATATATTGTATCAGATTATAAAGGGAACAAATCAGCTTATATTGGTTTTGTTCCAAAACAGATTTATTGGGATGATTTGTGGAAAATTATTAAAGGTACATGAATCTCACTCTTGATTACCTCACTATCTGGCAAGGGAAGCAATAAGCAGAATACAAACTGACATTTAGGCCCCTCTTAGTAGAATCATTGCTCTAGTCACTTAGCATTAAAATCCTTATATATCTCTTTCAATCTTTCCTTAGTCATATCAAGTCCTTGATTTGTTTTTCCTCTGGAAATTAATTAAATCCTGAGAGTATTCTGGGTTCCTCAATTAGGCATCCAAAGTCTGGAGTCACAACTGTTCTAGGACTTGGAATGTTTATATTTCCTTTCAGAGCCACATGGTAATAGGCTTACAGCCTTTTCCTAATTGTAATAATAAGATTTACGAAATTATGAGTATTTGCCTATTAACTGGACACTATGGAGGCACCCAAGTACCAAGTTATCTTGCAAAGTCTGAACTCCTCAGTGGTCATAGCCACATAATACCAGAACTTCCTAAGCAGAAAATGGTAGAGTACCCTCTGGGAAAGTTACAAGTTTCAGCATGCTGATTACATTCTTTCCTAATAGTGCTTCTTCCACCTCCCACCTTGCTCACTGATAGTGGTTGGAAAGAGGTCAAATTGGGAGTAATCCGGGAAATGTCAAAGTCTCTATTAAGGTTTAGATTGTGATGCTGGCTCTCTCTACACCATTAAGTACATCAAGTTTAAGCCAATTATTCTAACAGTCTACAAGCATATTATCTCTACCTTAAGTTTTGCTTTCAAGGACATCAGAGATCAAAGGAACAAGAGATGGTTTCCAGATGCCATAGCACTACAGCTCTCCAGTCTTTCTGTCATTATACCGGGTCTGAACCCTTAGCACCTCAAATTCTTCCATAGCATTTAAACTACCATTCTTTCTGGTTATAATCAAGATTGTTGATTACTAATCAACAATCAGAAAACAGTTTGTACAGAAACAATCACAGAAATACTGGAATAAGATTAAAACTGTACATATGGTTTTTGACTCAAAACATTTTTATGCAGGAGAAATTATACGCTTATGAATTTATTCACTTTATTGTGGATGGATCCATGTTTTGAATTGGTAATAATCCTGATGAAAATTAATTTTCCATTATCTTTAAATGAAAAGTTAACTTGTATTTATTGCTTTACATGTTCTTAAGAGTTAAAAAGGTTTCTTTTGTTATCATTTATCTAGATATGTATCTCCCCTGAAACAATGAAACAAATTGCTATATCTAGTGTTTAAGTATGAAAATTGCCCCTTATTGTTTCAGGTGGACACAAATGTCTGCTTAGTTTTATTAATATTAACATAGCTTAGTAAAATTTTTTTTTAAATTTCAAGAAGTCAAACTAAAATTTTATGGTCAAGTTAGAGAAACAATAGTTGTTTTGAAAAACACATGGAATGTCAAGCATATATATATCTTACTCGTGCTTTCAAAGAACGTATTTTCCCCTTGGAAATGCTGCCACCACCACCAACCACTCTGAAAGAAAAAAATAAAAAATAAAAAAGGTCATAAGATCTTCCATGGCTAATAATGTGAACTTCCATATATACAAAAAGGCTAGTTACAGGCCAGGCCTATCTCTTATTAGGCTGAAAAAGTGAGAAACTATTTCCTTAGCTTTCTTTATAGTTAGGACAGGCCATGTAATATACTTTCAACCAAAGAGATAAAAGGATAGGTATTTTGGGAAGTTTTTCTGATAAAAAGAACCCAATGGAGCTGGTTCCAACTTTCTTCCTTTTTCCTGCCTCAAACATGACTGTGGATGTGATTCCTGGGGAAGAGAATGCATTTTTTAGTCATGAAGTAATAAACAGGTGGAAAAAAAGCTAATATACCAAGGACAGGGAAACATATGGTATCCAAGCCTTCGAGGCATTTCACCAGCCTTTGAAAATCCTATTTCCAGATTTCTTTGTGAGATAAATGAATACCCCTATTGATTAAGCTACCATTAATGAGGTTTCCTGTTGCAGTCAAACACCCATTAACTGATATACCAGTTAAATACCTTTGAGAAACTAAGGCTGTTCCTAGAATTTTATATTGAAAATGTTACTGAAGTACTGAAATCGATAACCAAACATTTGTATAGGTCAATAAAGACAGTACACAAAAAGCAGATTATATGAAGGGAAGCAGAGTTAAATGCAGATACTACAGGCCTGGAATTGGTAAACTGCCATCCTCAGGACAAATCTAACTAGCTGCCTATTCTAAAAGTTTTATTCAAACACAGCCATACCCATTTATTTGTGTACTATTAATGACTGCATTCATGCTATAAAGACTCTGGAGTAGCTATGACACGCACATTATGATTTATAAATTAAATATTTACTATCTGGTACTTATGGACAATGTTTGCCAGCTCCTGCTATAAGTTTCTATCATGCTATTAAAAATGTATAATTTGATAAAGAAATGTACATTAAGATGTGGCCTCATTTTTGAAAAAGATTTTTTTGGTATCCATTTGTAGAACAGAAGCTTCATGTGTTGAAAGTATATAGAAAGAACAAGGTGGTCCACCCCAGCCCCCTTCTACTCCCCCAAACTTGATTTTGGGAAAATAAGAGTGTTTTCAGGTTAAAGTATACAACACACAGAATATATGAGTTCCATTACATAAAGTATTAAGCAAGAAAAGCTCCCAGGCTGAGTCTCAACTATGTAATGTAATGAAACTATTGTCTATCAAGAAAGAAAGGGGTGAGAGTAGGAACTTAGTTAGCTAGGGAAGCATTTGAAAGAAATATTACAAAGGCAGATTTGAGCTTCCTAATAGTATTTAGGGGAAAGGATGTTCTGGGCCACAAATAAGATGGAATCGGTCTTTATAATAGCTATTTCCATATACTAAAGACAAATGATAACAGTCATTGATCCTCAGCACCACATAAAAATAAAATAAAGATATTGTGTTCACCTTAAACAAATAAATAAAAAATAAATATTAAAAAAAAAAAGATAACACTCCTAACTTCCTTTAATTTAATTCCATGGTCACTAAAAAGCCTTCTGATTATCTGGTAGATTTCCTACAAAAGAGAATTTGCCTGTGATGAAAAAATGTGAATATAATTTCTCTGAGTTATAGTTTTTCCTTGTCCATTACTACAGTGACTTTTCACTTTCTGTCTTTCTTCTTTTTTTTAGTTTGGGTTAATCTGATTATACTGGAGAGCAATGGATCCATTCTCAAGGTGCAAACAACAAGGTTTCTGAGTTTGCATGCCTGAGCACTAGGCCCTAGAATTCACTAACAAAGTGAAGGGTAATTAGCCTTTACTAGAAAATAATGGTTCAAACACTGAGCCAATTAATTCAGACTAGAACTAGAGTTTTTATTGAATTAAAGACTGATATTGAGAATAATTTCCAATGCAAGTCCACCACAGTTAGTTTTGGGAAGTACTTTGAAAATATATAAACTTAATGATTAAATATTAAAAGCTTATGGACATATCCTGAACATCAAATTCCTCTTTCATATAAAAGATTTATGATACATATATCCTTCATTAAAGAAACAAAAGTAATGTTGATTATAAGCAGTTTACACATCTTTTCTCCTTTTAGCACATTCTATACTTAGAGCAAGTATTCCTGATCACAAATCATATCAAGGAAATGTAAAGAATACTTTCAAAAGTTAGCCATTGTTAGATACATTAACAAGATACTCTTGGGGAAAATTTCAGCTTTAGTGAAAATTTATTTCAAGGTTAAGCTAAAAGAAACACACTGAAGGTTCTTTCTGCTCCTCAATAAAGCCTGAAAAGGAAATTTGTTGTCCTGTTCTGCAGAATACAGAAGAGTATTAATGATAAAATGAGAATGTTTTCAATGAGAAAAGCAAACAAAAAAGCCAGAAAAATTTATAGCTAGCAACTGTTTTTACTGTCCTTTAAAGAATTCTCTCCTAATCTGCTGACATGAAAAGAAAGATTCATCATGCTAAGACTTTAATACCATCTTACCTGGTATCCACATTTCTAAAGAAGCTGCTTATTGCCTCATCATAAATTCCTTTCTAAAAAGAAAACAAATTATAAAATTTAAGTCTTGCCTCTTGTCCAAATAAAGTCCTTTCAATTTTAATAATTCTTGTTATTAAATGATGCAATGGCTAGTAAATGGTCACAATAAAATGCAAGCATCATAAAAACGTTTAGATTGATTCTCTGACTTGTAGTACAGAGTAAATGCAAAGAGATCTATAGGTTGAGTTCAGCAGGCGGTGATGAAAGACTTCTCCATAGAATTTGAGAGTTTTCTCCAAAAATCAAAGAGTTTTCTCTGGATTCTTGGTGATCATTTGACAAGTGAACTAGTTAATAATCACATGTGTAACCTATATTATAAAGTACTTTCACATACTTACTGCTCTTTACAAGAACACTAAAAAATTGGAGACCCTGAGAATCAGGAAAACTTTTATGACTAAGGTTTCTGGCCAGTGTTTATTTAGACTGGTGTGTGTCTAATAGCAACATACGTTAAAAAAAAAGTCACGTTCTTCACTGACAAGATCTCATATATCCAGATAAGTGCTCAAATAAAGCATTTTCTGGTTTTGTTTTGCTCTTTGTGACAGGCAAGGGGGACTCGGCGGGTACCAGTACCTGGTTGACCGCCGCGTGCTCCCTCAGAGCCAGGTCCCAGAAGCAACAACCGATCTGGTTTCCGCACTGGCCGACTGCGACCAAGGAGAGGAACAAAAAGAATGAACGTTAGGTAGGGAAACGACTGCTAAGCTCTGCGGCGACCGAGTCCCCATGCCCCGGTGCAGCTCACCCTGTACGACCACCGACTGGGTCATTTTGGAAGGTAGCCCGCCCAGGACACCTTCGAACCCAATCCCGCATTCTCATTGGTCCGCAACTGCTCCTCACTAGGGGGCAGCCGTAAGTCACGCTGCTGCCGCAAGTCGTTGCCGTCGCAAGTCGCTACCGTAGTTAAACACTTCTTTAGGTTTGGGAAATCGGAGGGCGGTCGGTCAGAAGGTCGCGCAAGCGCACTTGCATCTCACCGTTACCATAGCGACCAGACTGCAGATCCTCGCTGCCTTGTCAACATCTTTGAGCGTCGGCAGCTCCGGAGGCCGGGGTAACTGACGGATAACCAGGATTTGGAGTGGTATTTTAAATATGTGTCGTTAAACTGTGCGTGGGCTATCAGAGGCTTAGTCTTAGTCCACAGTCTCAATATTTGGGCAGTGGGTCAAATTCCGTTTACTCAGATTCCACTGGACGCTCCCTTCAGCGTGGCGATCCGACAAACCCTTTGTTCTAATAGAAAACGAGCACTGTCGAGGAGGACAAAGAAATCCCGGGCGGATACCCAGTGCCAGGGCTCAACCGAAATTAAGTACACTTAGACACAAAGGACAAAGCTAAGTTCAGAGACCCAACCAGTATTTGTCGAGCGCTGTATACTCTTAACATTAATTTCTAGGCCCCCTGGAGGACTCAAAAGGAGTTAAGACAGATCTAGCGCCAACAAGCTTACAGTCAATTGAAGACACGGGCAGGAAATACTCGAAATAATATTGGCGGCGCTAACAATAGTGCATTCGTTGGGCAAGGGTGCAGCCAGGTAAATAGAAGTCTGATGGAAGAGATGGGATTAAAGCATTTGATGTATGTACAATGTTTAGATGGGATAGAGGAGGAAAAATGAAAAATCATGCATTAGTGAAAGGTCAACTCTTTAAAATTGTCAAATATTAAAAAATGCCACAAATTTTTATCAAATTAGATCAAATTTCAATAAATAACTCAAGCACTTCAAATGAAATTAGCATTTTACACAGAAATCCTGAGAAACTACAGAAACCTTCTTCATTTAATAAAAAATTATATGACATTAATGTGTGGTAATATGAGCCATACTATTTAATTATTTATAACACCTTATTCCTCCATCAAGACTAATAATATTTATATATTTTTCTGATAGCTGATAAATTTTTTGTTGAAATGGGTTGGTTATGTGGCTGAGGCTTTCCCATATTTTCATTTGTGTTTTTCACCTTAATATTTAAATATCTTGTAATAATCAGCACCTTTAATCAAGAAATTTTTGTAATTACTAGATTTTAAATTCTTACTGGTAAGCTTGGAGTCAGGGTGGATATGCAGTGTGTCACTTCAGTTCTTAATGTTGAAGTCCCAAGGTTTGGGGCTTTCTAAATTTGGAAAACATGAACAAATTTTGTAGGTAGTGATGTGAATCGGTTTCTATTGATGAGTTATGGTGCCAGTTCATCTGGTATTCTGGCTTTTGCCCAGTGGTACCCCTGTTACAACTCCCGGAGTCATTATTCTCCAGAAAATGCATATGGGAAAGAAGTTAAATTAAGAAAGTACTAACAAATCTCATTGATAACTTTAATCTGGAGGGAATCAGATGATTCTGCTTAAGAGTCAAGCAAGGTAGAACCTTCCATACCTCAATATAGCTCAATATAGGCAAATCCATATTGGTCAAGGTAAGAAAAGCTGAACAGCAGGCCATACATTGTCCTTTAAGTAAAAAAAGTGTTTTGTTTTTTTTTTTTGCCTGAAGCCACTGAGATTTTTTAGTGCAGTAGGCTTGGAGAGATAATTGACTAACACAGAGAGAAAACAGATTGGACATTTCACATGCTAAATATGAACAAGACAAAAAAATCATTGAGAGTCATGCACACTGTTACTATAAAAGGAAATAGGATAGCATACAAAATATGGATGAAATACATGGTCTGGAACAAAAGCTAACCTAAGGGGATAAAAGAAAATTTATCATATATACTCTGTGCTATAGAAGAACTTAATCAAAAGAATATGAATATAATAAAATAGGAACTTGAAGACAAGATGCTAAAATAATATACTGAGAAATAAGCTCTCTGAGAGCTGACTGAGCCTTGCCTTCTTTGTTTACTACTATACCAATAGTTCTCAGAACCTTGCCTAGTATACAGTAGATAGTAAATATATATTTAATGAAAAATGAAATAAAATGGAGTTAAAGAACTGAGAAAGTTGAAGACCGAAACACATACCTTCAGGACTAATGAACAGTTAAAAAGTGTGAAGTAGCTTCTCTCTCTCTCTCTCTCTCTCTCTCTCTCTCTCTATATATATATATATATATATATATATATATATACACACACACACACACACACATATACACATATATATGATATATGAATATAAAAATATCATAATATATATTTATATATAAATATAAATATATACTTTTGGTACTGAAGATTGAGCCCAGGGGCACTTAACCACTGAGCCACATCCCTAGTCCTTTTTGTTTTTTGGTTTGAAACAGGGTCTTGTTAAGTTGCTTATGGCCTCACTAAGTTGCTGCAGCTGGCTTTGAACTTGTGATCCTCCTGCTTCAGCCTCCTGAGCTGCATCACATTAAAGGACTAATGAATAATTTTTAAAAGTGTGAAGTAGCTTCCATATATTAGCTGTTGCAAATAATGCTTCAAAGAACACAAAAGTGCAGATATTGTTTCAACAAACTGATTTAAATTCCTTTGGATATTCAGTAGTTCCTCCCTTATCTGTGGATGCCTGATAGTTTATTACTATCTTGTAGATAGTAATAAACTCTGAATATGCTATATTTTCTATACATGCATACTTATGATAATTTCTGTAAGGTAAGCAAATAATAAGTCAACAATTATTAGTAGTGTAATAAGGTAGAACTTTTATAACACAATGCTGTAATAAAAGTGCCATATCATATATCATGTGCTTTAGGGCCATTAATAAATAAAATGATTAATAAATAAAATACTTGAACAGAAGCACTGTGATACCACAATAGTTGGATCTTATAACTGACAGCTACTAAGTGACCAATAGGTGGTTACCATATACATTGTGGAGGATATATTGGACAAACTGGTAAATCATGGGCAGGATGGATCAGGACAGTATAACATTTCATCATGCAACTCAGAAAGTGCAATTTAAAACTTAATGAATTGTCTCTTTCTGGAATTTTCCATGTAATATTTTTGGATTGTATTTAACTGCAGATAACAAACTGTGAAAAGTAAATTCACAAATGAAGGGGAGACTACTGAATACCCAGAAGGGGGACTTCTGGATCATATAGTAGTTTTATTGTTAGTTTTTTGAGGAACTTCCATATTATTTATCATAATGGCTATATTAATTTATACTCCCACCAACACTGTACAAGGATTCCCTTTTCTCTATATCCTTTGCCAGCACTTGGTATCTTTGGGCTTTTTGGTAATAGTCCTTCTAAAGAGTGTGAGGTGATACATCTCATTGTGGTTTTAATTTACATATCTCTGATGGTTAGTGATGTTGGCCATCTTTTCATATATCTGTTCGCTGTTTTTATACCTTCTTTTGAGAAATGTCTTTTCAATAACTTTCCCACTTTCAAATTACACTATGTGTTTACTTTTTATTAAGTTATTTAATAATATATTTTAGATATTGGTCTCTTATCAGATGTATGGCTTGCAAATATTTTCTACCCATCTGTGGGATGTCTGTTTACTCTTTTAAGTATTTCCTTGGTTTTGCAGGGGCTTTTGATTTGATGAAGTCTCACTTATCTATTTTTGCTTTTTTTGATTAGGTATTTGGAGTCCCATCCAAGAAATCATTGCTCAGACCAGTGTTGTGGAGCTTTCCCAAGTTTTATTCTAGTGGTCTTATAATTTCATATCTTATTTTTAAATATTTAATTTACTTTCAGCTGATTTTTGTATGTGATATGAGAAGAATTTCTGGTTTCTATGGCAGAGACAAAGACAGATCAAGAAAGTTTTGCACTGGCAGCTAATAATCACTAATAATTTATTGGCCAAAACTAGTTATGTGGACTCCAAATAATCATAAGGTACAAGGAATTGCAATTCCTGAAATTCATAAATTCAGAAATATTTGATGAACGTTTGTTAGTACTGTATAAACATACTCAGACCTGCAGCATCTGTGGTAGGCAATTTCTAAGATGACACCCAATGATCTCCTTCTCCTGTTCTTGTGTAATTCCCACTCCTGGAGACTGGGATACACATAGTGACTTCTTTCCTGATGAATAGAGAATACAGCCTGATGGTACCTTGAATTGAGACAAAATTGAGAATTCTAGGGGACTAAGACAATTGAAATTTGCAAAGCAGAATGCCAGAGAGGAGATAGAGTATAAAAAAAGAAAGTTCTGGAGATCTTTGAGGGGATGCTCATGAATACTGATTAGTGCATGCATATGTAAAAGCTACATAAGACAGAGGGTAAAGCCCCTGGAAATAAGCATACAAAACAATTCATAGGGGCCACATAGAGCTGATTCTAATAATTCACATTCCAGATATCTTAAGTGAAGAGCTCTTATAATCCATGAAACATTTAGTTGAGTTCTCAGAAAGATAGTAGAGACAAACTAGTTCTAGATGAAAGGCTGTTTTAATCTAGCCTTAGCAAGCATAAAACCAAGCTTCCAAAGGCCCAGCTGTTTCTAAATAACTGTGTCCCAGACCAAAATTCAAAAGTACTTAGAGGACTAAAAATAAAATTATTCAGTAATGTGAATTCACAATGTCTGGCATTCAAATAAACATTTCTGTGTATGCAAAGACAAGTCCCATGATGAGAAAAAAAAATCAGTTAAAAACACACCAGGAAGTGCACAAATGAAAGAATTAGTAAACAAGGACATTAAAGCAACAGTTATAAATATACAGCATATGTTCAAGAAAGCAGAGTAAGCATGAGAACATTAGGAAGAGACAAAAAAAAAACCCAAAAGAAAACCAAACAAACAAACAAAATCCAAACTGGATGAAAAGTACAATATTTAGGTGAAAAAACGCAGATTAGACATTGCAAAGGAAAGAAGTAATGAATTTGAAAACAAAGCAATGGAAACTCTCCAAAATAAAATGGAGAACAAAGAGGTTTTTTTTCCCTAAAAAAGAAGGGTCAATGAGCTGTGGTATAACTTCAAACAGCTTAAGATACATGCATTTGAGGTCTAGAGGAGGGAACAAAGAGTATTTGAAAAATCATGGCTGTGAAATTTCCAAATGTGATAAAAATTATGGACCCACAAATATAAGAAGAAAAGAAACAAGAAGAAAACTACACCTAGCACATTATAATCCAATTGCTTAATATTGGTGAATGAAGAATGAACATAGAAGTCAGAGAGAAAAGGCACATTCATAGAGGGGGAAAAACTGACAGCAGATTTCTTGTAAAAAACAATGCAAGCCAGAAAACAGTGGAACAAAATGTGGAAAATACTTAAAATTTTCAATTTAGGCTGGGGATACAGCTGAGAGGTAGAGTTGCTTGCTTACCATGCACAATGCTGTGGAGTCAATCCCCAGCACTGGAAAAAAATTTCTATACCCAGAGAAAATATTGTTCAAGAATGAAAATGAAATAAATAAAAAAGCTCCATGAATTATCACCAGAAGATCAGCACTGTTTAATGAAAATCTTCAGGCAAAAGAGAAATGATGTCAGGTGAAAATGTGGATGTACACAAAAGGTACAAAGAACATTGAAAATATAAATACATATGTAAATGTAAAAAGCCTTTTCTTCTTTTAAAAAATCTCCTTAAAATATAATTAAATAAAAACTAAAATATTATGGTAATCATAATAGTAAAATAAATGACAATAAAATACATAGCAAAAGAGGGGAAATAGAATATCCTATAATCAAGTTCTTTTAGTATACATGAAATGTTATAATTTTATTTCAAGACAGAAGGTCAGAAGTTAAAAGATATGATACTATAAACTCTGAAGAAACCAAAACCAAAATACAAGGATGTATAAAAATAAACAAATGACAGAAAAAAATCAATTCATAAAGTATACTAAGTTCATCCAAAATACAAAATTTTAATAAAGGGGGAGCAGCAGAGAACTGGTAAAAGGCAAATAGCAATATGGCATGTTTGAATGTAGTAAAAAAGTTTGAATTTAATGTAAATAATCCAAACACCTTTGTTTATCACTGGAGTGGATAAAATAAGCAAGACTCAACTATATACTATTTACAAGAAACCCCACTTAGAATATGAAAATAAAACAGGTTAAAAATAAAATAGGAAAAGACATATCATGCTAACATTCACCAATAGAAAGAAGCTATTTGAATTTCATACAAAGTAAATTCAGAGCAAAGAATATTATCAGGGATTAACAAAGATATTTTATAATGATAAAGGTTTAATTTTGCCAAAAGAACATAGCAATACTATGTTTTTATACATATAACAACAACACTTTGAAATATATGAAACAAAATCTGGCAGAATTGAAAGGAAAAATATGAATTCACCATTATAGTTGGAGATTTCAATGCCCCTATTTCAACAATCAGAGAACAATTATAAAGAAGATAAGAATATAGAAGAATTGAACAACTTTGTCAACCAATTACCTGCATAGAACACTTCACCTAACAGCAAAAGACACATCCTTTTCTAGTATAAATGGAACACTTACAAAGATTGTGCATATCTGGCCATGAAAACAATTCTCAATCAGTTTTAAAAGATTCAAATCAAGTAAAGAATGTTTGTTTTGTGACTAAACTGGAATAAGTAACAGAAAAGTAGAATATTCGCAACTGTTTGAAAACTAAACAACACAATTGTAAATAACTCAGAAGTCAAGATGAAAGCATTTAAAGTTATTTGTAGTATGTATTTTTTCAAAAGGAAAAATTTAACAATTAAAATAGAAAATTTCAAAATTTGTAGAATGTAGGTAAAGTAGTGCTTTAATGGAAAGTTATGAAATTAAATGATTATATTAGAAAAGAAAAAAGTCCCAAATCAATGACTAAGCTTACACCTTCAGAAACTAGGAAAAGAAAAATTTATCCCAAAGTAAACAGAAGAAAGGAAATAGTAAAGAGTAGAGTAGAAAATCAGATATATTAGAAAACAAAATTAATAAAAACAAATACAACCTCCACGTGTGTACTGAGAAATTAAAATCCTTCAGCAGTCTCCTTTGATCTAAAATCTTTAACTTGAGTTTATGCTCCTGCGTGGTTTGGGCTGTACTTATCTCTTGGACCATATCTCTTTTTTGTTTTCTATGCTGTGCTTTTGCCACCTTTCAAATCTTTTATTGTCTTATTAGCATGTGACCCTTGCACACAGTTTCCTCTGTTTTCCCCCTCCCTGTCTCAGTGTCTTTGACTCCTACCCTTTTCCTCCTTGTTAATGCCTACTCATCCTTTAGATTTAGATTTGATATTCTAGTCTAGAAATATCCTACCCTAATATGTAACTTCACTAGAGCAGAATACGTGTTTGTTTTTGCTCAGTCAGTCTTTTATCCTGAATGTTTAACTCATGCAGAGCTCATGGTGGATTTTTAGAAAATATTTGCTGAATGAAGTGTAATCATAGTTCTATTTTCTTAGGATATGAAAGTTCAAGCATTATTCCTTTTCGACATCTCATTAATTAATATCCCAATAATCAAAAGAATTTTTGGGCTTATGATAGTTAAGAGAGAGTATTTAAGAGATTTCATAATCTTTTTGTATCTCTCATTTATACTTCATTTATTTACTCATTGCTTTGTAAAAATCCTTTTTTTTTGTATCAGGGATTGAACCCAGGAGTACTTAACCCATCCCTCCTCGCCCCTTTTAAATATATATATATATATATATGTATATATATATATTTTAATTTAGAGACAAGGTCTCACTAAGTTGCTTAGGGTCTTGTTCAGTTTCTGGCTTTGAGACTCGAAATCCTCCTACCCCAGCTGGCTGAGCCACTGTGATTACAGGCATTCACCACTGTGTTGAGCCGTAAGGATCTTCTATAGAGTCTAATTCATTTTGTCTTGATGTTACTCAAGTACTGTAAAGTTTGATCATTAGGACTACTATTTGGTTTGGTTTCACTGTATCCATGCATGAAATGTGGCATAATTTATACCAAATGATCAACTAGCTCATTTAATTAAAAGTAGTTTAATTTAGTTAAGATAATGGTAAATTAGAGGGATTAAATATGTGCAAAGGAGATTATTTTACTTTCTATTTATAATACCATTTCCATATAAACTTTTGGTGATTTGCTCAGAATTACAGAGCTAACATGGTGTTAAAATTCATACCTAATTCTGATGTCAAAATCTATCATTTTCCACTGCTACCTTCTCTCCATCATGTAAACTGTTGAAAAAATTTGCCATCCTAAAGAACAAATGTTTAAGTTCTAATGATGCATTAGCTAACAATGGCCAGCAATTATTTCAGTTTGTCTGACTGTGACACAGTGGGTTAAACTAGATTTCTCCAAACTAAAATTGTGATCAACTCATTCACAGATAACACCCTAGTAAGAAAAAAGAAGGTAGAGGTAAGATTTTATCTAACATAAACTTAATTATTATATAAAATACTAGTTTTTATAACATAATGAATTCATAGCAGTGGGAACTTAGTTTACTATGTAGGTAATAATAAGATTTTCATCAAATTTCACTAGCATTTAGTAGTTTAATGATTACCAATGACAATTGAAAAATTATTAACTGAAGAGTAATTTTCTGCCTTAAGTGTTAAACTTAAGCATTACTGAGTAGGGCAGACTCTCAGTGAAGTAAGCTATTAAGCTGTTGATACAGAAGCCAAGAACTAGTTGGGAGAGGGAGAGCAGTTCAGAGAAATGCAAAGATGTGATCAGCAAAGTAGAAACTCAGTAACAAGGAAACAGAATAACAAGGACAGAATAAGATGTGTTCTTCCTTTTGGGGTTGTTATTATTTCTTCCATTTTGGAATTAGGATCTCTTGAAAAAACAAGAAGAGGTAGTCCAGAGATTAGAGAGATAGTCCAGAATATAACGAATATTCCCATTTAAGAGAGCTATAGAGAAATTTGGTTTGGGTTTGAGAGTGTTAGAGTAGGATGAGGATATAGATAGATTGAATTATTTGTGTTATTAGTTAAGCCTGGCAGATAAAGAGAATGAGGAAAATGGGATTAGTGAGAAGAATCACACGTGATTTTGTGCAGGTCAATTAGATTGTAGCTCTTCATTTGTAGATCAGAATGTTTAATATTGTTGGAAAATAAGGCCCTGACAAGAAGAATAAAGCTACACCCTCCCCCACCGAAATGCTTAAATTTTATTCAAGTTTCATCTTGTTGCTAGAGTTATTAAGACATTTGATCTTCAGCAGGTGGGAAACTATGTGAAAGAATCTTCTGATGTCATAATTTCTGGGTGTTGCTGGAACATTTGATCATCATTCCTTCGGCAATTCTAGCTTTCTATGGAAGGTCAGTAGAAGCAATTGATTTATTTACCTCTACCGGAATCAGACTCGGCCTATTTTGGTAAGTATATATTTCCTTGATCAAGTTAGCTAAAACTTAATACTTAGATAGAGAGACTAAACCATAGAGTTAACTATGGTTTTACTAAATAATTATTGAGCAAAACACTTTTTTTTCATGATATTGACACAATCTATAAAAATCATTGTATAATATTCAAATTCTTAAACCTTAATAATTTAGTTTTATTGTATCACCAATAAACATTTACTTATTAGGCATAGAATGCTAGGCATTGAAACAGTTTTAAGACATTTTTTTATTTTTTCTGTCCTCTGTGGGCTAATAGTTAAAGACATGTAAATTTATTCAAGAACTGTTATGGGTATTAGAGTGGTGACAAAGATAGGCATAGAATGGGGGATACTAAACAAAACATTTATAAACTACTAGTGTAGTGTTTCTGAACAGGGAGAAATTTTTGCCTCTCTCCCTTACCAGGGGACACTCAGCAATATCTGGAGACTGTCTCAGTTGGGAGAAAGATGCTGCTGGTATCTCGTGGGTAAATGCTACAGAATATTATACAATGTACAGGAAAGTCTGCCTTCCCCAACTCAGAATCATCTGGTCCTAAATGACAATGGTATCATGTTTTTGAGAAACCCTGAATTAGAATGATGGTCACTGTTACAAAATGGAAATAAAGGTGTTATGAAAACTTGAATGATGAGGGTTTTGACAGGTTTCTCTAAGAAACTGAAATGTAAATTCATGCTTAGTAAGTTGGCCCTAGCAAGTGAAGGGTGGTAACAATGGATGGGGAAAGAGTTCCAAGTAAAGGCAATAGTAGACAGTTTATGCGTGTGTGTGTGTGTGTGTGTGTGTGTGTGTGTGTGTGTGTGTGTATTCATCATATATATCATGTGGTATTCATGGTATACATTAATAAATATTTACTAATATAAATTAATATATATTTACTAATGCTCAGTGGCATCTGCTGAGTAATAAGTCAACATTTATTGAGCACTTAAGTGTTAGGCATTGTACTTTACACATATTATTTAATTTTTACTATTACCCTGGAAGTTGATAATGTTATTCACAACTTTTGAGAAACATAAATTAAGTATCTTGACTAAGATCACATAGTTGGAGAAGGCCAGACTAAGATTTGAACTCATATTAGTCCAACCTCTCAAGGCCACTGTCTTAACTCTGCTGAATTGTAAATGTAGAGAAGCAAGGGTCGGGGGAATAAATAATCATAGGAAGAGAAAGAGTAGCTGAAGGTATCTTGGTGAGTGTGAAACTCAGAGGAAGAGAAGAGCAAGTGTAGATAGGTGGAGAGGTGTTAGAGATGGAGTAAGTTTGTTGATTACAACCACTGGAAGTCAAACTGACTTTTTTCCCACACAGCAGTAGTAGACTTGAAGTCTATTAATATTAACCATAGTCCAATTATGTTAACCAAAGGGAATAGGTTATTTTTATCACTTAGTGTGGCTGTCTTGTAATTGTTACAAGAATTAAAATTTTATGTAATGGATAATTGTATAATTTAGTATTTTACCTTTTTATAGATATTTTAAAATGTTACTTTCAGAATGTTTCTATGTATATAAACATATATATAGAATAATGTTAAACAATAATGTTAATAATTTCAAATAACTCATTGGAGATAACTCCCTCCCTTATTATTTTAACTTTCTTGTCTAGGTTTTCAGTGAATTATGCCTTTTCGGTTTGGGACCCAACCAAGGAGGTTTCCAGTGGAAGGAGGAGATTCTTCAATTGGGCTAGAATCAGGGCTGAGCTCAAGTGCTGCCTGTAATGGGAAAGAGATGTCACCAAATAGGTAAAGTCTTCTCATCCTGACAACTGAAGAAATATGTATTGTCTATCATCAATACATATTCAATGTTAGCAAGAAAAACCCCCAGGAATTCAAACACTGCTGTTATTAAATTAGTGTTAAGAGAGCCCAGTTTTTTTTAAAAACATAGAGTTTGTATTTCGTATCTCTGTAATTATTTCTCTTTTTGGTAAATTTTCAGCTGCTTGTTTTATTGATAGTTTTCAAGATTAGAGAATGCTCAATTAAATAAACCTTTAGTGTTATTATATGTTGGGCACCGTGGTAGGCATAAGGCTACAAATAGAAAAAAGACAGATCTCAGATTTAGTGTCACTTTAATTAGACACTATCTTTGGCAGCAAGAGTGTTATAACAGAATAGAGGACACAGAGACCAATCCACAAAATTACAACTATCTTATATTAGACAAAGGTGCTAAAAGCATGTAATGGAGAAAGGATAGCATCTTTAACAAATGGTGCTGGGAGAAATGGAAATCCATATGCAACAAAATGAAATTTAAACCCTTTCTCTCACCATGCACAAAAGTTAACTCAAAATGGATCAAGGAGCTAGGAATCAAACCAGAAACTATGCGTCTAATAGAAGAAAAAGTTGGCTCTAATCTCCATCTTGTGGGGTCGGGCTCCAAATTCCTTAATAGGACACCTATAGCACAAGAGTTAAAATCAAGAATCAACAAATGGGACGTATTCAAACTAAAAAGTTTTTTCTCAGCAAGAGAAACAATAAGAGAGGTAAATAGGGAGCCTACATCCTGGTAACAAATTTTTACCCCTCACACTTCAGATAGAGTCCTAATCTCCAGAGTATACAGAGAACTCAAAAAATTAAACAACAAGAAAACAAATAACCCAATCAACAAATAGGCCAAGGATCTGAACAGACACTTCTCAGAGGAGGATATACAGTCAATCAACAAATACACGAAAAATGCTCACCATCTCTAGCAATCAGAGAAATTCAAATTAATACCACTCTAAGATACCATCTCACTCCAGTAAGAATGGCAACCATTATGAAGTCAAACAATAACAAGTGCTGGCGAGGATGTGGGGAAAAGGGTACACTTGTACATTGCTGGTGGGACTGCAAATTGGTGCGGCCAATTTGGAAAGCAGTATGGAGATTCCTTGGAAAGCTGGGAATGGAACCACCATTCGACCCAGCTATTCCCCTTCTCGGACTATTCCCAAAAGACCTAAAAAGAGCATACTGCAGGGATACAGCTACATCAATGTTCATAGCAGCACAATTCACAATAGCTAGACTGTGGAACCAACCTAGATGCCCTTCAATAGATGAATGGATAAAAAAAAAATGTGGCATTTATACACAATGGAATATTACTCAGCACTAAAAAATAACAAAATCATGGCATTTGCAGGGAAATGGATGGCATTAGAGCAGATTATGCTAAGTGAAGTTAGCCAATCCCTAAAAAACAAATGCTGAATGTCTTCTTTGATATAAGGGGGGTGACTCAAAACAGAGCAGGGAGGAAGAGCACGAGAAGAAGATTACCATTAAACAGGGACGAGAGATGGGAGGGAATGGGAGAGAGAAGGGGAATTGCATGGAAGATGAAAGGAGACCCTCATTGTTATACAAAATTACATATAAGATGGTGTGAGGGGGAAGGAAAAAAAGAGAGAGAAATGTGTTACAGTAGATGGGTAGAGAGAGGTGATGGGAGGGGAGAGGAGGGGAGGGGGAGATAGGAAGGGGATAGGAAGGGCAGCATAATACAACAGACACTAGTATGGCAGTACGTATAAACGTTGCTGTATAACCAATGTGATCCTGCAATCTGTACATGTGGGAAAATAAGAATTCATACCCCATTTGAATCAAATGTATGATATATGACATGTCAAGATCATTGTAACGTTTTGAGCAACTAATTAAAAAAGATCATCTTCAGAAAAAAAGACTATGAAAAAAATCATTTTTGCAAAATTGCAAAAAAACCCCTACAAATAAATAGGATTTGTTTCACTCTTTTGCTGTTTTCTGTAGCAAAACAGTAAATAATATATTGTTAGGTTTCTCATGGTTTAGAGATTTGGGGATCACAAATTTAATATTAATAAGGTAGTTTTTCAAGGATGTAATTGGCTACTTTGAAAGTTTTGGGGGAGGAGCCGGGCCGCCGCCAGCGCCTGAAGCAGGCCCAGCAGCTCGCCAGCGTGGTGACTGCGTGACTCCAATTGGAGAGGGGGCGGAGCGGAGCCGCCACCCGCACCCGCAAGGTGGGCAGACCCGTGACCCAGTGGTACATGGGCGTGGTAGGAGGGGCAGGGCAGAGCCGCCGCCCGCGCTTGCAAGGTAAACAGACCTGTCACAGACTGGCGGGTCAGGCCCAGTGGCTGCCAGTGTGGTACACACGTCACCCCAACTGGAGTAGGGGCAGAGCAGATCCTTCTCCCACGCCCGGATCAGGCCCTGCCGGTGTGGTGGCCACGTGACCCCAATTGGAGTGGGGGCGGAGCGGAACCGCCACCCGTGCCCGCAGGGTGAGCAGACCTGTGACCAACCTGCAGATCAGGCCCAGGGGTCCGCAGGCGTGGTAGGAGGGGCAGGGCAGATCCGCCGCCCGCGCCTGCAAGGTAGGCAGACCTGCGACAGACCGGCGGATCAGGCCCAGGAGCCTGCCGGCGTGGTACACACACCACCCTAATTGGAGTAGGGGCAGAGCAGAGTCGCCGCCCGTGCCAGGAACAGGCCCAGCGACCTGCAGGCGGGGTAGTCACGACACCCCAATTGGAGTAGGGGCAGAGCAGAGCCGCCACCCGTGCCCGAAAGGTGGGCAGATCTGCGACCGACCAGTGGGACAGGCCCAGTGGCCTGCCGGTAAGACAGACACGTCACCCCATTTGGAGTAGGGGCCGAGTAGAGCCGCCGCCTGCGCCTGCAGGGTAGGCAAACCTGCAACCGACCGGCGGATCAGGCCTGGTGGCCTGCCGGCATGGTACACTCGTCACCCCAATTGGAGTAGGGGCAGAACAGAGCCGCCGCCAGCGCCCAGAACAGGCCCAGTGACCTGCTGGCGTGGTAGCCACGACACCCCAATTGGAATAAGGAGAGAGCAGAGCCGCCGCCCGCACCTGCAGTAAAGATACGCAAGCAGTATGAAAAGACAAGGAAAGAAAGGACCACAAGCAATGCAGGTCAACGCAACTTTAGAAGAGGTAACAGCTGCAGCAGATGGAATGTCAGATAAAGAATTCAGATATACATGCTTCAGATGATCTGGAGTATCAAGGAAGACATTAGACAGCAAAATCAGACAATGAAAGATCACTTCGACAATGAATTACGCAAACAAATCCAGGAAGCAAAGGATCAACTATACAGGGAGATAGAGGTTATAAAAAACAAACAAACAGAAATCCTAGAAATGCAGGAAGCAATAAATCAACTTAAAAACTCAATGGAGAATACTACCAGCAGAGTAGAACACTTAGAAGATAGAGCATCCGACAATGCAGACAAAGTATTTCAACTGGAAAAGAACATAGACAGCTCAGCAAGACTGTTAAGAAACCATGAGCAGAACATCCAAGAAATATGGGATAACATTAAGAGACCAAACTTAAGAGTCATTGGGATACAGGAAGGGACAGAGCTCCAAACCAAAGGAATGAGCAGTCTATTCAATGAAATAATACGAGAAAACTTCCCAGACTTGAAGAATGAGACAGAATCCCAAATCCTAGAAGCCTACAGGACGCCGAATGTGCAAAATCATAAGAGATCCACACCTAGACACATTATAATGAAGATGCCCAACATACAGAATAAGGAGAGAATTTTAAAAGCTACAAGAGAAAGGAAGCAGATTACATTTAGGGGTAAGCCAATCAGGCTAACAGCTGATCTTTCAACACAGACTCTGAAAGCTAGAAGATCCTGGAATAACATATTTCAAACACAGAAAGAAAATGGGTTCCAACCAAGAATTGTGTATCCAGCGAAATTAAGCTTCAGGATGGAAGATGAAATTAAAACCTTCCACGATAAACAAAAGTTAAAAGAATTTGCAGCTAGAAAACCATCTCTTCAAAACATCCTAACCAAAACATTACAGGAAGAGGAAATGGAAAATAACAATGAAAACCAACAGTGGGAGGTAGGACAGTAAAGGGGGGAAAAATAATCAAAGAGGAAAACAAACCATGTTTAGTAACAGAAATAAACAAATATGGCTGGAAGAACAACCCATATCTCAATAATAACCCTAAATGTTAATGGCTTAAACTCACCAATTAAGAGACACAGGCTAGTAGAATGGATCACAAAACAAGACCCAACAATATGCTGCCTACAGGAGACGCATTTGATAGGAAAAGACATACATAGGCTGAAGGTGAAAGGTTGGGAAAAATCATATCACTCATATGGACTTCGGAAACAAGCAGGAGTGTCCATACTCATTTCAAATAAAATAGATTTCAAGCCCAAGTTAATCAAAAGGGATAAAGAGGGACACTACATACTGCTTAAGGGAACCATACACCAACAAGACATAACAATCATAAATATTTATGCCCCAAACAATGGTGCAGCTATGTTCGTCAAACAAACTCTTCTCAAGTTCAAGAGTCTAATAGACCACCATACCATAATCATGGGAGACTTCAACACACCTCTCTCGCCACTGGACAGATCTTCCAAACAAAAGTTGAATAAGGAAACTATAGAACTCAATAACACAATTAATAACCTAGACTTAATTGACATATATAGAGTATACCACCCAACATCAAGCAGTTATACTTTTTTCTCAGCAGCACATGGATCCTTCTCAAAAATAGATCATATATTATGTCACAGGGCAACTCTTAGACAATATAAAGGAGTAGAGATAATACCATGCATCTTATCTGATCATAATGGAATGAAACTGAAAATCAACGATAAAAGAAGGAAGGAAAAAGCATACATCACTTGGAGAATGAACAATAGGTTACTGAATGATCAATGGGTTATAGAAGACATCAAGGAGGAAATTAAAAAATTCTTAGAGATAAATGAAAACACAGACACAACATATCGGAATCTATGGGACACATTGAAAGCAGTTCTAAGAGGAAAATTCATTGCTTGGAGTTCATTCCTTAAAAAAAGAAAAAAAAAACAACATATAAATGATCTCATACTTCATCTCAAAATCCTTGAAAAAGAAGAGCAAAACAACAGGAAAAGAAGTAGAAGGCAAGAAATAATTAAAATCAGAGCTGAAATTAATGAAATTGAAACAAAAGAAACAATTGAAAAAATTGACAAAACTAAAAGTTGGTTCTTTGAAAAAATAAACAAAATCAACAGACCCTTAGTGATGCTAGCGAAGAGAAGAAGAGAGAGAACTCAAATTACTAGCATACGGGATGAAAAAGGCAATATCACAACAGACACTTCAGAAATACAGAAGATAATCAAAAACTATTTTGAATCCTTATACTCCAATAAATTAGAAGATAGTGAAGGCATAGATAAATTTCTTAAGTCATATGATCTGCCCAGATTGAGTCAGGAGGATATAGAAAACCTAAACAGACCAATATCAATTGAGGAAATAGAAGAAACCATAAAAAGACTACCAACTAGGAAAAGCCCAGGACCGGATGGGTATACAGCAGAATTTTACAAAACCTTTAAAGAAGAACTAATACCAATACTTTTCAAGCTACTTCAGGAAATAGAAAAAGAGGGAGAACTTCCAAATTCATTCTATGAGGCCAACATCACCCTGATACCTAAACCAGACAAAGACACTTCAAAGAAAGAAAACTACAGACCAATATCTCTAATGAACCTAGATGCAAAAATCCTCAATAAAATTCTGGCGAATCGGATACAAAAACATATCAAAAAAATTGTGCACCATGATCAAGTAGGATTCATCCCTGGGATGCAAGGCTGGTTCAATATACGGAAATCAATAAATGTTATTCACCACATCAATAGACTTAAAAATAAGAACCATATGATCATCTCGATAGATGCGGAAAAAGCATTCGACAAAGTACAGCATCCCTTTATGTTCAAAACTCTAGAAAAACTAGGGATAACAGGAACATACCTCAATATTGTAAAAGCAATCTATGCTAAGCCTCAGGCTAGCATCATTCTGAATGGAGAAAAACTGAAGGCATTCCCTCTAAAATCTGGAACAAGACAGGGATGCCCTCTCTCTCCACTTCTGTTCAACATAGTTCTCGAAACACTGGCCAGAGCAATTAGACAGACGAAAGAAATTAAAGGCATCAAAATAGGAAAAGAAGAACTTAAATTATCACTATTTGCAGATGATATGATTCTATACCTAGCAGACCCAAAAGGCTCTACAAAGAAACTATTAGAGCTAATAAATGAATTCAGCAAAGTGGCAGGATATAAAATCAACACGCATAAATCAAAGGCATTCCTGTATATCAGCGACAAATCCTCTGAAATGGAAATGAGGACAACCACTCCATTCACAATATCTTCAAAAAAAATAAAATACTTGGGAATCAACCTAACAAAAGAGGTGAAAGACTTATACAATGAAAACTACAGAACCCTAAAGAGAGAAATAGAAGAAGATCTTAGAAGATGGAAAAATATACCCTGTTCATGGATAGGCAGAACTAACATCATCAAAATGGCGATATTACCAAAAGTTCTCTATAGGTTTAATGCAATGCCAATCAAAATCCCAACGGCATTTCTTGTAGAAATAGAGAAAGCAATCATGAAATTCATATGGAAAAATAAAAGACCCAGAATAGCAAAAACAATGCTAAGCAGGAAGTGTGAATCAGGCGGTATAGCGATACCAGACTTCAAACTATACTACAGAGCAATAGTAACAAAAACAGCATGGTACTGGTACCAAAACAGGCGGGTGGACCAATGGTACAGAATAGAGGACACAGAAACCAATCCACAAAACTACAACTATCTTATATTTGATAAAGGGGCTAAAAGCATGCAATGGAGGAAGGATAGCATCTTCAACAAATGGTGCTGGGAAAACTGGAAATCCATATGCAACAAAATGAAACTGAATCCCTTTCTCTCGCCATGCACAAAAGTTAATTCAAAATGGATCAAGGAGCTTGATATCAAATCAGACACGCCGTCTGATAGAAGAAAAAGTTGGCTACGATCTACATACTGTGGGGTCGGGCTCCAAATTCCTCAATAGGACACCCATAGCACAAAAGTTAATAACTAGAATCAACAAATGGGACTTACTCAAACTAAAAAGTTTTTTCTCAGCAAAAGAAACAATAAGAGAGGTAAATAGGGAGCCTACACCCTGGGAACAAATCTTTACTCCTCACACTTCAGATAGAGCCCTAATATCCAGAGTATACAAAGAACTCAAAAAATTAGACAATAAGAGAACAAACAACCCAATCAACAAATGGGCCAAGGACCTGAACAGACACTTCTCAGAGGAGGACATACAGTCAATCAACAAGTACATGAAAAAATGCTCACCATCTCTAGCTGTCAGAGAAATGCAAATCAAAACCACCCTAAGATACCATCTCACTCCAGTAAGATTGGCAGCCATTATGAAGTCAAACAACAACAAGTGCTGGTGAGGATGTGGGGAAAAGGGTACACTTGTACATTGCTGGTGGGACTGCAAATTGGTGCGGCCAATTTGGAAAGCAGTATGGAGATTTCTTGGAAAGCTGGGAATGGAGCCACCATTTGACCCAGCTATTCCCCTTCTTGGTCTATTCCCTAAAGACCTAAAAAGAGCATGCTACAGGGACACTGCTACATCGATGTTCATAGCAGCACAATTCACAATAGCAAGACTGTGGAACCAACCTAGATGCCCTTCAATAAACGAATGGATAAAAAAAATGTGGCATTTATACACAATGGAGTATTACTCTGCATTAAAAAATGACAAAATCATAGAATTTGCAGGGAAATGGATGGCATTAGAGCAGATTATGCTAAGTGAAGCTAGCCAATCCCTAAAAAACAAATGCCAAATGTCTTCTTTGATATAAGGAGAGTAACTAAGATCAGAGTAGGGACGAAGAGCAGGAGAAGAAGATTAACATTTAACAGGGATGAGAGGTGGGAGGGAAAGGGAGAGAGAAGGGAAATTGCATGGAAATGGAAGGAGACCCTCAGGGTTATACAGTGGAGGGGGTAGAGAGAGAGGAGGGGAGGGGAGGGGAGAGGTGGGGAGGGGGGAGGGTGGAGGATGGGAAAGGCAGCGGAGCACAACAGACACTAGTATGGCAATATGTAAATCAATGGATGTGTAACTGATGTGATTCTGCAATCTGTGTATGGGGTGAAGGTGGGAGTTCATAACCCACTTGAATCAAAGTGTGGAATATGATATGTCAAGAAATTTGTAATGTTTTGAACAACCAACAATTAAAAAATTAAAAAAAAAAAGTTTTGAGCTTTTCTTTAGAAGTGTTCAAGGCTGAGTATTTGGTGGGAATGTAGGAAAGGAAATTCAGACACTACATGTATTTTTTTAAGTGACATTTAAGACCTATTTCAAACCTGAGATTCCATCAACATTTGATTATATGTGGAATATTTTGTTCAATTTTTTTCATAAATATTCTAGATTTGAAATCATCCAACTAAAATGATTCTTTTTTACACATATAAAACTACAATTTGATGGGCTTCAACTAATGTCTATACTCATGAAACCATTTCCGTCAAGACAACAATTTCCATCACTTCCAAAAGTTCCCTCATACCCTTAATAATCCATCTTCCCTGCACCCTCATGTCCATTGGTCTACCTTTGCCACTACATATTCTTTTGCATTTTCTAGAATTTATAGGAATGGAATCTACACTATGCATTCTTTTTTTTTTTTTTTGAGGAGCACAAAAGATTTTGAAATTCATCCATTCAATCAATAGTTTGCTCTGTTAATTGCTGAGTAAGATTCCATTGCATAGATGTAGCACAATCTGTTATCTATTTACTTGTTGATAGACATTTAGAACAAATTAAAAAAAAACATACAGGCAAGTCACTGACTGGGAAAAAATATTCAGACAAAGGACTTGTACTCTAAATGTATAGAGAACTCTTACATCTTAATGTAGACAAACTATATTTTATTTAATGGGAAAAATTGAACAGACATTTCAAAAAAGAAGATCTATAAGGGGCCAAAACACACATAAAAATATTCTACATCATCACTCATCAGAGAATTATAAATGGAAACTATGATGAGATCTCACTCCATATTCACTAGAAAGGCTCAAATTAAAAAGACTGACCATACCAAGTGTTGACAAGGATGCAGAGTAACTGGTAATCTTGTACACTTCTGGAGAAAATATCAAGTGATACAAAAGTTTGGAAAAACAGTTTGGCAGCTTCCTTAAAAGCTAAACATAGACCTACCATATGACTCAGCCATTCTACACCTAAATAAACGAAAACATATGCCCACACAAAGGCTAGTGTATGAATGATCTGATTCTTAAGGTACGTTTATGAATGAATTGCCATGGTATTATCACTTAGGTTTATAACAGTGTACTTTAATTTGCCATTTAGCAATTCCTGCATACCTTTCAAAATAAACATTTGGAGGGTTATTTTGATTTTTGTGAACTTTCAGTAATTAAATATTTGGCAACAGCCACAATTTCTTTGCTACATAAGCCTAGAATGTTTGGCTCATTAATGCCTCTGTGTCATACTTATTCTGTACCATTCAAAGATTTCAAAGTGTTTTAAAACAGTTGAATATATACTCAAACTTTGGTGCTCTAAAAATTTTCCTGTTTAGTGTCTAATTATTACATGTTATTTGCTCTTTTATTCAGGCAACTCCGAAGATGCCCTGGAAGTCATTGCCTGACAATAACTGATGTTCCCATCACTGTCTATGCAACAATGCGAAAGCCACCTGCACAAAGCAGCAAGGAAATGCATCCTAAATAGCATCATTAAGTCTGTTGTTGAGGGTTGACTAGGTCAAGGGTAATGGGCCAAGATCATCTTATGATCTGGTAAACAAATAAAAGTGGTGGCACCGTTGGATGATGACAATAGTTGAACTATTTTATTTTAGTAAAAAGGAGAAATGTAACCAGTAAAAAACACATAGTGATAAGTTATCAGTTATGTCTAACAGACAAGGCAGAATAATATTTAACAGTTAGAAGTGCCTTAGAGATCATCTTGGATCATTAATATTAATAATTCAAGATGAAACTTAATCTACCATGGCTATCAGTCAGATGGAGCCTATTTTATTTGTTTTTTTTTTGAATTGTTTCAATCTCTGTTAAATTTCTCTGATGAATTTCTTAACTGTTTTTCAATTACTTGAAGTCCCTGAACTTCTGTAAGGCATCTATTTTGAATTCTCTGTCAGGCAGTAATTCCATTTCCATATCTTCAAGACCAGTCAGTGGTACCTTATTTTGTCCATTTGACGCCATCATGTTTTCTTGGTTGATCCTGACTCTTTTGGCCATGAGTTGACATCTGCATACTGACATAGGTACCTAATACAGTGTTCACTGTTTGGGTGTGTTTGTAAGTTTCCATAGGAATAAGTTTGTCCAGAGATTCAGGCAAGTTGACTAATCAGTCAACCTAAAAGGTCACTAAGCCTATGACAACTTCAGTCATTGCAGTCTTAGGGAGCACCCTAAACTGAGGACCACTGCCCACAGGATCCTTTGGCTGCCATGGCCAATGTAGTACTTGGTCAAACTCAAAGCCTATGGCTGCTAGGCCAGCACAATGTCAGGCAGATGGCCAGCTCACTGCTGAGGTTTATTCAGGGCCCAAGGCTACTATAATTTGCTGGTGGTGACATAGGCCAGAACTTGAGCTCATCCTCCTGGAGTTGTGGTTTCCTATCTTGAGTTGAAGTAGGTCTAGGGGCTCTGTCTCTGAGTATTGGTGTTGAGTCAAGAGGTTCTGCTTGGTGTGCTAGGTTTTACTGTGGTGGCCTAGTGCTGGATTACAAGGCAAATTCCTAAGCTTACTTCCCTCTCCTTCCTCCAAGTAGATGGGGATTTTCTCCATGCTGTTCTGCCAGCAGTTGGGAGGGTAACGTGAAAATTGTCTTTTCTATTCTCTTCAATGCATAATTTTCTTACTATTTGTGAAATCAGGGTCTCTCACCTGGTTTCCTTAGGTCTTAATGAAGTTTTTTTTTTTTTTTTTTTTTAATGTACATAGTTGTTCAAATTGATTTTTTTGTGAGGGATGATCCTAATCTATCTTGCTTCTTCTCAGGTGGGGCCTATTTTAAATACTTAATGTGTTTTAAGTTAACTTCCTTTGTTTATATTTAGGTTGATACTTAGCTAAGTCCTTTCATCTGAATACCCTAGCTCATTTATGGCTTGATAATCTTTTGATAATGCTCTGCCAAAAATTATATTGGGTAAGCAATGGAGCCCTGGGGTTGTGCTTTTTGGAAGAATACCCAAGATCAAAAAAGTTCCTAGTCCATGGTTAATCTGCAAAGTATTTTAACTACTTTCATATGGGAGCTCAGATTATTGGTTAAATTTATTAATGAGGTCAAGGCTATGGTTTTAACCCTTATCTTTTCCAGGAAAAATGTCCCATTATCACATTATTCCCCAACTCCCAACCAGTCATCTTGAAATTGTCTATCAGTATTGAAAAAGTTCAGATGGATCTTTTTACTTGATTAGTAAAAGGATAAGGATAACCTTTGATAACCTATGTTTTATTTTTCTTCTTGCAGTAGTACCCAGGACTCAGCCTGCTTTTTTCCTTTCCTCTTCATGGCTGTCACCAGCCATCCAATGAAATTGTCTTCTCCAAAGAACTGATTTAGGATCAGTTAAAATTCTCTCAGTTTCTTACTGTCCCTGAAGAGATACATAGGTCTTTTTTTTAAAATGAAAAATCTATTAGCTTATAATTATATGTACATAGATGCATATGTACTATATTAGTTAAAAAATAAAAAAACTGCCATGAAGTTATAAAATGATAAACTCTCATAACTTACACTGACAGCTGGGAAATATTCAAGTTCCAACCAACAAAAGAGAAAAGACCTTGTTGAACATGTGGGATATTGAGTAGAGATTCAAAAAAGTCATGTCTCTATAGGAAGACTAAATTAGCTCTAGCCTAAAGGCTAGTGTACCAACTTTAACAAAGCTTAAAAATAAGACTTCAGACAATCAAGATGATGCCTAAGTAACATAATTGTATGCCAGATAAAAAGTGTAACACTCCTGAAAGGAAGAAAAGAAAACCCAGACAGGAAATTGCCCAAGGCTGGGAAAAGAATAACAGGAAAGGAGTAGTGATATAATTCA
Organism: Marmota flaviventris; assembly: GCF_047511675.1. Taxonomy (NCBI): domain Eukaryota; kingdom Metazoa; phylum Chordata; class Mammalia; order Rodentia; family Sciuridae; genus Marmota; species Marmota flaviventris. The sequence continues at coordinate 51,593,628 of NC_092503.1, read as the reverse complement.
TACAAGGCTGGAAATAATTTATGTTTCAACTAACATGATGAAAAGTTCTTTTATTATATGGATTTTGAGTCTTTAGCAAGTATTATCAGAGTGGGGTTGGGAGTGGACTTGGGGGATTGGGAAAGCTGCTCTGAACCTGCCCTAACAATGCTAAGATCAGGACTTGAAGAGACAACACTGATTCCAAATACCTTAACTGTATTCAAGTGTGGGAAAACTCAAAATTTAAAGAACTACAATGAAAATCTAGCACCAAAAATGTAAAATCCACAATGATCAGCATATAATAAAAAATTAGTGGGCAAGCAAAAATGGAAAGAAAATATAATCCATAGTCATGAAAAGCTTCATTCAGTAGAAAAATAGAATGATAAATGATAGCTTTAATATACAAAATACCATAAATATACTCATATATATTTGAGTAGATGTGAAATAATTGCAATGATGAAGAGAGAAAAGGAAGGTTTTTAAAAGACCTAAGTAGAACTAGAAAATGAAAATATCTGAAATAAAAAATACACACTGAATAGAATTAAAACACTAGAATAATGGGAAATAAAATACTAATGAACTTAAAGACATAGCTGTTCAAGTTATCCAAAATGGAATATGAAGAAAAAGGAATGAATAAAAAGCATAAATTTTTGTTTCACATGAATTCTTGTGTTTTATCATCAAGCACTCTTAACATGTATATAAGAAAGTTTCCCTGGAGGAGGTAGGAGGAAGATAGACAAATATTTGAAAAAATAATGCGCAAGTTTTCCAAATATGATAAAAAGAATAAACTAAGAGATCCAAGCAGCGTAACCAACCCCTTTCTAGGAGAAGAAACATGGAAAAAATAAAACAGTGATGTACCATAATTAAAAAGAGAATCTTATAATTGATTAGTAAATGACCAGAGGAACAAAAATAATGAGAGCACACTTTTCATCAGAAAACATATATTCAAGATGACAATATGTTTGCAGTATCTTTCAACAATGAAAATAGACAAGACTTAGCTAAATGAATGCTGAGAGAATTCATCCCTAGTAGATCTGTACTAAAAGATTCAAAAAAGTTTTTCAGACAGAAAATGGTGATAGAAATTTAGATCTATAGATATAGCACAAGAAATGGAAAATATATAAACTTATAAACCATTTCCTCATTTTAAAACATAGGTGATTAAAGGAAATTAGTAGGAAGGATAACATAAAAATAATGTATGATGATAATAGCAACAAGATGGGAAGAAAAACTGAAAGTTTACATTTAGAAATATCTTAGTGTATGAAATGGGCTTAACTGGGAAGCCACAGGATGATTCTCTTCTTGTCCAGGGAGTTTTGGCCATGAAAGGAGGAGTGGGGGAACACAGGCCCAAATATTCTTCAAGACAAGGGTATCCAAGGGCCTCTTCATTTTGAAGGGACACTGACAGGAGCTACAAATAATTGGTCAGAATGACTATGAGCACTATATTTTTACTGTGTGAAGTACTGATATGTTAGCTTAACTAAAAGAAAAAAAAAGCTGCTTTTACCTTAGAAGGGAAGCATTCTTCCTTCCTCTTGCAGGGAAGTAAGGGGGCAGTCATACAGCTGCTGGAGGCAGGCAGCCTTGTTTTGAACCCTAGATCCTTAGATCTAGCTGAATGTCAGTGGACTGGTGACCTGAGCTGCAAATGTTGTCTCATATAGGATTAACATGATGAACATCGGAAACAAGTTTAGTTTAGCTTATCATGGTAGCTGACAGTAAGTCCTCTATGAACAGATGTAGTTATTTTCATCAATATTGTCAGTTATCTTTATATAGCTGAGATTAAAAATTTAACAGCCAACAATAAAAAATTAAAAAAAAAATAGATATTGAAAAAAAAATAAATAAAAATTAGTGGGGGAATATAAATAGGTGTGTGTGTGTGTGTGTGTGTGTGTGTGTGTGTGTTCCTTTCAAGCTAAGAGATTTTTTTTACTCCCTTTGGTAATTCCTCAAAATATTTATACCCATTTCCCTCAATAATTATTCCTTTTATGTATACTCTGTCTTACTGATTGTGGGGCCTTGTCTTCTCTCATTCGGACTTTAGAGTTGTTTATCCTTTCATATGTAATTTTTTTTAATCCCAATTTCTGTATTTTTAATATTCTAGCAGCTATTCAATTTGTTTTTCTTTTTCTAGGCTTTATTAACAAAGATGCTTAGGAAAAAAGATTCTAAAATTTTAGAAATAAGATTGGTTGTGTTGCAGGCATGTGGAAGAAAAACTTTTAATAAAAGGACTTTTATGTTTTTGAGTTGAATTTTACAATTTTTGTTATCTCTGTTGTAATGAATGTCCTTGGTAATACCAACACAAAATAATAGTAATAATAATATAATATATGAGCCTTCCTTCATGTAATTTTATTTTTCTTGTAAGGAATTATCAGTTTAATTTTTTTTCTTATTTAGAAATAATTATACTGCCATTTTGCAGCTATAAAACTAAAATAGTCTTAAGTTTATAGATCAAGTAAAAGGGAGAAAAGCAAATCTATCATCTAATTTTAGATTATACACAAATTATTAAATCTTTTTAAGATAAAATGATAGCATGGGACAAAGATATTTTGGTATAGATTGAAAGCTATCTTTCCTGAAAGAAAAATGATGAATCCGAGAATATAGCTTCACTTTAAAAATGTGTGCCAGTGTTTATTTAGAATCCCTTCTGTTTTATTAGAGACAGGAACAGTCATTTCACCAGCAGGAATTATGTGTGCTCTCAATACAAGTTTACTACCCATACAATTATCGTCCATTGTAGACATTTTGGGTCCAAAGAAGGAATCCAAATGAGAAGAAGCCTCCATACCCTGATAATTCATTTAAGTCCCATTCAACCATGAGAGCTTCCACGGGAGGAGAAGTTGCTAGTCCTCCTGGCTGGCCCTATGTTTATTTCAGTGCTCTAAAGAACTCTGTATGCTGGGCAACTGTGCTTGGTTGTGTCAGGCTGCTGGACAAGAGTTGATGCTCACAGCACCGCTGACCAAGGCTGCTTTACTGAAGCTCACTGGGCGCCCATCAATCACAAAGTGGCGGATGCAGCCTGTGAAGGGTTTTCCGGGGGCCAAGCGTGGTGTCAGTAGTGACTCTGAAAAGAGAAAGAAAGCAAAATTTGCAATGGAGGTATTCCAAGCCCAATTATAACTTCCTGGTAGAGGGTAAAAATAATAATTGATCATCATCATCAAAATGATTTGTATGTTGAAAATGGAATATAGTTAGGATTGATTCTCAGGAACATCATCTGCTTCTGAAGTAATATGAACATATGGTAATTTTATTGTTTTGCCTGGCTTTCCATAATCAAATTTCTGTGTATATTGTAGCTATCTTCCAAGGTGAAAATTTACCATTTACACAAAGCTTCAGCTGTGAATTTTTATAATCTACCTATGCTTTTTAGAGTTAATTTCACCTGGGCTTCAATTATTTTCTCTGCTTTGTTGAGAAGGGGGAAAGAAATTTTAGATTCCACACTACTTTGGGACATAATGTTAGTTCATCTCATTACTCTTCATCTTCGAGCTATTTTTTGCCAAGCTTATGAAATATAATGAGAAAATAATGAATTCAAATAAACTAAAATTTAATTTTCCTGAGTTCAGGGCTTAAGAACTATAAATAGGGTAGTGATAACTAGCCTAGTCTTTTTGTGAGCACAGGTGCCCTGTGGTATACCAGGCGGACTCTCTCTCCTTATCTTAATTAGACATAGAAGAAGCCTATGTTTATTAATTGTACAGACATGGTTAAATGTGTTGGGATGATAGCAATACAATATAAAGCAATTTAGAGAGCTTAGAAGTATCACAAAATTAAAATCTATTTAGTCAAAGCTTCTTAGGTACAAACAACTATGTGAGCAGTAACAGATAAAAGATGGAAAACACTTAGAAATCAGTAACTTGGAAAAGAACATAAAATAGGACAGCAAATTAAACATCAAGCAGCTGTAATAAATTTTCTAAGCAAAGAAGAATTATAATGTGCAGAAGTTGTGTACTGAAAATAAATCACAGAAATAGCATTTCATATTTAGAATGATAATCATTGAGTTTTAGATTTGGAAGGGGCCTGAGAGATCAGTTCCCTTTATTTGCCTCAAGATTAGTATAAAAAAATTTTCTTCAAGTCTGCTTATTATATTTCATCAGAATAAAAATGAGTGAATAGGAAAGATTATAAGGAGTAGAAACATCTAATGCTTTGGCCCACATTGTAGACTATATTTAGAACATGGGTTTTGATTCTGCCCACATTTTCCACCCTTTGGTTCATGGAAGAAATCATGTGGAGAAAATAATTGATAAAGCAATTATGGTTTGCATAACATGCCACACAATTAATTGTAAGTAGTGACATAAAGGTTCCTCAGGACCCTAAGTAATTGATTGATAAAGTCAATGCATGTTTTTAAGAGGGAACATTTTCAATTTCCCATGACTATATAAAGAAGAATTCATAAAAGAAAAGTGAATGGTTAGATCCATGTGTGGGCTCCATTAACTTAAAAGTTTTTTCTAATTTTCAACTTTAATTTTTAAGTTATCATACAATGAAGCTGACTCTTTTTGTATAGTAGTATTATGAATTTTATTCATTATTTTTTTGGTGGTAGAAATAATGAGTCAGCAGAGTTCTGAGTGGTATGACTGACTGGGATTCCAAGAGAATTCAGGGCACATAGGGGTTTTATTAATGCCCTGGTTTCTGATGTGATTTCGATAGAATTAATATGGAATAGCTCAAAATGATATAATTAATTACATTCAGCTTAAATTATAATTTCTTTTGTTCTATGCTTGCTGGCATGTTTCCTAGATAGAATTAAAAGCTGCATTGTGGCAGTGGGCTGGTGGTTAGAACACCCTACCCTGCTAGTTCTTGTGTGTTGGCTCATTAGCTAAAATTTGCTATTATGTTTTGGACAGGCTGAATTTGATGTTAGGTACATCTTGACCACCCAGTCTGTAGAGCTTAATGGAAGCAGTGTGTGATGGATGCTAGGATCAGATTGTAAAAACAAACCAACAAAAAATCAAAGAGAAATATTTGTTTGAATGATGGGTAAGCACTTGGGGTACAGAGGAAAGAACAAATACTGTAACTTCCAGGATGAAAGCCTATGCTTGTTTTATCCACATCCTGGGGGCCTAGCACAGTGCTTATTAGACCCTCCATAAGGCTCTGTGTTGAGTGAAGTCATGGCCCTTGGCAGCAAGGGGTGTACTGCTTAGCTTTGACAGCATTTTGTGATAATGCTACAACACTGGTATGCATACACATCCTCAGGAGATGGGCATGTGTAAATAAAAGCCCAAGCTGAATCCTAAAGGTCAGTAAGGGATTAGGTTGAGGGGGGGGGGAGTGGGAGAAGCTGTTCTCTATAAAGGTACTAGAGGAAGAAACAAAGAACAATATTTTTCAGAAACTGTAGCCCTGTGTACTTGTGCAAAAGCCTGGAGCTAAGAGAGCACCATTGAAAATTGAGGAAACTTCAAGTCCCAGAAGGTATGGGGAGATCCCAGAGGTAGGTGGAAGGTGGGGACAGATGATCAGGGACCTTGCTTGTTATGCTGAATTTGATCCTGTGGACCCTTAGGAACCTGTGAAGTATTTTAAACTACATTGTAATTTTTAGGAAGGAAGCAATACTCAGAAATATAAGGAAGGATGTGAGACATTTTTTCACACTCCATCTGCATGAAGTGAAGTAGAGACCTTTGCTGAATTCCTTTCAGAACCAAAGCCAGGAACAGGACAACAGAACTAGGGAATGGCAATGGGAGGTGGGTAGGGAAGTGAAAGAAAGGAAAGGTTGCTTTGTGAGGGTCTTAAGTATTTCTTTTGATCCCTGATTTACTATCATTGTTAAAACTGACCTTTGAAATATTTGCATTACAAAGGAGAGGAGTACTTAATTACTACTATTTTGGGGGACCCAAGTTGAGATGCTTTATTTGATCTATGCTTTTTCATTCTCTTGGCTGTCTTGATGTGGGTAAATCTAAAATAATCTAGTTAGGAGACTATTAAAATCTCCACCAAATTCCAGATGCAGAAATTATATATATATATATATATATATATAGTATTCCTCACAGCTTTCAGTCTTTTCAAGGTAGTGAAATGTGTAAAAACAACAGTCACATTCAACATAAGGATATGGTCCCTGCTCTAGAGGTTTAAAATGATTGTGTGTGTGTGTGTGGGGGGGGGTGGTATAAGTATCCTTTTATCACTGTCCTGGATTATATACCATTCTTGGCAGAAGACAAGGTGATGCTAATGATTATGTTTATAGAATTGCAGCTGGGAACCTCTCCTAGGGAACAAGAACAACATAACTTATGGTCTGCAGCTGTTTTCACAATTTAGACTAATCCTGGATGGGGTGGGGTGGGGTACTCCACATTTTTTCCTTTTATAGAAGAGGAACAATTAATAGCAAAATTTTAATCCTCAAGGTTTTCAGATCTTGGAGCAGTATTAGAAAATGAGGGGTTTTTTTTGGTGTTAGGGATAAAATAGAATGGTTCAATGTGTGTTTGTGTATATGTAGGATATGTAAAAGGAGACAAAAAATAAGCAAATACATCAGGATGTGAGTAATATCTATTGGCTATAACACCAATTCTTATGTGCTTCTTGGATAAGAAATCACAATTTTCTGTTTGCTTTTCCTATTAGAGGACATAAAATCCTTTGAGTTATTAGGTGAATTATGAAAACACATGGCTTACTTCTTAATATCATAATGAAAATCATAAGAACTTACTATTTTTTTATTTGGAAACTTATTTGTTTTAAACAATGCTTACCTGGAACACCTCCAACAAACACAGGCTCCCTGTGATCAACTGGTTTTGGATTCAGGGGTCCAACCACATGGTTCACTTCAGAGTCAACATCCAGCTGAACCACATTTGAATCTCTAATAACTGAAATACAGTGAAATATTGGGCAAAGACTGGTCATAAATGGAACTAGAGTGATTAATTTTCACATGAAGAGAATAATTTATCACAACAATGACTTTTATTTATTCCAGAATAAAACCCTACACTTTCTCCTATATCAGTAAGATGTCAATATATTAAGTCTAACAATGTCTAACTGAGCAATCACTAACATTTTCCTTCAAAAGGGAAAATATTTAGGATACTTTTGTGTTACTTTTTTGCTTCATAAGTTACTCATAATGTAAACAACTCCACTATTTTGGCAGCATTATTATTTCAAATCACATGTGTATTCAATATACACATTTTAATATAATAACACTTCTCTTGGTCACATTTAGATTATCATCCGTCATCGTCATGCATATCACATAAATTCTGCCAGGCCATCATTTCTCAGGTGGGTGTGCAGGCTCATCTTTGTAAAGGAAACCCAGGACACCTATGTTTTCTCACCTGTTATTCTGTGCCATCTGCCATCACAGAGACTCTGCTTGGGTGTCACTGAGGTAGAAAAGTCTCTGATGCCATTGTTGACTTTCACTATGACCTACAAAAGAGAGGTGACTTATATAATTTAGTTTAATTTCTCCTTGTCATTGTAAAACTGAATTTCTTGAAGCAATACTTTAACAAAAATCTACCCAAGGAAACAATACTCTTAACAAATATCCACACATGAGTAACTTTGCAATTTGAACACAAGGGGTCACTCTTTGGTAGGCAATAGAAATAGTTTAAACTGGGAGTGCTCCATGGAGAGACAGCAAAATAATCACAAGGGAGAAAAGATGGGGAGAGAGGAATGATGGGAAATGCAATTGAATAAATTCCTTTAATTTCTCAAGATAGAATGTGTTATACAAAGAAGTTCAAAATATTGTTGAAGATCATGGGCCTTGAAGCCAGACTGCCTGACTTCCATCTAACTTACTATCTGCATTGGTTTTCTCTTTGTAAAATAAGAGTGATAATATTACCTACAGCCTAGAGATATTGGGAGGATTAAATAGGTAAATCCATATAAAGCATCTTGAATAATCCCTGACATGTAGTAAATACCATGTCTGGAGAAATTCTATTTTTATACGGTTTAATAAAATATACTAGAATCCAAATAAAAATCAGTTACATTAAGTTTGAGAGGCATAATATAAATATATCTTTTCCTTAATATTTATTTGAATACCTTCATAAGTAGTATTTTAGTAGTGTCTAATTGTAACAATTAAAAATTTATAGTAACAGAATAATACATATGTCTAGATATATATACATGTATCTTTGATGTATATTATCTGATAAACATTTATAGATATTCAGGAAGATAGATGTTTTTGTGTTGTTGATTTTGATAATTGGGTTTTTTTTTTTTGCTTTAATTTGCTGAAAAAAAAAAAAAAAAGACAATTCATTGGTTAAAACTCTGTGCTGTGATTGGTGATCTTTTTTTCCTGAAACCTTTGCCGTAATTTCCTGACTTTGTTCTAATCAGATGAATCCCAACATATCAATGTGAATTCTAATGTTTCCTACATTTAAATTTTATGTTACAGCTTTCTGGTTTTTATTGATTGATAAGATAAAATAATTATGTGAAATAAATCTGCTTTAGATCAGAATGCAAGGTTAAATGAGACAGACTGTTAAATTTTTCAAAAAGATGTTACCTGCCCATTTTTCATGTGGACATTTAGGTACTCCCCATTGACACTGTGGCCATGGACAAGCGTTCCAGAGTTGCTTCTGGGACGAACTTCAAATGCAATTTCAAACTTCAATCCAATGTTGAAAGACTCATCTGTGGAGAGAAATACTATAAGCCTCAAGAACAGCAAAATAAAATTTGTAACTATGGCATGATTTTATAATTATATATTTTTGCATCTAGTTTCAAAAATTCATTGCATTTCTCAACAGGTAATTAGAAAAGGCTATTTTCCAACACCACATAAAACTCAGGGGACTAATATAAATAACATATCACTCTTGTTGTGGGGCATGGAGGTGGGGCCAGCACACTAAAAATACTCTATGTGCTATGGAAGTTCAGGGGAAGAGAAATGAATTCCAACTAGCAGCACCATTTACTATTTCAGGAGTGAGAAGGAGGACAGGACAATCTGGGCAGAGGAGGGAGCTTGGACCCAGCTACAGAGGATGGAACATGTGGACAGCATAGTGAAGCCCAGGGTGGCTGGATAGTCCCTGTAAGGGCAGAAGCAGGCATGGTGAGTGGGGATCCACACCTGGAAGAGCTCCAATGCTCAAAGATGGAAGTTTGTTTTTATTTTGTGGTCACTTATCAAGGGAGATGACTTGACCAGATCTGTGTTTTAAAAGAATTCTTAAACAAAGAACTAACTTATGCCAGTGCTGCAAAGCTTTTCAGAGGAGAGAATGAGAGCAGCAAAAGTATTTAGGAGCTGTTATTATGATGAACAAAAAATTTTTATTAAGAATAACTGTTCACTCCAAAATGCTCATTGAACGCATGGGCATCTTAATAGTGTCTGCTTGATGTGTCTCTTTATAAATCACTTTAATAATGTTCCTGCTATTAATGTTCATGGAAAGAACATAAATTGTGCGTTTGGCTATGAATTTCAAGCTGTCTACACCTTTAGATTTCTCACTGAAATTCAGGGAAGGGCTAAGAAATGTGTATCTTAGTAGGAGTAAAGCAGGTGGGACAGGGAAGGAAAGAAAACTTAGGAGCCAGACAAGGAGAGGAAAGATAAATGCTGGTTATTCTCTTGAACATTGTGGTAGTCTAAGAAAGCATACTTGCTGCAGGGGATGTACAGAGTACCTGAGTGCCTTGAAATAGGAGACATGTGCTTTTATATCTTCTTCTATCCTCATTCCCAGCACCTACTCTGGTATCTTCCTCACACCCAGGGGTTGTTCTATGGAATGTTTGTGATTTTATTTATTGTGAAAACAATTATATTCCATCCTCTGGCAAGGCAACTACCATAGAGGGGGCACACAATAAAAACCGTTGAATGAATAAGCAAGAGAGTAATGACTTAGGAGAATAAAAATCCAGAAATAAGATATCTGAAGGATAGTGTCATCTACTAGTGTTGCAGGGCAGAGGGAGAAAGTGAAATTTTATTTAGTGGGAACAATGGTTCATGTTAAGAGGGAGTAGGGGAAGACTTTCAGGAGCAAGGTAACCAAGAGCCAATACAGATCAGATCATGGAACAGCACAGGAAATTCTAAAGATGTCAAGATGGCCAGCTTTGAGAAGATTGCAGGTGTGAAGAACCTGGGGAAGGTAGAGCAACAAGTAGGAATTGCATATTTGATTTAGCGTAGTGGAAGGGAACATGGTGGTTCTTGGAAAAAGAGGTTATTTTTTTTGGAGGAGTTTCGCCTTATTTTAGTTTTTAATTTTTTTGCCAGTGCTAGGGATTGAACCTTGTGTCTTGTGGTGCTAGGCAAGTGCTCTATTAATGAGTCTAGTCTAATCTCCAGCCCCAAGTTTGGCACATTAAGTTTTCACTCTGAGCCTGATGTTCCCTCTTAGCCACCCCCAGGAAAAAGCATTCCATGATTCATGTTTTCAAGTCCATTTTCTGTTGCTATAACAGAATACCTAAGATGGAATGATTTATAAAGAAAAGGGATTTATTTGACTCAGAGTTCTGGGGGCTGGAAGGTTCCAGAACATAGTAGAAATGGAAAGGCAAGGGCAAGCATGCCTGTGTAGAAGGGATATGCATACAAGAGGGTGACAGTGAGGGAGGGGAGGTGCTAGACTGTATAACAAACCACTGACCATAACCAATTCAGTCCCTGAAGGGTGAGAACTCACCCCATGAGAAAAGGATTAATCTTTTTTTTTTTTTTTGGTGGCGGGTGTGTACCGGGGATTAAACTCAAGGATACTTGGCTACTGAGCCATATCCTCAGCCCTATTTTGTATTTTATTTAAAGACAGGGTCTCACTGAGTGGCTTAGCACCTCAACATTGCTGAAGCTGGCTTTGAACTTGCCATTCTCCTGCCTCAGCCTCCTGAGCTTCTGGGATTACAGGTGTGCACCACTGTGCCTGGCTGAAAAGCATTAATCTTTCTTAACAACCTAACCATCTCTTAAATGTCCCAACATCTCTCAACACTGTTCCATTGGAGATCAAGCATTAACATGAGTTTAGGTGAAGGTAAACCACATTCAATTCACAGCATTCGTGTTACCTAGAACAACATATCCTCCTTCTGTTGAAAAATAAGTTCCTGTTTCCATTGGACCTTCAAAACAAGGGGTCACACTAAATGTCTGAGAAGCAGAGGTGATGGAGGCCCCATTGAGCTGGAGATTGCTAAGACAGCCACTGAAACTGTAGACCGAGTTAATCTGAAAGAAGAAGACATTTCTTAAAATCCGTTTTCTCAACACTCACAGAGGCCCCATGAGGAAGCAAAATGAGAGTTTGAGTCTTAAGAGAAACCAAGTAATTCCTTAATTATTTTAACTATCTGAACAATTAATAATTTTCTGGAGAGTTGCTTTTTAACTAGTTTTTCGAGACTGGAATTTTGTATTTGATAACATCAGTTTATAGGAATTATGAAAAATTTTACATTTTACAAATTTATGTTAACTAAAATTTAGTTCTTCAATGTAGTCCTTTTATTGGTAAGCAACTTTTTAGAGATGCAATATTTTTGATTTTTAAACTATAAAAATAATGCTTATTTTCTCACTTCTTTTCTGAGTACCCATATTCCTCACACATTTACAAATTCCATATGTGAATGTGTGTTAAGAAATAAAATTATAGTTTACATAAACTATAATAAAATTATAGTTTACATAAACTATAATAAAATTATAGTTTACATAATGTCCTGAAACAGTTTTAAAATAATATAATGGAATATTACAATAATGGAATGACTTTTGGTATCTCTTTATATTAAAAATATAGGTACTTGCTAAACAAATAAGATTCCCCATAAGTTGTGATTTTCATGATAATTTGTACCTCTGGAACTTTTCATCTCACCTCTATTTTAAAATCAAGAGGTCACTCCCAACTTTGTATTGTCCTGAGGCGGACAGACTGCCTGTGGGACAATACTCACTTTGAAGTTCCAACTTCAGCAAAACTACAATTTTAGGAAAAAACTATGCTAGTTTCCTTGTGTGTCAAATGGGGGCCTGGATGAAGTGACCTTCCAGTCCTAAAGGTCAATGGCTTGGCTTAGCTCCATATGGCTTACCTGGACGTTCTTTACAGCCCTTCCAGGAGCCACTCCTCCCAAATAAATGGGACCTTTGATTTTCCAGGCAGCTCCAGAAGGAGGAAGACTTTCTTCTAGGACTCGGAGACCATCAATGATTAGTCGACCACTGCTCTTTTCCCGAATAAATATCACCTGGATAGAGAGAAAGAAAATAGCATTTCTTAGGTAAATCCCAAGGTGGAGGAAAAGGCTGTTCTATAGCTGCTCCCAACTCTGAAGTTGAAACACCATGGGAAATCTGCAGAAAGTTCATAAAAAGGTGGTCATTTCTCTGAAGGTCAGGAGTTTTATCTTTTCCTCTGTTTAGTAGACTTCTGGCTATCTAGTTTTTGGAATGTCAGAAACTTCATCCTTTATTTTATTCTGTTTTGTTTTACATCATATGTCTTTATTGTGGATTGTCTCCAGTCCTTGCTTTATATATACATGGGTGTATTTTTCTGGCTCACCTTGGCTTCAGCACTTCATATGTTAGAGGAAGTGATCTGTATATTTTCTGAGCCCTAGACAGAATGAATGATTTAAAGCTACAGGCTTAATTTCTGAAAATAGATTATATTTAGCAGAGATCTATGTGAGGCTCTTTCCAGTTAACCAGCTCCTTCTCTAAAAGTTATTGTAACTAAATGTAATGCATCTTGTTCCCGCTCTGTGGTTTGACTTATAGATTTACTCACTTAGTATCTTCCACAGCTTAGCCTATAAAAGACATTCGATAATAATTATTGAAATTAGAAACCTCTAGGCAGTGGGAAAAACTCAAATAAAAAATTATTAGAAACCAAGCTTCCATTTATATTGGCTACTGAGTCTTTGGTTAAAATAATTATACTCATCCTTTGCCTGTATTTAAAAAGTACATTTAAGAATTTTATAAGGAATTAATACATTTTTGAAATTGAACTCTGAGTGTAAAGCAGCACAATTTTAAAAGGTTATTTCTAGAGACCAATGGTGGAGTATCAGAGTCAATCTTTCAGACAGTGGTGTATATTTGCTATTAATGCTATTCTCTGCCTTCAACTTACATCATGCCATAATCCATCATTGTATTTCTCCTGGCTTCTAATCTTCAGTTTCTTGTGGCCAACATTAAACATGAAAACCAAGCGACCATGGGCCAAGAATAGAGTCATGAAGTCATTCTCTTCTTGATCGGAAACATAGAAAATCATACCATGGGAAGAACGAGTTTTCAGACTTATGGAAAACTGAGATCTGGTAAATGAAAAGAAAAATCTTACCATTTGTAAAATGAGACTGTGCATAATCTTTCACTTCTACAAGTAATATACCATAAGGAAGAATAAATAAGCAGCCATTCTATGTAGCCCAAGCAGCATTACTGCTATTAGTTTTACTAATGAATATGGGGTAACTGTGGTTAGTTCAAAAATGTAAATTCTTCTCTACTTCATTATATAGTAGTGATACATTCCACATTTATGGAAATGTTGTCTTATTGTATCTTGCTCTGACAATATGGTTACAACTTAAGTAAAAATTCTATGTTAAAGAAGGTTATCTGTGTGGAAAAATACTAGTGATTATCAATATGCATGTAGAAATTTTTATAGAAATAATATTATTTGTGTACTATCCAAATTACATATTGAAAATTTTCCAAGTAAAAATGAATCAGTGTATATCATGCTTAAAAGCAGCCAACCCATTGTGTAGAAATGTGTATATAAAGAAAATTTTCTAGAAGTTTAGTTCCAAGTTTGTATAAGATATATTTATCAGTTGTTCTTTTACAAATAAAATAAACTTTATAACTTTATTTATAACTTCTAGTTTCATTAACTCTAAATTCTTCCTGAAGAATACAAAATACTGAATCTTTCTATTAGGTAAGTAGCAAATTAGAAGGATTTAGAGTTTTATTATTAGATGCATTCCCTGGTATAACTGATAGAAGTAGATGACATAAGAATATTTGTGTACTAAAGCTATAAAAATTGGTTTTCAATAATAGTAAATAGTTGGAGGCTTTTGGAACACCGTGAAGAAATGATGGGTTTGAGACAGCTAGTGGGCCATGGACATATACATGTATTTGTATTTTCAGTGTCTTTCCCAATTAACCTAGAAATTCAGGTGCATTCCCATTTACAATCTGAAGGCAATTTGTGTGGGGGTAGTGAGGATGATACCAAGGTTAAATGATGAGTCATCTGAAACTTGCCCCCTTTTCCTGTCCTTGATTGTCATTTCTTTTTGATCAAACATTGCAAACTCCTGGGAGAATGCTGTTTATGTATCTTTCATTTGGGGAAAATAGTCACAGAGAACATAATTTCTTGGAAAGCATGAATTATACTATTTAGAACACCTGTTGATGATAATCAGATTAAAGTGGCTCAGAAAGGAAAGATCATAGGAAAAAAGTTGATATGTGGCTAACAAAGATGGAGCGTGAGATTAAGTTTCTGGAAGCATAGAGTGTTACTTTACTTTTCACCAAAATCTCCTTTTAAATGTTCAAACTCTTGGCGGCTGTTGGCTGTCCCTCCATATTGATAGGCATGCTCTATTGCTTTAGGGCGATTGGAAAGGTGACAAAGAGAGTCTCTGGGAACATTCTGCTCTATGAACTTCAGGCCAGCAGGATCCCATGAAGGTGCATCCTTACTTTTCTCTCCCTATAAAAGTAGAAAATAAACCAAATTAAGGTATAAAAGTGATACACTAGCAGCAAAAATTAATTTGTGATGTCCTCCTCACCATTAATATCAATAATCAAATAATAAAGTAGGCATTTTTTTATGCATTTTTCATTCATGAAATAGGAGGCACCTCTCTTCTCTCCCCCTACACCATACGTAAATGATGGCAGTAGCTGCAGCAGTAACAACAAAAACATACCATGTCAACGAACCCACATGAGTTTGTGACAGTAAAGCAGAGATAAATTGAAGCTATAGAGATAACTATAATTTAAATTAAGTGCACATCCCAAGTAATAGTGAAAATGGAAAAGTGGCAATAAAATAACGTTGAGAAAATCAACTAAAACCCTTATGTAGGCAACAGTATCACCTTAACACACATCATTATTATTTATACATGCTATGTAAAAAGTTAAGATACTTAGCAACATCTTTAAAATACCTAATAATAGCGTTTTGGTGATAGGATATGTGGCAAAATCTGTGACAGAATAAATACAGCACAACCTAAACATTATATTGTGCTTTTCAAATTGTACTTCAGAGGTTAAAATTTAAAGTTTTAAAACTATAGGCCAATATTTAATGATTAGTCTTAATTTCTGAAGCAAAATAAAAGTAAATGTAAATAAACTCAATCATTTAATAAATTATTCATTTATTCAAGCAACCATCTATTATCAGTGGTTAAAGTGGAGAGGAAAGAACCATTGTTTTGGCATGTCTTCCATGGGTGGTACGCAGTGGGAAACAGAAAAGTGAGAAATAATCCGTGTTTTTTAAAGAACTGAAAATCAATTTGGAGAAAGATAGATAATTAGCAATTGGAAAACAAGTTTGTGCCAGATATAAAGGATACTAGGTGCTAGGAGTTGAGTTTTGTTTTTTAGGTGATAAGGAGGCATACAGGTTTTAAAAGCAGGGAATGGCCAGATGTGACCCACTCAGTAAGATAGCTTGCTGCAAAGGCTGGCCTGATAGGAGAGGGAATGTTTGTCATGGGGAGGACTGGAGAACACAGCAAGAAACAGGAGGAGAGACAGGGTTAGATGAGAAAAGACAATTTTATGCACATCCCCCCATCCCTAATTCCCACTGAAATGTTTGAAGAACTATTCACATAAAAATAAATCCACAGCTGTTCTGGAAATCTCAGAGAGTTTTCACCAGCAGAACAAAGTAATGTGAAATTTCTGGAAGCTATAATGCAGATTGGAACAGAGTGATAATGAAATGCCTAATCTCATATGAGAAAAAGTTAAAACCTCCCAAAAATGCAGTGCTCCAGCCAAATCCCAGAATTATTCTCAAAATTTTGGTATGGTGGCAGGTTAGTTAAAGGGCAGATAGCTGTACCAGTGACTTTACCCTGGAACAATAGTTCCTCCAGTTGGATTCTGACAGTGAAGACTCGTGCAGTGGTGGTTAGGTTGGAGAAAGGGAGATAGGCCTCATAGATTCACACATCCTAAAGAAAAGCCCATTTGGTTCCCACTTTCCCCTCTTCCCTTCCGAACATAGCCATCAGAACCCAGAAACTGACTTGCTGCTACAAAAGCAAGGTTTCTCTCTTGGATGGAAGAAATATACCCAGTTATCAATAGCTTTTGGTTCAGGCCTCACCTACATGTAATAGCCATAGTTTCAAGCCATAAATTGCAGAATGAGCTAGAGTGGGCCTACAGGGAGACTTTTCCCCCCTCTATATATCTTGAGAAATTTTTTCCATACCCTATGCTGTTTTCCAATCCTAGTAGAATATATTAATGGGAAATATGTCCACCTTTGTTTCATTGAGGGGCCCAGCGTTGACATGTTTTGCACAGGGGCTGGAGGGTAGGGGTAAGAGTATGGGTTTGGTAGGGATTGCGGACTTCCCCCAACTCTGAGTCTTCTCTATTTTCTCTGTCTTGGTAGAGAAGATCTCACGCTTTCTCAATTAGTGCATTCACTTACCCTTGGTGAGAGTGCAACAGTGAATTAGATCCCAGGGCTTAGCAAAGCATGGGGTTCTGTGGACCACAGTGTCTTAACTGACTAGCTTTCCTTACTCTGCCTCAGTGTGGGAATGCATAGACCAAGTAGTATCTGTTTTTTGTCTGTAGCAAAAATGAGTAAACTCTGGTGTCTTGCTATATGGTAACGAGATACTTGTTACTTTTGTGCCTCCATGCTCTTAATACGGATCAAAAAGACAAAGACAAGTTATAACTGATTACTTCAAATACAAAGATTACATTTAAAAGTTATATGTGTGGGGGTTATTAGTAAATCCCAATGACATTTACTTAACCAGAATAATTTTCTTCTCCAAGGGCCTGTTAGATATAATCCTACTTGTACCAAGTTCAGTTTAGCAAGATTTTTTTTTTTTTTTTTTTGGTGGGGGAGAGGTTTGTGTGTGAGATACTAGCTAAGCTAGTTGAGCTATTGAAGAAAAAGAGGGATATGGTGCTATCTTACATAAACCAAGATAAGACATAGCAGGATCCCACCAGGGGCCAGAAGCAGGAATTGGAAAGCTAAAAAGCACCAGAGCATTCCTTTTTTGGAGGTTTCTGTTATATCAGCTTTGTGTCTTAGAGTGTCTGCTTTCATTATTCTTTCTCAGCAGGACAACTTCTCATTCTTTCTAGAAAGCAGCTTGCTTTATCTGTGCATGATTAACATACAGTTCTCAGGGCTTTCTATTCAATCACCAGCTCAAGCTAGGCTCTCTAGGTTCTAAGATTCCAAGGAACAGAATCTCAAGTCCAGCTTAGTTTACATGATCTCCACTGGTTCAATCATCTAAATCCAGGGAGGTGATAGGACTTACCCTGTGGGTAAGAATCAGTTCTTGGAGAAGACACTAGCTGGCTAGATACTCCTTAAGGATGTCCATTGCACTACATAAAATACTCATTATTACATTACAAACTAAATGAGAAATTGTTTCCCCAATTAAATTTGAAACATACAAACTATGAAAAAATGTAAGTCTAGAACATAGTTGGTAAGACAGATATTCTCAAGTATCCATGAGGAATATAAATCGGTGTTAGCTTTTTGGAAAGTAATTTGCTAGATCTAGTAATTCTACCTCCTAGAATCTATCCTAAATACTTATTCAGCAATATACTCAAGGATTTATGTCTAAGAATGTTCACCTATAAAAGTAGGAAACTGGAAACAACTGAAAGCCTATTAGTGGTTAAATGAATTATAACAATGCATAAAATGGAATATTAGATAGTGATTGCAAAAATAAATTATTATAATACCAATCCTTTAATCCTTGAAAAAAATTAAACCAGAGGCCACACGTTTTTCTTAGTAGCTATTAAAACTACATCTAGCAAGCTTCACGTAGCTACATTAAGTGTGGTAGCTATATTCTTCACTAAGGAAAAAAGAACAAATAGAAAAAGGCAAAGGATATCAGTAGTGCTGGTAGGAGGCAGGAGGCCTGCTGTGGTAACAAATAGGTGGTCAAGAGTTAAGTGATCCAAGAAGCTGGAGGAAGAATGGTCCAGGTAGAAAGAAACCTTGAATAAAGATCCTAAGGCGGAAGTGCAGGTGGCCTACTTTAGTAATAGTCAAAAGGCTGGTGTGGGCAGAAGAGCGAATGAGGTGGGCAAGTGGGAGAAGAGGGACTCAGAGAGGGAAAGGGGTATGGATCACACTGGGCCTCTTATGAATTGCAGGGACTTGGGCTTTTACTCTGAATTCAGAGGAGTGACATGATATGGTTTATAGTTATAAGGGTTTGGGTGTCATGTTGAGAGTAGACCCTCAGGAAACAATGCAGAAGTGAGGAAATCTATTCCGAGACTATGACAGTAATTCAGATGAGAGATGATAATGGCTTGGGCCAGCATGGGAGCCCTGACACTTGAGTGCAATGTTAAAATTAGACCATTACTTGAAGAATGAGAAGGGATTAGGATTTCATTTGTAATGAAGGTAAATAACACACATGCTAAAGGAATGAGAAAGAATAGTAATCAGAGAATAGAATTTTAAAACTTAAGATTTTGATGAGGGTACAGGTCTGGATGATGTCATAGATCATTTGCACATAAATGGTTGAAGTAAATGTCAAGAAGGAGGGGAAACAGGGTAAAAATCACAGTTTCCATGATTGTGACAAAGTTTGAGATAATTATATGAAAGCAAATGATACTAGAGAATAGTAGTACTAAACAATAAATATGATTTACACAAATTAATAACAGAACAATTTTAACCATTGCATTGAAAAGTAGTTGGAGGTAAGAGTAAACAGGTGATTGGACATGTTTCTTTGAGAACAAGAATGGAGGCGACAAAGCTAGTAAACTGGAATATCTGATACTGCAAGAATTCTATCTTTCATATGTACATAGTTGCAAATTAGAGTAAATTCTATAAAGCAATCATGTCTAGAGTTGCATGCATGGAATATGAGGGCAGGTGGAAAATCTGCACAGCAGTATCTTTTACCTTCTTATTCTGGCTTGTTTTAGGCTTTGAGGAATTTTTTCCTTTTTTGTGAAGTAGAAACAATGGTGAAGACTCAATTGGACACTCATAAAGAGAAGTGTGGACCTTTTCAGAATACCGCTGGAAATCTTCAACCTCCACATCTCTATCCAACCTGTATTTGTAAGGGAGGAAAAAATAACTTTAAAAACATTGTTCAGAATTATATGATGAAAGCTATGACAGTCAAAGAACTCTGACAATTCAAAGTTTTTTTTTTTTTTTTTGCATGTGGGATGGGTCCTTACCTGTCACTATCTTAACAAGAATCCTTGAAATTATCATTTGAGCAATTAATTATGAACCATGTACCTGGCACCACACTTTCTGACAAATGAACGTTGTTTCCCTCATCACACTCTGGACAACTGGGTCTACTTCTGTGTTTCTTAGTCTGCACTAAAGTCTCCCTTGCTTGTTTTTGCACTTGAGGAACTTTTATTGTCTTTGTTAAGATTAATGGCTTTTTAAAAAGTCATGCATAAAATCAAGACTTAAACTTTGAACAAGGATTTTGGCATATTACTCTATAGTACACCATTAATAATAAGTGCAAAATAATTACATCTAATATTTATAGGCTGTTGTGTAATAGGTGCTGTGCATGGTGATTTATGTGTATTATTTCATTTATTCTGTAGAACAAGTCTACCAAATAAGTACTATTACTATCTGCATCTTGTAGGTACAGAAATGAAGGTTTACTTAGCCACAGTAATACAAACATAATAGGGGGAAAAAACCCTACACACAAATCCAAGTATGTCATTTGTTCAAAAACATATAAGCTTTTAATTACTGCCATCTAGTGCCTCTGATCAATTTCACACTTCTCAACTTTAATTATGTAAATATTTTCACTACTATCTTGATCTTTTAAAATCAACTGTATAGATTTATTGGATATATATATATATATATATATATATATATATATATATATATATATATATTTAGTTTCTCAAGGCTTGCTTTATTTTAGAGCTGGTTTGTTGGAAAGCTACACAGAGTGTGCTGTTTTTGGAGTCCATGAAATAGTTCATGCCATATAAACCAATCCTATATCATAGCAAAAGATATAGTATCTAAGCCCTCTGAGCTGCTCCTATTTTTATTAAGTTCCTTGTTAACCATAAAAGAAACTCACTCTCTTTGGCTTGAATAAAACTAGGTAATAAAAATATTATACCTGGTAAAGTAGGCATTACTTATACAGCCAGTGAAGTTAGCATACTGGGGACTGATGGGTGAGCCACCGAAGTAAAACTTTTTTTCACCTGCTTGAATTTGTTCTGCTTTCCCATTGGAAGAATTCTTATTTACAATTCTGTTTTTATCTACTACGAGTTCGTATCTGCAAAATAAAAAGCTTTTTTACATACTGAGCAGTTACCATTTTACCTTGAGTTTCTCTCTAGTTAAATAAGCAGGTTTTCTTATGGAACTGAAATGTAACATCTGATTAATGAAAAAACAAAGAGTTTCCAGGTTCTTCATGAGGCCCAGGATAAAATAATTGAATTGTTCTATATGCAACCCCTGCCCCCAAAACCATTGGAATTTAAACTCCTAGAGCAAGAAGGTCAAACAACTAATCATTTGTATTATTTCTTGGGTGGAGGAAAAAAAAAAAAAAACCACACGCCTCACGGTGATCACTTAATCACAGTTGTGGGAGATCATTTTGATTGTAAAGTACATTGGGTGGTTTTGTCTTTATTGGAAATGGAGTCTAGAAAATGACTACTAATATTTTCTTTGATGGGTGGACATCAAAAACCAGAAGTGGACATAGATGAGCATCAAACTACAACAGAGGTTTATTTCCTATTTTCTTATTATGAAAAAGAAAATACAGGATCATGCAATTTAATGCAAAGCCAGAACTTTTAAAATGTGGCCACAAATGTAGCATCCTTAATTGGTCAGTTTAAAATTTATTTTTTTCTCTTGTTTTTTTAATTGATTTTAAAAAATGACAGTGGAATGCATTACAATTCTTATTACACATATATACCACAATTTTTTCATAACTCTGTATATAAAGTATGTTGACATCCAATTCATAAATGTACTTTGGATAATGATGTCTATCACATTCCACCATCCTTATTAAACAAGACCAGTATTTGCTGAGTTCCTTCTATGTGCAACAACACGTTACAATCCATTCAGTATATAGCGTGAGTAGGCACTGCCCTCAAGAAGATTGCAACTGTTCATTTTATTGGGAAAAATCCTTTAAGTAACTTGATGATGATTTATTTGGCATGTCTTAAAAAGTAATAGCATTTTTTTTAAAAAAAAGAAAAATAACACAAATCTGTTCCTTTCACATTTTTTTAAACAGTAGAAAAGCAATAGAATAATCTATTATTCACAGTGGCATTTGACAGAATCATGTCTTACAAATAAAGACACATGGTGGGAAGAACATTAGGTGAGGAGCTATACCTTACGGGTGAGACAGAGGTTATGATGAAGTGGGATAGCCCATCATTGTACTGCTTATTTGCCGACTGAACCTTGATGCCCTTGACATTCATGGTGACAGTACCATTATCCAGCGAAATGGAAAACACATCTGACTGAAATGCAAGCACAGGTTTTAAGTAGGGAGTGCAGGGACCTAAAAAATGGGCACAGTTTAAACATTTATTTAAGAGTACTGCTTAAAGGAATACACAGTGTATAGGCAATTTCTTGCCCAGCAATTTCAATGAATAACAACAAAAACCCCACTTTTGCTTGTATTGGTGTTGCTTACAAAATTAGACATGTCTCAATGGAAAAAAGATACTTCTACATTTTGAGCTGAAAATGTTGGTGATTTTGTTATTCTGAGAGTTGTCCTAGTCATCTTCCTAACTCAGGCATTTCTACTCTATCATCAGTCTCATTTAATTCCTTTCAAAAAGGCAATATTTGAATCTCCTTGAGGATGTAGCTAGAAGACTAGGTAAGATTTAAGTTACTAGTTTGGCTTTTTAAATGTTTCACTTTTTTTTTTTAACTTATAGAGGCAGAAGAGATTTCAAAAAGCAGAAGTTACTTCTTTTTCTGAATTTGCTTATTGCTTGTCTTAAAATATTGGCAGATAATAATCCTGCTTCTCTTTCCTTATATGGGCACCAACTTCTGTCAACCCTCAGTGCACAATTTCCTTGAGCTCGATTCAAAACAAACTACTTTTTGTGAATTAAAAACCCCTGCTTTTTAACTAATCAGGGTAATCTTAGGCAGCTTTGGGCACAGAAGTCCAACAAAATACTTTGGAAAAATTCTCACAGATGCAACCTACTTGAATTAAATTGAATGTGAATGTGATGGATATAAAGTTGCTTTCAAAAATTCTGATCAGGAGCATTAGTATATATACTAGTGTGACAGCACTCTGAGATACATCAGTTGGATCTTAGGGTCACCAAACCTATACATATTTTAGTTTTATTCTTGAAATAACATCTTTATATGCTAAGCTCAAGCATATTAAGAAAAATTCAAGAACAGGGAAGTATATATGTTCTTTTCTATTAAGATTAAATCACAGATGTGTTTCTTCATAATATAGAGAGGTTCTTACCATTTCCTTTTTGAGCCATGAATGCTTTTGGGAATTTGGTTATACATATGGAGTTCTTCATAAAATAATGTTTAAAAACAGACTATTCAGGAAGAAAGGAAATCAACTATATTTAAATAGTATTCAAAATTTTAAAGCAATAGATCTGTTATGGTAACATATATATGTACACACTCCTTGATTAAGGCATTAAATAATAGGATCTAGTAGAAGACCTAATTACTTCTAAAATTGGAAGTAGCTATGAACAAAAATTATATTTGCAAATATCTATCACAATTGTAATGTGAAATAAAATTATTTGTGATTTCTTTTAGTGACAAAGTCACAGGTACTGCTAACACTATTGTGGCTTGTTGCCATGCTTATATTTGAAGAATGATAAATTTTAGCTACAGAAAATAAAGATATATTTTTTACCATCCATATCCATGTTCACAGACTCCTTAAATTCTCTTCTAAGCAATGGGTCTGTGAATCTCAGGTTAAGAACTCCTGATGTACAAAACACATAATATTTTACAGTGTCTGAAATGTGACGTTCTGCATGTGTCTGTGTAAATCAAAATCTGAATAGAAACTCACTTTTAATAAAAATTCGTTCATAGTTAAAACACTTATCACAAAGAAGTTTCCTAAGGGAACAACAAATACTTACCCCCGAAGCATAATAGAACAGTAATCCATTTGGTTGTAATGTTCGGAAATTAAAACCTCCTTCAAAGCCATCAAAGAAAGATATTTTCTGAACTGAAGCAATGAAACTCTGTCCATTGAAATATGCTCTACGGGATATCTGTGTGCCAACAAAAGTGAATATAATAATTTATAATTGTAAATGCTTATTATGTCAATTTCTCATATAGAAAGGGCCTTACTCACTAGTTTCTATATAGTAGTTCAGGGTTTAACTTATGGTTTGTGGTGGCATTCAGGCATGCCAGCGTTCCCTCTGTATTCTTTTAAGGGATGTGGTTTCTGTTAGAAATTTCTTCACTTTCCTTCACCCTGAGTGATTAGTGATGCTCAAGCAGCCTGTCTGGGCTTCAGATGCCCCACCCACGAAAACCTAAAGCAACTGCACAAGTCACAGAGGAGCTTCACAGCCTTTCTAGCTTAATGGTTCTTCTTTCTGCTGGTGGCAGAAAGAAACTCAAGATGTACCTAGGATCTCAGAAAAGCTAAAAGGGCTTTTCCAGCTTCTGAGATTCTGTGTCTATTTATTTCAAAGCTTTTGACCGAATGGTACTTACAAGAGAGTCTTCTGGGCATCCATAACCAACTCCTAGGGTTTCTGTCTGCTCTAGTAAATTGAAATCTTTCTTTTGGAACTGGAAACCCTTCATACATCCCCTGAAATTGATATCTAAGGGAAGGTGTGCCCTTAGGGTCCTGGAAAAGAAAAGGAATCTCCACTGATATGGTGATAATAGTGACATTACCCTGCACACATAGGCTATGCAATTTGAGTTTATTTATAGTTATTTGTAATGGCTTTATAATCATTCATGTTCTCAAGCTTTCTTTGACAAGAACACAGCAATGTCTAATCTTTGCCTATTGAGGAGTTTTATTTTGACTCAAGACAACTTGTTTACACCTTTATAATTTTCAAAATCCATTAATTTACATTATCACATACAGATTATGTAATACACACACACACACACACACACACACACACACACAGTGCCCTCTCAGTTTTATAGTCTCTGATTCCATTAATTGACTACAGTAAGGTGAATTTTTGAATACACTAGAATAATATTTCAGTATACATAACTCACAACCCCTTGGATAACCTGAAGATAAGTATTTCAGATACTATTAGAGCATTCAAAATCAATTAAGTTTAAACCAAAAATAATTGAACACAATGCTTTTTCATCTTTATACAATATACATGTTTTGCTCTTGTCAAAAGAAATATTGCATTATATTATATTCTAAGAGCAATGCAATAATTAAAATAACCTGTAAGTTATATCTATGAGATGCTAACTTAGGGAGGTTATAAGAATGGGCTGCAGAGGACCTGTAGGTATATGAATGTGTGCCTGCACCTAGTAATGCATGTAAAGGTAGCAGGTAGGGATGCTTACACCTGTTACTGAACCTCTTCTGGATATTGAATACACATCAGTATATCATTAGAAACAAACAGCTATTTAACTAAAAAAAAAATTACCTGGATTGTAATATTTCTGGGGGAGCCCCTCCAATGAATATATCTGTAAAAGGTATTTTCATCTTTTCATTGTCCATGCTCTTGACATGTCGTCTGTCAACTACCAAAATCATTTTCTTGTCGTTGTGGTAAATGATTGAGATCTGGGAGAAACAATACAGGAAGTCTCGATTAATTGTTTAATTATCAGCATTTTGAAGACTTCTGTATATTATAATTATGCTGGCTGTAACAGCTGGTCTTCCTTGTCCTTGTGCTTGTTTGTTTACACCATAGGTAATAGGTTTTCCTTTCTTACTCACAGATACAAAAACACTTTTATAATCAGCAGTTCACATTTCCTTTGGAAGGATGCCTATGTGAAGAGGGATTGGACCTAAGCAAAATTTTGCCATGAGACTTATTTTCTCCTGTCCCTTCTGAAGGTATTTGGGAAAGGACTATAGCAGGTGCCTTCTTCTTCTTAAAAAACAAAACAAAAACAGCTTTATTGAGGTATAATTGATAAACAAAGAACCACACATAATTAATTCAGTGAATTTTGCACATAAGCGAACACCCATCAGAGCATTATCATAAGCAAGGTCATAAGCATAGCCAACACTTCCCAAAGTTGTGCTCCCCCCAATTTTATTTTCCTGTGTGTGTATGAAGCATACTTAACATGAGGTCTACCTTCTTAATTTTTTTTGAGGTACTGGTACAGGGTTTCATGCATGGTAGGCAAGGGCTTTACCATTGAGTTATACCCCCAACAACAAATTTTGAGTTATTGTTAACTATAGGTCCTATGTTAGCAGATTTCTAGAACTTAGTCATCTAACACAACTAAAACTTTGTACCTATGGAACAGTTCCTCATTTTCCCTACTGTCCAGTCTCTGGTGACTATTTGCATTCTCAAGTGAGTGTGTTCTAGATTTGAGACTGCACTTTCAGGTGTCATTTTTTTGGGACACATTGAGCTATTCTAATGAATAGGCAAAAATCCTAGTCAGAGAAATAGTTAAAATCTTCTTTTATTGGGATCCATCCTTATGAAGGCTATGGACTTTGAACTAAAAAAGGAAATATAACTTCTTGTCCTCCCCTCCATTTTGGTTCAAATTAAAAGATATATTATGTTTATATCTGCATCATTAAATTTTATATTTAAAGTTCTTGTTAACAAAAATAGATGAAGTACATTTTTAGTAAATTGTAATTGTGGTTCAAGACCCAAGAACATTATTTTTAGGTTCTCATTTAAGGAAAACCAGTATTTTCTAAAATCTAGATAATTGGCTAAAAATGAAATTCTATGTTTATTTAACTACTTTTTACATTTAGTGGGGCTCAAAGTTTAAGTAAAAAAATGGCTTTGTATCTATATTCTAGCATGTTCAACAAATGGATAGAACTCTGTAGGTGCTCTATTGTAATTAAGTTATTTAAGATTAACCAGGAGTCTTTTGGTCAGTGAAATAATCAAAAGGAATATTTTGGTGACTCTTTTATTAGAAATATTGATATGACAAGAACAACCAGTCATTTAAAAGCAAATATTTCCCCAGGTTTGAGTAGATGAGGGCTCTTCAGTCACTCTTTAGATGTGAAGTTTCACTTTAATTACTGTCTTACCTGTCTCATTTGACCATTTGATTAGATCAATAGCTCTAGGTACAAAAACCCAGACCCAAACTAAAGCCATCCAAACTACAACTACAGTACCTCATGGTATTTTGCATCGTTAATTTGGGCTTTCTTCAATGTGTCTTCAAGATGCACAGGACCGGTGCTGAATCCAAAGTCATAGAACACATGTAGGTAACCATTGCGCATTTCCAAGCTGAAAAACATGCTCTGTAGAGAGAAAGAAGTTGTTATCATCAAAGTACAGTCAGATTTAGCTGAGTTTGAGATGTAACATTAAATTTTTTAGTATTGACATTATTGAATTTGAAGGGTCTCATGAAATTCTTAAGAAAAAAAATAATACTTCCCTATTAGATATTTATTTCTCATGCTAATATACAAAGTATTAGTATTTACACACAATTTAAAATAACAATCTTCTTTCATTTTTATTCTTTTTTAAAATTTTTTAATATTTATTTTTTAGTTTTTGGCGGACACAACATCTTTGTTTTGTATGTGGTGCTGAGGATCGAACCCTGGCCACATGCATGACAGGCAAGCGCGCTACCACTTGAGCCACATCCCCAGCCCTTCTTTCATTTTTATTCTACTTTAAAAATTAATGAATGAAGCTTTAAGTCTATATCATTGACCTTTTAAAAATTTCCAAATAGTAGAATATACTATGATTATTCAACTGCCTTGTCTTTTCAAAGCTGTAACAGGTTAAAAGATGCAGCTGCATTCATTTTAAGATGAAAATTTGTAATACTGAAAAATAATTTCAAGATATGTTGAAAAGAATCCTCCTTGCCAAATATCAATTTAATAATGATAAAAGGCAAAGAAGGCTATTTCTGTATTATTTTGACTCACTGGATTTATGTAAATAAATATGGAATTATTATACATCTGGACCACATGATATTGAAGAACCAAAGTAATTCTGTAACACTCAAGTAATTTAGTGGTCAGCTTTGTTTGTTTCAGAGAATAGTTTATACATAAAAGAATTCAGTGAATTTGAAAGTAAAGTATTGTGGTAAATTGCCATTCTATGGAAAGTGATCTCCTGAGTGGAGTTTGAGTATTCCTGATAGTGTGGAAAACAATCCATTGGGGTTTAGGAAGAAAACATTTCAACTTCTATTTATACTCATTTAAAAAACATTCAGAAAGAAACAAATCCTTGATATTTAATGCATGAATTATTGGTCCTAGACCCTCATTTCATTATTTTACCAGACTTACATAGGATTCATGTGGTCTGTAAGGCTTCCCAGGGAAACTTCCACACTTGAAGGGTTCAAGGTGGCCTCTCACCCACTTCTAGCCTATTATAATTTATTGCAGTTTATCTGTTCCTAGTTACATGGATTTGTGGGTGATAAGACTTAAATGATAGAATATTTAAAATCATGTTGTATCTAGATACAGAAAATATTTTGGGACACATAGATGTTTGCTCATTACTTCCTGCAAATTACTAAAAATGCTGCTACATTTAAAGGGTTACACATTTTTTGTTATAAAATGAATTATTCTAAATTTGAACTTCGTGATGACAAATGTCTCTTAGTAGTATAACACCTAATTATTTTTTTTAAAAAAATAAACACACTTGATTTGTCACACCAAGGCAAGGGTATTATTTATGAAGAAAGTTATGATGTGGAAAGATGGCTTTTAAAAAAGATATTCCATAATTTTTCTGTTGATGATTTTGTTGATAAAAATAACTTAAACATTTCTTTCTATGAAATACTCTCATGTCTGTATTATTAAAACATTGGTGTGGAGAAATTTCAAATCTGTTTAAAAATTTTTGGGATAAAGATTTTCACTGGCTTTGAATTCTTTCATTAAGCTTTGCAAAATGATACAATATATAATTAACTAGCAAGAACTGACATAAGGAAAAAGAAAATGTTCCAGCCAAATTTCAAAGACTACTTTTGTCATTTGGTAAATGAGATTGAAAAACTGCATATGATTTAGTAGGCACAGCTAGTGATACGTGTCTCACATTTTTTATTTTTGTGAGGTATTTTCTAGCTATGACAGCCAATAAAATTTAGTATTGAAATAAACTGACTTTTGAATCACTATATCACAAAGAATTCAACAAGAGTTTAAAGAATATTTAGCATACTTAATTACATCATTTTCACTAATGTTGCTATTAAAATAATCTTTAGTGAGAGCAAAAGTGTCTTGGTATCGTTAGTAAAAATATTAATTTAATTTTGTTGTTATTTTAAATATTTTACCAATTTTTATCTAATATTTTATCTTTGTATAGTTTGTTAGTTTGTTTTTAATTACTACTTTGAAATGTTTCATGACATCTGTATATTGTAATCTATATCATTTATAAAGGGTACACATACACATATATATGTATATGAAGCAGTCAAGCTTTTTTAAAAAAGCCAACTGAAATATATGATTTGGAAATGTCAGAAGGCCACTGTGAAATTTCTGCATATACTGTGACGTTCTAGATCTTGGTGCTGATTTTTCTGTATTTTTAATTTATGAAAGGGCATATCTAATATACACCCCAAAGTGTAGCCTAGGGAAATACATTCCAGGGGTGCTTACATACTTCCCTGAAGAAAAAAGTATAAGATTTTCTTTTTTTTAACTAGAAATTTGGTTTGTGGCATGGCACACTCAACCTGGGAAGGTTCCTGGAAACATGAATTGCAGAGAGCAAAGGAAATAAAGAAGTTATTTTACTCACTCCATTGACCATCAGGAGCACAAGGCCGTTGTCAGCTGGTGTTCGAACTTCTATGTCAAAGCGAGTCACCTGGCCAAATTTTCCTCTCCTTGTGATGTCCCTCACCACAGCGTAACTAGAGCCATCGAAGAAGTAACTGGCAGCCCGACTCTGAGTGAAGGCCAGTTTATCTCTGAAATGGAAGTTCAGGGTCGGATGAACATTATAGTTTAGTTGGGCTTTTCAGGTGAGACCCTTTTAACCCACCCATTCTCAGAGCATCTTCTGTCACACAATATATGTATTCTGTGATACAACATTTTAAATGAAGTTCTGTTGTCCACATGGAAAAGTACTCATAATGTTATGGTTTGGACATGAGGCGTCTCCCAAAAGTTCACATGTGAGCCGTGTGAGACAATGCAAGAAGGTTCAGGGAAGGAATGATTGGATTACAAGAGCCTTACCCAATCAGTCAATTAATCACCCAATGGGATTAAATGAGTAATAACTGAAGGCAGGTGGGGTGGGGCGGGTGGAGGTGTGGCATTGGGTGCTTGGCTTTGGGGCATATATTTGTATCTGGTGAGTGGTGTCTCTCTCTGCTTCTTGATCAGTATGTGAGCTGCTTCCTTCTGCTATACTCTTCTGCCATGATGTCCTGCCTCACCTTGAGCCCCAAGGAATGAAGCTGGCTGTCAGTGGACCAAGACTTCTGAAACTGTGAGCCCCTATATAAACTTTTCCTTTTCTACAGTTGTTCTGGTCAGGTCTTTTAGTTGGAGCAGCGTAAAAGCTGACTACAACAAGTAAAATAATTGTTTTTAATGGATTTCTTCTCCACGCTATGCCCTAAGAAAACTGAGGTCTCCAGGGAAATTCCAGTTTCTCATATCATAGTTTCAAACTAGTGAACACTTTAAATACTTGTATACACTCCTCTGTGGCAGAGAAAACTCAACAGTTTTTGCAAACATGACTACTGTGTGGTTTCATAACTGTTTTCCTCAAAGAAAAGTTTGAAAACCTGCATATTGACTCATACTTGTCCTGTTGCTGGGCTAGCCTGACTATCAAAGTCTTTGGTACCCTTAACTGTCTCTTACCTGGCACAGGGCACTGACTTGGAGGGATCCATATTATAGATGTGCTTAAAGTTGTACAAGCTGATCACATCATTATTCAAAGTGGCCAACTCCAGGCAGCCAATGAAGCCAGGCAGATTTAAGCTGGCTGGGAGCTGTGCAAAAGACAGATAAAGTCAATTACCCCATGGTCAAGTTTCATCCCAACTCCACAGAACAGGCAGTGAAATTAAACACACGTCAAAAGAGACCTGCCCACTGATATACATATCTTGTCTAGGCCAAGGTTTGTGTCTACTCTCTGAGAAATCATTTAGCTAAGCAGTGATATGTCATTTATATAGATCTTAGCAGAGAAGGTAGGATTTGTTGAATGTAGGCTATGAAAATGCAGTATATGCTAGACAATGAATTACTGATAAAAATCTATCCTCACACCAGCTCTGTAGGTCAGGTGTTCCTGTTCTCATATAAAGAGGGGGAAAGCAATTTTTAGATTCAATAATGTGCCCACGGTAGTAAGAAATAGTCCTGGAATGGAAATCCTAGATTGATTTCCACTCTTTTTGGGCCTTTCCTTTATCCACCCTTCAACAGGTCTCAAATTCTCCCCAAGGTCCTACTCTCTCTCATCCCATACATTTTATCTCATGCTTGTATTAGATAACAGAGTTTTTGAAATTGCCACATGCAAAGCTGAAGACTAGATCCAAATCATGGTGACACCACAAGGCACAGACACTCCTTTAGCAGCTGGGAGTAATATTAGTCACCTTTACACATATCAGAAAGAAATTAATTGATCTTCAAGTGTCAGAAATAGCATGAAAGCATTTGACAGTAAAAATATAGGTGTCAGAGACTCGTAGATCCTGATGTGTAATTCTAGTACCCACTGAGCCGGACTCTCAAAATGATATCAAGCTTCTTCCTTGTATCATTTTAGGTTTTATGGATAGAAACTGTAGATTTTTAATAAGTCAAACTTAGGTGTATAGCTTACCTTGAAGTTTGAAGGCACCCCGCCAACATAAAAGACAGTGTCCTCAGGGTCCAGATCCAGCAGGGAGTCTTCTCCAGTGAACTCCCCCTTTTTAATAAACTTTTCCTCTGCTGTACTACTCAGACTTGGGACTGTCAAAAATACCTTGCCATGTTTCCCTACCCTGTTGAGAGAAGGAATATTCACTCTTTCTTAGCCTGATGATTTGTAGGAAATAGGTTCTTAAGGTCAAAAATGTTAATGTTCCTTCATCACAAAATTGGTGATTTGATTTTGTTACATTAAGAAACACCTATAGACTATTAACTATTAAGGGGAAGGGGAAAAAAGACATTCCATTCTTGGGATTATCTCATGGAATGGCCAGGTAAAATAATAATAATAATAATCAGATTACTATTTGGAAACAGTGACCATTTTTTCTAATCTTTTATTGTCCACTAAGGTGTTTGGGACAGAGTATAGAAATAATGAAAGAAAAATGAGCAAAAAACAAAAGGAATAAAATGCTATTTATAATATCCACAGGAAGCCTGTTTGAGTATATTCAACAGATTTCTTATGAAATGTTTATATAAGCTGTGTGTCATGGGTTCATTTTACCTTTCGATCTTGACAATGCTGAAGTAAGAAGGCCAGGAACTGACAGGCTTGGAGTCAAGGGGAATCTCCACATCCTTAGCTCCCAAGTTGTAAACGTATACCAGGTTATCATTTTTTATTGCAAGACCCATATACTCTTTTTTGGCCTGAAATGTAAAGAAGTCACTTAAATAAAATTTATATAAATGAGTATTAGCAATTTTCATTTTTTAAAAGCACAATCAGCAACCCTAATACTTTGGCATACACAGCAACTTCTGGTTGGAATTATCAGCCAAAGCTTCTACTAGACTGGGCATCAGCTCTTCTCAACCCAGCTTTCAGATATTGCTATGTCAGATATTGCTGTCCCTGTGCTTGCTCTAAGTGCATCCTGGACAGGAAGGAAAGGAACTGCATGCTTGTGGAGATTTGATGGCTTCCAGGAGTGTACTAATGTTGTCAGGCTAATCAGGGATATGATGCATCCTGACAATGCCGATTGCTATATGTCTACAAACAGGAGTCAGCAGCAAGCATAGTCTGCTGTTATTCAAAAAGCCTTTGAAATGCTTGGTTCAGACTTGTCAGTAATGTGATGCTAAAAGAAAACAATCCCAGAAATATCCCTTGTAGTGAAAGAACCACTTTTCTCTTAAATCAGTACTTCAATCCTGCCTTAAAATAATTTCTACTTTTTGAGTTTCCCGACTGTGAATTTCCACCCCCTAGGTAGCTTTGTTTTAGTCAGAGAAAAAGCAGTTTTCTTTTTCCATATCCCCTCCTCATGCTCTTACATTTTTGCTTCCAAGATACAGAATAAACTGATCTGTGGTTCCAGACAGTTCTGGCTGCTTAACAGGAGGCTTCATGTACAGGCTTAGGGATGTGAAGGCCTTTAAGTCATCCACACTGGCTTTGGGGTGCACTTCTACAGCTGACTGGCCATCGAACATCATGGAGACTTGAATCTGGAGATACAAAATTGTTCTGTTAAAAGTACTCTGCAGAAATGGGCAGAATGCTTTTCTGCGGTCTTCCCTCATTTCGGATAGAGGCCTTACAAGACTCCTAAAATGTATTCAAGAATTATTTATAATAATTATTCATAAAAGGAGCATGGGGTGAGGCTGTGAGGCAACACCCTTGACTGCACCAGCACAGTCTGGAGGAGTCTAGACACAGCTTCTCAGGTTTGCAGCCTGGTTGTGCCACTTACTACTAATCATTAATGAGTTTAGTTAACTCTCAGTTTTTTCATCTGTAAAATAGGATAATAAATCTGCTGTGAGAATGATATTACACATGTTGCCGTCCCTGGTTCTATCATTATGCTACTGGTAATGACAAATTCCTTAGATGTTTCTTATACTGATTCTTGGAAAGGCATAACAACAAAGCACTGTTTCAGCTCATTTCTAAGAGGCCCTATGTGATATGCTAAACTTATCTGATTCATGGGAGATTTTTGAAATATTCAGAAATCGATGGACTGTGTATACTCATGCCATTTGTATAAATATTTCTGAATAATTAGATGTGTCTACCTCAGTTAACATTGATTTGGCTGATGTTGATAGTGTCAGAATCTCTTCCTAAGTTTCTAGAATACAGCTGTTCTATGTTGCCAGTTGAGTAAAGATGAATACATCTTAATATACTATCATGGAGTTGAGGTCTTTTTGTAAAAATGGAGAGTCTGAGCAGGAGGTGTGTCTACAGAAAAAGCCCCTCACTTTGGAGAATGGGTAGATTCCCAAGGGTAAGGCCCAGATTCTCTTTAGAAAATGGTTTTAGGTAATTAAGACCCCAAGGTTATACTCCATGGATATAGTGTTATGAGAAATCACTCTCAAAACCTAGCCATTTAAGATAAACCTTTCTTTGAAGTGTTCACTGGGATATCCAAATAAGATAATTTATGGTATAGGACTATTTATCACTTATCATTTAAAATTTGGATATATTTACCAAGAATAATCTTTATCATTATAAAATACTTGATTCCTTGTTCTTCTTTCTGTCAGTAATTAGGGCCTATAGTCTGTTTAAGCCAATTCTTAATTGAGAAATAAAATCATATAATTTGGTTGTAAAGAATAAGGCTGGTCTATAGATCAATTAAAAAAAATAAAAACAAAAAGGGGTCCAAAAATGAATGCTACTTTGCCACACTGAATACATTAATTGTCACATGGAGATGTGTCCCTACCAACACTGGCTTTAGTTATCTGCTTGCTAGATTGCTTCTGTGAAAGTATCTCAGAAGAGGGTCCCTGTTGAGTTTCTTTCTCTTAGCTGGTATTGTATGTGATTCATCAGTTAAGCCTGCAGAGTGGGCAATAAATACTTTACATAATCTATGTTGTACTAGAGAATTTCTTGAAGAGGTAGGACAGATGGGCAAGATTATCCCATATGCTAATTGCACTAAAGGGCTGTTAAAATAACAAATGATAATGATATTAAATTGAGTATTTTTTTAATTGGGGCTTTCTTGATTTGTTATATTAGGTTTGTCAAACTCTGTGGTTCTTAATCCTGGCTACAGATTTAGAAAAACCCCAGGAGCTTTAAAAAAATACACGTGTTGAGCCCTTCATCTAGAGATCCTGATATATTGTTCTGAGGTTAAGATGAGGAATTGGCTTATTTTTCAATGGGATTCTAATGAACAAATGGGACTGAGACCTACTGAGCTGGATAATATAATAGGAAGATTCCAGACCTGGATCAGCATCATGATCTCATTATCACCAAGTGACTGATGACTCCTTTCCTAAGTTACCTTGCTGGCGACACTCCTGGTCTGAGCAATGAGCTCTCGGATCCTCTGGATGCTGGCAGAAACATTGCTTACAGGGCGCTTCTGTTCAACTGTACGAAGCTGATCCAGGAGCTGAGGGACGACCTCTGTCAGATTTCTTACTGCAACAATAAAAGTTAATCACTTGAGTGAATGTCTCAATATTAGGTATATTTCAGGAATCAAGTGAAGAGACAGCACTGATTACCTCTGGCAGATCTATAACAAATTATTTTTTAAAAATATTTTTTATAATAGATGGGCATAATACCTTTATTTTATTTTTCTGTGGTGCTCAGGATAGAACCCGGTGCCTCATGCATGCTAGGTGAGCGCTATATCAACTGAGCTATAATCCCAGCCCTATAACAAATTATTTTTAATCCTACCAAATTAATAGTAAATCCCAAAGCATAATCTGTTTCTATCTTGTCACATTTGTAGTACATAGTGATTTATAAGTTGAATGTGGAACATGCTAATATATACTGTAAATTCCTAAAGAGGAGGACCCATGACAACCATACTGAAGTTCCTTTAATGATACAGCACAGGTTCTGCTTGCATTTCTAACATAACTTGATACGACTGAAGAAAAGGATTTTCATGAGGTAAAAGGAGGTAAAAAGGCTGTTTTCCAGGATGTCTGTGCATATATCATAGTGCTGCTACTGTCCTGCAGAGGCAGAACTGGACAGAGGAAACTAGGTGGCATCCAGAAAATGGCAGCTGTGCCAAGTTGAGTGTGGGCAGCTATGGTCTCTGGGCCCAGACAAGGGAGATTCTGCAAGCAGACCTTACTGATCTTTTTTCTTTTTCTTTCTAGGCCTGGAGCTCCTGGAGAACAAAATAACATCTGGTGTGGGGGATAGCAAAAGAGGACTTGGCTGGGATGGGGCACACAATCCCCAGATCTAGCCTAGTGTGGCTGTGCTTCCTCCCTGGAGGCCTATGACTGATCATATGCAGTTTTTTCCTCCCTTGGAATACATAATGCACACATAGAAAAGAGCACAAGTCACAAGGATGCAGCTTGATGAGAGATACCCAAACTATAGAGGATGGCACACTTTTTTCAAATTTTCAGCCACTGAACAGTGATTCTTAAAGTATGGTTAAGTATCATCAGCCAGTATCATCAGCTTCACAAGGAACTTACTGGAAATGCCAATTTTTTGACTCATCCCAAACCTGCTGAATGAGGAATTCTGGGAGTAGGGTCCAGCAACCTGGGTTTAACAAGCCTCCAGGGGATTCTGATGCACACTAATATTTGAGAACCACTGGACCAGAGAATGAATATTTTCTTGTGTATTCTCCTGCCTAAGGGCAGGACCATGGTCACTGAGCATTAGCGGTAGGGCAAGAGCAAGCCTCTTACTAGAGCCAAACTAAATTCAGATTGAGGAGATATGTCAATGCAGGTCAAGGAAACATCACTTCTTTGTACTTAGGACACAAGGTGTTTCTCCAGGATAAGGAATAAAATTAAGAAAATAATAGCAATTCTCAGTTTATTGTGTTGATTAATATAGAGGTAAATATTTGTTGTTTGGATCACTGACCATAATAGCCATTTTATAGCATAAAAAGCTTTAAAAATTAAAAATAATAAAGTAAATGAAAGTGTTATATTAAATTGTGGTTGTAGAATTTTATATAAGACAGGGTACCCCCCAATTCTCTCAGAAAAAGAGAGCTAACTTATAGTAGAGTCTTTAAAAAGTCTCTTATATTATTGTAAGCCATTTCATTCACTTTGTTTTGAACCACAAATAGCTATTTGAGGAAAACATAGTATTATGAACCAATTTCAATTAGAATTGGTTCTGGATTCTTATTGGAATCACATGATAGGACTGATGAAAATGGAGAAAAATTAACACAGAACAAATATTCCTGAAGCAATATTTTGAAAAAAATGTAATGAAAGATTAAAATTTAAAAGCAAGTAAATGAGTGGTCACATGGAAGAACTCATGAATATATACTGAAACTATGATATAAAAGAGCCATTTTTCTGTTATAGTAATGGGTATTTGTAAATTGTGATAACATTTCTAGTGATGGACAGATCTGACATGAATTTCTAAGGTTGTTTCTAATTTAGATTCAAACATAGGAAAAAAGAGTCTGTTATACCGTTTTGAAGAATGGCTCTTAGAGAATGACTAAAAGTTCAGTAATAATTTATCATAATATTGATAGACATTGATATTTAAGAGGTTATGAAGATACTGAATAAAAATGTGAGAATGGAAAAAAAAATTTCCCAAATATTATATGATTTTAATAATCATGTATAACTGAAGGTAAACATTAAAACTGGAGGTAAACATTAAAATATTTTATTTTATGCTATAAAATTGCACATTCAAATTGGCCAATACCTTGTTCTTAATGGAAAGTTATTATATTTGGTTATAGTCAGTATTTTTTGGAAGTAACATGCTTTACTCAGTTAAGGAAAAAAGCAATTCTGTTTAGTAAAAGCAATGCCACTTAGAAATTTTTCCTTAAAAAGAAATACTATTTTGTTAAGGTTATTTAACATTTGATTGACCTTTTTCCACTGAAGATTGGTCTTACATTGAAAACAATTGCTGCCATTATTTCATATAGAAAAAAATATAAGTCTATCTACTGCTTTTTATATATATGCATACACACACACAAACACACACATGCACACAGGCGCATAGATTATAGATAAAAATTTTCTCTTTTTTAAAACTAAATTCTACCATATTCCAAAGCAAAACCCAAATGAAATATAGTGTTTCTCATCAAAAGGTGTGGAGAATTTAATGAGCAATATTTTAACTGAATCTGATTTTCAAAATATCTAAGTGATACATATACCTGCATCTCTAGCAGAGTCCACCACAGTGTTATAAGCAGAAGAGTCAAAATTCTGAAGATTCTGTGACCAGCTGGTGAGATTGTTAGCCATCGGGGTGGTGGCCTGTTGGACCTCCATGGTCGTCTTGTTAGCTTCTTCGACAATCAGCTTGGACTGATCCAGGCGCTGCTGAGCATCACCTTCACACAAAGCACAAGGACACGCATTTTGCAGGCAGCAGGACATTTGTTGGAGAACATTAACATCCATTCAATCCATGGGATGAAACAGACTTCAAATTTGAGACGTTAACAAAAACTAAGATTTTTAAATATATGTTAATGATGGTATAAATGAAGTGTACAAGAATATTTTAAACAGTATTAATGAGTTCAAAAGATTACTTTCTCATTAAAACAAAGTAGTTCACTTAAAGAATTTCAAATTAAAAGGTAAATTAAAAAAACAAAACCTGACAGTGTTTCCTTACATTAGAGAGCTGGTGAGAAAGCCATAGAAAATGCAAATGAGATCTTAAATTATAGAATGTTTGTGTCTGAAAGTCATCATAAATATCTCTATGGAAAAGTATTCTTGTGGAACACTTTTGTCATTGAGATAACAATGCATTTAGTACAGAACTAAATTAATAAGAAAAGGTATTTTTGCATAAGAAAATCAAATTTCAAGAGTAACATCCCACTTTTGTTTAAAAATCATTACATATTTAAAATAAAATAAGTTTACAATAATAAATTTTGCCTAGGTGATGAGATTATAGGTGATTCTTCTTATCAATATTTTCTTGTATGTATTACTTCTACAATAAAAATAATTAAAATCACTTAGGTGATGTTGCAGCTTCAAATTTAAAGTGAGGAAACATTTAATTCAACCTCCCACACTCTGGATTCTGATGAATGTTGGTTTGAACCTCGGATCTTGTTGGAGCAAGTTCCCTAACCCTGACATGCCTCTGAGTTTCTAAATATCTAAAGGCAGTAATAATACTTATCCCCAGTGAAATAAGGAATGTGAAACTCTTAGCACAGAACCCTGCTTATGGTAAGTATCAATAAACAGCAGCTCTGATGATGTTGAAGATGAAGCTTCTTAATGGACCACCATTCTCCGGGCAGGCCAGAGTTTTGTCTTATAGTACTGCAATACTGCTTCTTTTAGTGAACCACCCACAACCAACAGTAAGGTCTTAACTTTTGCTATGCTGAGGAAGGCACATCTGCTTCCAATCACATCTTTCTAAAACACTACTGTAGTTCCAGATTAGGCAAGATGAGTGTGCTTGTTTCTCTATTTGACTTGTTGATCTTCCTGCTTATATGATAAGAATAACTTGACATATAACAGAGGGAAGCTGTTTACAGATGGGGCCAGAGAAATCCAGCAACCAAATTAGGGCATATTGTTAATGAGGATGAATGTTTGAAAGAAAGCAGGTTACCAAGCAGTATAAATAGCAGACACCATTAAAAATACATGTGCACACAGGCACACAAGCATGCCAGGAAAATATTCTCAAATTTAAAGCTCATCTCTGGATGTGGTGATTACAGCTTTTGCATTTATTTATTCTTTTTATTTTCCAGGTCAATTTTTTTGGGGAGGGGGTGTAATGAACATTGTTTCTTTTGTCATAAGAAAAAAATTAAAAGATTGACAAATAAGGAATCACCTAATCCTTTCTCAAAGGTTTCTCTTTTTACCAGTGAACAAACAGAAGAGACTTTTTAAATTCTGTGATCCTTACCTCTCTCTGCTGCTTGCAGTCGCTTAACAGCATCATTTAATCTGTGTTTAAGGGCACTCTTCCTGGCCATGGCCCCGCCCACACGCCTGCTGGTGTCAACTACCGCCTCCTCATTGCCTGGGGAGAAGCAGCAGAAAAAAGTAACCAGTGGGTTCAAGATGACTGGAAAAAGGTTTTATTTCAAGAAGGAAAATCCTGATTTATACCATGGAGTCATCTGCAATATTATGAATATGCTGGACATAGATCATTACTTTTGGAAAGTGGTATTTAGGATAAGAGGCATAGGATTATATGAAATTTGTAACCCTGGTTGGTAGTGACTAAGATGCCATCATGGCTATTATCTTTGGGAAGTATAGCAGTGCTATGCCTGATAACACCTAGCAGCACTCTGATAAAGAGCTGAAAAAAAGGAAATCAATTTATCTATATGATAATGACTGGTTTGGTTATACATAAGAACATTTTAAAAGTACTTTCAGTAAAATTTTAATTGATTTATAGCATACATCTATAAAAGGGCACACATTATAAATTCACAGGCTGATGAGTCTTCAGGAAGTGAACACAAAATACAGTTAGCTCCCATGCCTTGAAAAAAGGGCATTTATCTGCACCCAGGAAGCTCCCTGTGACCCTGTGATGACTGGAAGATGACCACTATTTTGAATTCTATCTCCATTTACTCTTGTCTGGCTTTTAACTCTATTCCAAAGGCATGACAAATCTTTTATATTTTTGATTTATGTAGAGTTAGAATAAGTCTTGATATCTCATAGATTAAGTTTTCTATCTTTGTTTTCATTCTTCAAGATTATTTTGGCTATTCTTGACAATTGTTCCCTATTTCCATAGAAATTCCAAAATCATACTGTTTACACCCCCCCCACACACAGTATTTTAATTGGTATTGTATTGCATCTATAGACAAATTTGGCAGAATTGTCAATTTTACAAAGTTGGATCCTCTTTTCAGTGAGTATGGTATTTACTTTTTCTTCTTTAGATGTAAACTTACTTAGATATTCTTTTATTTAGATCTTCTTTAGTCTCTTTCCGTAGTGTATTATAGCTTTATGTGTAGAGATCTTAGCTAACATCTTTTATGAGATTCTTCCTTAAGTATTTGATGCTACTGCAAATGGTGTTATATTAAAAAGTCAATTTCCATTTATTTATATAAAATTATCCTGACTTTTTTACATTCTGAATTGGCAATGGGTGTATCCTTGTTTTGTTTTCAATCTTAATGGAAATGCCCTTAATATTTTATTATTAATACATTTATTTATTATTTTATTATTCCTTATTAGATTATGGAAGTTTACTTCTGTTCTTGGTTTACTCAGAGTTTTTTAAGATCATGAATGAGTATTGTGTTTTATTACATGATTTTCTTGCATGCAGTGAGATGATCACATAAATTTTTCCCCATATTTTATAAATATGGTGAAATAAAATTGATGGTTTAAATGTTAAAGTATCTGAAATCCTGGAATAAGTTCAAATTGGTCATATAACAATTTCTATATATACTAGATTTGATTTGAAAATATCTTGATTAGAATTTTTATATCTGTAAGAGAATTTGGCTTGTATTTTTCCTTTTTTATATGTCCTTGTCAGGTTTTGGTATCTATATATTGTTGATTTTATAGAATGAGTTAGAAAGAATTTGCTTTTTCTCTATT
Source organism: Marmota flaviventris (assembly GCF_047511675.1). NCBI lineage: Eukaryota > Metazoa > Chordata > Mammalia > Rodentia > Sciuridae > Marmota > Marmota flaviventris. The sequence continues at coordinate 51,552,294 of NC_092503.1, read as the reverse complement.
TTCTGGAAGGGTTTGTGTAAGAGTGGTGTTAATCCTTTAAGTGTTTGAAAGAATCCACTGAGGAGTCTGGAGATTTCTTTTTAAGAAGAATTTAATTACTAATCAAACACATTGTAAATCTCTGTGTACATACAGTTCTATTGGATCTTCTATCCTCAGTCTATCAGTTTTGACAGTCTCTTTCTTACAGAGTTATTCTTGAAAGTGTGCTTGGCACAGTCCCTAAGCTGGGGTTACCTTTGAGCAAATACAACCAGGTCATGATGTAGGATTTCTTTATTTGAAATGAAGGATCAGTTTTCCTCATAATTCTTTGCTTATGTTTGTGCTTTATTTACTTTCAAAACCTCAAGAATTTATGCTTCTTACAAATTACAAAATTCTCGCCTTACTTCTCATTATAAACTGTCTTTTTCTCCAATGGGCTTGTAAATACACACTCTCTCATGGCGTACTTCCCTTTTTCTACTTTGCAATCTTGGTGTGTTTTGGTTTCTGTTGTTTTTTTTTCCCTCCATATATGTGTATAATGGTGGTATACATATATATATACATATATATATATATATCACCATATGTATATATCACCATATACATATATGGTGGCGCTTAATTATACTGTTACCAAGTATAGTGTACTAAGGACAAGCACTTCTTTTTATTTCCTCTGGGATTTGAAGGATTTACCAGAATTCCATGAGTGACTTAAACATACTTTGTAGTGACAATGCACCTCCTTTCCTTTTTTAAATTTCAATTTTCAAATATTGTGATATAAAACATTTTTCTACTCTTCCTTTTGGACCTGTGACCACATAAAACACTGCCTGGAACATTGAGAAAAAAATATATTTAACTCTATATTTGGAACTTTTGATAAAAGTAGGATAAAAAATCTATTTGGAGCTGGATGTTTATAAAAAGAAATGTTTCATAAAAAGTGTGTCCTGTTTGGAACTTACTGTTGATGATTGTTTCAAATAGCAGCATTCGGAGTTTATTACACATAAACTATTTGATATAGGTAAATAAAAAAATAGGAAAACTGGGAACTAAAGATTACTCATCATAGAAAATCACTTGGAAACGAATAGTAATCTGAAATTATAGAGTACCTCAGTAGATAATAATTATTTAATTAAAAAAACTAAATTTATGTCACTAACATTCCTATTATTAAAGGAGACAGTGGTATAAAGCACTGAGCCACATAGTCCTAACTCTGATTTGCCACCCCTTTTACAAAGATACTGAAGGGATTTAACCAAAAAAGATCAAGTTGAGTGACCATATCTGCAGAATATTTAAAAGATCCAGATGCAGAGAGATTTACTGGACATAAAATATGAACCTTTGAAGACATGCCATTCCCAGAGCAGAAAAGTTGTTTTTATGAGCTTCAATAATTCAATAGTGATAGGATGGAGAAAATACATTACAAATCACCAAGGAGAATAAAACATTGACATTACTGTGTCATGAAGACCCACATAGTCTGGTCTTTAAAACACAAGAAACAAAAATAACTTGTAGATGTGACAACAGTTATTTTAAAGTATTTTGCTGCAAATAGTCTAACTCATTACTGCTAATTATTTTCCAGAAAGGATGTTCAGGATTAGAATATAATAAATTAATTACACTTTTGTTAAGATTTGTTAGAAAAATTTAATAGCATTCTTATTGCATTTTTTTACCTAGAAAATGTAAAAAAAACAATAACCCATGTTTGTAGTAACTAAATAGTTAAGTATTCCACATATGAAAATTAAAGTCCTTTTATTTTCTTTATATAATAGCTCTTTGCAAAGGGAAAAAAAAGGGGAATGTATGGTTAGATTTGAGATTAATTACTTCGATAAAATTGCATGACATTTTCAGTTTGAAACTTGGCCTTTGATTGTAGGTGGTAGTTAAAAGTTAGCTAGATAATGAATTTCCAACCTCGTTAGTCAATGAACAAATATCCTTAGGAATGAATTCACTACCCAGAGATGAGTAATGTTTAGTGAAATTCTTAGCCATTCATTCAGTTGTTTTTAAGAGTAACTCCTGGGATTTAAAGTAGATGGAAATGACTTCACTTTTACTTTTCTTTCCCTATCCTACTCTTCACTGTGTTTGCTGTAGTTAGCAGATGCAAACACTGGCCTTTGCAAATGCTTGTTTCCATATGGTCATTGGGCTTGTCCTAAGTACAGTCAACTGTAAAACACAAACTACAAGAGAGTGCAAATAACCAGATGGCTTCATGGTTCCCTGTCATCCTAATCAGTGCTTATAGCGACGATCCATCCTTTCCTGGTAAAAATTTAAAAAGGCCTTCTGAATTGTTTAAGAAAGATTGTGTGCAACAGAGTTTGAATATTAAGTATATTTTATGGCATTATCTCCTTAAAAATTGGTATTTATGATATTTCTATTAATGGCCTATATGATTAGCAATAATACTCACCATATATCGAATAACTATATGTCTCCATATAGTTGTACAACATGGAAGCTATTTTTTGATCAAAATTTGTTTTAAAATAGCAAATCTTTGCTTTTTTTTGTAACTTGATTCTGGGTAGGAACTATTGATGTATTTTTCAGTTGTTACTTATTTCTTTTTTTTATTAGCATCAGCTATAATTTTATTAACTCTTTAAGACTAGATTTTATAAATATCTGTCTATATGTATGAAAGGAGGGAAGCAGCTATCAAGCAGAAGGAATATAGGAAAAATGAATATATTTACTTGAATCTGCTCTTGCTTGCAGTTGTCTCGCATGATTGAGAAGGTTGTCACTTTCATCTTTATGGTAAATGATTTGAGTATCAATTCCACTCACAGCCTGCAAAGGAATTGGGTGGAGAGAATAAGAATGACAGCAGAAGAAATCAGTTTTTCATGGCTTTCGGATTTTAAATGTCAATTTATCTGCTAAACACCAAGCAAAAGTCACACAGCTTCATTTTCATAACTCAAGGAAAAGGTCAAATGTGAACATGAGAAAACAATGTCTTTAGCTTTTCCAAGATAATTTTTTGGGGGGGGGAAATGCAGCAAACCTAGAACATTGTCTTGGTCAAAGCTCTAACAAACAGTTTGTCACATAGAAGTCACTCAAAAAATAATTTCAAGTTGAAAAAAGCAGAATGCAAGCATAAAGCATGTTCTCTATCAGCAGAAACTAGTCTTAAGTATGTTTTCTTTGGGGACTTGGGCTAAAAAAAAAAAAACTGTCAAAGGGATTAGCATTTGCTGACTGTAGCACAGCACATCTTGAAAAACTTACAAACTGAAAACTTCATGGCATAAAATGGTCTTTTCTTAGCTTGCCTTCCCTTTCTGCCATTTTTACTTTGTATTGGAAGCTGAAGAGACCTCATTAGAAGGCAAGAAAGTCAAAGTGTGGGGAGACAACATATAAATGAACCTTAAAATAAGGGAATACACACATCGTAAATTCGGTCAGTAACATTCAAAGCGATTTCTGCTGTTTCATTGGCTTCATTAACGTAATTGGCAATATTTTCGTAGACGTTCGATGCATCCAAAGCCTTCTGCACCAGCCCATTCATGTCTGCACTGTGTAAATTCCTGTTAATAAACAAATGTATTATTATTTCTCTTTCTGATCTCCTTGGGAAATGGGGCCCCTGCCTTCTCCTTACCCATGTCAGCACTGTTACCCCCTCTTCTAAAGAGAAACTGAGGCCCTCAGAGAGGGGCCTTGCTTGCCAGGGGATACAATGGTTTAAGATGGTCTCACTCCTGAGCCCCTGTTGCATCCCTGAAGTGTGGGGCCCTAGCTCTGCACCCTCTGTCTCTGTCCTCACACATCATGCTCTCTGCCTTTGCCTTTCCAGCCTGTTTTAAGGTTCATTGAACATTCACTGAGTACCCATCACGCACCAGGTACTCTCACATACAGGGGCTAATAACCGTATGTTTGTTAAGGATTAATGTGAGGCATAATAGAGATGAAGTGTGTAAATGATTGACATCCTGCACCTGGCATCCAGTGAACTTCAGGCTTTATTATTATAAAACCTAAACTATTTCCTAAATTGAAATTGTAAACTGTGTGTATCCACATGATTTTTTTTGAAAAATACTTCTTCCTCTATGATATAAACTCTACTCTGACTTCCACAGCTTATTCTAATCACTTGTCTTAATTTCACTCAGACTTATATCCTCCGATTCCTTATTTTTTCTCAGTCCCAAACACTGATGACAGTATCACTTTATTTATCAGTACCCTCTGGAAGGTTCTCTGTGACCCATTCAGTATATGACATTGCAGATGCCATGCAGGGTGCTCTCTTCAAACCACCCAAACTACTGAGCTCAGTCAATTACTGCTCTGCCTTCTCCATCCCAGTGCAGTCCCTGTATGCCCTCTTAGGCTCTGAGCGACTTCTGTATTTCCTCAGCTACTTCTCTCCCTTTTGCTCAATTCCATCATCCTTCCATCTCCCTGTAGTGGGGAGCTATCTCCCTGTGTCTGGGCTTACCCATTAGACACAGTAGGAGCTCGAAAGAATGTTTTCTCTTTAATACTTTTTTAAATCAGAAGAAAGAGTGAGGATAATTATGCTAGTCTGGATACTAATGTAGTCATGGAGTTTTAATTTATTTTGTTTTATGAGAGAGGAACCTATCAAGGCCATGCTCAGTAGAGATGGTCCAAATACCAATGCTACTTGATTTCAGAAATGGCTCAGAGAGGAAAACCCAAGGAAAGTAGACAAGAAAAAAATTTAAAAGAAAAGGAATAAAAGGAACAAAAGGCTATAAATATCTATTAATATTTTAAGATTTTGTTGGCTAGAGTGGTAGAAATACCAAAGAGCTTGAAACAAAGCTTTTATTACTTTGTTTTTATCACCATGCACAAAACAGGTACTCTATCAATGTTAAGAAAAAAGTGCTTTTGAAATGGAAGCTTCTCAATGAATAATATTTGTCTTTGTTCGAGCACAACATGCAAATCATGCATACCAGATGTTGAGGGATATTCACATTTTGAAGGGGAGATGGCTATAAATTTGAATATTTCCATGAATATGTTCAGTCAGAGATATTTGAAACACAAAAGGGACTTCAGGGTGATTGATACTTTCGATCACATTTCATGTGAAGCAAGCAGTAAAACTTCCCCAGCGTTGCTCATGAACAATCTGCAGAGTGGCATTTGGATTAGGTATGTTTTGGGATCACAAGTAGGGGTGGTGAATGATGAAGAAAGCCATAGGATGGATTTCAAAAACAATATCCTACCAATACAGTATACTGTCAAAACCAGCATTTTACCTTAAGTTCTTTTTTTTTTTTTTTGCCTTCTTCCAAAGCACATTTCCTGAATATAATACCATCCCCCACACCAAGAGTTTACATTCTCTTTCTCTTTTATCCATTGCCCCCTTCCCAGGAGATTTGGAAGGGTGTTTGAAAATTTTGGTAAATAGGAATAAAAAGGTGATGTATGTTTTGAACAGTAGTTAATATTGGCTCTTATTTCACTCAGGACCTTTACTGGTCCTTGTTTCTAACCACCTGATCTATAGTTGTTCTCTATAATGATCTCATTATTTACCTATTATTTCAGGGTCATGAATTCAATTCCAATCTTTCAGCACATTTCAATTAACATTAATTGAGTGCCCAAGGGGTGTGTGACTCTTTTCTAGATGCTGAGAGGAAAATTGTCAATTGATTTTCTCTTAATAGGTGTTGAAATCAAATAGTTCCTGCTGGGTACTGCAGAAAGACTAGAGTATTTACAAGAAGTCAGTTGTATTTCCAGCTTTCAATGAGCTTTACTTGAGATACTTGGGTGTAGAAAGCAAATGCTATCTATGAAGTAGGTGATGACAGTAGAATTAGACATCATAAAGGGATCTGTTTTATTGTCCCTGACCAAAATGCCTTAGGTTGCTCTGTTAATAATTGTGGGACAGGTCCAAGTGCACCTCATCCAAGAACATAGTTCTGTGATCTGACAGATTTTCTAAAATTCAAAAAACTGTCTCCCTAAAACAGTTTTGACAAATGATAACCGGCTCTCAGAGGGAACAATTAACAAATACATCAACAAATAAGCAAAGCCAGACCTAACCAATTAGCTAACATTGTATCCTAGTAACTCTAGCATGTGGAATTGAATAAAAATTTTCTTCAACCCATGTAGATAAGTGTGTTTCTAAAAGTAGATATTACCTGCTCAACTCATCAGCTTCCTGTTGAAGGTTCTGTGCATGATCAATAGCTTCTTGGACTAAATCATGACTGAGGTTACTTAGGTTAGATAGCTTTCCTTGTAGTTCGTTTCTGGCTCCATCTATTTCTGCATAAATTCCTGATGCATTCTAAAGAAAAAAATGAAAAATTAAGTGAATTGAATTTAGAAAAACTTAAACATTTTCTCCTCAAGGAACACCAAAAAATAATCTCTATTCTTCCTTATTATGAAGTTCAGTAAATTTCAATCTAAAATATTAGAAGTTGGGATTTATCTATTTATTTTCCACTCCCTCTCCTCTCCTGATTGCTTTCTTATCATTCAGATATTGCCTGACATTTACTATCTAAAAATAAAATAAAACTAAACAAAACCTTCTGTTATCTGCATATCTCTTCATTACTATTCCACATTTCTATTCCCTCTATAGTCAAATCTTTCTCTCCAAAGAAAAAGTTGTTTATGCATTTTGTGTCTCTTTTTTCCTACTTTCTATTCAGTCTTTGACCTATTTCAGTCTGGTTTCTACCACATTACCCCATCAAAACAAAAGTTCACTTTATGACAGCCAAGTCACTAAATCCAATGGACAACATTTAGTCTCCTCTCACTTGACTTCTCAGCTTCATTTCCTATAGTTGACTACTCCTTTCTTGAAACTCACGTTGTGAGACAGTTTCCTTGATTTTCTGTATAACTCTAGATGTATAATCTCAGCTAAGGATCACACAGTTGTGTGAATGAATGTTCCTGAAAAATCTATGACTTCCAGCCATGTCTGGTCTCTTAATGATAAAAAGAGATTTCCCCCCACCTGTTTACCCACATAGCAATTCCAAACATTATCAGTATTGTAAATCAATAATACTTTCTTCCCTTACCCCTATCTGATTCTAAACAGGTAGCTCTCTTTACTTTTTTTTATTTAGAAGACAGAAAATGTTAGTGGGGAATTCTTCTTCCACACTTGTGATGTTTCCTCCTTATGAAGGGGAGCTCAATTAGTGAAACTCCAGACCTCTCTCCTTTTCCTCACTTTGCACCTGAGAGTGGGAGTGATTTTCTTGATTGGTAAATTTGAGAAGAATAACTGTACAGACTGGGCTCAACTCCATCCTCTTTATGGGAGCAAATTGCCTGCAAAAAATCTGAGTGTTCTACCATCTGAATGTTCTTTGGGCAGAAACCCAACCTGAGCTCAGCTGTGGCCTGTCAGAGTGAGTAGAGCTGCCTGCTTCTGGCACTGAGTATCAGTGGCCCCACTTGGCTGAGACCTAAAGCCATTAAGGTGACATTCTTAATATCTGTATTTTCTACTTTAATTTTTGATTTATTTAGAACTTGCTAGAAAGGGGCATTTTCTACTGGTATCCTCCTCAGAGACTCTGACACCAAAAAACAGAAATTTCTTCAATTTTCTGCCACCATCCTTTAGCCCTTCTCTCCCAAATCTATACATAGATTCATAGCTATACCCACACATACCTACACCAAAACTCTTCTCTTATTTTATAGGAAAAAATATTCCTTTTCTGAATAAGGTATGTTCCTTCATTTTCCCAGTGACTGTTTTCTGTTCTTCTTGATCCCTAGCTGCTGGCTTTTCTCAGGTATAAACATGCTGAAGTTTCTCTCATTGAACTACAAACAAACAAAAATCTATTCCTTGACTCTAGATTCTCTTCTGGCTTCTTCTCTTGCTTTGATGAACTACACACCACAAAAATAATCATTGCTAAGGTCCCCAGTGACTGAGCCCAAGGCCAGATCCATTCTGATATTTTCCCATCTTTATTGGATTTTTCTGATTTGTGACACTGTTGGTCACTGTCTTTGCCTTAAAATTCTCTTTGTAGCTTCTGTCACTCTGCTATTCCCTAACTCTTCTTTCTTGACCAGGAAAGAGACCTTTAAAGTTGGTGTTCCTCAGGGTTTGTCTCTCAGTTCTTTCCTTTCCTCTGGGTAATCTGACTTTTCCCTCTAAGCCCAGTCTTTTAATCTTCTCTGCCATCTTGCAGGAAAGGTAATCTTTCTTTCTTTCTTTTTCTTATTTTTTTTTAAAAAAATTTTTAGTTGTAGATGGACACAATACCTTTATTTTATTTATTTATTTTTATGTGGTGCTGAGGATCAAACCCAGTGCCTCACACATAGTAGGAAATGCTCTACCACTGAGCCACAACCCCAGCCCGAAAGGTGATCTTTCTACTATGTAAATCTGATGATGCTATCCTCCTTAGAATCAGCCAATCATTTTGCAGGTATAAGTCTAATTCCTGAGCATGGCTTCATCAAGTGACCCCTTCTCCCTCGCTCATGTTATTATTTTCCACTATTCCCACCCTACTATTTCCCACAGTCCAGCCTTGTCTGATCGTTGTTTTAATGATGCATTATTTTTTTCTAGTTGCTGTGTCTTTGCATGTATTTCCCTGTCTTGTAATACCTTTTCCTTCTTTTCTGCTCTACTTATCCTAAATTTAGTTCAAATTTTACTTCCTACATGTAGCCATCCCTAACTTCTCCAGGATGAGTTAATGTTACCACATATTTCTGTTACTCATGTGTCCCAGTACTGTAACCACTTTACATGGTTATTTCACCAGATTACACAATCCTAAGAGACATGAACCAATTTCAACATATTATTGTATTTCTAGAATGTAGCACAATTACTAACATATAGGATTTATATTTTAGAGACTACATTAAGCTTCTAGCCATTTGGTTGATCATTTGGAGAACAATACTTTGAAAAAATAGTTCAAAATTGTATAAACAGAAAAAATACCCTGGTCATTTCATTTTTACTCATTTATTCATTTAATGAGTATCCACTGTGTTCCAGGTACTCTTTTAGGAGATAACATATATATGAACATAGTCTGCCTTTAAGGAACCTGTGGAAGATGTAAATAATAAACAAGTGATCAAATAAATGGACGAACTAATTTCAGAAAGTGAAAGTGAATGACGGTAAAGGGATCATTTGTCTTAAATGGTAACAAGGATACTAGTCATGTGAAGATTTGGGGACAGCAGGTACAAAAGTTCTGAGGCAGGAACAAGCATGGTGTTCTTGAAAAATGAGGAGTCTGGTGGGCTGGAGTGTACTGAGCAAAGAAAGGAAGACTTGATATCAGAGAGGTTGGTGAGAGCCAGGCAGCTTACTTATGGCCTCATAAGCCATAGTAAAATGAGTATGTTTCTTACTTTAAGTACCAACAGAGGCTTTAATAGGAGAAATAATGTAATCTTATTGTTTTTAAAAGATTTTTCTGCTACCCCATCGAGAATGAGTATTGATGGATAAGAGTTCAGGCAAACGGATCAGTGAGGAGACTTTCGTGGCAGTTCACATTGGAGATGAGGAGACGTGGATGAAGGAGTAGCAGTAAAGATGAAGAAGTGGCCAGAGAGCAGGGTTCATTTTGGAGAGAGAAACAACAGGTCTTGCTGCAGTAGGAGTAAGGAGAAATGAGAAGTCAAGGAGTTTGGATTTGAGCAATTGGGTTGTGTCATTTACTGGGGGAGGAGCAATTTTTATTCAGAATATGTTAAATTAGATATGCTTACTATGCAATAGATGGAATTGTGGTTCGTGATACGCCACATTGAATTTTGACTTGGAAATGTCAAATAAGCATTTAGACACAGGAGTTTGGAGTTCAGTGAAGGTGTTAGTCATACAGGTGTAAACTATGGAATCGTTATAGTGTACAATTATACTTTAAAGTCATGGGATTCAATGAAGTCAAACAGGGAGAGAATATAGGTAGAAAAGGGGGCTTAAGACTGATTACTGAGCCATTCATTGTCCAGACCAGGGATCAACATGGCCTAGTACAAAGGACAGCTCACAGTCTGTTTTTACAGTCTCAAGCTAAGAATATATTTTACATTTTTGAAGGGTTTAAAAAAAACAAAGCAAAATAAAACAAACAAACACAAAACTCCAAAAGGATAAGGGTCACCAGCTGTATTTGACCAGCACAGCCTAAAATATTTGCCATGCAAAGGGTGTACAGAATGTTCTCAGGGATTGGGGTACTATCTGGAGTGGGTTGAGTGGAGAGTGGGGATCTGAGAGGTGGAAACAGCAAATTGAATGACTCTTGAGAGATTGAGCTATGAAGCTGAGTAGAATAATGAGGCAGAGGTTAGAGGGGATGTAAATGTTTTAAAAAATATATTTTTTTCAAAAGCTGCTCATTGTTTTTTAAAGGACAGGAGATTCTAGAACAAGGTTGTGTGAGTAATGATTCAGTAGAGTAAGATTTGGATGATATAGAAGGCATGATTTCAGGAGTGAAGCTCTTCAATCCTGTCTTCAACATAAGGAGGAATGGGATTCCCAGCACAGGTAGAGGGATTACATGGGAAAAAGGGATACTCATTTGGAAGTGGGAGGTAGACGTGTGGATACAGACAGAGGGACTGGCAAAGTTAGGGAGGAGAGATGAGGGTAGTTCTCTTCTGTTTGTTTCTAATTTTTGCAGTGAAGCATGAAGCAAAGTAACCATCCAGAACTGATAGAAGGGGAGGGGGTCTTCTACTAGCCACATTCATCTGGTGCAGCCATGAGGCTGGGGATACTTGGTATTATTGGAGATATAGGGTTAGCATTCTCAGGTGAATTCAGCACCATGGGGGCAGGTGGATATGTAAGTTAAAGGTATTTTTAAAGAATTACTATATTGTAATTTTAGCTGCTCAAGGAGATGAAAGGGGTAAGGTATATGAGGTGAGGTGGTTTTATTGCCAAAGAATTATTGGCTTGAGTATTCCAGGGTAAGTGAGATAAGAGATGGTATTTAGGGAGATAGGGGCTTGAACCTGAGATTTGGGAGGAGGAATTGATAACAAGATCTAGGTGTGGTCACAGGAGGAATAGCAGATGTAGACTGGAGGAAAAGCTCATTGGAAAGAAGCTCAAGGAACTGGAGGTCAGAGTTGGTGGGCTCATACATAGGGATTTTGATGTCACCAAGGATAGTGAGGGGAGTTGGGACACAGTAGAAGAGAGGGAACTTGGTGCTTAAATAGTCAAAAGAATGAGACTAGATCAGATGATTTTAATCTGATATCCTTTCAATGACAATAATAATGAATTAGAGTAATTTCATGATAGTTTGTTTTGCAGCATTTTATTGGAAAATTTCTACTTTTAGAGAGTGTGGCTTTTATTGCTAGCTTTATCAATGTACAACTTTTTGAGTAAAGAGTGAATAGAATGAATCTAGATCAGCACTTTAATAGCCTCTCTGCAATGATATCTGTGCTATCAAATATACTAGCCACTACTTAGGACTTGAAATGTGGCTAAATCAACTGAAGAATCAAATTTCTAATTTTACTTAATCTTAAGTAATTTAAATTTAAAGTAGTCATCTCTAGCCAGTAGTAACAGTATAGCATAAGAAACTTGAAAACATTATCACCTGATCTTATTTTTATAATGCCTGCCAACTTGATAGATTTGAATATAATTTTGTTATTCTTTTGTGATTCTGAGTCCCTGTTGCAACCTGCTACAAAAACAACCCAGTGGAACTCCTGCGCCTAATAGAAGAAAAGTAGGCCCAAATCTTCATCATGTCAGATTAGGCCCCTACTTCCTTAATAAGACTCTTAAAGCATAAAAAATAAAATCAAGAATCAATAGTGACACGGATTCAAACAGAAAAGCTTCTTCTCAGCAAAAGAAACAATCAGTTAGGTGAATAGAGAGCCTACAGAATGGAAGCAAATTTTTACCACATACACATCAGATAGAGCACTAATCTCCAGGATATATAAAGAACTCAAAAAACTTAACACCAAAATAATCAATTAATGGACCAAGGAACTGAACAGACACTTCACAGAAGAAGACATACAATTACTTAATAAATATATGTAAAAATGTTCAACATCTCTAGCAATTGGAGAATGCAAATCAAAACTACTCTAGGAGCTGGGGTTGTGGCTCATCAGTAGAGCACTCACCTAGAATGTGCAAGGTGCTGGGTTCAATCCTCAGCACCACATAAAAATAAATAAATAAAATAAAGGTATTACAAAAAAAAAGCTACTCTAAGATTTCATCTCAGTCCAGTTAGAATGGCAGCTATTAAGAATACAAACAACAATAAGTGTTGGTGAGAATGTGGGGAAAAGGCACTCTCATACATTGTCGGTGGAACTGCAAATCAGTGCAACCAATATGGAAAGCAGTATGGAGATTCCTTGGAAAACTTGGAATGGAACTGCCATTTGACTCAGCTATCCCACTCCTCGGTTTATACCCAAAGGACTTAAAAACAGCACAAACTACAGTGATGCAGCTACATCAATGTTTATAGCAGCACAATTCACAATTGCTAAAATGTGGAATCAACTTAGATGCCCTTCAATAGATGAATGAATAAGAAATTGTGTTTTATATATATATATATACACACACAATGGAATATTAATCAACATTAAAAGAGAATAAAATCATGGCATTTGCAGTTAAATGGATGGAGTTGTAGAATATCATGCTAAGTGAAGTAAGCCAATCCCAAAAAACCAAAGGCCGATTGTTTTCTCTGATAGGTGAATGCTGATCCATAATGGCAGGGGTGGAGGGGATCATGGGAGGAATGGAGGAACTTTGGTTAGGGCAAAGAGGAGGGAAAGGGAAAGGAGCAGGCACGGGGGCAGGAAAGACTTTGGAATGAGATGGGCATCATTACCTTAAGTACATGTATGAAGATACGAATGGTGTGACTCTACTTTGTGTATAACCAGAGACATGAAAAATTGTGCCCCATTTTTTTGTACTATGAATTGAAATGCATTCTGCTGTCATGTACAGCAAATTAGAACAAATAAATAAATTAATTAATTAAAAAATAACTCTGAACAAGTTGCTCATGTTCTTACCTTTATTATATCGTCAAGTTCCACAAGAGTCAGACGAGGTGTCATCAGAGAATCTGCAGATGCGCCCAGAGAAGTGTTCACCACTTCCATCTGTTCTCTCACTCTCTCATATTGTCTCTGGAGTACGGAAAAAGAAGGAAGAGAGGTAGAGAATGTGTCTTTAGAGAAAGCATCCTGGAGAGTAGTTAATGTTAACTGGGTTTATGTACTAACCCCATAACGTAATTGCTGTGCACCTTTGGGGAATATGTTACTTATCTGATACTAATTTGTCTCATTTATAAGGGGGATAACAAAGTATGCACTTTGGGAGATTGAAGTTATTAGTTGTAATTATGATTGGTTATAATTATCACTTATAACATCATCATCTCCAAAGAGTTGACATTTGACTCTTTTCTCCATTATATAAAGTGGGATGATAGGTACAGGATGGAGCATAGGCTCTATATTTGCTTATATAACTGGAAAATGATTTTATTTAAAAAACATATAATGTGCCAACTTTGGGCCTGGTAGAAATAGTAGAAATAGGCCATTCGGACAGAAACAAAGTATATATAATATGATCCTAAAATCCTTTAAAAAAATTAAAATAACCCTATTAGCAAAGCTTAAAATTGTGATCTTCATGCCTCTCTGAGTTCTTTGTGTTTGAGGCTTACATTTTTTGAGAAGGGAAATTGCTAATACATTTTCTGATAAATGTCTAATTTCTACCTTCACGTTCGGGTTCTAGAGGCAGGCAGGTTGTGATTCTGAAGAAATATGGAGCTTTAAATGAATTCAGAGTCTGAAAGCAACACAAAATAATCTTTAAGATGGAAAAGTAAAAGATTCATTTTACAATTTGAGGAAAATGTGAGTTGAAGTTACTTTAGAAATAGTAATTTAAATTAGATTTGAAATATATGTGATGGTATACCCTAGGCTATCATAGAAGTAGTTATAGAGCTAGACATAGAAGGAAATACTTTAAAACTTTCTAAGTTTGTCTTAGTGTCCTTTCTTACTCCATACAGTCTTTCTCAATTTAATGAAAAGAAAGAATGGGGTCCAACTTCTCCAGATACATTGCTGCAGGGGTAAATGGAGGTACAGAAACAGAAAAGAATCGTACTTGAACTTCCTCTTAATGCAAGGACTTTAAAAACAATGTCCCCTCAATATCCATCACGCTTAATTCAGTGTGATTGTCTGGGGCCAGTTATTACCTCTATAAGGAGAGGTCATTATATGGTCCTCATTAAATCAATAGTGTAAAGTATGTGTGTGTAAAGGAAGGGAGGAGAAAAAAATTGACAATAATTAGCTCTCACAGGGCTATTTTCCTTTTATTGGTTCTGAGCTGTGACACCTTCTGTAAGGAGTGTCTGTAAGAGAACACTCCTAATACTGAAATCAAAGCTGAACTTCAAAGCAGTGTGCTACCAACACTGCATGGTAAGCTTATATGTAGTAGTTGGAAAATGATATGCTTTAAGCTAAAGACTTTTCCTACTTACTGTATGTAGCATTAGACAGAAATCAAATTAGCTTTTAATAAAGATTTTCTTCCCATAGAAAGATGGTCAACCCGAACAAAAGAAAGTTTTGAAGACTAATAATTATGAAAATAACACAACTAATGCTATCCAGCATACATCAGTATTCATTTCATATTTGCAAAAGGAAAGAAAAAAATTCCTGATCTAAATATTTAGAAATAGTCCTGGTAAAGTAGAGCTTTGGTTTATGAGAATTCCTGAGCAGTGCCTTTTAAAGAGTATTTTACCTACTTCAAAATCTGATCCTCATCTTATACTCATCTGATAAATAATTTTATCATTCTTTTGGGTTAGGAGTAGAATGACAAAATAAATAATGTAATTATTTGTTGTGTGGTTACTATTTGCACACATCAATGTTGAATCCATGTGGGTGTTTTTGGTTTTGTATAAAGTCTGACATTTTGATGTCATTCTTTTCTGACTCACGCCTCATGTTTAATGGTACAATGTGAAATTAAAACAAATCACTTCTGTAATCTGATTGCTCCGTGCCCTTTTCATTTATTTGTTCATCAACAGATGTAACAAATGCAAGACATCCTGCTAGGTGACAGGAAGATGTAATTTGTGCAAAGTAGGAGGATGCCCTTTGGATGCTTACAATCTAGTAAGGTTAGACTAGATGCACAACATAAACACACACACACACACACACACGACACAAACATAGAAGCTATATGTCAAGTGCAATGAAGCTTGGTGATCATTCTAGAGGTACATCATAAGGTTGTATCAATGAAGAGGATGGAGGGACTCCTACTGGTGGTCAAGTGCTTAACCTAGGAGGAGGACTACCTGAACTTTTCTACCAATATGACACAGATAAACAAGTGAACATCTTTTTGATGGTGTGTGTGTGTGTGTGTGTGTGTGTGTGTGTATGCGTGTATGTTGCCTAGTTTTCACTGATTTCTCAAAGGGAGTTTCACTGCAATAATGTGAGAACTGTTGGACTCTAGTAAGAAGGTGACGCACTCTGCAGAGGGAGCCTTTTAAAGACTAGGCTTAGATCATTTCCATTCAGTCTTGGCCCTCCTTCCTCTTTCTAGCCTTTGCAGTTGGCATTAGCCAAAGTTCCACCCTTTTTGCCTTCATCCCCCCACTCTATGACTTTACTCCAACCTACCACTTCAGTCCTTGAAAGCAATCTGTGGTCCATACCTGTACTCATAACTGAGCCCACAGCACAACTTTCACATTGGAATATTTCCAAATGGAATGATGTGAGCAAAGGACACAATATGAGCAAAAGAAACAAGAAGAAAACCCATACAATCTCCAGCAGCATTGTGGGGGAGTCAAGAAACACCCCTGGAACATAGGTGGGCTCAGATCTTGGCTGGCTGGATGATTTACCATCTTAGGTAGGAAGCAATTGAAGGGTTTTGATGGAGTTTTATCACATAGCTTCCATACAACTGTAGACACGCCTTGAAATGTGATCTAGCAGTAACCTGAAGATGACAGCAGGCAGGAGGCAACCCAAAAGGTCCACAAGTGAGGTGTAGTGGGCTGGAGTGATCACTGCTCATAGAATCATTGAGGGAAGCTGACCTACAGCCTGGGGACTTGAATGGGAGAACAGATGCCTCAATAGGAATGGAAAAATTAGAAATGAGGAAGTGGAAGAGAAAGTGTTGACAGAGCCAGGCCTCATGATGCACTTATGGGATCCCAGTGATTGGGGAGGCTGAAGCAGGAGGATCACAAGTTTGAGGCTGTCCTCAGCAACTAAGTGAGGCCCTGAGCAACTTAGCAAGATGCAAGATCCTGGTTCAAAATTAAAAAAAAAAAAATTAAAAGGGCTGGTGAAGTGACTCAGTGGTTATGTGTCCCTGGGTTTAATCCCTGATACAAAAAAAAAAAAAAATTGTCAATAGAGTTTTTAGTGGATAATAGCAGGGCATAGCCATGTAGGTGGCTATTCCTCAAACACCAATATGTAAGTTGTGCTATGGGCTCAGTTATGAGTACAGATATGGACCACAAATTGCTTTCAAAGACTGAAGTGGTGGGTTGGGGTAAAGTTAAAAGAGGAGAAGGGATGAGGGCAAATTGGATGGAGCATTGGCTAATGCCAACTGCAAAGAAGGAGGACCAAGACTGAGAGGGGCATAGAAATGCCTCCTTGCATTGCTGTTCTCTTCCTGAAATCCTGCTCAGGCTGTTCATTTGTACCAGTGGAAGAATTTGTTTAGCAAAGCTAAAATGAGGACTACCATCTGTTTGAATCACGAAAATGCCAAATTCCTGGTATCCACATGCGTAGTTTTTTTCCTTTAATTGTGCATAAGAAAAGTTTAATTAAAAGCTATTTTGGCATCTATTTACTTTTAGAACTGAAGCCTTTTCATATGGGTAACACTATCCACTCATTGCTTATTACAATTACAAAGTCCAGCGTGCCCAGATGCACGCACTGATATTTACCAACCACTAGCAAATCAGTTGTTCTATGCTATGTATGTATTTTGCGTCTCAGTTCATGTGCATTACTATTCCGTGTTAAAAAAGGACTTTTGACAACATAATCCAGTCCTAAAAATAAATACATAGAAGACTGAACAATTAACACATAATATACTTGCGTGTGTTCTCTAGCATGGTTCTATATAGAAGACAAAGCACTTTGCTGAGATTAATGACTTGCAATCTGAAGTGTGAACAACATATAGTTTATCAGTACTAGTAATAATAGGTATCCTTTATTTTTCTTCTAATAAAACCATACTTCCTGGGGCTAAGAGACAGTTCTAGCATGTCTGAGGTCTCCTATGGGCCATTGCTTATTCTTGTTCAATAGGGACTGGCCTGGGTTGGCAGGGCTACTTCTTCCTTTAGGGCTCTTAGTATTGAACATGGTTTGGGGTCTTCATCAGTGAACCCCTGGAATTGTTGCATGAGTTTATAGTGTTTTTCTTATTTTATGTAAATGCTCTGAATCCTTTCTTTGGAATAGGATGGTAGTGTCCTAAAGGTTAGAGAGATGGGTTTAAATCTCTCCAGAATCACTTATTACTTAGAGCTGAAAATAGATTTCTAATAAATTTGGGCACAATTTGTCAAGGTGACAGTGTTTTACAAATGGAAAATCCTTATATGTTTTCATTAAAGCAACAAATGTTGATTTACTGTTCTTTGTCCTAGGCATTATGATAGATGCTTTAGGACTCAAAGATGAAGAACATATATTACCTAGTATCTTCCCCCAGTTTAATGGGGAAGACAGAGATCCATCTGCAGATAATCACTATACAGAAACAGAACTACACACAAGGCATAATGAGATTGGATTATGGGATAGGCCTGCTGGAGTAGGTGATACTGGGGGAATAATGAAAAAATGAGTGGGTTGCCCAGGTGAAGAGAAAAGAAAAAGAGGTCTCCAGTTAGGTGTAGTGGTGCATGCACACCTGTAATCTGAGTGACTTGGGAAACTGAGGCAAGAGAATAGCAAGTTCAAGGCCAGTTTGAGCAAGTTAGTGAGATCCTGTCTCAAACATAAAAAATGAAAATAAATATGCCTGGGGTTCTACATCAGTGGAACAGCACTTGTTCTGCTAGGCCCTGGGTTAAGTTGCTATTCCACCTACCCACAACAAAGATTTCCATTCCAGGCAGGAGGGATTATGAGTGGTTTGCTTCTGCCTGAATGGGTATGGGTGAGGCAGGAGCAGCAAGAGACTGAAGAGTCTGGGAGGGGCAGATCGAAAAAAGTCTTGCATGCTGCATGAAAGATCATAGACTGTCCTGTAGAAAAGTGTCTTTCAAATGTTGTTAGCCATGACACAGACTAAAAAATGTGTTACAAACCAATACATAAGCAAAAATGTGGTGAAACCATACTATATATGTTGTACTTTGATATTTTCTATCCTATTTCACTTTCTTTTCTTTTTATGTTCTTTTTAAAAATGACAGTTACAATAATTCAACTTATTTTATAACCCACCAAATGATTCAAAAGCTTTATTATTTAAAGCACTGTTAACTGTGGCAAGGAGAAAATGAGAGTCGATCTCAGACCTGTGGTTTAGACAGGCCACTCTGGCAGGTTAGGGAGATTGCTTGGAAGGAGGAAGAATGAAGGGGAGGATGAAACTTTTGGTTGAGGAGTGATGAAGGCCAGAGAAACTGTAGAGGGATGGAAAACCGAGAAGAGATAAGACCAGTCATGGTGGCACATGCCTGTAATCCTAGTGACTGGGGAGGCTAAGGCAGAAGAATCACAAGTTTGAGATGAGCCTCAGCAACTTATCAAGGCCTTCAACAATTTAGTGAGACTCTGTCTTGAAATTTAAAAATAAATAAATAAAAAGGACTGGGAGTATGACTTAGGTAAAGTGCCCCTGGGTTTAATCCCCAGTACCAAAAACAAAAACAAAAACACAAAAAATAAAACCCCATTTTCTTTTTCAGATAATAAAATTGGGAGGATTCTGTTCTTGCATGGATGTGGAAGGGGAAAGAGAGAAACTTAGAGGAAAAGATGAATGACTGCCTTAAAACAATTTTTTTGTGTGTGTTATACATATACTTTTATTATGCAAAAATAATCATGTATTCACTTAACAAAGAGTGCTATGCTGACCATTATTATTCTAAAAAGTATTGGATAATAGTTCACTCCTATTAGAACACAATGGTGGTGAGTATAACTTACTTTTTTGTTTTAAGAGAGAGAGAGAGAGAATTTTTAATATTTATTTTTTAGTTATCGGCGGACACAACATCTTTGTTTGTATGTGGTGCTGAGGATCGAACCCGGGCCGCAAGCATGCCAGGCGAATGCACTATCGCTTGAGCCACATCCCCAGCCCATAACTTACTTTTATTAGGGAAATTTTGTAGCAACTTACCAAGGGGCAGAGATGACTGAATATCAGGGAAGAGAACTGATTTATCAGCAGTAAAATTATATTACTGAACTGATGAGTTTGCTCATAGCTGTTTTCTATTTGTCCACATTGATTTCTTAGGCTAACAGTC
The DNA here is from genome assembly GCF_047511675.1 of Marmota flaviventris. Classification (NCBI taxonomy): domain Eukaryota; kingdom Metazoa; phylum Chordata; class Mammalia; order Rodentia; family Sciuridae; genus Marmota; species Marmota flaviventris. The sequence continues at coordinate 51,532,612 of NC_092503.1, read as the reverse complement.
ACAAATGTGAACATATTTGCATGTGTCATTCCTATTAGAAGATGACCTTTTTCTATGGTGGTGGTTGTGAGTATGTGTTAGAGTGGACATGGGACCACCAGTTCTCAGCCCTCTCATTGTGGGTATCCCAAGGGATGGTCATCTCTGCAACCTATGGCAGTGTCTGGAACTTTTCTCACCTCTGTATTTGCATGGCCTTGGCTTGAATTAGTGTCCTGATCTCTGCAGCTGCTGACCAGCCAGGCTCTGAGATTTGCTTGTCATGTCTTTCCAAAAATAACGTAGCATGTGTAATGTGCCTTTCCAAAAATCACACATAGTACTGCTCTCAATATTAAAAGTTATACATCAGAACAGTGCACTGCTTACCACTCACAAGAACAACACATCCACAACCATGGACACAACTACCTGAACAACCACATTCTTAGCAAAACAAGAACAAAGCAATAATCATAGCTTCATTGATTTTAGGTACACACACTTATATTAGTAATTTATAGTAGCAAAAATGTGCCCATATTTAAAAATATGAATATTTAGATATATCAAGTTTTAATAAATTTACATCACCTGTCCCTTCTTGGTGTCACTTCATGTTACCTATGCCTGACACACATTTACATTTACTGTCCACTGTACCTTGTGGTCTCGCTGCTTGGCTGCCATGGCCCTGTTCATGTCTTCAGCATCCCTGACATTGTCAAGGGCCTGGTCAAGTGATTCCTGGAGGTCTGATAATTTAGCATTGTAGTCATCCAGCTGCTCCAGGACGACAGGAAACAGAGAGCGAGTGTCATTATGCAGTCTTTGCCAGTTCTCAGCCTGGGTCAGCACTGGAAAGAAATGGAGACAGAAACTCAATCAGATCTTCTCCTGTCTCCTCCCATTCTTCCAGAATTTAATAAAGTTGCAAAATTTTCTGGCTGTGGCTTCTTCAGTGATTGAGATTGCAGTGGATGTTCACAAAAATAGCCTTATATATTACATTTGTAGTACAAATTCTATTTCTTTTTTTTTTTTCTTTTGGATTTGGGAGTCCCTGGACAACAGTTAGTAAAAGAAGACTTTGATTATTTTTACCATAGAGGTTGTTTTATGTGGAAACCATGTCATTATGCTCCACATACTGTTACTCACATTAGTAATAATTTTATCCTATAATGGGGACTTGGATATACTATAGTTTTTACTATTTAAAGTAACCAACATTATCTTGGCAGTGCTAAGGTAAAAAGTTATGATATTCATAACTATTAATTTTCTGTATTCTCTCCAGGAAACTGTTTTTAGTTAGCTCCTTAAGTCAAACCCAAACCATGATTTTGGATAGAATAAAGATTAATTGGCAATGATATGATATTCTTAAACTTTGTGTGTGTCCTCTATTCTTGGCTCAAGGGCACATGTGTTGACTATGTGCCTCAATTCTATTTTTTTTTTCAGGGAATATTGGTCTTTGTTGCTGAGGTTTACATTTTCTTTCATTACTGTGAGGAGAAAAATGCAAGTTCATGGCTGAGTAAAGAAAGTGGTTGAAAATGAATTCATGAAGTAAAAAGAGTCAAAGTGGGAGAGGTGACTGGCGTCATTCCCTCAGGACAGTCTTGTTCAATTCCCAAATAGGCAAAGAGCTTGGGAACACATGGCCGTGACTTTAGACCTCTAGCTTTCCTGACTGTGGGTCTCATCCTAACTCAGAACGGGGCCTGGGATTCTTCTCTGGTTCTCATTTCTGCTAAGACTTTACATACTTGTTACCATAATAAGCTTTTATGCCAATAATATTATTCTTCTATTGTATCCACAATAATTTCTAGCAGAAGATGGCAGTAATAATTGTAGGAAAATGACTAGTTCTTAACTTTTAACCCTTTTTGTGCCATTGAATATGTTTGAGGTGGATTGGTAGATAGTAATTGGTAATTGATCAAGTCATAGGTTCAACAATACTACTGTGGTTTGGTGTCCACATTCATCATTAAAGGAAGTGTTAAACTTCTACTTAAAAGTTAAAGGAGGTTAAAAGTTATGAAATCATAACATCATTACCAGTACATCCCACATATGGCAGGAGATACCTCCAACTCCTTGAATGATTCCCTGAAGCCACAGATAAATCCTTCATAGCTCTGAATATAAAAAACTGGTTGCTCTATCAATTATTGAACACAATCAATTACTGTGTGTCCTCTCCTGGACCCATGACGAAAGCAGGTATGTGCTGGGTCAGCCAGGAGACAAAGACACCTACGTTCATGGGCCTCGTCGGCCTCCTCATCCACTAGCTCTCGATGGGTGAGGAACGATGGGCGGCGGCGAATCTCCTCAAGCATCTTCTGGGCCAGCACCAGCTTCTCAGAGACTTCCTCTGGGTTCAGATCCTGCTCCTCCCCATAGTAGAGCATCTTATTGTTGATCTCTGAAAGGAAGAACATGGTGAAGCAGGCATCAGGGAGGGAAGATGCCACTGAAAGTGCAGAGGAGTGAGGGATGGCCAGGCACAGGGCTGATCCTGAAGCAGAAAGAGGCTCATTCATAGAAGCAGCCAGTGTTGTGCCGTGACCGCTGCTGTGGGCTTCAGCTCATCACAAGTTCCAAGGAGGAGTAAAACCCAAGGAAACCACCCTGCTCTGCTTCCCATGTGGTATCTTCAGAATGGGAACACACTGCTGCAATGTCCACAGGGCCTTCATCCTCTCATCTGGTTTCCACGGCAATTAGAGAATGTTAATATTTGAAGTCCAGAAATCTGGGGTCTTTGATCAACCTTAATAGAAATATTTAGCTTGGAGCAGATGTTTGGAGGTATCTCCTGCCATATCTAGGATGTACTGGAGGTATTTTGCACTTCAGCTAAGGATTTAACAAACTCTAAACCAAAATGAGACCATTTTGATAATCATTTAATGAGCCTTTCAGACTAGATATAAAATATGGATTTGTTATAGTATGATGTGAGTTTTTGCTCATTAGTTTTTTTGTATTTACTGTCTGCAGTGACATTTTGGGCCATTTTGACTCTGGATCTTTTTGCCCCACTTCTGTAAGCAGGGTGGAAAATTTAAGAACCAAAGAGCTGAGGCTCAGAGGGACCAGGTGACTTGTTTAAACAATAGTGCCCAGAGCTGCATGCAGAGCTGGTACAATTCTCTGACTCCTTCATTCCTACTATGTATGATCAGAAGAAAGGTATGCAATTGCTGCCTTGTCATATGGCAGCTCTGGGAGGAAGCATTTCATCTTCCTGGCAAAACTGAAATTGTGTGTTATAGGGTTTACTATGATCTATGTGGTTGATCAGATAAGATAGGTAAACAAACACTGGTGTCACACAAATCACACCAGGATAAGGGGCTGTATTTTATATGGATAATAGCTGGAAGGTCACCAGCAGCTATTTTAGAGGTGTAGAGAATGAACAGTGACAAACTATGGGTGTTGTATGGCATCCCTGAATTCTGAAGAACGCAGATAAGTTGAGGGGTGCAGTTTTTAATGCTGTAAATACTACTGAGAGAGTTAGAGGGAAATCAAGATATGCTAAAAAACTATGAAGGGATTAAACATTCACTTTTTAAGTAAGGTCTAAAATACTAAGCTCTGAAAAAAACTAAATACAGACTTTTTCCTCACATTCATTTCTAGCACTTGCAATGCTGGGCCCTTTAGCATTTTGATGCAAATATTATGTTCACAATTTTGGCCTATTTTGTTTTAGTTATGTCTGGTTTGGATTAGAGAAATGAAATATAGACAATAACATTTTTGCCTTTGGTCTTTGGAGACCGTTCATGCATTATTTTAAAGAGATTAAAAATGATAAAAGTGGCTGTTTCCCATTTACATTTCTTTTGTATTTTTCATCCTTTCTCATGCCTAAGGGTCAAATAAGAAGGTTCAGATTCTTTTCAAATGAAACACCTTAGAATCAAAATTTGGGTTTCAATAGCAATGGTGAATTATTTTCTCTGAATGGCTTACTAAGGTCCTGGCTTTATTTGCTGCCTAAAGGGGCATTTATTTCGTAATTGGTTGAAGTCATCTTATTTTCTAGGTTCAAGCATACTTTTTTTTGAACAAATAATAGTAACTTTAAAATGCTATGAGATAAGAATATTCTGTCTGTCAGGACATTCAAAAACATGAGCTCATGTGGATGGCAGTGGGGAGTTGAAGTGCATGCTTTTGTTTTTATTGTGTATTATAGGCACCAAAAGAAATGTAGCAAATGATTCATCTTGGCTTTACATGATATCCCTTTACCTGCAACCTGCACCTCAGCATAAAGGTATGAATCTTCCACTGTGGGTCTCTTTACTGTTATTGGGCCCTGAGATGTACTTTTTGTTTCATCCAACCCTAAATATATAGTATAATAAAAATTGTGAAAATACACATATACTGGATCTTAGCAGATCCTACCCAAGGAAAGTCTCTATGCTAGAACAAATGCAATCTGTGTCTGTTAGGAAATCGAGGGTGGCTCTAGGTACGCTATGAAGGAAACCTCCAATAGGAAGGGTTAAGCTATCACAATGCTTTAAGGTAAAAAAACTCACATGGCCCTTCCTTTCTCTTCTTCTGGGTTGGGGATCTGAGCAAGTTCTCTGCCTGGTCTATGGGAAACAGTATCACAGAAACAACTCAAGGCATTTTGAATTGGTTTACTACCATGCTAAAGGCAATTTTCTTTTGTCTGCAAATAACAGAAAAAAAAATGCGTGACTCCTACTCAACTCTTTCATTTTAGAGATACATAGCGTGCACTTTCCTCTGTTGGAAGGTAATCTGGCATTACACGTCTGTGAAATGCCTGAAAAGGGAAAGATTTTGTACATTTATGCTTGAACATCAACAGATAGTAAATAGGGATAAGTGCTCAGAAATCTTGGATAAACAAACTTGAAATGAAGACCTTATGTAAGTTTAAATCTATACTGCTCTTAAGTTCCTGGCATACAGTAATCACTGAAAGTAGCCATTATTTTTATTGTTATTAATAAAGTGTATGTTTCTTTACCATTAAGTTGAACTAGAAGAGAATATATTTACCTTGGATTTTATCCCTCATCTCATGGGCCTGCTCTGCAAGCTGAGTTGCATGGTCAATGGTATCTGTGCTTTCCTTCTCAACCAGTTGCCCCTTTCTGGAGGCTCGACTTTCCTACAAATAATCCAAATGAGCACTAGATTAAGTATACGATGAAGGAACGTTGTATATGTTCATGTGGGCATAACACATTAATTCCATAAACATAAATTTTCCTGGCAAAAGACTATTCCATCACACAAAGTTAAGTTTAAAGGCTGATGTCATGACCAGTTTTAGGATCACAGAACACTATAAAATCAGATGCTACTCTTGTGCCATAAGTCACAGTTCAATCCAAACCAATCACCTTTCATATGTAATTTATCCTTTGAATTGTTGTTGTACCTCTAGACACCAGACTATGAAGTGACCCATGTCTTGTGATCAGTTTGACATGTGCCGACTGAAGAGCTTAAAGTTTCAAAGAGAATACTCTTGAGAAAGTAGGCAGACCTTGAAATGCTGTATGCATCCAGTAGCTCCGGGGTGGTCCAACCACTGCTGAAACTGAATTACCACAGAGATTTAAAGGATTATGCTCACTGGGCTAACTGCCGTTTTCAGAGCTTCACTCCAAATTCCCATCAACATGGATGGCACTTGTATACAAATAACTGCTCAAGCAGATTTGGCTCAGCGTGAATGGAGCTCTTCTCCCAGGAGCCGATTCTGCTCTCTCAACTTGGAAGCTTCTGTTTCAGAGCTCCCACATAGTATTTGTCAGAATTAAATCCTAACTCCAGCGTGGCTTCTGAAGAAAGTGTGTGTGGGGGTGTGTATGTGTGTGTGTGTTTCTGTGTGTGGTCAAGGACAGAAGCTGATCTAATGGCACAGACAGAGTTCAAGGCTAGGACACTGCCTTGTGTGAACAGCGTGGGGGATGTGCACTTCCTTTTGGTATTCGAAAGACCAGTTCCTGGGTTATATTTAAGAGGAGGAGAGGTTATTCTGTCTGCATTTGGTAAAAACCTAGTTGCCTCCTATGGTGCTTTCGTGGCTCACCTCTGTAACAAAGTACTGTAATGCCTGCACGCATTGCAGGAGGGTTGGCCACAGAGAGCACTTTTGGATCCAGTGTGCAGAAGTGACTGTTCCAAATCCCTTTGCTCTAACACATTGTTCCACCCAGAGGATTATGCGACGGTATCATCTGGAGTGTTTTTATTCTTTCCAGGTATGACCCAAGTAAATAGTCCTCTATGAAGCGCCAGGAAGAGAATGAAGAAATGGTATCTTGGCAAACACAAGCATGGAGGCTTTTTCTCAGGCAAATCAGTAACTCCTTCACACAAAGCAGTGCCACTGGGGTTGTGAAACTCCGTGTGTAAGTAGTATGGCCATTACTGCTTTCACAAGCTGCGTTCTCCCTGAGTGAATACTATCTTCTAAGTCATTATGTCCCTTCCCCCAATTCCAGTCTTCCTCCTGATTCGTTGTAAAGATTTCCAGAGAAAACATATTTGCGGGCCATTTTTAAATTAGATGATGCATAAGATAAAATGTATCTTATTCTTGATGTCACCCTCCCTGCTAAATATAGACACAGATATATAAAACATTTAACAATTTTTAATAAGTTTGTATTTGATCCTGTTTAGAGTTATATTTACAAAGTACAAAACTCATAGTTTTAACTTTGGTTTCATATTTAAAAGAAAAATTCTATTATCATTTCTCTGTCATTAACCTTATTTTTGATATAGAAACTGCGTTCAAGTGATGAGAAATAGCTGGAGGATGCCTATGTATGAAAATCTCTTCTTTTTGACAAGCACCAGAGGGCGCTGTGAGACATAGAGATGAATAGAGGAAGATCTAAAGCCCCATAGATAGATATAAAAGACCAAATCAGTTGCAAAGGGGAACATTTATTACTTTAAATTGCAAAATTCCTGAATTTAATAAAGCACACCTTATGTGTTTTATTTTTTTTTTGTAACTTTGCTACGGAGGGGAAATAATGATGTGGGCATATAATAAAACAGGTATATCTTGCTTTAAGAAAAGCTGAAATGAAAAAAAAAAATTACCTCACAACTATAAACTGGTTGATGATTTCCATTACAAAAGATTAATTGTTTACTCAACTCAGCAGTGAATTTTTCTTGTACTTATTATATAAAAAGTGGCAAGAAATCTTTGGTCATATAGTGGTGCATAAACAGTAGTGTACACAGAATAGTGAATCTAATAACACCAACCTGATGAAGTGAGGATGATACCCAATATCTAGTGGGACAAAATGTTTCATTTTTTAAATTGGTATTTTTTTTTCAAGTGAAAGGGAGAAATTTTAGTAATTACTCTGAGACATAAGTGTAAGTGGGGATAGTCTTGGACAAACTAGTAGTAGGAATATTGGCATGCTATTTTAGAATCTGAACAATAATATATACTTCTGTGTGCTTACCTCTCTCTTAAACATTAATCACTTTCAAATACCTCTCCAGCCCTAAATCTGTTCTCAGAGCTGCAGTCTCCAGTCTCTAACTGCCTTCTGGGCATCCACAGATAACTCATTCTTAAAATGTCCAGAGTAACCTGTTTTGCATTTTTAATCTTAGTCCTTCATTCATTTGAGACAGAGCTTCCCTTCTTTCTCCTCCAATTGGTCACCAGGTCTTTTTTCTTCCACTTGTCATTATGGCTTCTCTTCCTCTTTCTTACTACCACAGTGTCAGTCCACTCCAGTATATTGCAAATTCTTTTCAAATGAAGGCAAGACAGCAACAAACCCCTCTCTTATCTAGATACTGTGGCAGTCTCTCAACTGTGTCCTAGTAATCTGAGTCTTCACTATTCAATATATTACCCGTGCTGTAGAAGAACATTTCCAAAATGTGAATCAGGTCAGCTGTTTTGGGTAAATACTTCCATGACTTCCAAAGTCCACAGGATGAAGTCTACGTGTTCTTGAGCATGGTGGGCAAGGTTCTTCATAATTTATACACCGATAAGCTATTTAGCATTATCTCCTACTATTTGTCTTGGCCTTATGCAAGGCCAAGGTCAAAATTCTTCTAGTACCAAACAAATATTATGTTGCTTCACATTCTTGCATTGTAGTACTTTCCATTTGCTTGGATATCAAGATAAACTTCTAGTCTTTCTCAATACACAAGTCAATACCTTCTCTAAGAAGCCTCTTAGTGTATCCTTGCTGAAAGAGTTCACTATTCCTTCCTTCCAGCTATTCTTCAGCTTCACTGCCTCTGTTGCTAAATATTATGTCACAGTTGTTTTTACAAGTCACTTTCCTACTAGGCCATTGAAAGCAGGGCCTTCTATTCACTTTAATACCCAGGTATAGCGTCACAGCTCTGGAAGAGAAGTACAAACTGCCTTTTCATCCTGCGTTTTTGGAAGAACCAGTAATGAAACTCAGATACTTTTGATATACTTTCCTTTTAGTCCTGAGGATGTCTTTGCGTGAATTGATATACAGGGAGCTTTTGCTGTGGCTGATGGAATAGGAAGAAAAGCAGAGAGGGAGGTGATGGAGAAGTAGAGGGGATGGTATAGCACTCCATAAACCATACTTGCAGACTGGGATCTGTGACTCCAGGCTTTGAAGCACCCTTTCAAGATCCAGGCAGCGAAGAGCAGCACAGAGATTGGGAAAGAGCCACCATCTCTACCTTTGCAGAGTGGCAGGGACACCACTCTAACCTTGAGCCTGGTGGCTCTGGGAACATAGGAGAGTGAAATGTTGGCATAATCTCTGGTATTTTCATCACAGACAAGATCAAGAGCAGCAACAGGGAGCTACTTTCAAGCCCTGGCTGTTTGTGAACACAGAGGGAAGGGTATCCTTTAAGGAGTTTCCAGAAGTAGGTGGTGGGAAAAGGCTGTAGGACTTTCCAAATGGGGGTTGGAGGACTTAGATATGGATGTTGGCACAAAACCAGTAACTTGAAGTGGATATAATTTGCAAGATTTGGGCCACATGAGACCCATGTGACAGATAATTCACAAACAGAGGTATTGCTTGTTAAGTTCAAGAGGCAACATTAATGTGATTTTTATTACTGTGGGAACATTGAGTAAAACACTTCATTCTACTTAAAGCTAAATATTAGTTACTTTCTTGACATAGGCATTCTGTGGCAAAGCTTTCCTTAAATTCTTCTAAGACATAGTCATGGATTTTTCTAGACCAATGGCTTAAGGATGTTTGAGACATCATCAGGAACAGCTCTGGGCATTTGTTTTGAAATGTTTCAGCATGCTCTTGCACCACCAGGACTGGAAGAGTCAGATGTTATTTTTGAATAAGAATTGGTGAGAACAGCTGGGTGAAAGTTCCAAGTTGCTTTATCATCAACATCCTGCTTTAATGGTTGGATCTTGTCACCCAGGAGCCTTTTCTACTGTGATGTCACTTTTAAGCTTGCATTTTTTTCCTCCTGGTGAATGCCTGCATTGAACTTACCTTTGAAGTGGGAAGACTGCACAACAAAAGGATCAGTAACACTGTCTGAGCTGTGGGAGGAGCTAATCTGGGTCAAAACATTTCCTCGAGAATTGAGACACTTTTGATAAATTCCAACCATGACACCAAAATGAATTAACAATGAGTTTTCACAAAGGATTTTTTCTTGGTATCTCCTTTGAAACTTAAGGAATTTCACTGTTTTTCAGATGTTGGTGGTTGGATTAATATGCACCATTACACAAGAACTAGGGACACAATTTTCATATGCATTTTAAAGAAGGTAAATCTTTCAACGGCGAAACTGGAATAATTTACATTTTTAGAAGTATAATCTCTTAAAAGTTAAGGAGTTCCAAGGTCAAAAGAAAGTACCAGAGTTAGGTTAATCTCTATGATTTATTTGTTTACTTATTTATTTTGTGGTGCTGAAGATTGGATCCAGGAATCTTGTGCATGCTAGGCAAGTGAGCCACATCTCCAGCCCTATTTTTCATAGAAAAAAACCCCTTTGTTTTGAAGAGTTTTGACAGTTTATAATGTCAAACACCAGGGCCTGAAAGAAGGAGTTCCAAAGTATGTGGGACAGCACTGGTGGAGAATTATGAGGGGGAAATAAAGTGTTAAATATGACAATCATGGTGCCTTGTGACATGTTTCATAAATTTTGACGAATATTGATGATGGATGGATATATTGCCATTAGGTTCTTGGGACAGCTATTGCACAGTCTCTCACATGGACTTAGTTCCAGTTTTAATGTTTTCCTTGTTAATCTGTAAAAGTTTTTACAAGTCATATTACCCTTAATATGTTTCTCACTTGACTTTTTAAAAAAATTTTAATTGTTTCCTTGGGCATTTCATAGCATATTTTAGTATATTCTTATTTCCTTTTGAGGTTTAATAATTATTTAGTTCAATTTTCTTGTGGATCTGAGATTTATGCCCAACTCTTTAACCCGTATGGAACTTATTTCAGTCTATGTTATAAAGTGAGGGTTGAAAGTGACTTTGTACCAACTTTCAAAATTGCTTTCTCAGCACAATTCCTTTTTTTCCTCTTTTGTCTTTTAATGCATCCTTTAGCAAACATTTAAATTTTATATTCCCCATAATAAAGTATATTTCTGGATGCTCTAGCTCTTACCCATAAAATGCTAAGGTAAACAGTTGAATGACTGTACTAATTGCAACATACATCAACAGCTTTAATCAGTATCAAATATATAACACAGAAAGTTCACCATAAACCAGCACATCCATCAAAATGGGAAAAGACAGTAGAGATGTCATGTGCTAACTTTCTCCATGGGTTGACCTTGGTCTACTTTAGGGCTTATGGTCACTGCATTTTTTTCTGGGCTGCATTAAGCTTTAGTCATTTGGGACTAGCCAGGCTCCCATCAGCTAACCCCCCTCTTTGAAGGCAGTCCCAGCACTGATCACATACCTTTTCAGCTAATTCCTCTATGTCAGACAGAAGGCTTTTCATTGTGTTCTCAGCATTGTTGATTTGTATCTTTCTTAGGACATACTGATTTTCTCTTTCTGACAATTTTGCCTATGGAAAGAAATGTTTTGGAAATTATCAGATGCACACACCAGATTTTAAAAAACATACATAAACCTCTTCCAGCATAGGAGGATTCAAGATAGAATGTGACTCTCTGTTCTTAATAGTGGGGTCCACATGAGTAGATTGAGGTTCTTGGGGCTGAAAGTGTATGAGCACCAATCACTGGGCCTAAGACCCTGCTCTGGGGTGGGCTGGCAACCAGGAAGAAAGGGTATCTTTTTCTAATTGGCACAAAGGCATAATATAGGCTCATGGTATTCTTGAATGTCCCTGATCAGGCCTTGGAGGAAGTGATCAATACACAGGATTAGTGAAAATAGACTTCAGAACCTCACTTTCCTCCTTTTGGTGTAAAAGGAACAATTCTCTTTGTTTAAGGCCACTTGCCCCTTCTTTCACATTTCTGAGAAGTTTGTTCTTAAATGTAGCTTTTCTTGGATTAAGCCCTTTCATCTTGGTATTGGCTTCCTGTCAGTGACAGTGATATCCATCTTGGAGTTGTGCCTTTGAGGAAGGAGGAGTTAAATGCTCTGGGGCCTGGGCCTGTGTGGCTCATTGGCTCAGAACTACGTCCTGTGTCCAAGCAGAAAAATTTGGTCAAGAACAATTTCTAAGTTTGAAATAGAATGCTCTTTAAGATTTCACCCAGAGCTATGACTTTATGATGTTTGTTGTGGTTTAAACTGTATACTTTTGGTCAACTGCTGAGGATATGATTTGCCTTTTCCAAAAAATAATGAGCACTTACTACTGATAGGTGCTAGTTTTAACTGCTCTACATATATCAACTCATTGAATTTTCTCCACAACCCATGAAATAGGTACAATAACCATCCTTATCTTCAGATGAAAAACAATGAAGAATAAAGAAGTTAGTAACTTACCCCAGGTCACACAGTGTGAGTTGGGATATAAACATAAGCAATTTGGTTTCAAAGGTTATGCTCTTAACTATTAAGTTAACTTGACTAACAGAGTAAAACCATGCTGGTATTAATTTTATTGTCCTTTTGGCTAACTACTATTGCTTTTAAAATTATCAATTGGTTGGGATGTTGTGATAGAAGTCCATCATTTAGGGGGAAAGCCTTTAAAGGTTAGACTCATAGGATCTTTTTAGTCTATTTTTTCCACTGTCTGCCTTTAGCTTGTTTATTCCATAGAGTGTGTGTGTGTTTGTGTATATGTGTGTGTGGGGGGGGGGGGTGGGGGAAGATATGTTGGAAAAATGAGAGAGAATGTGTGTGATAAGGAAAGGTGGGAGAGAGACAAAAAGAAGAAATGTTTTGGAGAAACTCCTCAAAAGTTTGTGCATTGAGGCAAGGTAATGGTAGGTTTGTGGTAATGACTTGAATGATGTACAGCTTCACAAAGGAAATAAGAGTCTATCTTCCCTCAATTGATATTGGTCTTTTAGTTATTTCATTTTATTGATGGTAAGACCAAAGCTCAACTTTTCATAATTCCCTAGAAACTATGTGTTCTGTATAGTAAACCTACAGGTTCAGCCATCTGTAATATAATTATGGGGCTCAGATACCAAAAGGCATAGAAGAAGTTACTAGGTGTGATCCTGTAAAACCCAAATAAAAACACAGCAGAAAGTACAACATTTCTGCATACTTTGAGGAGGTAGATGGTGGAGTTCATTTCATTCACGTGCCTGTGCGCTGCGGCACCAGATGACACGCTCAGCAGCCCAGATTTGCTTTCTTCAATGGAGAGCGCTGCCAACCGCAGGTCATCAGTCAGATCCCAGATGCACTTATCACAGCCTGGAGGTCAAATGACATGTCATTTCTTCAGATTCAAAAGTCACTTGGAAGCACATGGCTATAAGTAGATTATAAATGTGTACTTCCTTGGATAATACCAATTTTATTTTTGTTTCCTGAGAAGCTGCTCTGTACCACAGAACTAGTCCACGCATGTGCCAAACTGTACATCAGGCACTATCCCCACTTAAAACATGATGAAAAACAAAGGCCACAGGGAAGGTATATTAACGGAACCCTGCACACTGCATTGAGAAAGAAAGGAAACACAAAAGGGCAAGCCATCTGTGGGACACAGGCAAGGAGGAATGCTGTCTGCTTTTTGTTAGCCTTGGGAAAGCCCCTGGATGATTCTACTCTAGTTAGGCTTTGGTCTCTTGCTTGGTGCCAGCTAGTGAAGCACTATTTGCTAAGCCTGTCAACGTCAGCTTGTCAAAATCAGCATTCAGTGCCAGTACCTCTGGGGCTCAGCTCCTCCCCTGGGCCTGCCTCACTTCCTGTCTGGATGAAAACTTCAGCAGGAGAAGGTCTGCCGGATTGACCAATGTCATGTCCTGGTCTCTGAGATGGTGCCAAAGTTCAGGCTGAGCCTGGGTTCCTGGGAGGCAGGCCCCAGCTTCTCATTGCTTCTCACCTTTCACACTTGAGTGCCTCTGACCACTGTGATCACTCCCTGGGACCCAGCAGTCAGAAGGACACACACCATGTTTTGAAACCTATCTTGACCCCCTTTACAACTTGCCCTTTCCCTCAGGCTGTGCTCTGGTAAACAGAGACTGAAGGGTTAATTTTGTTAATATGTTAATTTGTTATTCAAAGGTTAATATGTTTTTACTTATAAACTCTCTCAGGAAATGAGTCCCCAGCCAGCTCATCAGGCTGCTGGGGGAGGAGGGCTAGGCGAGCATCTTGATGTCCTTAAATGGACCTGGCTGGGGAGGGGGATCCATTTGATCACTGCCCTGCTTGTGCCTCATATCCTGTGCCATCTTCAAGATGGGATCACTGGTAGCAATCTCTGCCTAAAGGGACTCTGGGATGAAGATACTTTTGTTTGGGGGAGGGGATGCCTAATGATAAATAGTCTTTAAGCCAAAAGTCTTTGGCCATTATGCTTGTGATTTGATGAACAGGAGTGACAAAGTAATCCATCAAAGAAATAAGGCAGGTCCACTTTCTAATGCCTGACTATTTTATTTCTGGTCCCACTTCATATTTGGAGTGATTTGGGAAAAGGTGCTAATGTCTTTTGGTCTCAGTTGTGGCAGATGGTATAAAGCATAGTCTATGTATCGTGTTATCTGAGGACCTGGAGGGACAATAGAGAAACATGAGCCAATTGAGCCCCATCACAGGGATTTACTCACGAGCAAGATGCTGAAGGTGAAGACTTGATAAATAAGTTTTCTAAAATAGAGCCATGTAAATGTAAACCACCTAGTGGCTGACTGCAATCAAGTGGACCACCAAGTAGTTTTGTGTAGGGTCCATTTGGAGGAGGTACAGGCAGGGTTAAACCCAGGAGTGGAACTGAAGCATCAGTTTCCAGAGAGAGTGATATTGCATAGCTCTTCTTAATCCCACACCTGCAGCACATTAGAGAAAGTGGGGTTAGTCAATCATGTGGGTTATTTTTACTTATGGTTGGGCAGTCCATGCCTGTAGGGAGTTCAAAACCTTCTTCTAAGCATTCTCCAGTCACGCTGTCACATGGGCCTCCTCCACAATTGCACACTGTGGGAAACAAAGACAAGTGATTAGGGAATCACCTCTTAATGCTTAAAATAGGGCAATATATTCATGGTTTCTAGACATAATGCTTTCCAGGGTGTAATTCTTCAATGGGGATTAATTACCTTCACCTTTAAGACTGTATGAAATTGACAATGTAGAGATTATGCACCCCCAGCCCAATGCAACCAGGGCAAATGAGATTATCAAAGGTGATCCTGAGGCAAATTGTATGTAAATGTATCTAGCATCTCTCTCTCAACTCTTTGGGATTATGCAATGACCATTCAACTACTTTATTCCAAAAAATCCTGGTAAATTTCACAAAGTACTAAATGGCCACAGAGAGTTCAGCATTCAACTTGAAATTGAAAGCCATCCTTTCATCATGGATGGATTCTCCAGTTTAATCCAACTTCAGGGTTGGTCCCTACCAGGTGTGAGGGACGAACAGCCCCTAGAGGAGTGAGTGAGGAGTCCCAGGAACAACTCTTGGCTTCCAAGCATTTGACCCTTGGCAAGATAGACTCCAAACTTCCAAATGATAGCTATCAGTGGGATGGCTAGGAATAATGCCAGGGAAACAATTAGGAACATATTTACAAGAGTTTAAAAGACCTGAAAGCCCATCATTCATCTACTGATGATTTTCAATAATGCCTTTTGAAAAAAAAAATCAAAAAAACCAAAACCCCAACCTTTTCAGGCTGCTCATTTTCCACTGATTTTTTGTTTTATTTTGTTTTCTTGAGTTCTGGGAATTAAACCCAGGGCCTCCCAGATGCTAAGCATAGTGCTCTACCACTGAAACACACCCTTAGCCCCTCCACTGAGTTTTGGTGTGGGAATTAATTTGTAATATTTAAAGAGGAATTCCTAAACTATCTCTGCCAGCAGTAACCTGGAATAGAATTTCGATTTTTCCCTACCTCTTAACTGCCTTTACAAAATAAAAAAAAAAAAAAAAAAGAGCTTCAAGGGTGACATTTATTTATTACACTTCATCTATGTAATGTTCCACAAAATGCAGATTTACTGAATCTCTCAGCAAGATCATGCTTTATTTCTTTCCGTAGGAGTTTCTCTTCTTTGTCATGTAAATATAGGTTTAGTAGATATTTTGAGAGTAAGAGCATCGACCTTCTAGACTTTTATCTTTTTTTGTGCTGGGGATTGAATCCAGGGGTGCTTAACCACTGAATCATATTATCCAGCCCCTTTTTATATTTTATTTAGAGACAGGGTCTCACTAAGTTGCTGAGGTCCTCGCCAAGTTCCTGAGGCTGGCTTTGAACTTGTGATCCTCCTGCTTCAGGCTTCGGAGCTGCTGGGATTACAGGTGTGTGCCACCCAGGCTTTGATCTTACCAATACTCTTTCTGATGACCTCTCTCTCTCTAGTTTGAATGGACACAGTGCTTCTTTGTTCTGTCCTGAGTCTTGGAGTTAAGGCTCTGGATGCATTGCTTTCTGCTTGACATGTTTACTTTATTGAGGCTTCTTCAGATCATATATGTACCTTCTGGATTTTGAACTGTTGACTTTTTAGGTCTTCTAAGGAGGAGTCTGTTTCAGTGAGGGGATCTCCTACAGAAGCATGCCACAAGAGCACAATCCCTTCTTCCTTTCCTTCCTTCCTCAAAGTCACATAAGAGTAAGAAATTTTCAGCCCTCCTTACTCTTAGAGGGAAACAACTTTATTTCACTTCTGAAGAGCTTCACTCTCTGTATCAACTGGAATGGAGAAATCAGGAATAAAATTTGTACACTTCAGTTTAACTGAAGTCTAATCAGAAAGATTTCTCATACTGCCCTTAAAACATTTACTTTGACAATTGAGGAAATGAGGGTGGGGCATGATAAAACTGTACTCTTGACTTGCTAATAGACTTCCCTGAAATGTCAGTTTGAATAAACAAACAGAAAAAGGAGACATAGCTTCCAGGTTAAGAAAACTGATATAAACCATGCAAGGCTTCGTTCAGTTCTTTGATCCATTTCAGGTGTCCACTGAGGTTGGATTTATATCTTTGATCAAGGAAGGATTAAGATGATAAGACAAAAATTCATTTGTATTAGTTTTTTTTTTTTTTGGTTCATTATACCTATAAGCTTAGTTACAAAAATAGCCTTGATTAAAATTTCTAACCTGGTAAATTTGGGATGCAGATTCCTGAGAATGTATGTTGCCCTGAGAAAATGACAAGGGGATGCTTCTTGCAATATTTTCCCAAGATAATTTTTTTTTTCTTTTTGTAGTAGTGATTGAACCCAGGGGTGCTTAACCACCGACCCACATCCCCAATTGTTTTTATTGTATTTTGACACAGGGTCTCTCTAAGGACCTTGCTAAGTTGCTGAGGCCGAACTAGAACTTGTGATTCTCTTATACATCCTTAGTTGCTGGGATTACCAGTATGTGCCACCATGCCTGGCTCTGAGATAAATTCTTTATCTAAATTCAGTATTAATGAAGGGCCATACCAGCCAGGCAGCTGGCTTAGGATTTACAATACTGCACCTGCACAGTTCTTGGCTGTCCTGGCATCCCCGTAGTATCCAGGAGCACAGCGTTCACACTTGAATCCTGTGGTGTTGCGTAAGCAATTCCTGCACTGGCCAGTGACTTCATCACAATCTTCAAAGATCAGGTTGGGGTCTGAATTTCCACTGCAGTCACATTTTTTACAGGTGCTTCCAATGAGCAGGGGGTTTCCATAGTAACCAGGAGCACATCTGAAGGGTGTTAATATGTTAAACATTTAGCATCCATAGTTGTTATTCCTTTTTATGTTTTAAAATCTTTTCTACACAGAGGAAAGGTGTAGTGCATATTTATAGATTGTCCACCCAGAATCCATTCCTACTCTCCCATCTTCCTAGTAGGACCAGACTTTGCTTCTAAGGAACTATCCCTTCTCATTGTGTTGTAGGCCATTGAGTTCAGCTTGGCCCCAGATATAGGAGTGTCTGGATTAAATTAGTGTATGGGGCATTGCTGGTCATTCCAGGGATCTGTGCACACAGCTGGCAGATGATGGGAGGTGCCAGAATGGCTAAATATACTGCAATGAGATGCATCAGTAGGGCAGAGTTGAAAAATGTTCTGGCTGAAATGTTAATAACACCTCTACTGAGAATCATTGGCGGAAATCACCATCTATCTTGCCAGAATGAATTGCTTAAACAATTAGTACCAAGTGTTCTCATGGCCCAAAGGGATTAGCTCTGGAGAAATTCCATGGGATTGTAGCTCTGACTCCTGTTTGAGAGTTACAGAAAGGCATTTCTTCCATCTTCAGGCATGAAGAGGCCATCAGGCAGCACTCTTAGCTCCTGGCTGCCATCTTGTGACTGAGCGAAGCCAGTCTGGAGACACTACAGATGGCAGAGCTGGGAGTACCACCAATAAACAGAGCTGGAGCCCAGAATGCCATGCTTCTGGATGTTTCTATATGTGAGCCTGTAGAGACCAGGCTCCTACCTGCACTTACTGTGGGGACAGAGCTAATGCCTATGGTCATACTGGCTGCGCTCTTCATGAGGGAGTCCAGCTGAGTTGGAGAGTAGAGACTGAAATCTATCCAGCCTTTACTCACCTTGCCAAGCTGTGCACTCTGGGTGGGGCTGTCTCTGCCCAGAGGAAGGAAAAAATGCCTTTCTCTACTTTTCTCAAATGTACCAGGAGAGTCCCTGCCATGAGAGGTGGGGCTGTGGGCCCTCTCTAAGTGGGGAGCTGCTACTTGGTTACAGTCAATTGTTACCAGAATGTAGCCTTGAGGGAATGAAGGATTTTTGTTGCCAGCTCTTCCTGTGTTTGAAGAAAAAAGTGAACATTTGGGTTTTATGTGGAATTGCAATTTTTAACGTTTGGCTCAAGCTTTGAAAGAATAGTGTATGGGTAAATCTATACATGTTTGCTGGTTAATTGTGGAATCTCCTTTCCTTCAGACCCTAAACTTGTGTGGAAGATGAGCTAACTGGAGCTGAAGAGAGTTTGGGAGTGGCTGGAAGGAATATGTGGTCACACCATAAGGGGAGTGAAGGTCACTAGAGAGTTAGTTCTGATGTGACCGGGGAAAAGAAAGAGCCAGAGAAAATTTTCCAGTATGATGAAAGTGATGGTGAAGGAAGCCAGTGCTGGCCTTAGTGTGCAGGATGGATTCCAGGCTGGAACAGGGAGACCCGGGTTGGGTACAGAGGGCTTGGATTGGGAGTGGAAAGGGAGAGCATTCCAAGGAAATCAACAGGCCTTCGCCAGTAATAATAAGACATCAAGTTTTTAAAAGGCTTCCCTTTAAGGAGTCATGATTCAGAACACTTGAGAAACAGAGAAATGAAAAAAAATCACACCTGTAATCCCAGGACCCTAATAAAATGACTTTCAAAGACTTTGTATTCAATCTTTATGCTCTTTGCTTGCAGTGTGTTCCATAGTTCCACCTATGTGAGACTGCTGACACTTGGGATAAAGGCCACAGAGGTCTGGCCTTCTGAAGCTGAGAGGCCACTTAAGTTTTCAGGGGTCACATAGCTAGGAAGTCACAGTGCAGGTCTCAGACCTTCCAACCCTGATGCTCTTTCCTTTGCTCCATTCAGGACCACACTGCTGCTGCTATAAATGAATGAGTGAATCCATTCAACAGAGGGACAATTCATGTCCATTTTATGTAAGGCATAGAAGGAAACAGGAAGAGCAAAAGCACACAGCCCATGCTCTGAAAGGACAATAAGTGAATTAAACATAACTACACATAATATAATAAACTCTAGAAACCAAAATCTATGAAAAAGATGAGAATGAATGTAAGTTCTACACATCCCACAAAGAGACGCCAAGAGGAAATATACAGTGAGTCTTGTTATTCATACTTTCTCATGTCTTACACCCTCTGTTCTCCACGTTAGCATAAATTATCCTTCTATGGGATATGTGGCTGGATTGAATTTCTATCCTTTTCTGCAATTCAACAAAAGAATAATATTAGACTCTTAGGCTCATTACAATAAGAGTGACATCTACCACCTTGATGTGTAGCTGGGAATCTTGAGGACAGGGAGTGAAGGGACTTTCTCAAGATCATTTCCAGATGCATTTATTTGCTTTTACATTTATTTCCACTGCATTTGATCTACAGAGTTTGTTCCCTGGTCTTTTACAAGAGAAAAGCCAAATTTTCTGTTTTGTAAATTGGAATCTCAATCACAGGGAAACCTACTCTAACTTACTCTGAATTTCAAGAACACCTGTTTGTGGTAGTTCCAAAGGCACTCTGAAGTTGAGTCCTAACTGCAGACACTACTGATTTCATAAAATGAGCATGCAAAGGTTTACTTTTTGGTAGCTCTTACAAATCTCTGTGTATTTAGATAAGGCAGCTTGAGCATGGAAAACTAAGTGACCTGTTCATTGCTGCAGGGTTCAGCCCTCTTATGGGACTCTAAGTTTAATGCTTCCACTTCACAAGTCTGGCATTAATGAATTAACTTATTAAGAAGTTAATGATTATCACAGTTGAATAATCAAATGCTATTTATGTCCCACCCTCAAAGAGCTAATGACAAGGATATAAAAGGTCCAGTAGTTGGCTTTGGAATCTGCATTGGAGGGCTGGGAATGTAGCTCAGTGGTAGAGCACTAGCCTAGTATGCCAGAGGCCATGGATTTAATCCCCAGTATGAAAAGGAAACAAACAAAACAACAACAACAAACTCCCCAAAATAGCCTGGTCCATTTTTTTTCTTACATAATCTCATTTCTAGATCTATTAATGGCTTGTTCTATCTTGAGAAAATAGAATTGATAATTTTACAATGCAAACAAGAAAAACAACATGTGAACTTTGTCACTTCATTTAGTGATCATAATATTTGGGCAAAACCAAAAACCAAAAGATATGTTGTTTGGAGATAAGATGATTTTAACCAAAAATTATTGTTTTGGGATTTTGGGGAGCTCTTCCCCTCTTTCTTTTCTGTTTCTCCTCCTAGGGCCTATATCTGTCACTGAATGCCTTTTTCAAGGGGGCCCTAACTCCCAGCCTGGGAAGCACAAACTTTTCTGGGCTGGAAGGGGTATCACCCAGTAATTGTCCTTGAGGGTAAATAAGAAGATGTTAAAGAAAGAAGAAAGCACCTGTTCCATAGTAGGTGCCATTCAAATGTTCTCTACTTCTTTATGAAAGACCGGGAAATAAGAACATGGCAGGAGTCCAGAGGCAAAGCCCAAAGCAGAAAGTTGTAAGAAGAACTCTGCAAATTCAAGAGCTAATAGCTTGTTTGAAAGACATGGGGACTTCAGAAAAAAATTAGACTACTTTCCTGGATCACAAAGCGTCAATAACTGTTAGCTTTCTCTTCATACTTTTCCTTATTCTTTTTTTCTTTCACTAAGGCCATTCTCAAAACCAATATCACTGTTACCATCATTTCTGATGACACTATGTTCTGCCTTTCCCTTTAGAGTTTCAAGGTCACCTTGGATATGCTTTAACTTGCCCCATTCTTCTTTCCCAATCCTCAAGCAACAAGACCTACATAGAGTCTTAGCACATTTCTTACTTCACCACAACATCAAATTAATGAAAGTTTATTTTTCAGGCTGCCATGGGAGGCAATTGGAATACCAAAGCACTGAAATTACATTAAGTTTATCAATTGAACACTGCAGTGAACATTGAGGTCCTGGGTTTTGTTTTTGGTGATTTACCACTAACTGATTGTATGACCTGAAAATAAGTCCCCTCATGGCTCTAAGTCTCATGTTCCTCGTCTTTAGAATGTACTTCTTGTGGAGTAAAAATCGTGCTGGGATGAGAATGAGAATTGCAAAACTCCTTCCATAACACTTGTACATTTTATAATTATCTGCATTGGCAGACCAGTTCTATTTGCAATTTTAAAATTTAGTCAGAGAGCAGTGACTTACTTAGTCACTTCTGGGTCACCCTTTGCAATTTTTTTGAGATGGAAAAGGAGTTGGGGGGAATAATGAGGTAGGAAATGACTGACTCTTGCTGAATCATTCCTTTCCTAAAGGAACCAATAAAAGTGCTGTTAATGTTTTCTTAGTTAAAAAAAAATATTACTGAAATACATTTAACCGAATGCCTGCAGAGTGCCAGAAGCTGTGATGGAGGAAGAGTGGGTGGATAAGATACTGCTTCTGTGGAGGAGCTCATAGTTAAATTGTAAGATTTGTGAGCAAGTGTCTTAACTTCTCTGTGTCTCAGTTTCTTTCTCTGTAAATAAAGTAAAGGCGGTACCTCATAAGATTATTTTGAGGTTTTGATGTGTCATTATACGTAAAGTGATTCTAACAGTGATTGATAAAGAGTAAGCACTCAATAAATGCCAGCTGTCATTTTTACCATCATGTTCATAGTATCAGTGCAAGAAGATGTAGTAAGTTTTCCAGTTGTCTGGTGGCTTTTGGGAGCACATGGAGTTTAAATTGTGAGTGGGGACAGACTTTAGGAACAAGAGGCAGGAAGGGGCCCTAGCAGACTAAGAATCATGTTGTTAAGATGGGGTGAGTGTCTGTTTGATCTGTATTGTATAGTAGAGTAAGCAAAATGGGTTTTATGTTTTAGGCATCTCACACTTGTATATAGTATGGATCCTTTTTAAAGGCAAGACATTTTCATAGAAAATACTCTCCAGTGTTCATGTCAATTATCTTTTAAATAGTTCAAACATAAAATTAGGTCAAAACTCCTTATGTCTATGAATTTTATATGTCTTGAAAACCAAAGTAAATTTTCTAATAAAACACAAACAAAACCACAAACTCATCCAATTAAAATTAACAACATTAATTCAAAACCATGGATGATGTTCTGTTGTAATCGAATGGCCACCAGCAACATGATGTGATATTTTGTCTGAGTTGTGTATGCACATCCTGGAGGGTGCTGTGTGATGACTCATCTCTCCCACCAATTTTCTTTTCAGAATCTTTAGTTTTAAAGTTTGCCTTGATATCATGCCATTTGACCACTGATTGCCTATAGCATGTCCTTGACACACTGTCACTCCTATAATTTTTCTCTCCTAAACTGAGATAGATCTCCCTTTGTCATAAAAGGACCCTACAGAAAGTCCAGAACATAAGTCAACAAGCAAAATTATTGATTAGATTTAAACATGATATTAAGAAAATATCCACTGGGAATCCATGAACCTCCTTGATTTCTAAGGACACCAGGGGTTCTTAGGCTACAGTTTAAGGAATCCTTTTCTATTACATTGGTGTGGTATTGAAGATTGGAGTACAGCCATAGTTCACAAAGCAATGAGAACTCTGGTGCATGAGGATCCCAAAGAAAGTTTCTAGGCCTTCCCCTTAGATGTTGTTTTTTTCAGTGGGTGGTGAAGTAGGTATTGGGGAGTTTCTAGGAGACACTACCACACAATTATTTGAAAAATCACTTGAATTTGAATGCTTTACCCAAATTTCATGCGTTGGAAATTTAATCCCTCAAAATCCCATGTTCATGGTATTTGAGCAGGGGGTGGGACCTTAGGGAGGTGATTTGATTCATCCATTCTTGGGTTAATGGGTAGGAATGTGAGTGGCTATTTATAAACGCAAGCTCTCTCTGGCTAGCTTGCACTGTCTTGCAGTGTGATGCCCGGTGCCACTTTGGAACTTTTCAGAGTCCTATCAGCAAGAAGGCTTTTGCCAGACACAGACTCTCAACTTGGACTTCTCAGCCTCCAGAACTATAAGATATAAATTTATTTTTTTCATAAATTATTTTGTGGTATCCAGTTAGAGCAACACAAAACAGACTAAGATAACATCATTTGATGAAATCATCTCTAAATGAAGAAAGACCTACAGCATTCTTGGTTTGGATTAATTTGTACTCTTGTTTGAAACTGATATCCATACAAGTCATCTGCATGTTTTGAAAAGCTCTTGTCGAGGGGTTCAAATTCATCAATATATTGAAAACTTAGATTAGGTTAACTCAACCTAAGAACTTGGCTGTTAAACCAAGAACCCCAGCTCCCCAACCCTCCCAGGGTCAAACCCAAATCAGGAGCAGCTAAGGCTACCTCTTTTTGAATGCTCCAGCCCCTCCATGGGGCAGAAATCACTTCTTCCACTAACTCTTGAGTAGATTATGCTTGTCCTTGTGTTTAATATTCACTTTTTTCTGCTTTGTAATGAATGATTTTTCTGGTTTGTCTCCTCCCTTAGCCTTGATGTTCCTCGAGGACAAGAAATTGTGACTTAGATGAATCTGCGCTGTGCCCTTCCACACTGAATTGAAAATTGATTTTTTTATGTAAAAGATCTCAGTACTGTCCCTTTAAGAAGGGTAGAAGAGGGGTGAAGGTGTGAAGCGGGGTGGATAGGAAAAAAGAAAAAGCTAAGAAAGTCCCTCAAACTGGGGCCTTCCCATAAAGATGAAAGGTCCTAGCGGGGAAGCTTACTGGTTGGTCCCTTGGTTGGTGCAGCCTCCTGTCAAAGTGAATAACATCAGCAGTGGTTCCCCAGCACATCAGCAGCTCATCTAACTGATTGATCATCAAAACCCCTCTAAAGTAGAAGACACTTAAAAAGGCACTTGGGAAGAACAGAGTGAGGACAGGACAAGAATCCAGACTTCTCAGCCAAATGGTTCAAAGTCTGTGTCCCCCGCTTAGAAGTAATTCGGCTTTTGATGAGCCCTACCACCTCCCTCAGCTTGGTTTCCTCACTGGCAAAATGACAAGACCTCCTCTCAGAGTGTTGTGAGGCTGACTAGTGAGGAATACAAAGTAACAGGAACATAGGAAGCAATTCATAAGTGACATTGTTTCGTCCAAAGACATGATTTCTAGCTCAGGAGATTGAGATTCAAGAAGATAAGCCAACTCATCCCAGGAACACATTATGCCAGAGGCAGCAGGTGGACAATGACCACAAGGACTCAAATTGCCATCAGTTAATTCTCATGGAACATTTATTAAGTGCCAGGTGCTGTATGAAAAGTTTTCTGGTATCAGCTCGAAATAGCCCTATGAGGTGGATTCCTTCATCTTTTCATTTCTGTAGATGTGGGAATGGCACTTAGGTCTAATAACTTCCCCAGGAGCATCACAAGTGGTTGAGCTCAGATACAGGCTGATGCTAAATCTCTTTTACCACTCACCTTCCATGTCCCAAATTCTTTCTAAATCCTATAATTCCAGGGCCTGACTCAGCCTTGCTGGGCAAAGGTGGATTTGTTATCTACAGTTCCACATCTGGGGTGGGCATGCTGTGCCAGTGTTGGGGCCACTCTTGCTGACAGAAC
Organism: Marmota flaviventris; assembly: GCF_047511675.1. Taxonomy (NCBI): domain Eukaryota; kingdom Metazoa; phylum Chordata; class Mammalia; order Rodentia; family Sciuridae; genus Marmota; species Marmota flaviventris. The sequence continues at coordinate 51,507,713 of NC_092503.1, read as the reverse complement.
ACTTATCTGCATGACTGTGCTATGATGTTGCCTAGGGCCAAGGCTAGGTCATTTCTGCCAGGCCTTGCACTTGATCAACAGAACTCTATTTAGGGGCACTAACTCCTCTCATAAAAACCACTGCATACCCACTAGCAATGCTGCTCAGATCCTACCTGAGTACACTGAGTTTAACCTAAAATACTGAGGAGGAAAACTTTCATCACTGGCTGATTAACAACCTCTCAGACCCCCAGTGAACCAGAAAATGTGTAATCAGGATCTTCATATTCCTATGTCCACAAGTAAGGAAATATAGAATAAGTGTGTCATGAACATTAATCAACTCAATGTAATCTGATCACTCTTGTCAGTCCCTTCTAAGGGATGAAATTCATGTGGGCCCCCAGTCTCAGTTTCCATTTTCAGACAAAAACAACAAAAAGCAAAAAATTCAAATCTCTTGAGTGAAAGCAGTATCTTCATTTCACACATTTAATAATCATAATAATATTGTAGAAATTCTCTCTGTAACACAGACATTGTGGCTTCTTTTGGGTTCCAGAACTACTTTTTGAGAGACTCAGGAGTGTTTTATTGGAGGCAAGATTGCTTATAATTAAAGGTTTACTCTTAAAATCCCAGGTGGCATTTGTGAGCCCCAATCTGATGAGGGAGGGCTCCCCTGAGTGTGTTGTCATTGAGAGGAGCAGCCCACAGACTTGTGACTACACTGGAAATTTGACTAGTAGCTCTGGGACCTTCCCTCCCTGTCTTCACAAAACTATACACCACTTAGATGCCTAAACACAACGGTGAGGCCAGTGTTAATGATGTTCCTGTTAAAAATACAAAGACCTTGCTTCTCTTTCAGTGAAAAACATTTCATCTTAGAAAATCGTGAGCAGCTGACAGGCAGGCTAATGGCAAATATCTTAGGAAATCATTCAATGAGAAGCCTTGCATGTATCCTTAGTTGCCAAGGTCTTCCTTATTTGAGCAAAGCCCAGAACAATTTTAAAACAGGGATTCAGAAAATCTAAACACAGATGAGTTTCAGGAGATGGAGTAAAAATGAGTTAAATAATAGGTTAGTGCTGTATAAAATTTACCCAGGAAGCCTCACTCTTTTTCTTTTCTTTTTCTTTTTTATTACTTATTCTCAAAGATGGAGAAAGGAGTGTTAATAAAACTACCTAGAGTATCTTCCCAACATGCACAGTCTCAGTTTCCTCTCTCGTTATCTTTTTATCCTGAGATGTAGTCCTGGCTTGGACCCCAAAGGAACCTATTGTCATAGCTGTATCAGGGCATGAGATTTGGGGAAAGTTCTCCAAGAGGTTCTGAAATGTGGTCCTCCAACCCTTCTTCTTAAGCATCCACTGTAAGACCTACTGAAGAGAGGCGTGGCAGAGAAATGAGTAAAAAGCAGAAAGCTTCCTTAGACCCACACTGAAAGTGGAGAATTTTATTCACCTACCTTTCACAGTTAGGTCCAGCATAGTTTTCTTTACAAATGCATCGAACAGCTCCATTTTTTCTATAGCAGGATTCTGCAAAACTGGAATTGTGAGTGAATGTTAGAAGTCAATTCCATATATCATTGAAAAGACTATATTAATTTTTTATTATATAATTTTTACCTTATATCATTGAAAAGACTATATTAATTTTTTATTACATAATTTTTACCTTGGTCCTCCTTAAATATTAATGGGTGTGATCATTTGCTTTATTTATTTAAACTAAATCATTACCTTTCAGGAAAATTTGGACCAGCAGGCTCAGAGAGAAAATACCCCTCCATTGGCAGGACCATTTTCCAGGTATACCTTACTTCTCCATAGAGATATTTCATTATTTTTTGTTTAAAGTTGTGGGAATTTCTAGTATATCTGATCTATCTATCTATATATCATCTACTTTTAAACTATGAGTCTCAAATATATACTTCAAAACTAGCAATTAAATAATCAAAATTTACCTGTGATTTTAGATTAATATAAGAATTTCCTCTTATCCCACTACTTTCTGTATGTACATTTAAAACTTTCCCCATATTTTTCTGCAGTACCCTCTTCTTTTAAAGATTAATAAGAGTCCTGAACTATATAATCTTTACAGAACCTTAATTTCTTTCCTTGTGTACATTAAAGATTAGGAATTGTGGTGAAGAGATTGGCTGAAATTGATCAAAGTTGCAAAGCAAGTTGTCAAGCAAGAAATGGGACTCACAATAAAAAGATTTTAATCTATGGAACTCTTCCCTTTTTGTTTTTAGGATAATAAAATTAGGACACAGGGCAGAAATGTAATTAATACATTGGTTCAACAGCATAAATAGCTATCCTAATTATTAGTAGGAGAAATGCAGTATTAATATTCAAGTGGATGGAAAAATTTACAGGGACACATGAATTGTGTGAGGTGTAGGGGTGAGTGTGAAAAATTTTAAAGACTTTTAAATTAGTTTAGGCTTAAGAACCAGGTAATTGATGGAGTGTGACCTGCTGCTCTCACGTTCCTACACGTATCAGCAATTTTACCCTAATGATCTCTGAAGGAAAGCAAATGGATGTGTTTGCTTTGTTTGAAGACATTTATAAAATCAGTCAGAAAATGGTACGTGCTTCTCAGTGCAAGGCAATACCCACAATTTATTTTTTCTAACAGTTTGGTAAAAACATCCCAAGGAAATTATATTTCCTTGGCCTTTTACCCTTTATTTTGCTTGTTCTTATTCCTCAGCTGACTTAAAGAAATGCTTCAGTTGAGTCCAGAACATGAACAAACCCTCATGCATCTTCTTTGAAGGTGTTCCACCAGCAGACCGCCCACAGCTCGAAGATGAAACATCTGTGGGGGCGTCTGAAGTCGCCTGCCTTAGCTGATGTCCTACTGTTTCAAACAGATGACATTTTCTTTAATTGGAGCGATTACCATAGCTACTGGTGGACATGGGGGATCTCTGGTCAACCCCAAAATAAATAAATGAACTCTATGCAAATGGTCCCTGGGAACAACTGCATGGCCATGGGTTGCAATGGCGGCAGACTCAGAGGCAACACCAGCCATCCAAGGAGGTTCATTTTTGTTTTTCATAAGCATTAACTGTTTGTTTTTCTTAGAGCAACTTCCATTATTGGCTAGGAAAATGACAACACAGAATCTTTCTCAGCCTACTGTAACCACTGTGGCACCCCCTTCAAGTGGAAAGATGCTTTTTTGCTCTGAGAAAACCGACAGGGAACATAAAGAAAAACCATTCAGTCCTTTGTTTGCTTAACTCCCTCAAGCATTATTTCCATGCTTTCTGATGTGGCTACTGTAACTGAAATCTAAATCCTGGGTCTGTAGGCTCCACCCAGGGATCTTTCAAGTGGAATTCAGATTCCATATCAGGTAGCTTTAAAAAAAATGTTCTGACACTTTTCATTTTATAGAATGCAGCACTACGAGTATTTTTTAAAAAGCAGAAAGAGACAAGGGATATCATACTTTTGGTATGATATGTGGTTAATATTTGAGGTCAGTTAAACATAAGTCAAAAGAACAAATCAAAGGTTAGAACTTTATAGGACCCAAGCAAATGTTTTTAGTGCTGTGATCATAGGTTGCCCACTTCCTACCCTTTGATAGCCAGTATTTCCCCATCAGTAGAACTTTTGCGGCTACAGAGAAAATTCTGTAAAATCTCAGAGTTTTTCACACTCTTCCTAATTCCTCTCCCCACCACATAATGCTGTTTACTTATAAGTAACACATTTTCTGTTTTAATTTGCAGTAGGTTTTTTGACCTCAAATCTGTTTTCCTCTCTGTGAATACGCACTAACTTGGGAACATATTGCCGAGGTCCCTCAGCTGCTGCTTTGAACCATGGATCCACTCACACACACAGAGCATGGGTAGAAATGGTTGTGCTCCATATCTTTGGCAACTGCTTCCTTCTTTAGGACACTTTTAAGGAGACTCATTATCCAACTGGCAAGTCTCTGCTTCATTTATTGGAAAAAGCTAACAGCCTTCAGAAGTGCTTCTTGTTCAAGTAAAATACTGGATAATTGGGCTCAAAAGGTAAAGTCATTTACTGTAGGAGCTTCAAAAATTGCTGTATTTTGTCCATTTTAATGAAGACAAGACTTTTTGACTGTTTTATACACTGCTGTATCACCAATAACTAGTACACAACTGGTTCATAATAAGTTCTCAAAAATATCAGCTTTTATACTGGCACATAATAAGTGCTCAGTAAGTATACTGTAAGATTGATTTCATGTTTCCAAGTCTTAGTCCAAAGGGAATGATGTTCTAAAAGCTTTGTATCTCAAGACATTAATGTCAGATAATTTACATGAGAAATCTTTGTCAGGGGAAGGGGGGCAAAAAGTGCAAAAATCAGACAATGTAATTAGAAGAAAACATCTGAGAATGCCTTCTTAGTTCATGTTACTTTCCAAATAAATTGCCAGTAGTTCAAAGCTTATAAAACCCTTTTTGATCAGATTATGCTATACAGTATCTATATTTACATGCTTGAATGACCAGAACTGGTTACTAGAAAGTTAAAGGTAATATATTTAACAAAATAACTATGCCATGGCAGGGAAGAAGTGTGATAAAGATCAGGTGTGGCTAGGACTCATGTTCCAGAGGAGAATATTAATGAACAATTAAAGATTATACCTAGATGAAGCAAAAGGGAGCTCATAAATCAGGACATCCTTGAGTGAAAAAAGCGGAACATTTAATATTTGTGTTTTTTTACTCTCATACTCAGTGCCATTTATCTTGCACACATTATTAATACTATCAGATATGAAAGATCACAAACCAAGGAGGCAGTTTAATGGTTTCTAAGGAAAAATGGGCTATATAATTTCTGACATCATCAACTGTCAGGCTTCTGTCATAAACTCTTTTTTTTTATTTTTAATTTTTTATTGTGGGTTGTTCAAAACATTACAAATTTCTTGACATATCATATTCCACACTTTGATTCAAGTGGGTTATGAACTCCCACCTTCACCCCATACACAGATTGCAGAATCACATCAGTTACACATCCACTGATTTACATATTGCCATATTAGTGTCTGTTGTGCTCCGCTGCCTTTCCCATCCTCCCCCCTCCCCCCTCCCCACCTCTCCCCTCCCCTCCCCTCCTCTCTCTCTACCCCCTCCACTGTATAACCCTGAGGGTCTCCTTCCATTACCATGCAATTTCCCTTCTCTCTCCCTTTCCCTCCCACCTCTCATCCCTGCTAAATGTTAATCTTCTTCTCCTGCTCTTCGTCCCTACTCTGATCTTAGTTACTCTCCTTATATCAAAGAAGACATTTGGCATTTGTTTTTTAGGGATTGGCTAGCTTCACTTAGCATAATCTGCTCTAATGCCATCCATTTCCCTGTAAATTTGTCATAAACTCTTGAATGAAATGTTAGTCAATATTGGTATTCAATTAAGGAAAACAATGAGAGAGAAATCTGGTTGCCATCTTCTCTCTTTCTCTTTATCAGTGAGAATGGGTGTGTTTGTGTGTGGGTGGGTTGGAGAGAGAGAGAGAGAGAGAGAGAAGTGGGGAATTGAGAGATACTTCAGCTTTTTTAGGAAGTCATTGTGTACACCTGGATGTGTCTTTGGAGTAGGTGTGGATTCTGTACCCTCTCCTTCTGTCTCCCCTCCACATTTTCCTTATAATTATTCCTTTGATTGTTCCTAAGTTCTTTATAATAAATTTATAATCATAAGTATAGTACTGTTCTGAGTTCTATGAGTCATTCTAGTCATTAATCTGAGGGAAGGATTCAAGGAGCCCCCACCTTTGTAGTCTGCTGGACCTAAGTTTGGGTAGCTAGGAGACCCCATTTTTGATTGGAAGCTGAAATGGGAGCAGTCTTGTGAAACTGACTCCTTAACCTCAGGGGTATGCACTAACTCCAGATACTAACAGTCAGAACTGAATTGATTATAGGACACCCAGTTGGTATCAGAAAATTGGAGAATTGGTTGCTATTTGGAAAACCAATCATCATTACCCCATTTAAATTTTACTTACCACCACTTTTCAGTCAATAAAATGGACAGACATGATTTTGTTACTGGATTTAAACATTTTACGTGATGAAAAATAATTCTACTATTTCCATTAATATGCATGTATATTCTCTTTAACTTCTTACTTAGGTTAAAATATAGTCAGAAGTTAGTGAGAACTTTTTTTTTTTGAGTCTTCTGTGAGCCAACTGACCTTAAAGATGCATTCTGTTGATCTGTGTTCTAATTCTGGTTGAAAAGTACAACTGGTTGCCTCATGTAGGGACATTTTTACTCTGAGAGTCAGAAGAAGTGATACTACTCAAAAATGCTATATTATAACGAGACTGTTGGCAATACCAGTTGAGATCTCTCTAGGTCTAGAGATAGCTAAGAAAAGGTGAGACCAGCCTTGCTGTGGAACTTGGGAGCCTTTCATGACCCGATGAGACACTCCAGTATTTTGGGAACAGAATCATCACCTCATTACATATATTGCACATGCTTATGTTTCCCCAAAGTGCATTTGCATTAGAGACTTTTTCTATATATTTTTCAGTCCCATCTCAATATGAGGTTTTGATTGTGGAAAAATCTCAGATAGGGAAAAATGGGGATATACATTAGAAGAGACCATCTTCTTTTAGGACTTACTTGGCCAGGTGGGGTAACGGACAGGGGCATGGCTGGCAGAAGTGGGGTGCTCCTCTGATGGAATCTCCAATATAACCATCCAGACATTTTTCACAATGCTCCCCTGTCGTGTTCCTCTGGCAGTGCTATGAGACAAAAAAAGAAAGATTGGTAAGGAGACAGAAGAAATTTTGCAGACAGCAAGTGTAGCAACCCAGCAATACTTTAAACAAAGAGACATCACACTTGATAGAATAGATGGGGTGGGGGGCAGCACAAAGGAGCCATATAAGCCCCAGATGATGCTAGCAAGTGTAGACAAATGGTAGATGAATTCATCCTGAACTTCAGTGTGCACATGAACAGCCTGGGGACTCTCTTTAGAGTCTGTGTGCAGAAGGGACTATGCATCCGTTACTCATTTCAATTCTGATAGATAATTAGAAAGATCAAATCCTGGATGTTCCAGAAGCATCAGCTTACTGACTTGGGATGAATATGAAATGGAAAAAAAAATACCCCCTTGGTGCTTGCCTGTGACAATGGGAACAATAAGGATTTATACAGACTGTGACACAAATTAAGCAGAAGGCAGATAGATAAAGAACATTCTGCAAACAAGTCAGTATCCTGGATAACAACACATAAGAAATAGTAAATAGGTTGATTTGCATGATTTTGTCATTTGTAGTAAGGATAATAAATAGGAAGGAAAGTGCAAAACAGGCTGATCCTTCTACCTGTAATGCCTCTTCCTCATACAATTTTGAAACAGACCAGGCTTCAAAATCTCCAGAAAACCTTCCATTATTCTTCTCTCTTGTGTCCTTCCCTCTTCCCACAACTCACATTGTACATGTTCCTAGCCTCAGTGCCTCTCCCCCATACACTGTGTCTTTCAGCACTGAATTGCCATTAATGTGAATGGAGTTGGTCCTCAGTAGCTGCAGAGCTGATGGGTTTATTGCTGTAAGAGCCAGTGATGCTAACAGACACAGCCTTCTCCTGCGGGATTGAATGAAATGACACAAGACAAAATGTCTTTCGCATGACAATACTTTCATCTTTACATTCACCAGGGTATGTGAAGGTTGAATAGGGTTTTCAGTGAAGAATTATACCATAAGAATTAAAATGCTATCAAGGAAGCACCCTCCTAATTGCCTAATAACATTTAGATACAAGAGCTTTAACGGAACAACTGCTTTTTTTTTTTTTTTTCCAAGCAGTGTTCTGTGGAGGAACCTTGGGGAAAGCAAGATGGAAAGCAGAAGTTTGAACTCCGAGCCTTTATTTTTGTCTATATGCTATTTGTGGTTCTGAATAATTTAACAGTGATGAACTGCTTTAAGCACTTTCATTCTCACAACAATGCTGAGGTAAGTTCCTAACCCCTCCCGCATTTTACATATAAAGAGATAGAAATAAGTAAATTTCTCAAAGTCACACAGATAATAGGCAGGAAAGTGAGATTCAGATTCAGGCAATCTGGCTCCAGAGGTGAGGCTGATAAATTCCTCTTATTTCTCTAATAATAGAAACAAAGCTCCTTTTTAAAATCAGAGTGACTGCATGAGAAGGTGTCAGACTATTTTACTAACAGCTTGAGCTTCACATGAGGTCATTATGGTTTGGGTATGAAGTGGACCCCAAAGGCTCATGTGTTGAAGGCATGGTCCCCAATATAACCATGCTCAGAAGTGGGGCTTTGAGGAAATGAGTGGATCATCAGGGCTCTAACCTCATCAGTGAATTAATCCATTTTGTGGATTAAAAGTTTGAATGGATTATTGGAAAGTTGTGGAAATTGTGGGCAGTGAGGTCTAGTTGGAGACAGTAGGTCACAGGGGTTTTCCCCGGAAGAGTAATTTCTTGTTCCCAGCCCTTTTCCTCCCGTTTTATCCCTGCTTCTTGGCTATAATGAGCTGAGCAGTTTTTCTCCACAAAACCCTTCACCATAATGTTCTTCCTCGACTTAGGTCCAGAGCAATGGAGCCAGACAACCATGGTAAAGCTCTGAGCCAAAGTAAATCTTTCCTCCTTTACATTGTACATGTTAGGTATTTTGGTCACAGCAATGAAAGACTAACTAACATGGAAGTATAAATCAGTAGTCAAAAGGGAAGAATCCTAATATGGATGGCAGACTATCCCAACTGAAGATTCTTTAGGCATTTTATCAGCCATTAGGATGGACCCTGATTAGAATTGGGTAACATAATAGAATTTAGAGGCTTTTTCAGACTGCCCGATCAATGAGAACACTGAAAAATAAAGTATAATATGCAGAGAGAGATTGTTAATATATTTCCTTCATAGTTCCTGAAACTGTCTTGTATTAAGTCAGCCTTCAGGAAATACTTGTTGGGGAAAGAAATGAAGCAAAGGGGAAAGGAAAAATTAACAAACTAGTGTTTGGAGCAAATCGAGGAAATTAATTTGTACCCAAAGCAAGCTCAAAATTGGTGGCAATCTCTCATCCCTGAGAAAATTTAAGATCCTTGTCCAACTTCCATGAAACCAAGCCATAAGCAATGTAGCAGGGTGATTCATAGACTTAGGTCAAATTTGTCTGAGTCCTTTTTGGACACATGAAAGCCATCTGTGTAGAAAACAGGCCCGTCATAAGTTGTTAGGCCATGGTTTGTGCCCAAATTGACTATCAAGCTGCAAAAATGAGAAATTTCCCAGTTCTGTCCCCTTATGGCTTGATGAATGCTTTGGATTCCTTGTTGGAACTTTAATTCTTCCATAGCAGCCATGGGCAGCAATTACCCTCAAGGGCAAAGCCACCAAATCTCTCCTGACCTCTAAAAGATCAGAGTGCAAACACTGACTTTCCTCATCTGCCTTCTTTTAAAGGTTTGTTATGAAATTCCCTAGAAGGCATTGATGTACGTTCTGGGAGATTGGCAGACAGAGTGCTGGAGGCAGGGAAAAAGGTCTCTAGTTCTTTCATTTTCTAGCTGGTTGACTTTAGAACAAGTTGCTCGACCTTCCTGTGTCTGTATTCCCTTATCTGTAAAATGAAGATTTAGTCTAGATGGCCTGTCAGTTTTGTCCTTGCTCTGAAAATCTTTTACCCTGAGATTGCAAAATTTCCCCTTAACCTTCAATACTCTGCCATTTAAAAAACAGGCAACAAAATGACAAAAATATGTGGTTGGGGAGAAAGTTTACATTTTAATAAAACTTGTCTCATTTAAAGATAGAACAGGATTGGGGTTATAGCTCAGTAATAGAGCGCTTGCCTAGCATGTGTGAGGCAGTGGGTTCGATTCTCAGCACCACATATAAGTAAATAAAGATCCATTGACAACTAAAAAATAAAAAACGAAAGATAGAATAAACATTCTAACCAGTGGTTAAGAAAGTTACAGTTAGACAATTGACTGCAGGTAAGTGTTAAGAAAGACATTCAGGCACTAACTCTAACTCCTTCACAAGAGAGGAAATACATTTGGTCACCACATGAGCATAGGTACTTGATTAGGATTTCCTTTTATCAGTACATTATAGTTATGCATAATAGTTGACTTCATTTGGACAAAATCAGACATGCATGGAATTTGATTTACTTCATTTCAGTCGTCAGGGCCCCTCTACCTTTAATGTAGGAAAAGAGCTGCAAAGAGTCAGATTAGCCTTCACGTGATTTGTCAGCATGTTTTATGCAAAACTAGATTGATGGATTTCAATGCATATACAAAGAGGTCAAACCTGTTTTCCAGATAAGTTAATATTTCATCTATGTTTTGGATTTTCATTTTCTCATGTGCATGAGGTAAGGTTTTCTAGAAGGTACCTGACATAGGCATCATCACATCATCACAGACTGATGTGGAAGCAGGTAGAAGGATCCAACTGCTTCCTTTTTTGTTTTTATTTTTGTGGTGCTGAGGATTGAACCCAGAGCCTCACCCATACTAGTCATCCAACTGCCTTCCTTTAAGACAGACATTAGACATATTTTAAATTTGTAAAATATGCTTATCTTTTATAAAAACATGACTTATGTTAATTTGCAATAGATTTATTATGCTATTTTTAAATAAATTTGTAAGTATTATAATTTTTTCAGTTTAAATTTAAAATTCAGTGAACAAAAGCTCTTGTATCTTTATTCTTTATTTTTTCATTTTTAAAAAAATTTTTGGTTCTTTTTACATATACATGACAGTAGAGTATATTTTGAGATATACATATATGGAGTATAACTTATTCTAATTAGGATCCATTTTTGTGGTTGTACATTATGTGGAGTTTCATTGGTTGTGCATTCATATATAAACATAGGAAGATTATGTCCAATTCATTTTACTGTCTTTCCTACTCCAGTCCACCCTTCCTTTCTTTCATTCTCCTTTGTTTAATACAATGAACTTCTACTTTTGTCTCCCCCTCCCTTCTTATGTATTAGCATTCACGTATCAGAGAGAATACTTGACCCTTGTTTTTTGAGGATTAGCTTATTTCACTTAGCAGGATAGTCTCCAGTTCCATCCAAGAGACCTCTTAGGCAGGGACATCCACATACTGAACGTAAAATTATGGGAAAAAACGTATCATTCACATGAATCTCATAAACAAGCAGAGGTTTCTATCTTCATATCAGATAAAATGGACTTCAAGCCAAAGTTAATCAGAAGGGACAAAGAAGGCCATTTCATACTGCTTAAGGGGATTATACATCAACAAAGTATGACAATCTTAAACATTTATGGCCCAAACAATGGAGAATCTACATACATCAAACAAGCCCCTCACAATTTCAAAAATCAAATAGATGACAACACAATAATATTGGATAGGCAACTTTAACATGCCTCTCTCATCACTGGATAGATTTTCCAAACTAAAACTAACTATAGAAGTTATAGAACTAAAAATATACAATTTATAATTCAGACTTAACAGACATATATAAAATATTTCATCTATCAATGTCTGAAATACACTTTCTTCTCAGAAGCTATGGATCCTTCTCTAAAATAGACCATATCTTAGGCCACAAAGCAACTCTTAGCAAATACAAACAATAGAAATAGTATCTTCAATCAAAAGAGCACAAAGAGTGTGTAAAACCATACAGTTTGATGAAAGCTTTTCGCTGAATTAGTCAGTACTTCTTCTTCCTCAAAGTGCACACAAATCCCTTAAAGGTCTGGTGACACTATGAGTTCTGATTTAGGACATCTTGGGTGAAATTTGGGAATCTTCATTTCTAACAAGCTCTAATATATTGCTAATTCTGCTTATTTAGACTATACTCTGAGAAGCAGAGATCTAGACAGAAATACCTAGTATTGATAGCACTGCTTACTGGTACTAAGGGTTGGGCCCAAGCCCAATAGTATAACCTACTTCAATAAAGGAATGAACAAAGTATTTCATAAATTACACAATTAAAATTTTTTTGCATTTAGATTATCTTGTCATTTTAGTAACCAATGCATTCATGTACTTAATAAACCTGGATTAAGTTGCTATCATGATAGACAATAAGATATGATTGTTACCAAGATGAAGACAACCTGTTTTTTGCCTTTGAGGAACTCATGGACTTGTGCAAGAAACAGAGAGATAAGTAAAACATATTGTGCGCTCAGGGCTATGAGTGAGTCAAGTATGAAGCTCATTTCTGCTACAGACAAAGATAAGGAAAATGCATCCTCTCAGGAGGACTCCTGAGAAAGTTGAAGGATTACTGGAGGTGGTAACATGTGACCTAGGTTTGAAGTCATCCTTCAAGAACTCTCAGATCTAGATCCCTACCACCACCACCACCACCAACAACACACACACACACACACACACACACAATCTGGGGAATAAGGTTAGGCAAGTTTAGGTGGCAGTGTGCTCGGGGTGGCTGGAGTAGAAACTTCTAGAGGATTTTAGAAAGAGGGTCCCTTTATTAGGTTGTATTGTTGAAAGACATTTCCACTGCTGTTCAAGAGGCAGATTAGAGGAAGGACAGTTGGGAAGATGGGGCAGCAGTCAGGAAGGGATGCTGAAGTCCAGAATGAAGGCAGTAGCAGGCATAGAAGAGAAAAGGCTCTGTCCTAGTTTGCACTAGTTGTATATGGTGTCAAAATGAATGTTAGTTAGAAGAAATGGAAGTTGATGAAGCATTTGGGACTTCTAAGCACCAAGCATCGGGGACCCACAGAATTGCTCTGTCATTAAGTGAGGTGGAGAATACAAGAGGAGGATCAAGCTCAGGTTGTGAAAGGGAGAATTAACAATGTATAGAGAATCTAGCTTCTGTCTCATTCTTATGTTAATGAGGAAAAAAAATAGAGACTTCACTTAACTATTCATCCTTATCAATCTTTTAAGTAAGTCTGCTTTTATATCAGAATTTTAGCTATCACGGGATTAGAGTGATCACTATTTGTAAAATTTCAGATTTTTACATTTTCAATGTATTGAAAAATTATCAAAACTTAAGTGTAAGGATTATGCTCTTGTTCTAGATATCAATTTTACAATTGCAAGTACAATAAGATACGTCGGTATTTTCAGTTCCTTCTTGGTTCCTTCTTGGTTTGGAAATGAGTGTGATTTTTTTTGCTACGCATGTTTAGTCTTATAGGAACATACATGGTTTGTTTCTGCCCATCACATGTAATAAAGGAGAATTAAAAAAATAAGACAGTAGTGCCTAAAGAAATTACAAATGATTTCCCTTTTCTGACAGGATTTTAATTAGGCTTTGAGAATAATAAAAATCTATTAGTTTTCAATATATTCAGTTACCTTCCTTCTCCATTGTGTTTAGAATTGGCTAAAACTCCATTTGAATACCAATATATTTAAGAAAATTTTGTTTAGTTGTAGATGGACACAACACAATTTGTTTATGTGATGCTGAGGATTGAACCCAGTGCCCCACACATGCAAGGTAAGTGCTCTATCACCCCAGCCCAAATACCAATATATTTTTAATTATAAAACTACTCAGGGAGTTTCAGAAAATTTAGACAAGTGTACAATACTCAAAAGCTAAAAGAAGATAATAAAACCACCACTCAAAATATCTAACATTTTGATGTGCTTTTTCTAGATCTTAATGATAATTTTGTAGCTCTTCTGATGTTTCAAATCTGAATATTTGCTTCACATTTAGGATTGTTTTTTCTGAAATGCTGACACAAATCCTGAAATCTTTTTTATTCTATTGTCACAGAACATATGGGAGTTATGTCATGTTTCTAAAGGTCCAATGGTCTTTTTTTTTAAAATATTTTTTTTAGTTGTCGATGTACCTTTATTTTGCTTATTTATATGCAGTTCTGAGACTCAAACCCAGTGCCTCACACATGCTTGGCAAGCATTCTACCACTGAGCTGGGTTGTAACCCCAGCCCAGTCCAGTGGTCTTAAGCTTCATGACTTTGGTAATGTTCACAAGCATTTTCAGGTAGGTATTCTGTCACTATGATCCTTCAGTTCACACAGTGGGAGTACTTAACACAGAGTATAGAAAAGGTCTGACACAGAGCTGGTGCTTAAAAAATATTTGTTAAATGTATGCATTAAGTCAATAGACAAATCAATTTTTAATCAAAAGGAAGCTGAGGAGCTCAGTGATAAATTTCAAGTTAGGTTTGCTCTACTCCAGTACTAGGCATGAGCTTCTGGCTTTCTCCAAATTGCTGAGTGTCAGTTCTTTAGATGGTAACTTGCCTTAGTTAGGCCCCTTCTTGGTTCTCTGTATCTAGCTTCTAGAGCTAGGAGAAAATACAGATTTATCTGTGACCAGACATTCTTGCTTCCAGATACCTGACTGCTTCCAGCTGCTTTTCTCCCTCAATCTTATTTTGTATTTCCTTCTGGGATCCTTCTAGAGCTGACTGGTCATTATCTACTGGAATTGCCCAGCCTCTGGAGCCCCACCCCACCGAGAACCCTGCCTAAGGTGCTATAGTTCTGATAAAATGCAAAGGGTCCTCTTAGAAAAAATGTTCAACACATAATAGATTTTGAAGCCATTTTTCACTCAGTCACCTTTTTGTATTGGGAAGATGTGTGTTTTACTAGTGAAGTGTCTTTGCTTGTCTGATGTCTAAAATGGTAGCATAATTATGTTGGTGAATGAGTTAGTTCACTAACTAGTTAGAGTCTGTCTATAAATTATAAGATCAACTTGACAGTGGAATTTAGGAATAATTAGAAGCACATGGGAGTAGACACTGAAGATACAGGGGCTCCATAACCCTTCAAAATAAAGGCAAAAACTGAAAGAAGATTTTACTTTTTGATTGCTTATGGAAGATTGGAGAGATAAATCAGGCAACCTGTAAAAACTGACTGAAACACTAGTGATCATAATAAGATGCACGAAGTGTTTGTGTTGGAGACTCTGCTTCTCTGGCTCCCTGAAAGCTGAGGATAATCTGGGGTGACAGGGTAGGAGCCAACCCACCTTAACCTGCTCTCTTAGTAGACTGGAATAGGGACATCAAAGGAAACAGAAAAAATGAGTTTCATTCCAGTGTGACTCTATAGACAATACATTTGCCAATTAAGTGACCAAATATTACTTCTGTATTTGCAAGCCTTTTCTGTTCCTTTACTTACATGTAATTAAATAGAAATTATATCTTTTTCATTTTGAAATCAAATTTGTAAGAATACAAATATGGGTATCTCTGTGAGAATATATTGTGGGAGTTTTTTTTTTTACTTCAAATTTCAAACACAATATACATATATGTATATATTAAACTTTAATCAGGGAATAAAGTATATTTCTCTCTAGACTGGGTGGGATGAGGGAATTACCATTAAGAAGAATAGAACGGCTATTTCTTTTCATTTAAATTTTCTGTCTTGGAATGAAGTAATTGCAGGAAGATTAAGAACTTCCCTGGGTGTACATGTAAATAAATGTTAAACACCCTAGCCCATACCAAGGATTTTATTAAAACTTCATATGCTCCAGAAACTGGGAAGAAAGCCCACGATGACCATCCCTCTCAGAAGTTCATGTCTAGGTCAGAGATAAAACCATGATTGCTTTTGTCCTGACAATGTCATTGTAAAGAAGAAAGGCTTTGTCACTTCTCTTGATAGGCACCAGAAGAAGGGACTTTGTTCCCCTTTAGTCTATTTCAGTCTTTCATCTTACCAGTTGCTTAACAGCAGCTGATAGGCTTGATGGGTCCCTATTGTGTTTTGTTTTAATAAACCAGATAACGGAAGAAATTTTAATTGGTCAAATTATCAGAGATGTACATTATTAGTTCAAGTGTATGCATGGGATTTTTTTCTTTTCCAAATGTCACTGGGATTAAAATAACAGGAAACCGGAGATGGAAGCATTAGATAGGGGTAGACTTTGGCAGCTGCATGTGCCTACACTGCTACGGAGGACATCCTGGATGTAATGGTTGTTTAAGAAGATGGGGGAAGGGGAAGACAAATATGAGGACTGTACAAACACTACAAAGAGATAGCAACATTTAGCATTATGCCTCTTAATTCTCTGTCCCTAGAAAAATGGCAACTTTAAGGTTTAAAAATAAATGAAAGCATTCTGATTTGCATCTTAATGTGAAGTGTGAGTAAAATAGCACCTTCCTATATGCACCTTGGAGGCTGCTTATGATCAAGATTAACTGTTTAATAGGGACAATTATGCTAATTTTGAGTGTATTTAAATAAGTGCTCTTGTAGCTTAAGCAAAACTACTCTTGATGTTTAAGAAAGGCTCTTTTGCCCCATAGGAACTTAAAACTTGAGTTTTCTTGCTACATCAAAAGGCTGATGGAAAACAACCCATGATCTTAGTGCATAAGTACTTAAAAATGCCGCCTCCCCCATGACTTCTACTGAAGTCACTTGTAGTAAATATTTCAGTGGCCATATTTACCAAGTCATTTCTTCATTTATTGAAAACGAGAAATATGTAACAGGTATGGAAGGCTTTTCAGTCTTTATCTGTATCATGTTTCACTGAAGAACAGTCTTTTGAGGAATTCATTTTAGTTAAGGAAAAAAATCTCTTTGGGACTTGAACACAGAATTAAATCACAAGGCCAAAGCTTCATCTTCATTTGGTTCAAACTTAAAAACTGATTTTGGTCTATAGGCCTGATTATCTTACATTTTATAACAGGCTATGCAACAACTGTTTTATTCTGCTTTATGTGTGATGAAGTCAAACATATGGCAAACTATACTATTACAGAGGAATCTTGATGGGTGGTTCCCCTCTGTGTATCATCTATAATCCCATCACTGTTGGCCTACAGCAGGAAACCAGCTGCAGAGGGTGGCGAGGCACAAGCCTCTGAGCACATATGCACATTCAAGCAAATGCCTTGGTGGCCACTTAAAATCAGGAGGCGTTCACATGTTGTGTTTTACAGGAAAAAGTGAAGGGTGGAAAAAGAGAGCAGTTTGCTCCTGCATGTTCCCAACTTACCACACAGAATCCAGAGCCATCCGAGCACTCATTGGAATTACCGTTACAGTCACAGGGTAAGCATTCTCCTGACAGGGCGCGAAAGAATCCAGTGTCACATTTCTGCAACAGATGGAGTAAAAAGCATTTTAATTCTCAAAAAGTTCCATTTTGGTCAGTATTTTCTGAGAGAAACAATAGAAGATGATTATTAAACTAACTAAATATGTCTTTAAAAGTATACTAAACTGAACTATTTATACTACCATTTAGTGATAGATGTTGTATACACAATGTTTCTTGTTGCATAATTTCTTTCCCTCTTCTTTCACTTTGCAGGAGAGGAGGAACACCCTTACCACTGTTCCATCAGTGAAAAGGTGAATAAGAAGATTTTAATAACAGTAAGAGAGAAATTTTGTAGCAAAGCAAAACCAAACCAAACCAACCATGACTGAGTATTAATCAGGATGAGGAATTACATTATGTTCCCTATAAACAAAGATTTCTCGTTTCAGAAATTACTGACTATGGCCTAACTACGTAGAGCTGTAGCTTTCATAAATGTGGTCTCTTAAAAACTTTATTTCTTCAGATTCTAACATTTTAAAGGGAAGGGTAAGAAAGTTAATGAATTCTTACACTTGCAGGCCCTGTTGGGTGCTGATTATATATTTCACAATTCTGAGAGGAACAGATTATTTTCCTTTATTCTAGTGATGAGATAATGAGACCCAGAGAAGCTAAGTGGCTTGTGGGGAGGTTGCACCATTCTCAATGCACCAGTTGACCTGCACAATAATGAATTTCCCTCCCCAAACATCACCAGTGCCTTCAGCTGAGAAACACTGTGAAATGATCCGCTGTTTATGTGATTGGGCTTAGGATAAGTATTCAATGTGCTTTTGGGTCTGTCTCTGTGATGAAGGGCAGAAATGTCATGATAGGCCTGGAAGTGCACTCTGACCCTTCAGACAGGCTTCCATCTGAAGAATTCCAGACAGAAAAGAATGGTGATTGTTTTCACAGTCTTACAGAGTACGAGATTCAACATCACCCCCCTTCCATGGACCCATTGTAGTTTGTACTGTCTTGGCTACCAGGAAATTTTTCATGATATCTGGCTGAATTCCTTCTGACTGCTCTACAAACCCATTTCCTCTTATTATTATTTTTTCTGTAAATAAAGAATGACTAGACACCATGCACAGCATTAAAAACACTACCTTTGGGGCTGGGGCTGTAGCTCAGTGGCAGAGTGCTTGCCTTGGGTGCGGGAGACACTAGGTTCGATCCTCAGCACCACATAAAAAAATACACAAATAAAATAAAGGCATGCTATCCATCTATAACTGCAAAAAAAAAATTTTAAAAATACCACCTTTGTAGACCCCAAATTTAATATGTTCATTTTAAGGTTTAATAGAGAATAATGACATTGTCTGTGAAGAAAAGATATTTCACTTAAGTGAGAGGAAGGGAAGCTGAGAGGGACAATTTATAATTTATAATGGAGAGTTTGTGGCTGATGGTAAGTCTTTTTCTCAGTTTTTCCAAATTGAGAGGTAATAAAAGAGAGGAAAAGGCATTAAAATTGCAGCAGGAAGCATTTAATTTAGATCATCTAATTTCATGTTTTTAGGTATTGTCATAAAGTAAAACATACATGTTTTCACTCTGATGCAGTAGACAGATGGATGTGTTTGCCTATATCTATTTCTAGATATTCATATCCACATCTACAGTGATACCAATATAGACCTTAATCTAGACATATATGTGTGTATAAGTATCAGGTTGTATGTACCTCAGAGATTCATAAGTAAATAACTTACTATGTGTGCTGTAACTTGAACTTCTCCATTTTATTTAAAAATGAATATTGCTTGTAATCCATAAAATTGATTTGATGACCCACGAATGCATTACATTTTGCAAGTGGCAGGGTTTTAGTTATAAAAGTAGTTTAGATTAGCATGGGTCTTAATATTAGTCATCTCAGTAATCCCCAAAACTGGTTTCCAAGCTCTCTGACCATATTATATTCATCTGAGGAGCTTCTGATTCAGTACTTCTAATAATGAAGCCAAGTAATTGGGATTTTATTAATAAATAAATTTTGTATTTTAAAAGAACTTTAGATTTATAGAAGAATTGAAAAGGGTCTGCAGTTTTAAAAAGCTGCCCCCAAGATTCTGATATTCATTCCACCAGGTATAGAAAACATCTCTCACAGTGCTTAGTGTATGTTAATTTCTCAGCTAACATTAGGTGATTTGAATGGTTTGGACCAGTATAGCACACTTGAGATAAGTTTTTGCAAACCATTGGTATATACTGTTAATTTACCCACTGCTCTCTGCTAGGGCTGGGCTGGTCTTAAGTATTTCTCAATAGTCCAGTTGGACTGACTACATGCAAGATGAAATCTTTATGTTGTGCCAAATTTAGGAGAAAACTTCACTTGGAGAATTACTCATTATTCACTTATCTACTACTCCCCAGGCTGAGGCTATAACCTTGGGTGAGGCTATGACCTTGGGTGAAGGATGACTTGCTCCAGTCTCATACTGTGAGAGATGGGAAGAAAAAAGGGAGGTAGGGATAGGGCTGTGTTGAGCAGTCATTTGGCCTCCTGCCAAGAAAGGGATGGGGTGGAGGGTGGAAATCTAGCAAATTCCTTTCCTGCTGGAGAATGTCCACCTGAATGAATTACATTTTCCAATTCCTCTCTTCAGAGGGCAAGCATTACCACTTAAAAACTCACATGCATGCAACATATAGGGAAGTGGAAGCTCTGGGCATGGAGAGATTCTGATGCCACCACTAGAGCCTATTTAGAAATTCCCTGAAATAGAGTTGTTAAATGGTTTTAGAGAAGTTTAATTACCCTGAAGGAAGACAAATTTGTTTCTTTGTGTGGAAATATTTCATTATGGCCCCTGAGAATCCTGGGATCTTTTCACCGAGTCTTTTCTTGAAATTCTACAGAAACCGGTAAATTAACTTTTTACAATAATAAAAGGCAAATATTTTCAAGAATGAAAGCAGAGCTATATTTCTCAGTTTTGCTTCTGGTTAATAAACATTATGCATAGTAATTCTAACACTTGTGTTATTTAGTGGCATGTGGGAATTGGTCTTCTCACAAACTAAATTGATGGCTATTTTCTTTTGGAAGATTCTCCAGAATTTAATGAACAAAGATGGGGTTTGGGTATGCACATGAGTGCCTGAGCAAGAGAAGAAATCTTATAGTTGATCGTTTAGGTGCCATATGGCACATTCTTTCCTATGTGAGAAGACTGACCTACAGAAGACAACTAATAGGCAAACTTCAGAGGACACGTATAATAATTATAATGATAATTGTAATGAGTTACCATCAATGTCATTCAACTTTGTAAGAGGTTCAGACTGATCTAAATCTTCTTCTTTCTCCACTATAACATGCTGCCCCTCATAAATAAATAAATAAATAATTGAATTTAATTTTTAATTAATTGAACATATTTAAGACACTGGGTAGGTCATGTTGCATAATTTTTCATTTTAGCCCACAACAGACTTATGAAGTAGGCTCTATTATCTGCATTTTGCATATAGGGAATTTGTGGCTTATAGAGACTTATAGACCCAAAAAACACATATAAGAAATGGAGGACACAGGCTTTAGATCCTTTTTTTTTTTCAAGTTTGAACTCTTAATATACTATTAGTATATTCAGCCAAGTCTTTCTTGTTGAATTTTTAAGTTATTTCCAAGTTTTTTGTTATTATAGACGTTGTGAAGCAGGCTGAAATAGATAAAATGTGTACACAATCATCTTTAAACCCAGAAAAATATTTGAAAATGAACACAATACTTTAAAATATATAGATTATTAATGTATGAAACCACTGAGTGAGAATATTTCCTTTTAAAGTAATTTGTTTTTAAAAAATTTTCATGTTGACTAGTTACTGTCCACAAAATCATTTTATGAAGAGACATTTTATGTCTCTCCATTATTACAGCTTTCCTCCTGCTCTACCATTAAGATTGGATTAAGGCAGTGCAGAGGTGCCTGCCTGTTAACCCAGTAGTTCAGGAGAATGAGGGAGGAGGATAGCAAATTTGACGCCAGTCTTGGCAACTTAGTCAGACTTTGGCTGTAACTCAGGGGTAAAGTGACCCTGGGCTCAATCCCCAATAATCCACCTCCCTAAATTGGATTAATCAATACCATTTACTTCTGCCTGTGAAGAATAAGAATAAAAATTCCCATTTAGCTACTTTGTTAGGAGTAGCATGAGGTCTGGCTTGTAGTTAAAAAAAAAAAAAATCAGTGTTTGTGAACTTGCCTAATTTCCATTTGTAGAAATCAGAACCAGAGAGAAGTTTAAAAGGAAACGATTATGGGATGTCCACATGTGAACTCATGTTTAAAGGGACTTGGGAAAGTATAGGTGTTATTGTAGAAGGCATTATTTCCAGAAGCCCATTATGCAATCATAATATTAATTATTTAATGAGATAGAATTATAAAAAATTAAGACTGTTTTTTAAACAAAGGGATAGTATTTATGTAACTATGTGATCATTTTTGTCCTTATTTGAAGAAGTCCCTTTGAGAACACTAGACTCATACCAACAATGATGTCATTGTACAGCATTTTTTCTTAAAATTTTTTTCTTAAAAATTTAAAATCATGCTATTTTGAAGAACAGACCAGTCTGCACCCTTTGGATGTGGTTAACTTCTAAAAGTCATTTGGAATTATTAAATAAAGTGAGAACCAAGCTAAGTAATTCAATTTTAGGTTAAAAATTTTCAGAAATCTCACTCTATTTTCTAAATATTGTCACAGATGAGTTAGTTAACTAACCACAAGCCATTAATTTTTACACAGGCATTGAATCTCTGTGCGTGTCATAATTTCTATTGAAATTCCTAATTGACTAAACTATTTAAATGCTCTAATAGCATCCTCTACAAATTTAAGGTACTCAATTACTCATTAAAACAAACAACAATAGTAAAAAATTGATGGGATTTAAGATGTATCTAAAGTTAGTATCAGAGAGTGTGAGGCACAACCTGTAGTCCCTGAGTAGATACACATGACCCAAAGAGAATCAGATGTAATCTCCTGTTCCAACGAGTGACAAAAAATTAATTATAATAAAATTTCATTACAAAGAGCACACTCTATAACTCTGCTGCCTACTCTAATAGGATTGGACGTATAACTGGAATAGACATTTGCACTGTGTCTTCAACTAAGGATCTATAAACATTTTACAAATATCAACTCAACTCATCTTCATTCCTAAATTAAACTTTTAGAGTTTTGATTCACCAATTCTTTCTTTAATTTATGGAAGCTCAAAAGTGGAAATCTAAATTTATGCACCAATATCCAGCATTGCTATCTTCCAAATTAGTATAACAACCCACATTAAATTATCTTTCTGCTTGTTTTTTTTTTGTGTGTGTGTGACTCCACTTTCTTCTTGTTTCTAGGCAACAGTGATTTTAGCTCTAGTTTTAGTGTTAGTGAGCTCCATTTTTTGTCAGTACACAATAAAAGTTATTCTAAATAGAATATTATGCTCACTTAAGGGCTAAAGCTTTATGCCCTCAGCCAGAGTCTGTGGGTCCTGTACAATGCTACTTTCATCTGCATGAAAATTGGGCAGATTTGGAAACTGATAGAATTCAGAGATCTTCTAGTGGGAATCAACCAATTGAATCTACTTAAAAATATCAATTTAGACTTTATTGAGAAGAAATGACTTCTAAGAACAGTGAATTTATTAGATGATGAGGCATTTCATTTTTTTCTGTGTCTATAAAAGTAAAAGGTAAAATGTCTGAGATGGAAAGAAGCCCCCAATTTTAAGCTATCAACTTTTATTCTGTTATCAGAACAAGGCTATCAGGTTCTGTTATTTTTTTCACATAGGGCTTTACATATCCTGATTTTCTCATATACAGACCTATGTTCAAAGTGCCCAAATGAGTTAAATACATTATGCAATGTGCTTATACAGACATTGGCTTCTTGATTGATTTTACTTGAATCTGGAGAAAATTACCCATGTATCCTCCCTTGGGTATGTCTAAGCTCTTATTTGCGTAATTGAAATTCCCCACATTTTAATAGACAAAGTTAAGTTTTAGATTTTGACAGTGATTTCACCATAGCTTGATTAAGAAACTGGTTTCAACATTCCCAAGATATACCCAGTTCAAAGGCATTTCTTCTTAAGATTGTTGTGATAAAACTAGGATAAAAGCTAACATGCACCACTTTGCTGGTTTCTCCTAACTAGCTCTGAGAGCCACCTTTGTGCTTATTGCTTTAGGCCCATGTCTGCCACACCTTGTCAAGTTTACAAAGCACTCCAGCTCTTAATTGAATTACCAATGAAAGGACAGTGACTCAGATCATGAGAATTTCTGAGGAACACAGAGATGTCTGGACAATCTTAAGACTGATCCTTTAATTTAGTAGAGTGGAGAGAAGTTATTTTCATAGTACTAATGCCACACTTATGGGGCTATTCCTCATTATTCTTTATTGACTAATAGGTATTCTCATGGGTGGAAACCATTGCTCCACTCACAGATCTCAAAACCTATTCATCAAACATTTACTTGGACCATAGATACCAACAGACTTGAGGTCTGTTGAAATACTACTTTTGCTAATAAATCCCTCTTTATGTGCAAAATTTAAAGAATCAAACAAGGAAGTTAACAGCCCCTAAAGCCATACAGATTTTTCCTTTGAAGTATTGGATTTGGGAATGATTATGTTCATTAATATTTCTTTAATTTTCTCCTTGAAAAGTTACTTGAAATAATTTTTGAATTGTTCATTTATAGTAGTGATTGCCACTTACATAACATAATGAGGCTTCAGTGGTGTCTTTTTTCTTTTGTCTTGAAATAAATCTCTTGCTAACATCTGGCCTTTTGCTCTGGATTCTCCTTACTTGCCTCCTGTAACTGGATTATCCTTTCCACTCCTTGCCTTCTGAGCTATGGTTACACAACCTAGTCTCTGCCAGATTTTTTTTTTTATTTGAAAACTGGCTCAGTTTTATTTAATTTATTGGGGCAAATGCCATGGACACATTTCCAAGAAAGGAAGAGATGTAGCCCACAAAGGCCAGCTATAATAATGAGTAAAGAGAAATAACCTTAGATTTACAGGCATTTGGGGGATTTTGATGTGACTTCTTAACGATTTCCAAGCAATCAATGTTGTGAGATGACACATATCTCTGTCATCTTCATCTGGATTTTTATGAACAATAATGGCTAATATTTATGGACTGACACTAGCACTGAGTTAAGTGCTTTTCATGGATGATACAGTTTGTTCATTACATTTAATGGCCCACAGTCTTGCAAATATCTGCCTAAATTATCTTTTCTTTTTTACAAGAAGTTTGGAGGTTGAATTATCTATAAATGACATGATTTCAGTGGACTCAGGGAAACTAGTAGTACTTTTCACTGGTTGGGATGTTTTGTCCGTTCCCCTGGCTAGAAGATGAAACTGCTTTGGTTTTGAAGGACTCTGTGTACTTCATTCAGTACCACCCTCAACCTGGATCCCTCAAGAGGCAAAATAGAAAGTGACTAGCAGGAAAGATCTTCCTTTCTTATATGTTTATGCATCACTGAGGGAATGCTACTATGAATTAGTAAGAAAGGAGAAATGCATTCCAAATTTCTATTGCATCCATTTAATCTCAGCAGATGATCTTGACTCTAAACAAGAACACAGAGGCAACTGGGCAGAAAATCTCATTCCAGCTCTCTTCTTTGTAAAATTCCCCTCTGTCTTGATGCATCCTTATGTACTTTTACCCATCCCAGAAGAAGCAGTGCTACCCGTGGCAGGAAAGATGTGCTCTGTGCTCTGGGACCCACACATCTGTGGCCTTCAGACCCTGCATCATACCATATTATCTCTCCCGACCAAACCATCTGGGTCACTCAGCTTTTTCTTACAACATACCTGAGACAAATCAGCTTTTAAGGGGGAAAGTTTTACTTTGGCTCACAGTTTCAGATTTCTTGGCTCTGTCACTTTGGGCCTGTCATGGCACAGTACATCATGGTAGAAGCATGTTGCAGAAGAGGTCTCTTTGCATCATAGCAGCCAGGAAGCAAAGAGAGAGAAAGGAAGGGACGGAGGTCCCAATATCTCTGTTAGGGTCAGGTCTCCAGTGACCTAAGTGCCTTCCATTAGACCCTACCTTCTAAAGGTTTCACCATCTCCCAATAACACTGGAGGCTGACAACCCAAGACTTGAACATGTATATCTTTGTGGGGGCACTCCAATACAAACTATAGCACTATCCATTTTTTCACACGTCCAGTTATGAAGGGAGATAGTGAACACAGATAGATGTTGGGTCCTCTGTTGGATGAGACTTTACTTCTTCCTCTGAGCTCAGATTCTAAGAACACCTTCCCTCAGGTCCACTACCTTATGAATTCATTCACACTGGCTCTGTTTCCCTCATGCCAGTCAATGCCGCTACCAGTCATCTGGTTTCTGCCTCCATTACACCACTGACACTGAGCTGAAAAAGAAATCCATAGCTTGGCTTTCCCAGTCATACTTGTTCTCATTTTAGTGCTTGACATTGTTGAATCCCCTCCCTGAATTTCTCTCTTTTTTTTGGTTTCCAAGACAACTCTTTCCTCTGATTTTTCTCATGCCCATCTTTCTTTCTTAGATTTTTAGGGGGTTTCTCTTCCTCTGTTGCCCCTATGTGGTTGGTGTTCTACAGGGTACCTCCAAGGCACACATTTCCTTTTTCTATCTACATGTTTTGCCGGATGATGTGAACCCCTCCCAAAATTTCATCCTCCATCTATATTCTGGTGTCTCCAAATCTCTCTACACATCCCTGATCTCATTCTTTTATGTCACCCTCTTCTCTCCAAGGGCATGTCACCCAAGTCCATCTCCAGTTCTATAAGCTCATGGACATGAATGTGTCCCATGCCAACATTATTACAGCCTCTTCAAAACCTATTTTTGTCCTCATATTGTGTCTCAGTTAATGATAAAGGTTATAGAAAGTAAAAGGAAAAAAGCAATGTATTAATATTTTTAAATTACATTAATATATTTTGGAAATGCTGTCAAAAGAGTGAATTCTGCCAGAATCAGAGAATGGTTTGCATGCAGAATGGCAGTATTTATGTGCTCAAGTTCTGTCTCTTCATTTTCATAGTCACTGTGCTCTCTGTGTTTATTTCAAATCTGTGTTTTAAATGCAGGCATGTGGAATACCACAGAGATTAGAGTCTCAAATCAGAAGTGACCTTATATAATTATGAACTGTTTTAAATTTACTCTCTAAACTCACAGACCCCACCTATGTTGGGATGGACTGCAGGACTCAAAGTTTCCAAGTTGTTTTTTGTGTTGAACACCATGTTTATCAAAGGTTAAGTAATTGGAATGTGCTAATTTGAAGCTTACATATTTGTTACATTATTAGAACTCAACAGTAACCACAGCAACTGCCCAGAATTTGAACAACAAAAGATTTTTCTGGGAGGAGCATTTTGTCATTGACATTGTTTAGAGTTGCTGGCCTATGTTCATAAGCAAAAGCAGAGTGAGTCTGAATAAATTCTGTTTACTACTTTTA
The DNA here is from genome assembly GCF_047511675.1 of Marmota flaviventris. NCBI lineage: Eukaryota > Metazoa > Chordata > Mammalia > Rodentia > Sciuridae > Marmota > Marmota flaviventris. The sequence continues at coordinate 51,480,979 of NC_092503.1, read as the reverse complement.
AATTTTCTACACACAATACACCCCCTTCTTGCCTCCACTTGGTTTAGACTGTTCCCACCTCTGTTGTCTTTTGTATGTCATTGTCGCCTAGAGTTTACTTTCTACCTCTGAAAGATTACCAAGATGGTTCTTTCTTCCTGTTCCCAACACCATAATTTAGTTTAGAATCTTGGCATTTTTCCCTCTTAAAATATTGTACTTACTGTTCTCTCTCTCACAAAACTGTCTCTCTTTGAGTTCATTTGTTATACCAGAATTAATTTTAAAAAACTTTATAGTACTACATTTCTACTTCAACCTCCTCCTAGTTACTCTTCATTCTTTTCCTACAAGAGTAAATGAAATTACTTAGCCTGACCTTCAAAGCTTAACTTTTACAAACCCAATGCAACTCTTTAGGGTCAACCTTGGTTCCCTCTACTGTAATTAAACCAGATTTTCTACTCCCCCCTCACATATGTACCTTCCTCTTTCCCACCTAGTGTCTGTACATATTGTCATGGAGGCCAAGGATGTCTTTTCCTTTCACTACTCTCGTACACTCAGCTACCTAAATGGCACCTTGAAGATCCATCATTAGAGCACATAGAGCATGGTATAATTTTTAATTTACACTCCTGCCTTTTGAAATCCCTGTGAGCTCCTTCAGCACAGGGATAATGTCCTCAGCACAGGGATAATGTCCTCATCACCTATAATAGTGATTAGCAAATAGCAAGTAGATGCTGAAATACGTTCGTGGGAACAATCTACTTGAATTCTGAAAAGAATGAGCAAAGTAAGAGCAAATTGTGCAAATGCTTTGGAGAACATTTTGCCAAATCTCACAGTAAATATATTTCTAATTATGAATGAATTTTTTGAACATAATACTGAGGAAAAAAGCCTGTTGTAGAAGACAAACAGTATAATATTTACATTGTATTTAAAAACATACAAAAATGACACAGTGCAATATGTTGTATAAGGGTACACACATATAAAGAGAAGCAGGAAAAATAAATGGGAATCTAAGAAATCAAGCCAGTTAAGAGTAAAGGTGGGAATGAGATTGAGAAGGGTGTATAAACTTCGGTTATATTGGCATTTTATTTATCATGCTACGTGGAGGGCATACAAATTCTCATGAAAGAAGGAAATAAAGAAATGAGGAAAGAAAGGAAGAAAAAAGAAAACAAAGACTACTTTAGTTGTTATGTCTTGAATTTCCATGTCTAGACCTGGTGAGGTCTCTAAAACTTCATCCCTAGGAAGTGACTAATGTGGTCTTGACAATGAATTCAGATGTGTGTGTATAATTTCCTCAACTTCCTGCCTATTCACGTTATGTACCATTATCATTACACACAATTTAAAAAATAAGCATAAGAACATTCCTTACTTAATTTGCTCTTCCTTTGTTTTCCACCTTCCAGCTAGCAGCTACCTCCTCCCACGTGGGGTTGCCTTTTGCAGGTCTTTATGCCTGTCTCAGGGAAAGCACCGTCAGCTTTTAGGTTCTTCTGGATGGCTATTTAATGTGATTTCCTCCGGTTATTTCATTTTAGCAGTCAGTCACATGGTCTAGGCTACATATGCAGCCTGGAGAACTTTTAGGTGATTATTTATTTGGGTTGGGCCTTACTAATTAAAGACAGGGATAAAAGGTTCTTGGAATACTCCCATTTGACAGACAAACTAAAATATTAAAATCCAAGTAAGAAGGTTTATAGGCCAGTTTTCTGTCCTAAGAGGGTAGTTGGGAACCAAATGGACCATAACTAGAATAATGGGAGCTTCAACTTGTCTGGCTTTAAATTGGCAGAACATGAGGAGAGTGAGCCAAAGATTGTCTTCTCTAGCTAAAGGGGGAATCAGGAAAAGACTGGACAGTAATTCAAACCAAATAAAGCTGACATTATGTTCTTATAGTTTGCTAATTGTCTTATATAATCTCTTCAGCATGATTTCTTCTTGCGAAGGTAAAAAGGTTTGTGAATTAAAAACAACTGACTGAAGTGGATGATGGTGGCAAGGGAGAAGCCAAGAAATGGAGAGAGTCATGAATTTTGAGAGAGGGTTGCCACTGATTTAGTCAATTCATCAGTTAGGGGCTCAGCAGGAAACAGAATTCACTACAGAGGGTTAAAGCAAAGAGCATGAAGAGAACTGAATGGATGATGGTTTAGAAAAGTGTGGCTGTGTGAACCCAGGGAGAAAGAGGCCCAAGGCTTAAGATTATTTGTACCCAACCTCTTTTCAATCACTTCTTCCTTATGGCCCCAGTCCTCATTTTATTGGTGGAGAGTAGCATCTCCTTGGTGTTTTTTGTCTCCTTAGCTAGCTTTGCTCCCCAGCCTTTCTCAGGCATAGTTTGCCAAAAATAGCCCAAACCATAACAATATCCATCATCTCCTCCAACATCCTGAATTCAGCTTTACATTTCATAAAAATTAAATCAACTCTTGGGAGGTCATTGTTTTGCTGAAGTGAATCCTAAAGTGAAAGTTCTCTTTAAAGGTACTTATTCTAAAGATTAATTGGGTTGTGACAACAGAATTTCAAGTGGCCTCATTAGGGGCTATTGTTAGGAAACAGCATGGATATAAATGCTGGTTATAAGACATGCTTCTGGAATAACTAGTAAGGAAAGGTAAAGAACTAACAAACTGAATTCTGGGGATTGAAATCACACTATTTAAAGATGGATTGCACTTCATTTATCTGGATTCTTCTATTGTCATTTATAACAATATGAGAAAAGTGATATTTTCCCCTTGTTCATTTAGTGGAACATATTTTCAGAGAGTCTGAATAGATAAGGGTTTTATTTAAAGGTGTAATCCATTTCAACTAATCAGAATTGATAGGTTTTACAGTGTAATCTCAGTGAATTAAATGTTAAATTGAACAAATTAAGGTCACATCATAGATAGGAAAAAGTTCCTCTCATATTCTTTTTCCTTTTAATTTTTATTCTTTTAGCAGCTCTACAAATCCCTTTCTCCTCCCAGGAACATACACATTTAGGTGCTACTTCTTTAGTATTTAAATCCCAAATTTCTAGGATCTGATTAAAATCTACTTTTTGGCATTTTAAGAAATGTCCACATGTGTACCCAAGGTCAAATACACATTTGTCCACCTTGCACCTGGCTACCACTAAACAAATACTTTTTGAATGAATGAATGAATATCTCTCCTAAATATGTTTGCATCTAGGGACACCTCAATGACTTATCCTCTGTGGTCATTGATGTGATACACTGCACTTCATAGTGTGTTTACTGTACTCCTTATAGTATAGTTATGTTCTGTGAAGACAACCTGGAATATTGGAAAACCTGAGATTATCTAGATTCCAGTTCCAGCTCTACTACTAGTGACCTTACCCAGGTAATTAAGTCTCAGTTTTCCTTTCTGAAAAATTGGAGTGATTGATATATTATCTTCTGGAGTGGCTATGAGGATCAACAAATATCGTGCATTTTAGGTTCAATATAATGGTACAGAAATGTTCAATAGCTAGTACTTTCCCCTTGTGATTTTGGACTTGTTTGTGCCATTGCTCTCTGTTTAAACTAGTAGCTTCTCAGTGAGCTACAACTCTCTGTTTATGGCACATGGCTTGGTAATGATGCTTGAAGATATTATTGGTATACCGTCTTTCTTTTCAAAAGACTTAACTCCCTGAGAACAGAAACTGGAGTTAGCTTATTTGTTACTGAATTCTCAGTGCCTTCCTGGAATAAGTGCTTAATAAATATGTATTGAATGTATTCTTGGCATTACAGAATAATGGATGCTAGAGCTGGCGAGGAACTTATTCTCTAACTAACCTGTTATATTAAATTTGGGGAAACTGAGACCTGGTGAAGTCAGAGACTTATCAAAAGCTATTTATATAGAGCAATGTTAGGCCATCTTTAGTGCTCATGCAACTAAACCATACTTTTTGATGATGATGATGATAATAAAGAAAATGATGAAAAAGGTACTGCTGACACTCACACCTCTTTAGGGATGTAAACAACCCTATGCTACTCGTTTCTCTCCAAGAACTCATGTTTATCAGAATTATCAAGAATCTGATTGAAGATATTCTGTTAGTACATTCCCCTTATTTCACAGGGTAGTGTCATCAACATCAAAAGATCCTAATACCTCCCTGGGCATCTTGGAGTGGGGAACAAGGATGGTGGGAATGGAGTGAACACTCTAAGATGACTCAGTTTTGCTCCATAAACATATGATTGCCTCCAGAGAGAAAACATGGCCCATTAGCCCTCTGTAATTTCTTGGTTTGGCAAAAGACAGTTATTCTTAATTTAAATATAAAAATCTGTAGCAGGTGTTTTAGTTTTTAGTTGTTTTTATGTAGTGCAGAAAGAAATAGACTATGAAGCAAATAATGTAGATTACTCATTAGAGAAGTCATTTCTTGTTGGAAGCTGGTTGTATGACATCCAGCTGTATCCTTGACACCTCCCTTGTTCCAAGTGAGAGATCTGATAATGGGCCTTGGGAAAGGATGCCCTTTGTGTAATATACACCAGCATGTGTGCAGGTGTTTCCCCTCATGAATCAGAAGCAGATGTCTGGTCAAGCAGAATATATGGCATCTTGACATATATCTGGCTGCACCTAACAAAGAAAGTATGGCTCATAAATTGTACTAATAAAACACCATCACTGAAGTTTTGACTGAGACTTCAAACAAACACCTTTATCCTTCAACACTAAGAGAGACTGGATCTCACAAAGGGTTTGTGACAAGTTCCAAACTGAGGATTGTGTTTGAACCCCTACCCTGCCATTGATGGATTTTATAAGACACATAAGTGTCTATCCAGATGTTCATAGAATTTATTTAACAATTACTTTAATATGTGCTATGTAAAAAGCCTCTAAAAGGTTCAGAAGACCAAGATGCAAAAATTTCAGAGTGGTCATGTGTTCAGGGACTCTGATGACAAGACAGTTTTCAAACAGTTCATAAATAAATAAACCTACTGAGCGCCAACTGCTTACAGAAAACAAGAAGAATGATTACCATCCCAAATGTTGTATCCTTAATTTGGGGAGCTCTTGAAAAACAAAACAAAACCAAAGCTTTCCCAACAAGCGATAAATCTTTTCTCATAAAGTTTTAAATACAATATCATGAACTATTCTTATTTTTTTTCTATTATTTTTAGATATTAGAATTAATTATTAAAATTCAGTACAGAATTTACATCTTTTCTTGCTATTCAAGGGTATGTCCTATGATGTTTCTCCTCAATTTCCCTGTCCAAAGGTTTCATTTTGAAATTTTTATGAAATACCATTTAAAATATTTTAGATATCAGTGTAAAAATTTAAGTTCTCATTTGTATATGCACATTTTTTTCCCAGTCAACATTCTGGAGGATAGACTTAGAATCATTTTATAATCTATCAACTGTTTGTAGCTTTAAAATATTGCCCCCAAATAACTGCTGTGATCCAATTATTATGTGATTAGCATGTTCATAAAAGTGAAGGTGAGGTATACAAACTAAAATGAAAATAAAGTGACTTAAAAGGGGATGGGCAAGGCTCAGAGTACTTCACATCTACACGCTGCCTTTTTAATAACAACAAGATAATACACATTTATGAGAGGAAATGGATGGGGAAGGCTAAGAGTGTCTGATTTAAAGCAATTCTGTTATCTGTCATTTGAAGACAAAAAAATTTGCTGATTTTAAAACAATACTTTAGTTACAGATGTTTCCAGACCCCTTCCCTAATCCAAGGAAACAAAATACCATTCAGTAACAAACCCAGATTTAGAGATGGGGTTTGTTCCAATATAAACATTTCTTAACTAGACCTTCTCCATGAAAGTGCATAGTCAATTTTTCCATATACAGTGGGAAAGACAAAGCTTTTAGCTTAAAAGGCATTCTCGCCTGCAGCATGGAGCTTCTGGAATGAGCAGTTTAGGGACTTCATGGTTCACTGTTGATGTCAAGCTGAATGTGGAGTCCTTCATTAGAATTATGAGACAGAACTATATCAGAACATGCATTGCCACAAGCAGAAAACTAGGTACTGTTTGGCTTTGGGTATTTAGTATGGTCATTTATTCATTTCATCTTTCCGTTTCATGTACCTCTGTTTACTCAGGGACCAGCTTAGGCCTTGGCAAAGCAGGCATTCAACAAATAACTGAGGAATGCATAAACAAGGGTTTTGAGCACCAATTCTACTGAGACCACTTGGACAGGCAATGTGGGGAATCAGAAGATGAATCATACCCCACTGGCCTGCAAAAGTTCAGTGGGGGGCATGTAAGTTCTGTTTTTGTCACTTACTGTAATATATGTAAGAAAGTGGTAAGAATCACAGTATATTGAGAGGTACAGAGAAATGCTGAGAGAGTAAAGAGGAGGGAGAGATTATTATCAACATGGAACGGGGTGGAGGGAGTTAAGAATAATCCTTTGGAGGAGGAAGCATTCGTGCAGGGTTTTCTGGAAGAAAGAAAGCTGAAGCTGAAACACTGGGAATCATAGGATTTTAGTTTTACATTTTAAATGTAAAATGGTTTTAGTTATACATTTTAAAGTAGGGAGGCTTAAACTCATGTTCTGTTTGTTGTTCCAATGCTCAAAGTGGGCATCTTTCACTTTTGGTAATCTACCTCAAGAAAGATAGCAGATGGACTTACTTCTTTCTAGTTGCCGGAACTTCCTTTGGAAAGATTAATTTAATACTAGCAGTTAAATTTGTGTGACATCTTCAGTGATTTTCTGGCTGACAGTATACTCTCATGGTCAAACTACTCTTTCTGCATACATTATAGATAATATTGGAGGCATAACCTAATCCCTAAAATAAGTGTCAGATGTATTTGGAGGCCTCTTTAATTCTTTGTGGCCACCAGAATCCCATGAGTTACTCTTATGTGGCTTGAAATTTAGAAATTTTAATATTATTTTTCAAGTTACAACTTATAAATAAGGACAATATTATTTAATTATAAAAAGAGATTTTTAATTTTATCTTCTTTCATTATGTTATCTAATATATTTACTCAAACCGAGATAAGCAAGGAAATGGAGAAAGTACTTGTTTTTGTGTCTCTCTGAGTATCATTTCACTAACTTAGAGCCTATCAGGAAGTATATAAAAGATCCTGGTACACTTGGTTTTCAATACTCGATAGTCAATAGCCCCATTTCTGAGTAACAATAAAGCAAATAATTGTTTTCATTTAAAGCTTTAACTGCAGTTTCAGTTTTCTCCTTTTTTGAAACTTACAGATTTCTTAGATGATTAAATACAAAGAAAATCCATGCTGATTTATGACTTTGAGGAAGAAGCACATTTTCTGGATGAATATGACTTTCTGCTCAAGGTTTAAACAAGGAGATCATAGTCAAACAAAAGCCAGAATAGTTTAGATAATCTGAGATGAAGATACAATGTATTATATCTAAAAAATGAGCCCATAACGTAGCTTTTAAAATAATTAAATGGAAGAGCAAACAAAGAGATGTCCTACAGGAAAAATAAAAAGAATCCAAAACCAAAATTGGTTATTTACACTGAACATTTTGATAAACACTGCATGTCCAAGAACACAGGCACAGGAAAAATGTGTTTCATCTGCCAAAGTAACCACAAGTACTTTTTGAGATTAGGGAGAGCCTAGCCCTTTAGTAAAAACCCAGAGGTTTTAAGTACCTTATACAGAGTATTATCCTCCCCTCATAAAGATGATTTCTTGACCTTACCATGATATTAGTATCATCTAAATGTAGTATTACCTTCACATACTGAGGATTTTCAGACTGGGGAGAGAACAAGGGATGACAAAGTCCACCACATTGAAAGTGAACAATGGATCAGGCAGCCGTTTAGAGCTGCTTTCCAAATACCTTTCTGTTTGGTATCAAACTTGGTTGGATCATGTGTGGGCTGCCCCAATCCCCTGAAATACCTTTAACTCTTTGTCATCTATTAAGTTCAATGTACATCTGAGCAGATGGTGTTCCTGGGCCAAATCCCTGGATTATATCATATATAATTCTATAATTCTGTTGTGAACTGGGAATTTTTCTTTTGGGAAACAAGCTTGACATATTTCCTTGCTGTTAGAAGACCAGGGTACTTGGCTTTACAATCAACAATGGAAAAGTCCTCTTAAGTAAGGTGGGGATGCTGAAATTGTTATAAAACAGGTCAAGAAGGTCATAGTGGGGGTACAAGTGCCAGAGCAAACCACTTTGGTGCTATCATACATTTCATTTTCTTCATTAATTTCTCATGTTTCAACAGTTTTTCTATGTTAGACAGAAGTTTCTTGAAGTCATGTGGAGACCTGACTGATGGCTGTGTACAGGGGGAATACCAGACATGATTTGGTCTGAGAATATTAAAACTTAATTCTTCAATTGTTTTGAAACAAAAGGTTTATTGTTCATTTTTGAAATAGATCTTTTTTCATTTTAAGATCAAGGATGTTCTGTTTATTTTTCTGAGACCATAAGAAAACTCCAGCCGGAAATTCTCAAGTCTGAAAAGCAATAGCTCTTGAATGCTTACTTTCTCAGAATACGTGTAGAGAGCATTGTTTAGGGGGCCTTATGAAGACAAGGCAAAAATCCCCCAAAATGAAAGAAAAGGGATGAATGATGTAGTTATAAATTGAATTCAAAATTGAGATAAGTATAATTATCCAAAACCAAGAGAAATTTTAAAGTTTTAGTAAATAATTACTTACTTCTAAGACACAGATGGCTACAGAAGGTAAACATGATACAGCTCATTTAATGTCCCAACATACATATCTTCAGGTGTTACTCATCCACATTTTTCCTTGCATCCTGGCTCTGGGATGCAGTAGGGCAAGAGGACTTCCCCCAAAGCCAGGAAACTTGGGTGTGGTTCCAGGTTTAGAAACCCTCTGTGGGATCTTGGGGAAGTGACCAAATTCTAGTGCTAGATTCCTCCTCTTCAGTGATCTTAGCAGCACAATGATATCTAGGCTTTTCCTATCCTAATAATCTATAGGTGTATGAAACTTCCTGCTGACTCAATAAGGTTACATGCTAGGAGACTTTGGACAAATCACTTAACATCTCTATGCTTTCACACGTTAGATTCATAATCATGACTATCTGGTTTATAAAATGGTTATGAAGATTAAAGATGGTAATATGTAAGAAAACACTTTGTAAACCTTGAAATATTGATAATATTTTTAACTGACTTATAATAATTGAAAATTCCAATATTTGGTGGTCAAAATAACATTTGTCTAATACAATAACTTTGTAAAAAGCTGAAATCTTCAAGTAATAGGTTGAAAGAGATATAGAAAGCTTTCTTAATCCATTTGATTAGTTCTCCCTAGAGAACTTGAATATGTTATAAGGCCCTCCCCCCAAAAAAAAGTAAAAAAAGAAAAAAAAAACAAGGGGAAAAAAACTATAGCTTGCTTTCATGATACTGTGAAATATTTAGTGATTCACTTTTTTATTTAAATAAAAAACTAAAGTTTTAAAATTTTATTTTCTCTGACATAACATTTATAATGGAAGCAATTTGGCTTTTAGAAATCACAGAAATGGCTTTTGGACTATAGATGGTATATTGAGGGAGGAGAAAATAAGCCTGTTTTTTAGCTCTCAGTGGAGGTTAGATATACCTGGTTTATATTAAAATATAGTTTACATTTTAAGATAAGATGATATTCATTGGGGTGGAATAATTGATATAGAAAAATAAAAGTTACACAAACATCTGGCCATTCCTACACAGATCAAAAGATAGTGGTTAACTTGCCTGTCTACTACCATCCTATCCTTTCTCCAAAAGTTTTGTTGTTTTCCTCACACTCCCAGGTAATGACTGAGACAAAAGTGGAATTTCCTAGGAAGGATCCAAAAATATCATCAGACAAGGAACAGGAAGCATAAAAATATCTCTCAGGAGAGCACCAATTGTTTGAAGATTTTAGCTCATGTTTGGAACTGTTACAGAGGTGCTCAGAACATCAACAGTTTCCTGCAGACAGCAACACATACTGGCTGGAGGCAGGTATAGGTGCTGTTGGGATGAATGAGCTGATTTGAATAAGATTTTGGGTAATATTGAAGACTTGCCATGATTTAGAATATCTATTTTGGAGGACTTAGAACAGTGGTTTGCATCTTTTTTTAATAGCAAACAAACTTTTTTTTTTTTTTAAACCAGTGAAATTCTCTGTGGAATTTATCTATAACTCAGTTAAAAAAGAAAATGCTCTAGTTGAAAGAGGCAGGACCCCAAACTTCTGCTGTTCAGGCTCTCTCAGCTCAAGTTGTGTCCAAGTCATTTCTATGTTGCTTTGCATAAAAGCCATGGATCTAGTAGGCCTTCTATTAAAAGATCCCTGCACAGATTCCCCCATGATTTAATACATTTCTATAAACATCAGGAGCATCTTCTCCCTCATCTTGTTCTCCATACATGTGACAGTCCATCTTGATAGAACCTTGGCAATGATCCAAGGTTTTCTCCTTTCCAGACCATGAACACTGTACAAATCCAGGTCCTTCTGACTCTTCCCTGGACAGGTACCAATGCACAACATGGGTTATCCTGATTCCAGGTTCTCTGCTGCCTATCAGACCACCCATCCAGTAGTTACCTGTTTCCAGATTAATGTTGACAAAGACAATTTTTATTGTGTTTCTCTTTCTTCTGCTCTGAAATCTTCAGTGTTGTCCAGCCCAACAACACTGGGAATATTTCCCTTCCTAGAAGAAACCCTGTTTCTTTTTTTTAAATCTAGTTTATCCCCTCAGCCTATATTCTCTTCCTCAATGTTTAACTCAAGAGCCACCTCTCTCATGAAGTTACTGGGAAACTCCCACCAGAAACAAATGCTTTTTCTAAACATCTAAGAATTTTTATAATACAACAATTTACTTGTATTACATTACTAGTATGCTTGTTTGGTCTTTTTGTGTTTTATTCATCTTTTGTAGGTACTTTTCGTTAAATATGAGAGTGAAGATATAAATGCTTATCCATCATATGTCCTTGGACATGTAGGGAAAACAAGGTAGCAATACAAGGTGTGGGTACTATTTTCCATACTCCAAAATATTTAATTAAAATAAAACATGTATAAATAATATGAAATGCTAAATTTTTAGTTTGGGCTAAAGTTAAAATAGGGCAATGACACTAATTATTCCATAAGAAACTCCCTTTGTAGTTATAAATTATTTTGCCTCATTAAAAATGAGATATTACTTAACATTTCATTTGGTAGATGTTATGGGCTGAACTCTATTCTCTTAAAATTCATGTTGAAGCTTTAACCCCCAGGGTGACAGTATTTGGAGATAGGACCTGTGAGGAGGTAATAAAGGTTAACTGAAATCATATGGATAAGTCTTAATCAACAGAAGTGGTGTCTTTATAAGAAGAAGAAACAGCAGAGACCTCTCTCTGTGAATGTACATAGAAGAAAGGCAATGTGGAGACCTAGTGACAGGTAGCCATCTGTCAGTCAGGAAGAGAGCCCTCACCAGCTGACACTGGACTTCTATCCTCTAGAACAGCAAAACAAACAAACAAATAAATAAATAAACAAATAATTAAAATAAAAAATAAAAAATACTGTCCTGTTGTATAAGCCACCATTCTAGGTGTTTGTTATGGAAGTCCTAGCAGACTAATGCAATGGGCGAACTATTACAAAATACAAGGCTAGAGGTAGATGACAGATAGTAGAAATCCATGGGCACAAAATATTTGGGGACCACTACTCTCTTACATTCCCCTCTTCTGGTTACAATGGACTTCACCAGTGACTACTGCCACAGCCATTCTCCTAGTCCAAGAGGGCAGAGACTACCTGGCTCTGTCCTACACAGAATCATTGGTGCTTTGAATGATGCCTTTTAGCACTAGGTTATTATTCCTTATGTGCTGAGTGAATAACTCACTTATTTAAGCAACTTGCTTTATTCATTGCTTGACCCTTTTTAGGAAATCATTAAAAGCCCACATTTCTCTTAGGTATGACTTAAATCCTTTCTCTTGCTAAAATTCCCTTTTTTTCCCCATATGTAGTGAAAAATATTAAAAGGTAAACTGCTCCTAAGCCTTAACTCCATTTTCCTGTGATTGACATACTTTGTCTAATCATTTCCCCTCAGGTCCCATTTTTACTACAGGTCAGGCTCCTTTCTCATCCTTTTTAAGTTCTTCTAAGTTGTAGGTCTACAAAATGAAATCAGGACTCCAGTGAAAAACAACCCTCAGCAAAGATGGAGATTCATGAATATATGCATGTATATATATATGAATATGTATACATATACATACATATGACTGTGTGTGTGTGTGTGTGTGTGTGTATATTCAGAAATATGTCAACTTTTGTTTCTCTTATGTCTGAGGGAAGAATTTCCCATGGTTACCAAGATGATATAGTCCATTTGCTCCATAACTCTATCACTTCAAAGAAAAAAAAAAAAAGTCAAAGCCTAAACATACCACAAATTCAAATGTTCTTTACAGATTCATCAATTGCCAAGCCCAATGCAGCATTCCTGAATGCTACTGGGGACCATCATTAGCTGAGCTATTGCTAAGATTTAGAAGCAGATGTTAGAGGCATTATAGGGAGCAGGTTAAACCTTGGAGCAAGATTCAACTGGCTCCAAGTAAGTTACTCAACTGCTATATGACTCAGTTTCCTTGTCTGTAAAATGGGGTAATATGAATGATTTTTAATAAGGTAGTTATGAGGAATAAATAAATTACTAATACACGTAAATTACTTAGAACACCACCAATACACAAAAGGTGCTAATCAAGTGTTTAATAATTAAAGGTAAAAGGATAATAGAAATCAGCCAGTTAGCTGTCTGGGTTGAAGCATCACTGTCCTTTAAGGCCACAATAAAATAGTAATCTCTTAGGGATAAGACTTCACCAAGGAGCCTGGTGCCTATAGGGAGGATGGGATACTGTTTGATATAGAAGGAAATACACATCCTGACTCAAATGCACACCCCAGTTCCTCTAGCAAAGTACTCACATGAGGAATGGCCTTGGCAATTTTTGCTTTGGGGAAACCAGCTCTTACATGTCTTATAACATTATCTTTCCAGTCTAGGACACAGATTGTGTTCCTCACTCTGTGGAGCCTCATTATCCTGACTCAGGATGACTCCCTTGTTTCCAAGAAAAACATCACAATACAACCATTTCCTAGAGTCTCATCAACACCCTATTTCCCAGCAGATTTCACACATAAATTCTTCCCCTCCCCTTCTCTCCCCTCCTTTCCCTCAAGGACGCTTTCCAACAGTTCCACTTCAGATGTCAGGAAGGGTCAGGTGGGAACAGAAACCCTCTATGTTATTTCATGTCTATTCTTAAAACACATTTTCTAGGCCCCTGCTAGGTAGACCATGGTTTCAAGAAGAGCATTACGTCTTTAACTCCTCCAGATGCCTGTCCTGAAGCAGCAGTTTGCTTTGAGATTTTTATTTATTTATTTATAATTTAAAGGGTGCCTTTTTAGGACTGGGGTGTAGTATCTGAGTGAGACTGTGAATTTCACTTGGCCAAGATTTGGCTTAATATTTTTGGTTCCCCCCCCCCATATATCAAAAGAGCTTTCCATTTCTGGATTCACAATTTCCCCTAAGTCCATTCAAAATTCAAGCCCAGCTGCCTTTTAGAACTCAGAATTTCTTATATTTGAATATACTCATGAACAGCCTGGGATATGGTAAAAATTCAGATTCTCGTCCTTAGGTTCTGCATTCCTAATACGTGTTCAGGTGATACTGATGCTGCTATTTATGGACCACACTTTGAGTAGCAATCTTTTAGACTCACTTCCCCATAACCACCAATAATCAGGGCATTCATACACCAGGGCAAGTCCCCCCACCTTCCAGAGAATTTCTTGAACATGTTTGCTTCCAAATGTCGTTTTCTGCCTAGTCTAGAGCAAGCTTTTAAATGTCTTTAAAGCATCATTAAGACCCCATGGACAAATGTATGGTGTATAATATAAATGGTGATTTCATTTTATGTTTATAATAAATCAACAATTTTTTGCTTGCTTGTTCTTACTTTCTCACTGAGTGAAAATTCTTCTCTGGACCCTTCTATTACTTGACATTTAACTATTAGGCAGTGACACGTTTTCTTTCATTGGTTTTCCATATCTGTGTACTTCCATTGTTATACCGTGCTGTCTTTGTGTAATGGAGCTTCATGTTTAGGGTCATTTGGAAGGATATAGATAGGGTAGGTTGTGGTATTCAGGAATCTCGCTGTGGGAGACCACTGACATTGGCTGGGCACACCAAGATGCACCTGTATGCCTGTTGGTGTCCGCCACTAATACTGTCTGGGGAGCCTCCTCAGTGTGTCACCTTGGAAGGACTTATGTCTACTGCTAGACCCATGCTCTGTCCTGCAGATCATCTCCAACTGCCACACTCTGAAATGGTAGGAAACAGGAAAAAGTACCCCACAAAATGTCTGTTCTGACCCCTTCAACCCTGTCAGTGTCCTGTGTTTCCCTCAGGCTTGTAAATCTTGGGGTTTTGGCTGGGACAATGGTTTTGACTATGTGATTCTGCTCCTTAAACCTGCTTCCCTTTCCCTCATGCACATTTTAATCTACTTTGTTAGAATTTTATTGCTAGAAATAAACTTTTCTTTTCTTTCTTTCTTGCTAAAGAAACTGAGGCCATTGAAGAAGAAAGGTCTTTCCAGGTCCCTTGGCCTAGAATATGATTTTTTTTATTAGTGATGGAGAAGAGTTAGTTCCAGCCCTGCTTCCAGGGCTCAGAAGAGTTAGTTCCAGACTTAAGTCCAGCTCTACTCAATTCTGTGGAGAATCCCCTACTGACAATCTAACATAAGGACAGATAGAAAAAACAAAGAGTAAAGTGAATAATAATATAGTAGAGGTAAATTATTATTCTTTAAAATCTCTTAAAATATATTCATGTAATAACCTCTATTCTAATGCTAAGGATGATTAAATCCATTGAAACAACTGGAAAGACTCTTAAGGCCAGAGTGAAAAGACACTGTTCCTTGTATTGCTGTTCCTGAGTTTCCCAACCTCCTCTCTGCTCCCAATTCAGTTTCTTCCTCTGAAAAATGAGAGAATTAAATATCTAAACCTCCTTTCTATATCTAACATTTTGCAATTCCTTTGATTTCATGGTTCAAGAATTATGCATCCGATAGTAACTTTCCGTTAACTCTCAAACAGGCTTCAAACACCCTCAACCAGGTCTCCCTTATGTTGAATTCTGTGGTGGTAGAGGCTTCTGAGCTTGCCTCTTCTGAGTAGAGTTTTGGGTGTCTATTGCCATTGATCATGACAGACAACAATATTCAGGGAACACAATGGAATGAGGCAATTATTCATGTACTACAATGAAACAGCAACCTATGTCCAGACATTCAGACTCTGTCTTCAAATAGCAGGGATTTAGCACCTTGCCTGTGACCTGGGGCATGACAGAGAACAGCCTGCTGCTTCCAGGGCTCAAGCAGATCAGCAGGAAGAGAGGTAGTACTTAGGGCATGCTCAGCTTGTCCAATTGTATCACTGTTCATCAAGGGGAAACAGGTCATGAAAGTCAAAAGGCACTGTAGACTAACTTGCTATGGAAGAACAGGCTTGCCAGCAATTTTAAGCCTGAGACCTGAAATTTGTGCTGTGGTGCTATGCTGTGATCACAAGCTTAGGAAAGGATTTTTGCTCTATTTTTGACCATTCTGCAGCCATTTTGATTTGTCTATTATTAGATTCTAGATTTTTCTATAGGTCTAGCACCCCTGGGTCTGAGAATCACTAGACAATCCTCTTGTCTATGGTGGGTGTCTATATTATGTAGTACTTTGAGCTGACATTTGGCTTTATAGTGCTGCTTAGCTCAAGATGTCATGTTGCAATGCATTTACAGACAGCAATATTCCGTAAAGCAGTCATGTCCTCAAGGCAGGTTTTACTGAAGTCATCCCTGATCCCTAGAATCTCTGATTTCCTTTAACGCAATCATGCCACTCCTGCTAATGGAGAGCCTAATTGCAAAATAAATATTCATATACAAAGTTTGCACTGTGTTTAGGGGCCCTTTTAGCTATAGGCTTCCACATTATTACTATTCTAATCTTTAAGAGACTTGTATTAATGCAGCTGTTAATGTTATGGGATTTCTCCAACTTACCAGTTCTCATGAAGTCATAAATGTAGATCCTTCATTACATTTAAGTAAACACAAGATCTCTAGTAGTCACCAAAACACAACATAAAAACTAAGAAAGTCCTGAAAGTGAAAAGAGAGTCATTTTGCATCTATCTCTTCCCTAGATTTTAAAGGTGAATTTGTTTCCTTATGTATTTTTCTCTTATGCATAAAATTTGGGTTTGAATATGGAAATTTGCCCACTACCATTCAGACTGGGAATGTTGTTTCCCCCAACTTTCTCGGGATAAAAAGACTCAGATTCAGAGTGAACTGCTGGCAGCTGAATTTCATTAAGACTTTGATGGGAAACTTTAGTTGGAATTACAAACATCTGTGGTTAAACTTCCCTTTAGTAAACCATTTCCCAGAATTTAACTTTACTACACCAGGAGTGAAAAAGAAAAACAGTTGAACAGAGAATGCTGCTCTTTTGCAAATACAGGAGTAGATATTTAAATATTTGGCGACATGGTCATTATATCTCAGTGAACTAGCAGATTTACTTATTTTAGAAAAATAGCTGTTTGAAAATGCCAAATCCTGAAACTCAAAGCATATACTGGAAATCTGAATTTAATAGTTTCTAACCAATCAAATGTTTCAAAATTATGTGTGGCCATCATGTTTATATGGTTACTAAAGCAGGGAAAAACCATAAAATAGGGGAGTGTTTGGGTAATTGTTTACCGTACAAAACTATGATATGTCAGAGTTGAGGATTTGTATAAAAAGAAAAGAAAGGTTTTTGTCTTTGTCATATCAATGGTGTTGGGGTTTTTGTTTGTTTGGTTGTTTAGCTTTTCTAGGGATTTAGACAAATCCATTCATTTCTCCCAACTATACAGATCATCCTATATTTCTGGGGAAAGATTGTTTAAAGAGTCATTAAAGAGAACGATTATAAAAGCTGAACGGTAGTTGCATTCTTCTCCAGGGTTGCATAACCAGCAAAATTGTAAGCAAAAGTTGAATGCAACCAAATTTGGAGCATAAACAAAGATTTATATAGCAATATACTTTTAACAAGATATTACATAGCTTTACCCGTGGATAGATAAAAAGAGTGAAGGAAAGAGGGAGTGGAAGGAGGGACAGAGGAGAGAACTAAGGGCTAACTTTGTGTCAGGCAGTTTATATGCTATTTCATTTTTAAATTTCATGACAATCTTGCAATGCAAATACATTTCTATTTACTTTACAATCAAAAGAACTGAGCCTTTAAAAGATAAACTAATTGCCTAAAGTCAACTGACTAGAAAGTCCTGGAGCTGGATGCATGCATCTGATCACATTCATCTGGTCACAAGCCCACGATCTGCCTCTGATGAAAGGTGAATTCCAAATACTGCAAAACAGAGACTGCAAATAAATAGCCCTCGGGCTGAATCTGATCTTCAGATACACTAAGCCTACAGGGTACTTTTTTTTTTTAAAAAACTGACTCAGCAGTTTCACTTAGGAATCCAAATTCTGTCTTCTCTTGGGGGAAAAAAACACACCAAAAAACCAAAAAAGCAAACCAAGAAAACCTGGCAATGCTGAGAGGTGGCTACCCCTCTATATCCTGTGACTCAGGGGTTCCTTACTCTTTGGATGTATTTCTTTCACTGAGCTAGTTCCACCAAGTTATTTTTTTTTTTTGCCTGGCATCTGTAGATATCTGAATTTCAAAAATTCCTTTATACTATAGGATCCAGCAATTTCATTTCTGAATATATCCCAAAATCACTGAAGAAAGGCTCAAACAGATATTTGTACACCAAAATTCATAGCTGCATTTTTCACAACAATCAAAAGATAGAAATAACCCAAATATCCAATGATGGATGAATGGATAAACAACAGCTCTGAAAAATGAAATTCTGACACAAGTTACAATATGGATGAGTTTGAAGACCTTATTCTAAGTAAAATAAGCCAACACAAAAGGACAAATACTCTGTGATTCTTTCTATAATAAGTACCTTGAGTAGGCAGAAAGCTGAATGGTACCAGAGGAAGGAAGCAGAATGGTGTTTGCCTGAGGGGAGGGCTAAATATGGAGTTATTATTTAATGAGTTTTAGTTTGGAAACATGAAAAAATTCTAAAGATGGATGGTGGTAGTGTGCATAATATCAATGTACTTGGTGCCACTGAACAGTATACTGAACAATCGTGAAAATCATAAAACTTACATTATAAATGCCTTTATGTGTTAAAAAACCCCTCTGATTAAATCAGGGAACTCTGGAATTATAGGGAACAAGATTCTTTATTTTCTAGTATTTTAAATAATAAAGTCTATAAGACAGATCTTGTATTCCTATAGGTAGTGCTCTTTCGAGTCCTTTACCTATTGCCCTAAATCAAGAACAGCTGATGAGGACCATAACATCATGGGGAAGACATATGTTTAAAAGGGAAAATAGGATGCAGGGTGATGCTGTACTTAAAAAGAGAGCCAAGGAGACACTGTGGTGTATTGGGAAAGAGAATGGAATCCTGAAGCTTGGGCAAGGTACTTACCATCTCCAAACATCAGTTATCTCCTACACCTATGTTCATGGGACATAGTAGACATCAACAACTGTCAGGGTTTTTTTTAATGAGTAGTTTAAAAACTAGCTATGAACTGGAAATGTAGGTCGGTGATAGAGCACTAGCTTAGCAAGTGAGGCCCTGGGTTCAATCTCCAGCACTACAAAATAAATAAATAAATAAACAAACAGACAAATGAACAAATAAAAATAAATAGCTATTAGACTAGTCAGGAAGGGGAGCTATCTCAAATCTTTAGTAGTTCTCAACTAATTTTTTACAGCTTTTGCTACTCTTCTAGCAAGAACTGCATAAATGTTGTCTGAATGGCATTTTCTATTTATTTTAGAAAATTTTAAAAAAATTTAAAATTTTAATTTTACTAAAATTATCCTCACAGATACTTCTACTTACTCAATCACCTTCTCCTACATATTTCTGTACAGTCAACTGCTTTTATACACTTAATTAATTAATTTTAATTTTACTAAATTAATTAATTTTAATTTTACTAAATTAATTAATTTTAATTTTACTAAAATTATCCTCACAGACACTTCTACTTACTGAATCACCTTCTCCTACATATTTCTGTACAGTCAACTGCTTTTATAAACTTCTTCCTCATTGTGCTACTTACTAAGCACAGGGCCTAGACATCTGCACTATGTCTCTGTTTCCCAGTGTGTAACGAGATAAAGATACTCCCACTGATTTTTTCAGGAAGGTACAAGGGAATAACTGTGGAAAGTTTTGGACAAATGTCTGGCATGTGGCAAGTATTCAATGAGTGTTAGCTATCCCACCACTATGATATTTCAACTCTTGTAAAATAAGTTTTTTAAAAGCTTCTTTGGTGTTTGATGAATAGATTATTGTGACCTACTTGAGTAGCTCAGGAATAACACTCTGTCTACATTACCTCTACAGCACTTGCTAGTAGCCCCTGCCATAGAACATGAGTTCATTCTGCTTTGCATATATTTTCCTCTCTTGGATTGCTTATCCTTTGAGAGTAATGAGAGAGACCCCCTGCTTTCTTTGTATCCCTGCTGGTGCCTGTTTTCTTGCTCTGCATGGTAAACTCCAAATGTGTTTTTTGTGTGAATAATTAAGTGAATGAAATAATGTTTATATGTAGGGAATTCAATTTACCTAACTAAAATTTTGGAATAGCCATACAGGATGATGGTCTTGGTTAGTGACTGGAGGGAGGTCTTACAGTAGTCTTATGAGATCTTTTACAAAGTAAAGGGCCAAGATAAGAAAAAGAAAAGCAGGTAGTGAAAGAGACATAACTGTCTTTTAATAAATCTTCTGCAATCCTTTAATGGCAGGGTGCCTAACAATGTGTTCTGGAATGGGATCACATATCAACAATGAAAAGAATTGAGAAGGAAAGTCCTTTGGAATTACTCTCCTTGATAGAGCATCTTTTAAGCAAGCTCCTCATTTGTCTAGGTAGGGCTGCGTAGACACAGGACTCATGGAGCAATGATTTTTTTTTTTTTTTTTTGGAAGGAAGTTAACACAACAAAAATGACAACAGCAAAATCAGTCAAGTTACTAGGAGATAAGGTCCTGTTTTTCCCCCTCTTGGATTAAAAATTGTTAAATGCTTCCCTTTTCATTATTTATCAAAACCAGGAACAGCACCTGGTCATCATTGTCTCTATTTCTCATTGTCTCTGTGTGGCTTCTTTTCCAGTCACAGAGTGTCAGCCTCTAACCCAGTGTTCCTAACCTTGTTTAACTTCTGCTTCTTTTTGATTGACAAGAATCTCACTCTTCCCAAGAATACTCCGGTAATCTCCTTGAGGGATGTTTTCATCTCTGTTTCTGGAGCCCCTCAAATTCTTTTGCATTTCTATATTGATTAAGGAGAATTTTGTATAGTTTTACTTGCTTCCATGTGCAGGACAAAAAGAATAGACATTTTAAAACCATGGGAAATATTACAATATTGAATATTCTTTTAGAAACTACCTAGTCTCCCCTTTGCCCACTCTCATCTACAGAAAATTACTGCTTTCACCATAAATTCACCAACAATGACTCAGTGAATTTCTTTTAAAGCAGAATTTGGAAAAATCCTCCCCACAACTAGTACAGAGTTACCTATGAGTGTGCCTTTTTTTCAGATTCTTTCCATCCTGGGGGAAGCTTGGTCTATTAAAAAAAAAAAAAAAAAGGAGGGGCCTTCCTCTTCTTGGTCAGCCAGCACTCTCCACCCTTCAATCTGTGCAGTTTTCATACATTTGCTCCCTAACTCACAGTGAGTGCCACCGTGTGCCAGAGTTCCTGCCTTGGGCCAAGCACACAGGGATGGAGCAGACACAGCCCCACTGTGGAGGTGCTGGGAAGGAGCTCAGGAAAGCCTTCAGCCAAGCACAAGCACCTCCCATGGCTCCATGCTCCCTGTAGTTATTTTCTTTCTTCCCTTTGAAGGAGATTTGAGGAATAACCATTCATAAAAATTCAATTCAAATACAGAGAATGCGTTTTTAGAATACCTTCCCATCTGAATTTTGAAGTTCTTCCTTGAATAATGTGTCCATGTTCTCTCTCTCTCTCTCTCTCTCTACACACACACACACACACACACACACACACACACACACACAATCCCCTGATGCAATCCAGTGAAGTGGTTATGACATGTCATTAAGTCTCCAAAATGTATTTGGTTTAAGATCTGCTTACTGGCTATAAAGAGCATGGGAAACCTAATGGTGGGGCGCCGAGAATTGCCTTGGGACCACAGGCTAACCGGAGGCATTATGTGAAACTATGCACTGGGAACATAATTACTTCGATCCCACCCTTTCTACACCATATACTTTGACCTTCTGGGAATGACTAATATCTTTTTTTTTTTTGCTTAAACCAAAGGCCTCAATTGGCATTTTGAACCTACTAGACTCTGATAATGTTACATATTTAACATACTATGGGACATTCTTTCTAATTGGAAGGATACAACAAAGGAAGATATTATATATTACATATACATAATATTAATAAATAGTATTAAGAAAAATAGTACCATAAAGATAAAATTCTAAGAAATATTCCCAAACAAGGATTTCATTTAATCTAATCATTTATGTATTTTTATAATAACTCTTAGCAAGTATAAAATATTTATAGCATATCAGGCACCAGCTAAGCATTCTGTCTATATTTTATATAACTTCATTATAATAAATATGAGATATAAAGTAGATATCAATAATTTCTCTAAGCCTCAATCAGTTTCTTGATATGCATTTTGAGCAACTATAATTTGCCCAAGGTCAAGGAGTTTGAGATTTAAACTTGGGACCATCAGTCTAACAGCCTGAAATCTAAAACAATTTGTTGGGCTACTTTCCTATTTATTATTTTGTGGAACACATGAGCATTATGAAATTGCTGATTCTCAACATTTAATTAATTAATTATTTTTGGTGGAACCCAGGGCCTCATGCATGCTAGGCAAGCACTCTACCACTGAACTACACCCCTGTCCAACATTAATTTTAAGGTACTCTAACACTCAAAATAATTATTTTCTTAATATTTTATGGAATGAGAGTTACAAAAAGTTAGATTTATTAGGAAACACACAAGATTCCTAGATAAATTTGAATTTCACATAAACAGTGAAAACATTTTAGTATACATATGTCCTGTGCAATATTTGGGATATGACCCCAAATTTATCCATTGTTTATCTGGAATTCAAATTTAATTGGGCATGTTGTGTTCTATCTGCCAATCCTAGTCAAGTGTTTCACTCAGGGACTTTCCATGCTCAAAGCAACAGGTGAAGATAAAGCTTCACCAGGATTAATTCCAAGACTGCAGAGAAGCAATGTTGTCCCATTGTGTGGAGTCTCTCCTGGTCTAGCCTCTCCCAAGTGTCTAGGAGTGAAACTGACCAAAAGCCATGTCCTTCTCCTTCTCAGGGAGGTTATGTTTTGCACCAGAACAAGAGCTGCGTGTAAGGGCTGTATCTACTCTCCTCCTAAGTGGTGGGGGTTGTGAGTAGGGCTTACTCTGAAGAAGGATCATCTTCATGCATCTTTTTTTAAATCAATAATTAATAACTACAGTTATGTTAACAATTGGTAGAATTAAGAGCAACAGTACAGACTTCAGTGATGTTAGAAATAGCTTCACTCCACTCAACTATTTTAGTTGAATGGTTACTGTAACCATAGATATAGGATATGGTGTGTGTGTGTATGTGTGTGTTTTGTTAGGCCAATTGCTCTTTCCTTTCCCATGAACTTAGGTGACTTCATTTTCCTCCTATTTAGTATCTCCCACGCACTGGACATACTGTTGTGTGTCTGAGCTCAGGGGGCTCTTAAATCATTTACTCTGGAGTCATTCTCTTTCACCAAATTTCCATGCTTTGGTTATGTTTTCAACTTAAAAGCTATTATAAGGTATTCAAGCAGCAACTATAAATTTGAATAAATAACATATTACCAATGGAATATATTGATCATTTTAACTTCAGCGATGGGACTTGATTTAGTCTTGCTTCTGGAATATAATGGTTTATTTCTATTGAAGGTATCTGCTCTGCAGTTTCCTAACAACTTCTTTGATGGCCCATTACCTCCCACTTAACCCTTCACTCCTCTCTGTACAGACCTTTTGTTTAATTTTAGTTAAAAAGAAGTTATGTCGTGAGGGGAAAAAAGTTATGTTTCCCTTGTCCCAAGAGCAGAGGAGCAGGAAGGCAGTGACGGGGCACATACATTAAGAACTGTGGCTTGACAAAAATGACTACTGGGACATAAAAAAAAGCATTAATAATAATAACAATTAATAAAATCACTGATGTGTGGCTACAGTCCCAGATGAGTCTAACAGACCCACTCAGAGCATGAAGGACACATGCACTTTTGTGAGTTTGAATAGACATGTTCCAAAGCCTCAACTTGTAACTCATAACACCCAAACCCAACTTACAAAGTGGAACTCTCTATTTCAAGTTTCTGAACTGTTCTAGTCTAGGCAGTGGGAGAGGGAAAGAAGGGGGAAGGAGAGAGAGAGAGAGAGAGAGAGAGAGAGAGAGAGAGAGAGAGAGAGAGAGAGAGAGAGGAGAGAGAGAGAATTGTAGAGAATTGTGGCACAGCCCGCGGGGCGCAGGTGCCCCAGCAGGGTGACAATGGCAGGGACACTGTACCTCGGCAGCAGGAGGCAGGCGTCCCGGAGCCACGCGGGGCTCACTCGTCTCAGGCCTGCCGACCACTGAGCTCCCTTCGAAGTCAAAAGGAAAGGCGTTGTCGTCCCCCGACGCTGCGCTGGAACAGGCAACACCCCAGAGGAGCCACAGAGACAGGACTGAGCACCAGGCTGAGCTCAAAGCCATCTCCCCGCGGACATCCAACAGCGCTTTCCGGGACTCTGGAACTGTTGGTCTTCTTCGGTCCCCACGGGGTGCGCTGCTGACTGGTATTTTACCTTCTCTGGGTCCAGATGTTGGAACGCCAGGCAGCCCAATCAGCAAATTTGGAGGGGGGGAAAAAGGGAGAGTGAGAAAGTTAGCGAGAGTTTTTCTTTCTCCCTCTCCCTTCTTTTCCTCCCTCACTCTGTCTCACTCGTCTCTCCCCACACTCCCCCCCACCCCCCAGGAGCCCCGGAGGAGGTTTTGGTTCAAGAACCTACAGATGGACGGAGCTTAAAGCCCAGCATCAAAAGACGGGACTGGGGGTGCGACCCGCCAGCGCGCTCGGTGGCCAGGACGGAGGACTGCGCTCGCTCTTCTGGCTTCCTTCCCACACTCATTCTCACCACTCCCTTTCACCTTCCACTTCCAGTCCCTCCCACTCCAAGTTGGCTTTTCAGACACTGAGGTCCAGCCTCTCCTTGTGGCCTCCCCTCCCCTCTCAGTTTGGAGCCCCTCCAAGGGCTCCAGATGAATATTCAGAATTTGCAATGCTTCCTCACATCTCTTATTTATTTAGTCCAGGTGCC
This sequence comes from Marmota flaviventris, assembly GCF_047511675.1. NCBI lineage: Eukaryota > Metazoa > Chordata > Mammalia > Rodentia > Sciuridae > Marmota > Marmota flaviventris. The sequence goes on along the minus strand of NC_092503.1, from coordinate 51,456,237 downwards.
AGATGTCTTATCTATATTTATATAGATCTTTTATGTTTGCAGGAAAGTGGGTGGAAAAAGGATTCCAGGGGTGGGAGCCAGTGGTAGATGATCCTAGGAGACAGAGGGGCAGGGTGCCCACTTTCTTGAGCAAGGTTTGTCATTTTCTAGAGATGGACTGCTATGCTTTGTGCTAGTATCTTGTCTTGAGTCTTGCCCACCATCCTGCTTCTTCCTAGCAGTCTTCACCCAGAGGGCTTGGGAGAAGAATATCTTTTGCTGCAGCACTGGAAAATGACTTCATTACTCAAATGCATGAACTTTTATTTACAAAGAACATCTTGTTTTCATCCTAAAGAGGTGCTTTGTAAGGGACCCGGAACAAGGCTTGTAGTGTATGAGCTTGTCAAATATACTGCCCACAAACCCGACCTCTTCCTCTTGGCCTGTAATCTCATGCCTACTACATCTGTCTGCGTCATGTAACCTTTCCAAGACTTTGGTAGAAGCTGGGCTATAATTATTCCAGGGTGCCCCTGTGGGTGGGTCAATGGCCTGCAGTTGATAGGTGTCTTTGTTTACATTGCCTTCAAGACGAAGCTTTAAATATTCCCACAAGACTCAAAAGTGGCTTAAAAATTCCAGATGAGACAACCATAAAATAACATCCAAGTAAGATTCTAGGGATCTGAAATCACAGATAGTCATGCAATAAAGCATCTTTATGAAACCTAATCATTAGCTTCATTTCATAGAGCAAGGTATTTTGTCTAAGGATAAACAGAACAATCATGTATTCTGTACTTAACATATGCCGGATATTTGGTATATGTGATTTGTAGACTTCATAGCATTCTTGCAAAGAGGTCTATTATTTCCTATTATTTCCTTTTTATAGAAGAAAAAAGAGAGGTTCAGAGAGACCAAGACATTTTCCCTAGGCCACCCAGCTGCTAGAAAGCTGAGTTGAAATTTGAATCAGGGCCTCCTGGTCTAAAGCTCCCCTTTATGTCTATATTACACTGAAACTCACAAAAAAAATGAAAAGTTAAAGAGGCAAGAGAATTAAATTCTCCCACTTTTTGAGTGACTCTTCCATGCCAAAATTCATATAAATTATCTCCTTTAATTTTATCTTAATAATAATCCCAAGAAGCAGGTCTTGTTATTTGGCAGTGGGTAAATGGTATTATGGTCTAGGTTAAGTCTCATGGTAATGAATCTGAGACATAAAATATCAACTTCCCTGTTCCTAAAAACTGTTCAAGCTTTTTCAGGATTCAGAAACAGAACTGTAGGACTTGATCTAAGCTGTCCTTGAGAGGCAAGTGGAACCAAAACTCTCTAAGGAGTATTGCTAAGGAATGAGAACAGGTCCAGTGGACTTAGATTAGAAGTGAGGAGTGCTGTCAACAGTTGTGAGATGAACAGGAGTTATGCACAAATTCACCTGGACCTGTGGAGGGGGTATGGACTCTCCCAGCAAGACTCCCATTACAACCACTTAGTCCTTTATAATCCTTTACCCTGGCTGCTTAGGTTCCTTCACCACCAACTGATCTGGGAGACACATTTAACTGTGTGTCCTCTTTTCTTGTCGGCCCACATTCCTTAAAGCTTATTGGTGTGATATTGCAGATAGGTGCCCTGTACACATGGGGCAGGAAGCCTTGCTTGTTAACAGTAAGGTCCCTGATTTTAAATTATAAAATGTACAATACAAAAGAGCCAAAGCCAGACAAAACAAAATGAGTTCTCATAGATTCCAGAGTTTTTGTAATGTTTTCACTTGAAAATATAAAAATAGTAATGAAAGGAACCATTACACTAAATTGTGGTCATCTTTCACATAAACAGCTTAACCTACTAAATTAAGTGAAAGTGCTTAAAAATATATGCTTGGTTTGGTTGGTTCTTTGAGAGATTTATATTGGGTGACAAGATGACGAGACTCTGAGGAGAAATAATAATTCTCAATTATCCTGTTCTATCTTCCTTTAAAAAATTAAATAATAATAATATTAATTATATATATATATCTATACATTTTTTTGATCACTGCAGTACACCAAATCTGTCCATATTTGTTTTCTGAAGGATTATATCCTCTTCATCATTAGCTGTCAATTAATCAGTACACTTTTTAATTTGACCTAAGAGCTCTTCTTCCTGCCCAGCAGGGAGTGTCCAAGTTCTGAAAGAAAGCCTGAGCTGTGAGGATAGTAGTATATTCATCTGGGACCTTATTTTTGATTAAATATATTCTTTCCCAAATTTTTCCTTATCTTTCTGTAGGCACTATTACTATTTTTGAAGCAAATACTATACTAACATTGACTGCTCACATAATAACTCTTTAATTATATAATATCTTCAAAACTTAAAGAAAAACACACTATTTCTAAAATAAGCAACCATGTTTATTTACCTGTGGCTTGAGTAACCTCCCATTTGCTGAGAATAGCCGTTCCCATTTCTGACTGCTATTGGGCTTCTCCATGTATCAACCATTCAATGAGGCTGTCCTGGATCGTAGAGTGATGGGACAGACAGGCAAGGAGAGGTCATGGATGAGTCTTTTACCACAAGTTGAAGGTAGCAGAACAAAGGGAGTTATCTCCTTACCAAAGGCCCACCCCCAGACACCAAAGGCCTGAGGGTAGGAGGATTTTATTCTTGCTAAAAGTACAACTGGAGAGCATTTCCAGTGCTGCTGCTTTAAAAGCATAACTCTTCTCCTCTCTATTTTTCCTGGGATTGAGGATGAATATTTGCCAAGCACTATGGTGGCCATTATCTCTGGTGGGACTCCTACCTTCCCCAGGATCAAAGGGATGCTGATCCATCACCTTCAAAGCACAGCAGAAAGCAAGGAATTTCAGGAAGGCTACGAGATGAAATGGCTTGTCCAAATATACCAAGCCAGGTTGTGCACAATGAGGACCCCACATCTTCCAACTAACTGCCAGACTTCCTGTTGATTCCCAAACCAGACCAAGCTAGTTTTAGTTCTGGTAACAGCAGACATGGTGGTTTTTAGGCTTTATCAAAAGAAAGTTTTAAAATTCCCCGATTGTCCCTCAGTGCAGTTATCAGAAGGTAAATATCAAGGCTGCCTATCCCTTGGCTGTTGGGCCTATTCTCAGCATCCAAGGATCCAGTGAGGGTGTTGTTAACACATCCCATGTGCCCTTCTGTAAATAGAAAGTTGCGTCAGATGCTATTTTGGATTTGTAGGTGCTAATCTTGACATAACTAGACAAGAGGGTTGTTGTGGGAACTGTGTACTAGTGACAATAATTTCATGATGATGTTGGTCAGAGAAGTGAGCAGGAGCTGAGCTACCCCCTTCTGTGAGGTCTCTAATTAGTAATCCTGTAGTAGGGATGGAAAATGTAAGATTGTGTCTCTTTTTCTGCTAATACTCCTCTCCTCTCCTCTTATACTGAGATTCTCCTTCATGAACAGCCCTGGTGGAAGTTCAGATAGTCTGAGGAGGAGCAACACAGCAAGAGAGCTCAGAGATAGATGAGGGTTTTTAAAAGCTGTTTTTTCCAGCATTAGTTTTCTCAAGCTTTTATTCAGGACATGGATGGTATGTGCTCTATTTAATGTGCCTCTTTTTCTGTCACAGCCTTATTTGGCTTGGAGCATATTTTACCTGTATTCTTTACCATCCACCATCTATCCATCCATCCATCTGCATATTTATTTACTTAATTAACATTTACTGCATACTATGAAATCTCAAGTTCAGATGCTAAGAATAAAGTAGTCAAATCATGGCCCTGTTAAAGATCAAGGGTTGTATGGGCCAGATATAAGGAGACTGTGTAAGGAGCGCAAAGTGAGTAAGGAGCGCAAAGTGATTATCAGGAGTTCAGAGGGGAAGTCTGGACAAGCTGCTAATAATAACTTAATAGAACAATACTTTACTCAGATGCAGCTGGGGGAAGTTAGGGAAAGTTCTAGAAGAAGGTGGCAACTGTGCAGAGTCTTAACAGATAGGACAGGGAAGGCACTGAGTTCCAGGAGTGGAGAAATGCTTGTGAAGAGGAATGATGCAGTGGTGTCACTGGAAGGGCAGGAAGTCATGTGATTTTCACTGAGCCTGCATAGGAAGAAAGTGCCTCTCCAGTCCCCCACTGGCCTCTCAGACTGCCCTTCAGTCCAGGCCCCACATGCCACAGAGGATACTCTGTGCAAATATGAGCACTAGGGAGCTATTTATAATATTTATACCCTGAACAAAATCTTGAGCAAACTAATGGGAGCAAGAACCATTTTCAAAAGGCTTCATCCATCTCTTAGCACTCTTGCTATGACTTCTATTCACAGTGGTCTAGACTTCCATCAGGGTTGTTCATGAAGGAGAATCTCTGTCTGAGAGCAGAGGAGAATTAGCAGAAAAAGTCACCTGGTTTTCTCTGCTACCTGGGGATCAGTTAGAGCCCTCATGGTAGGGGATAGCTTGCACTTACTTCTCTGCTTGATCTTATCAAAAAAATTGTTGCTTTAAGTGAAAAAATTTAAGCCTAGCAATAATATGGTCATATTTGTATTCAAAGAATTAAAAATGTACCAGATAGAATAATTATACTAAAATTGGAAATCACAGATATTGAAAAAGGAAGAAATAATAGTCACCAGGAATCATACCATTGGGGGGCAATAACTCATAACACTGAAAATGTTTTGCTGCAAATACCTTTAGACTTTTGTTGTATCTATATGAATGCATTTAGCCTAATTTTATATATATATATATATATATATATATATATATATATATATATATATATATTATATACTCACATTTTTACATATATCATATGTTTTGCCCATTTTGCATTTTTCTATATTTTTATAAAAATAAATCTAAGGGACATAATAATTTTAACTTTTTCTCCACATCAGTGTGACTCCAATATGGTACTGTGACTTGCAATGCCACATTCAGATTTGCATTTAAGGAGGATCATCTTGCCACTGGAGGGCAAGTTGAGAGATGAGTTAGGAGGCCAGGAAAGCCTTTTCTTTTCAAGTAGGCTGTGTTAGCCCTGAGGACAAACAGGGGGACTTAGCATTTGAGAACGATAATAGCAATAAAGACATCCTGATGCTCGTAGTTTGGCCTAATGGATGAAACACAGATGATAGAAAATGGTCCTAACAAGGATTATTGACCTGCCTCTGCTGCAGTCAGCCCTTCAGGTTTAATAGGATGATTACTTCATCAATGCAAAAAGAAAGTGATTGATGCTCCTGGTAATGTGTTCAGAGGAGAATAGCAGGTGTCAACATCAATTACCTCAGCAATAAAATCAATATAAAATAGAAGCTCCTGGGACGTGATAATGAAATGATATAATTAGGAAGAACTGGGCAACATTCAAAAGAGAAGTCATGAGAAACTGTCTTCTTGTAATCCCGCACCCACCTCATTCTCAGTTCCACAAAGAGACTGTTCACTAAGAGAAAGATTGCTGTCACCATAGTGGGTATATGAGCAGGATGGAGAGCTATAAGTCTGATCTAACCTGCTTTTTGTGAGAAGCTACAGAAACGAATGTGTAAGATTTTAACTCGAAAGCTCTATAACCCTGTTCTGCCTCCCTTCCATTACTCTCTAGAAAACGCAATGGAAAAAAAGTTTAGAGGTGAAATGATTGGGTTATGAGAGCTTTAACCTAATCAGTGTATTAATCCACTGATATGGATTAACTGGGTGGTAAATGTAGGCAGGTAGGGCGTGGCTGGAGGTGGTCTGTCATTAGGGAGCATGCTTTTCGGATATATATCTTGTTTCTGGACAGTGGAGCTATCTCTCTGTGCCCTGGTACTGTGTCCTGAGATGCTTTCCTTCACACACTCTCTGCCATGATGTCCTGCCTCACCCAAGGAATGGAGTTGGCCATCTATGAACTGAGACCTCTGAAACCATGAGTGCCAAATAAACTTTTCTCCTCTATAATTTTTTTTTTTTTTTTAGTTGTTGACGGACATTTACTTTATTCACTTATTTATATGTGGTGCTGAGAATCGAACCCAGTTCCTCACACATGCAAGGCAAGTACTCTACCACTGAGCCACAACTCTAGCCCCGTATAATTGTTCTTTTGGTTACAGTGGCAGAAAAATCTGACTAAAGCAACATCCTTTTTCCTTGAATAATTAACACTCTGAGTTTAAAGATTAATTATTCATCACCCACCCATTCAACAGATATTTTTCAAATGTATACTTTGCAAGCTGCACGTTTCTAGACTCTGCATCAAAGAAGAAATAAGACAAAAATTCCTGGCTTCATGGAGTTTACATTCTAATGAAAGTGAGAAGAGCAATAGAGAATAAACAATTAGGTAAAAGAAATAGAGAGCTATGTCAAATGGTAATTGCCTTGGTGAAGAATACAGCAGGGAAAGGGGACAGAGTACGTGCAAGTTGGGGAAGGTGATGAATCTATTTTAAATTGGACCATCAGGGAGGCCACACTGACAAGATTTTGGCAGAGATGGGAAGGTGCTAAGGAGGAAGCCAGGCAGCTCTCAGAGTAGAAGAGTAGGTCAGAGGGGAAAAACAGAAATTAGGTGACAGAATGGAGGAGAGTGCTTGCCTTTTGAGGAGAGGCTAGAATGAAATGATGGCAGTGAAGAGATCAAGTCAGAAAGGTAGGGGGGCTGTGTGGGGTCAGTTATACAGGACATTAGAGATACTTACAAAGACTGGACTTGAGTCAGCTGGGAAGCACTTGGAGGGTTTTATACAGAGAAATTATATGATCTGACTTATTCTATCTTTATTTGGAGAAAAGATAATAGGGAAAGAGGTGAGTGGGGATGCAGGGAGACTATTCAACACCTGCTGCAAAAATATAGGTGAGGGGTGATCGAGGGAGGTGTTGCTCAAGGACTCAAAGCTGATGTACGTGTTTTTGTCCTCAGCAAGCTTGAATGATGGATGGATTTTCAATTATTAAAATGGAAAGGACTATGGGAAAAGCAAGTCAGGGATAATTAAAATGATGAAAAGCTTGGTTTGGGACATTTTTAAAAATGAGATACTTTTCAGGTTCTAACACTATTCTTTTTTTTCCTTTTTGACATATATTTATTTATGTCAATATTATATAGCAGTTTGGATTGTCAACCTAGTCAATGAAAAAGGATCATTGTCTCTTAAAAGCATGAAGGGAGACTGGATTTCTTTAAGTTCCTGTCAGTACTTTCTATAGTGCCCTGAATTATGTTTAAAGCTCTAATATCCTTTTTTATTTTCTTATACTATTCTTTTAAAAATACTTGTTTTTCTATGTTATGCACATGTATGAATATCTCAATGAATCCTACTTTATGAATAACTATTATACACCAATTAAAATAAGTTAATAAAAATAAATAACAAATATATAATCTGGAAGTGGTAAAACATACTTGTTTTTACATCATCATTTACCCATAATATATAGTAAACAATGAAGAAACTTTTTAAATATTTTTTTTGTAGTTGTACATGATAACTTTATTTATTTATTTCTTTATTTTTATGTGGTGCTGAGGGTCAAACCCAAAGCCTTGCACATGCAAGGCGAGCGCTCTACCGCTGAGCCATAACCCCAGCCCCCCAATTTTTTTTAAATGGGGTAATACTGTATGTCATCATTATAACCCAATGAAGGAGATTTATAGCATGAACCCTAGTACCTGCAATTCAGGTCACTAAGTACCTGGACAAGCACAAATCCATTTCTCTTCTGGATTACAACAGGAGAGGATCTCTTTGTGTTCAATGAAAAGAGGTGTCATTAGAGATTTGAGTTGGATTTCCACACATGTAAAGGAATTTAGTCTGGGAAGATTGGTGGGAGAGGTGCGTGGGGAAAGGGATTTTGGGTGAATGGAACAGCAAAGGCAGTCTTAGGGGTTGGAAAATACCTTCTTGTTCAGGCAAATGCAAGTGGACAGATTGCTGAGCACTGAACTGAGTAGGTTTAGGTGGAAAATGGGAGATAATAAGGACAAGGTAGGTATTGCCTGGTTTCTTTACAGTTCAATAATTAAAGAGAAAGAGAGAATCACAAGGAAGTTTACGGGGTTTGATCAGATACAGATGTGAAGGATGCAATGGAGTAGAGAAACTCCAGTTTCTCTAGGCTGATAGACCAGCTGGGAGTTTGCTGCAGTAATAGTCTAGGCCTCAGGTGACAAGGACAGAATATTACTTACAACTGTCACTGTATCTTCTGAACACAACTTCCCATCCCTGGGTTAATCCAGATGAAGCACAAATATCCTGGGTTGTAAAATCACTATTTCCTTGTTAACTGAGGTAAGTTTGAGCTTGAGTGGAGTCATTTGATGGGAGGGTAGTAGGCTAGGAAAGAAAGCAACATTTGATAGTTGCGTCGAGAGTTTACCAAGCCACAACACACTGGCTTCTTGGCTACAGAAGGTGTTCTCCTAGGAGTAATTCCTAGGAGATAGCATAGCAATTCTATCTATCACACACTTCATACTTCGTACTTTGGTAAAGTTCATGAATGATTGGCCCAGGGTCTACATTGATTATTTTGATGATTTCTAAATAACCCAGTAACAGCTGTTTCTCTTCCCTCTTTTGCTTTTTGCTTTCTTTTCCTTTTTCTCTTTTGTCCTCGTTTGTTTTCTTAAGAGACCTGCCCTGACATTATTATGTGTCTCTCAAGTAAATTGCATGTTTCCTTTATTTAACAAAAAGAAAATCGTTCCCATTAAATCACCTCCCAAGGCCACTTTTATTGAACAATTGAAAAATGATGTGGCTCAGTTGTCGAGTGCCCCTGAATTCAATTCCCAGTACCAAAATAAAAAAAATTAAAAAATTATGTGTGTGTATGTGTAAAGATGAATAATTATGATGCTATTAGGGATTTTAATCCCTGCAGTTTTTTACTAGCAAAACAACCTATGGAACACAGGTTTTTCATCTTTCAATACAGACAAATTTCTCTGGCAATCTCTAGACTTGCTCTTACACTGGCATGCTGGGACTCTGGTGGTGCTGGTAAGAACTTGAGTGGACAGTTGGCAGGGAGCTCCTGGTAACTGCATTTATTTCCTTGGATCCATCATGTCTCCTCCATATAGTTCCTGTGCTAGTGTCTCACTGCTCTAGTGTGGAGTGTTGGGATCAGGCCTACCTGGTGAAATCCCACTTCATCCTGTTGCACAATTATGGCTTCAGTAATGGTATCATGACCAATGTTGGAAGAGTCATTTGGAAGAATAGGTTTGCTGAAGTCTTCTGAGAAGAAAAGAGTTTCTTCTTTGGACAGAGATTCCAGAATTAGACAGCTTTTTGTCTCTTGTATGTGGGAGAGGGACTCTGTTGCCCTTGGAGTCATTGGCAGTCCTAAAGAAAGCCATCTTTCAGAGAAACTAACCCCGTAAAGGGCAGCATGAAAGGGGAGGAAGAAAAAGGGTCCTGGAAGATGTCATTTAGCTGTAGAGTCTGAATTTGCCAATTTAATGGGCCAAGAAATAAATACCCTCTATTGCCAAGTTGAGTTAGATTTTCTGTTCCTAACAACCAAAAGGATTCTGATACTAGGAACAGTAGGAATTTTAAAAATATGATTTTGAAAGAGATTGTGAAGAGTGAAAAAGAAGGAGGTGGTTTTCTGGGCAGGGATGCTGGTCATCTGGAGAAAGTCATCATGAAAGCAAAACCAGTATATAGGACATATTTACTTTCTGTAATTTCATCAGCCTGTGGACATTTTTAAAAGGGAAATTCAAAGTAGTTGTTAAAAGACCCAGGCTACAGATTCAGCTAGCCTATGTTCATTCTTCTACTTATCAGCCATGTGATCTTGAGAAGTTGTTTTATTCTCAAAACTTTAGCTGTCACATGTTTAGTAAAGCTTTCAGACCTTTACCACAAGACTGCATGAATTAAGTTCTCCAACATGTGGACTATACCTGTCTCAGAGTTTTTGTGAGAATGAGATCATATGTGTAAATTTCCCTGAGAAACAGCTTTCACATAGCATTCCATAAACTTTAAATGCCATTATTATTACTGATAATAGTAATGCCTAATGTTCTGGAGAAAACTCGAAGACAGAGAGGAAGTTGATGATTACAAAATTTATAGAATTTGCTGCTATCTATAGCATGCTGCAGTAAGTATTTTTCATTTTTCAGTCACTTTAATATTTAGAAGCTATAACTTAATAGTTACAGAGAATTTATCATCATTTAATATTTGCTAATATTTCTCATGGAGTTTGCTGCCACATGGTTACAGTCTCATTAGGAACCTAAGACAACATCCAGCCCTTGCTTACAGGTCCCATCTTATTCTTAGCACCATCCAGATAACTCAGGGCTCCAACCAGTCTGCCTTAATTACTTGGTTTTCCCCATTTAAAGTAATTTCAGTATGAATCTTGTCTTTAATTGATTCACTTCTCTATTTGAATCTCCATTTGTAGACTCAGCCAATCATAAAACTTTCTAGGAATAAGTGCTTGTAAACAAACAGTTTTCTAGGGGAATAGGCAATATTTTAGGGGCCAATTCCCTGTCTGGTATTCTCAGGGACATAGATTCAAACTCTGTAACTCATGAAAGTTTTTTTTTAAGTTATGGAATTTCACATTGGTTCTAATTTTTCATCATTTTTGAGTATGCAGAATGCTGTCACCTAGAAGGTCCTAAATAACTCTCTTGAGAACTCTATGGTGTGAGCATCAATGTCCAACTTGAAGCTGATGAAGTGTCAGTAGGGAGCAGTAGACCAGGACCCAGTGGTTGATTTTGAAACCCGAAACTTGGTGTCATTTCTTCCCATTTCTCCTGGCTCCTGAAGTTATCAGCCTTTGATATGGTTAAAGGAACAGCTAAGTGACAAGGCACAAAGAACAAGTCTCAATATTCCTATCCATTAGATTTTGTTAAACAATTCCATTTCTTATCATTCTTAAATTAATATTTATTTATAAAGATACAAATGACTAGAAACTGATAAGATAGGAGGAGAGAAGGAGAACATTATTGGAAGGAGGCATATCTCATCTTTAAGTGAATGAATAAAAATGAAAGCTTGTTCTATTTCTGTCTTTATTAACTGGGGTATCTGAGCACAGAGAATTTAAGGATTGGGCTTGTCATGGTTCAGTCTTACAGAGAAGAGATCTTTTGGGTGAATAAGGTCCAAAGACCTTGAAATAAGCATTTCTTTCAGCCAGCTACTAAAAATGGGCCTGTTGCATTTCTATGCTTAATTTTGTTGGATAGCCTCTGGGAAAGGTCTAATGCAATTTTTAACCTGGTGTTAGGATTAGTGATGATAAATAGCTCCATGGAGGTCTTAGAACAGAGCAAAAGGACAGGGGCTAGAAGCTTGTTGTCATCCCAAGGCTTCCCCTCCCTAATCACAGCCTTGAGCTAGTCTCCTAAGCTTTGGGTTTGCATTTTCCTCCTTTGCAAAATAGAAAGTGAGACAAAATGAGTGTGGGGTCCCACTCAATGCAAAATTCTGGTGTCCTATTCTAGGAAAGGACAATTCCCAGACACTCACTGTTCCTGTCATTCAGGAGTAGATATGGATGATTCAGAAAGCAGCACATAAAGCATTATTCTATAGCCTCTCACACTGAGATAATTAAGCCTAGGGTCTGGCCATTTATGCCTGAAGCTATATTTTAGGTGCCTAAGAAAAGCCTGAGGACAGTTCATGCAACAAATCAAAGGCAACAAAGGGAAGAGAAACATGAGTTATAACGTTAAACTCTGCCAGATTCAGAACTCTAGTCCAGATTAAAAAAAAATAATAATGCTGCATGAGACCACAAAAGGAAAAGAATTTGTGAATGTCTCCTGTCCCTAATTCACCCTGTATCATGGAGCCCTTCTCTTCACTGGCCCTATAACATAGCTTCCTAGAACAATAGGCCATCAAATCAAGTAGTGCCGGAGATGGAAAAAGACCAGGCAAACTACACAGGACACCGTAACAGGAAGTTGTGACTTGACAGCCAGGATGGTTGTTCTGTTCTGACATTAATCCACCTGCAGGGCTATTCAAAAGACATTGAGTTACAGTGAAGTTGAATTCCATTTCCTTCATTTAGCTTCTGTTTTCTGTGCAGTGAATCATCTTATTCTTAGTATCTGTGAAGACCCTGAATGTATAATTACAGATGGTGAAAAGCTAAAGATTGAAGTCCCCAAGCCCAAGGCCAGATAAAATAGAAGCCTGGCTGGACTGTGAAAAACAGAAACACTTGCTGGTATGCGGGGTGTTGAGGAACATGGGGGATCAGTATGTACATAATTTTTAACTGTGGATTCCTTGTTTACTCACAGATTTTATGTAATATAGTACTCACAAATCTTTCATGGAAAATGTTCTTATTTAATTCTCTGAAGTAGTTATGAAACCCAGATCATTAAGCAATTTTGAATAGCACATATGGCTAAAGCAGGACACTGATAAATTCAACCCTCTGGTTTACATGTGACACATTCATAAGGACAAATAATAAAAAGAAAAAAAATTAAAAATAAACAAAAACTCAAAAGCCAGGAGCATTAAAACACAAAGCAATCACACTGAGATCAGAAGAACATTGTCTGTGCTTTCCGTCTCCCTACTCCCACCCCTTTTAATAACTTAAACAGTTGCTTCTGATCCTTTCTTGGAATGGTGGACAATACCATATACTGTGGTCCACCCTCTACTCTGGCAATTCCATTACCAGAGTAATGGAATTACTGCATTATGGCTGGATGTCCAGCAATAGCCTGGGAAAAGCCAGTTGGATCTGGGCAGAAGGCACAATACCAGTGCTGAGTCCAACAGGCTGCTGGAGTGAGATTGATCAATTGACTGAGATACTGTTTCAGAAACAACTGCCAGAATAGCCTTAATCAGCTACTGCATTTGTGAAGGACTGAGCTGCTACTCAAAGTGGTAGGTCAGAATCCAACCCAAGACTCAGGAAGCCAGTGGACAATTTGATTCCACATTTTATTTGTCAAGGTGCACTGCTTCTACAATTAGAGAAATACTTCCACCCAGTTAACCTGATCTTAACATTAACCTAGCTGTGATTATTTGGAAGAAAGTGGAGCAATCCAGTGACCTATTGCTCATTTGAGTCACTCACTCAGTCTAAGGCCAATCTGTTGGTCATCAGTGAGAGGCCAGCCTTCTCATTTTATTGCTGTTTTCCTGAGTTCAGAAATTTTCTCATTAACCAACAGGTTCCATCTTTTTGTTCTATCATTTGTTGCTGTGAAACCATTTTTACTTTCCAGCAGTAATCACTCTTTCCCCTCACCATCTGTCTGTTCTCCACCCACTTTGCCTTGTTCTACTCCAGCTCATAGGCTGTCCAGCATTGCCAAAGAATGTCACAGAACAGCATGCTATCTATATAACACTAGCCCATGGTTTTAATCCTATCAGAATATTCACAAATTCCCCAAAGTCTACTTATTCACCTGTTTTGAATGTGGGTGGTTGGGGTAAATGGTCTCCAGCTGAAAATTAGAGTCCACATTCTGGACGTTCTTTCTCATCCTTCCTCAGATGCAGTTCTTCTCCACTGCCCTTAATCTTGTGAGTGACATTGCCTCCTGCTTTATTGAGACACACATCTATGCTAGGGATTAGGTATTACAAAAGTAAGAAAAAATACATAGTTCATGCCTGTGTTAGCTTTCTATTACTGTGACAACATACTTGAAATAATCAACTTATAAGGAGCAAAGGTTTAATTTGGCTTATGGTTTCAGTCTGTGATCAACTGACTCCATTGATTTTAGACCTTAGCAAGGCAGAATATCATGGTGGGGATTATGTGGTGGAGCAAAGTTACTCACCTCAAGGCAGCTGGGAAGGAAAGACAGAATGAGAGAAGGGAAGGGGCCAAGGTCTTAATATCCACTTCAAGGGCATGTCCCAATTCCTGACTTCTTTTCACCAGGCCTTACCTCTTAAAGGTTTCATCACCTCCCAATATTGCCAAAGGTTGGGGACCAAGCCTTCAATACGAAAGTCTTTGGGGGATACTCCAGATTCACTTACAGTACAGAGAAAAATTAGTTTGAGCTTCATTCTATCTTAGTACATACATAGTTTACTCATTGTTTCTAAAGCCTGTATGGCATTCTATAGGAGAGGTCTGCCATGATTTATACAATCATTCATTTATTGAAGAACATTTAAATTTTCCATTTATTTATTATCACAACTAATATAATGAATCCCTTTCACACTTGCATGAGCTTCCATAGGTTTTGGTCATTATCATAATGCCACAATGCTCTCTAAAAGGTTCCCAGTTTACTTAAATCACTACATTCAATGACCTTACCTGAGGTTTTAATTTATTTTACCTCTGTGTAACATTTTTTTCTTCTCATGATTTGCTAATTTTGGCTTCTGAAAACACATCCTTCTCCCCTTCTCTTCTCAACTTTCTGAGGGGTCCTAACATAGAGGGAGACATTTTGCCTTTGGCATTCTTTCCTCGTTTTGCATCATTTTTTTCCCTCAATATAAACTACTTCCCTGGCTTCATTATTGCTCCTGTGTGTGGCTGAATCGTCATCTCCCATCAGGACCATTCTAATGATCTCTATATCTGAATTTCCAGTCTCTGGACTTTTATAACCCCAAAGGATCTTCACATTAATCTCAGTAAACTCAGAATGGAACTCATCATTTCCTCCACCTGAAACTTTATTTATGGTTCCTTTCTTGTCAACAGAGTAACGATTCTTCCTATTTGTCCAGGCTCAAAATATAAACATTAATTTTTACTTGTATTTTTTCCTTGAACCTCATTTCCCATCCATTGGCAAGTCAATAGATTCTACTAAAACAGCATTTCACAAACCAGTATCTTACAGAACAGTGATTCAACAAAGCTAAGAAAAATTAAACTGCAGTGCTTCTTACAGCTTCTCATTGCATTGTGAATCTCTCAAAAGGAAAGATTTTATGCATTTCTCCACTTATTAGACCAAAGAACATTTTCTTTACACAAGAAACCTATTGAGGTTTCTCAGGAAGTAAAGAAATATGTTTTTGCAATTGCATGCATAAAAAAATGTCATTCTCTAGTAAAAGCATTTTGATGTATCATTTCACAGAATTCATTCAGAAGTGAGCAATAGGAGAAAGCCATGCAGAATGGGTGCTGGGCTTCTTGCCTAACACCATCTTTGATTCCAGAAAGTAAACATCTGTGCAGTTTATTGTAGGCAAGTTCCATAACCAGTGTGAAAATAACTACAGATGCCCAGGCTTTTAAAAATGGGTTAAAATAATTTCATACTTACTTAGTATTACCCTGGATCAAAATTCTTTTAAGCCATCATCAGACAATTCACTTTGTTTCACTTTGGTCCTGATTGGGTTTACAAAACAGTTGTCTTTTAAGTGATATCTATTAATTTCTATTGAAAGCTACTATTTCACATGTCACCAAGTGGAAAAGCTATACTCCAAGGTTATTCAAATACACTGATAAATTTGGCTTCTCTAAAAAGCTAACTATAAATTGAAACAGATGAACAAACACATTATGCTTTCTTTGAAACCTACTCTAGCCTGTAGATCTAAAATTATGGCCTAGGAATTATTTTCACTGCTATTACAGCATTATTTTATGTTTCTTTTCATCTGTAATAATATTTCCAGAAATATGGAAATACTATTAAAATATGTGGAAAATTGGAAAACAAATATATCATTTTTATGAATTTCTCCAGCTTCCCTCCAAACCCTGAAAGACACCCTTTATGCAATGACTATAACATATTTATTTGCAAGTGACATGTTTTTAGTAGCCATTTGGCATGTCCTGCTGGGTAAGTGTTTCACTCAAGAAATACAAAAGTATCAAGAAGTTGGAATTTTTCCATTTAGTAAACTGTCTTGCCCAAAACACAATTGAGAACAAGGAAGTGAGCAAAAGTGGCCTTTAACCCTTGGAAGTTACATTATAAAGCCCATGAAATTCACTTTACTTGGAAAAGAGTCCTTCAGACTATCTCTAGAACCCATTTACTCTTGTGTCATACATAATTATAACAGGCCTGCGTAGTAGTTCCTAAGCCTACAGTGGATAAGAAGAGTATTTCAAAGGGGAAAGAAAGATGGTCACAACTGCAAGAGAAAGTGAAGTGGCAGGAAGGATAAGAGAGAAAGCTGAACAACTAAATTCATGGATTAAAAAAATACAGTATTAGGATCCCTTTTGGAAAATGAAATCAGTTCTATTTCCCTGGCGTGGAGGGGTAGCACTATAATTTTGGTTCATAAAGCATCTGTAAAAGTTTGTAAGGCAATTTCTGCAAACAGTGTAAGGTAACTGATTTGCCTACTTTGCTAGATATGTTATTGCCCCCCTAACACTCTCCCTGGTCAAAGATTTGCCTTCCTCCAGAAAAGAAAAAAACTTAGAGAAGCTTATTAATTTAGAGATTCATAAAGTAATAAAAAAATTTACCGAGGATAACTGAGCCAGCACCCTATGGAAATAACTTTATGCAGTTCACAACTAACGTAACCATAAAATATATACCTCAAAGCACAAATCTTTCCCTACATAGTTCTAATGTTAACCTCTAGCCCTTCTGTATCAGAATTAGCAAAGCCTGAGTGATCTGTGGCTCAGGGCACATCCCATGCCTATGCATGGTCTAGAGCCTGACCACTCACTCATCTCTGGAGGAGAAACTTTCTTTTAGGATGGTATTTAAATCTAAACTAAGAGTCCCACTTGCCTGAGAATATTCAACTGTACTATGAAGTTAACCCCTTCTATCCTGTGGACCAGCAATTCCACTTCTAGGTATTCCCAGCGGAAGCCTCTGCCCCTGCACAAAGGGATATGTGTACAAAGATGTTTTGCTACTCACAACAAGGAAAACACAAAAGCAGCCCAAATGAACCATCAATGGAAGATGGTAAATAA
The DNA here is from genome assembly GCF_047511675.1 of Marmota flaviventris. Lineage (NCBI taxonomy): Eukaryota > Metazoa > Chordata > Mammalia > Rodentia > Sciuridae > Marmota > Marmota flaviventris. The sequence goes on along the minus strand of NC_092503.1, from coordinate 51,439,283 downwards.
AATGCAAGACTTAGACAAAGGAAGATTATAGTCTAAAAGAATGGATGAATTCCAGTCATATAATATGAAGTTAAAAATATTAAGTACTAAAACAATACCAATAGTTTGATGTCACTTTTCTAAACTTAAGAACAGGTAAAATAAAAATTGCATTTTAGAATGTATGTAAATGTAATAAAACAATTTAACAAAGAAACTAAGGATACGATCAATACTGGATTCGTGATTGTGTTATTTCGAGGTGGTGAGATGGGTGGGGAATGAAGTGAAACCACACGAATAAATGAATAAATGTAGGGGGTTTTTTTGCCCCCAAAATTCCAGCTTTTTTGAGATTTGGGTAGTTTCTAGGTACTTAGAGAATTATTTAAAATATTCAATTATATAGTTAACTTGATAAATAAAAGCAGGACATACATATGTCAATGATGAGAGTATATTGTGAACAGGATTAGGATTAATCCAGTTCTTCATATCCAAAGACCCATGGAGGTTCTGGGATGAAATTTTGGTAAATTAGCAGCTGAGGTCTGCAGAAGTCAATTCATAAAGGATCTATTTCCCATCCCACTGAAAAAGAACAGAAAATTCTGTTTGTGGTGTGCCTTGGTGGAGAGAGTGTAAAGGAGAGGATGTGGGGCCGTAAAGGGATAAATTCACATCTATCTTCAAATGTGAGCCTAGAAGTTGACTCTATTTGCCCTACTGCAGATCAGAAACCCACCAGCATCAATTGTGTGTGTGATTTTGATCCTGATACCCAGATCATTTCAATGTATTTGGCATGCCCTCTTGGGTGAAGCATGCTAGAGTTAAATAACAATATAATGAGTAAAAAAGTTTCATTAGCATGGGTCTTGCAACGTTTTTTTTTTTTTTCCCTTCTGAGGATGAACTATGCTTTTCTTGTTTCGGGATAATTTTCCAAGTCCAAATTTTGAAGAGGGGCTTATTTTTTAAAATATAGTTCTAGGTTAGCTTTCAGAATTAGCACACTGCACAAATCTAAGACACAGACATTTTGCATAATCCATTAGTAGTTTTTTTTTTTAACCTCTCTCCATAGTTTGTAAGAGGTAAGCAGAACAGCATTGTAGACCTCTGAGGAGAAATCTTCCTGTTAAAATAAAAAGGGAAGGACTTAAGATAGAATTAGAACACTTAACCAGGGCAGGGGTCTTGGTGGTGGGCTTTCCCAGTCCCTATCCTGTGCTGCTCCATCCCTCAGGAAGACCTAGAGCAAGGCCCTGCTTTGTGGGATGCAGCCTGGAGTAAGCCAGCTGGTTTTCTTATGCAGCACATTTTACTTAACAGTATGTGAGACTAGAGTTGCATCTTTTCCCTTCTCCACCCAGATGAAATCATTTCCTTTCACCCTCCTGCAGCTTAATTCTTATGGAAGAGAGGAATTAGGATTGTAAGAGGAAGGCAGGGAAGGAACAGCCAGCTCATGAACATGCCAGGGTTTAATGTGTCAGCTGACAAAAAAGCTCACACTTGCAGAAAGACAAGGGTGCTTAAAAGGCTGAACTTACCAAGCATGGTGGTTCATCCCTGTAATCCCAGCAACTCAGGAGGCTGAGGCAGGAGGATTGGGAGTTCAAAGCTAGCCTCAGCAATTTAGTGAGGCCCTAAGCAACTCAGAGAGACCCTGGATCTAAATAAAATGTAAAAAAAAAAAAAATGGCTGGGGATGTGGTTTAATAGCTAAGGGCCTGAGTTCAATCCTCAGTACCAAAAAAAATAAAAATAAAAAAATTAAATGCACTTTTAAAAAAAGTCTGAACTTGTCATATTTGTGAGGATCAATCACTTTTCTTATCTATGCCAAGCCAGACCCTGGAAGAGTACCATGTCATCCCCTGGAAGAAATTCTTGTTCATTAGCTATATTTTGCTTTCTCCTTTTAGAGATTGTTAGGGTTTTATAACATCAAAATCTTGCTGGAAGTTAACTGGCAATTTTCAAAGTTATGTTAAATCCCAAGATGGAGAAAGCACTCCCTAATCCTCATAAACTTGCAAAAATGAAAAATGGCAGGCTTTGCTTTTTATTCACAGCATGAAATTTGAGAAATAGCATAAAGACCATATCCAAGCCCTTTCTTTGCCCTAAAAATGGCACTGCAATCTAGAGAATGAATATATGTATTCACATATGCTGTCATTCCTTGATAAATAAAATGTTTCCATAATATGATGTTATTTCTTCAAATCACATCCAATATTCTTGGTCTGCCAGATGACAAGGAGGGGTATGTGTGACCAACCACTTTTTGAGCAGAAACAGAGACTCAATGACAGGGTGTGGGAGGTAGAAAGGAGAAAGGTAGTTTGAAATTTGCTGCTCTATTTACCTGTCCTATTTAATTTTTGAGATGGCTAGGGAGGAGACACATAATATAAGACATTTGGAGAAGAACAGCCGCCCCAGTGTTGGCAGTATTTGAAAGACTTATTTATTCTAATATCAAATTCTCCATTAAACAAATGGCCAAAGTTGGGTGAACATGGACTTATTAGCAGGAGAAAAACACTTTGGTTCTCCCAAGCCATCTCCAGGGAAATGTTAAAGTTACTGGTATTACAAGAGCTGGCTTCTCCAGAGTTACTCTCCAAATAGGGCAGTCATAAATGGGATAAATACTTTTAATAAGGATGTGGTAGAATCTCTGTATTGGGATTCCAGCTCTAAACTACCCCAGCAAACACGCACACCCACTTTCCTAGCTTCCATTCCGGTTGAGAGAGAGTTTTGCTTGCTTCGTAAACTGGCAAAGGTGAGTGGCTGAGATGCCAGCCAGTGGGGCCTATTAATGTCCCCTTCAATTAAAGAGCTCAGAGCCTTCAAAGGATTTGTGAACTGCTGATAGTGCAAAAGAGATTAGTGCCTGCGGATATAAATTCATAACAAGGTTTATCATGTACTCAAGGATTTTTATTCCTTTGGCCTCATTTTCTGTATCAATACAGAATTTTCTAAGACACCCTTGGTATCAGCTGTTGGTCTCTGTGTTTCCCTGAAAAAAATCCAGATTGATCAGAAGATCCGCCCTATAGCTACTCTGCATATATGGCCTTACTTTCAGAAAGGTTTTTAATTAAAGGTTTGTGGCAATGGTAGAGGAATGGGTAATTACCTGGCAGGTCATAATTTGTAGCAGATTAGTGGTGACATTCCGTCAGGGTGTTCTGTTGCCCTGTTGCTTCTATGAGTGGACACGGGGGTTTCATTCCTTTCAGCCATCCGGAGGAGGCAGTAAAGTTTTTCAGTAGCATCCAAGACAATTTCTTTTTTATTTTTATTTTTTTTTCTTTTTAAATTGTGATCATGGGCGGTTCTGTTTGACAAAGTGAAATGTACTACAGTGTTGGCAGGGACTGTCTTTTTTTCAGGAAATGATCTTCAGCTCATAAATTTTGCCAAATCATGAATATAACAAAAATATCCCGAAGTGAACTTAGAATTATTCTGGAACAGCAAAGCTCTCCAGTGAGATGAGACTTGCCTTTTTCTGTCAGTTAATCTTTGAAAATTAAATGCTATTTATTTTCTTTTGCCTTTTCAGTTTTCTTGATAACTTTTCCAACAACTTTTTCATGTTCTTTTTGTTCCAGTGAAATACGACAACAATTTAAACAGTTTTAAGGGTTTCAATTTGGACTCTAGGCTTTAATCCCACCTCTCTGCCATCACACACACCCTGGGAAGGAAACTGCTCTGAGCGGCTGACTCAAGCAGCAGAATGACATCTGCTGTGGGTGCTTGGAGGCACAGCTGACATGCATTTGAAAAGTGAAGTGTTAGTCGTTTAGGGAACAGAGCAATTTTCTCCATCAGAGATGAACACTTGTATTAACAGAGAGTACTTAGTTCCCATAAAAGAATCTCAAATAAGTGCCCCAAACAAATCTCTTGACCCTGAAGTTGAGGCTAACCACTACTGGGCAGGGTCAGAAACTGAGGGGAAAAACATGCTGTTAATAGAGTTTAATGGGGTATGGGCTATTTGTTATTGAGTCTTCAAAAGCCCCTAAACTGCAGTTACCATTTTATATTTGCTTAAGAAAATTAATTCACTCATTCACTCCATTGATCCTTGTTTATTGATATTACTAGAAACATTAGTATAATGAAAACATTTGGTGTATACCTTTCCTTCTTTCTACTCCAGGCATACTAAAGTTATTAAAGAGTTTTGAGCAATTTCTCTTTTAGGAAAACTCTATGTTTTCCCCTGCCTTTCTTGGCCTGGGCTAATTCCTCATCCTTGATGTGTTGAGTTCCTAGTGGTGGGGTACCACTCCTGTGAGCTCTCTGAACTTTTGTCCTTACCCACCTGTTTGCCACATTTTCACTTGTCTACAAGGACTTTCCATCACTGCACCATGGCCATTCTTTCCAGTGTTTGGTACATACTAGATACTCAACCAATTCTTGTTGGATGAATGAATAAATGAGAAACAGAGGAATGGACTAATAAGTAGATCATTTTCCAATTACTGGAAGTAAAGTGGCCTTCTAATGTTATTTGAAACCATTCTTGAAGTTCACTTCAACTTTGCTTGGGGTACTTTGATAAAAAATATACACTCTTAGGCTCTAATTGTAGGGATTTTGCATGAAACATAATGGTCTATGAAGTAAGCTACAAGTCATTGATTACTACAGAGTGCAAAATGTGACCACAAAGTGGAGGGAGATGAGGAAAAAGAGATAAGCAAAGAGCAAGCTTTGTAGTACAGGTTATGCAGAACCAGCAAAGGACTTTCAATATGGTCACATTTCTAGTGTTAGTGGAGAAACTGGGTTCAGCATTGGTCCCCAACCTTGGCGGCATGCCGGAATTATCTGGGAAAAGTTGAAAAGTAATAATGCCTGAGTGCATGCTGAAAGATTAGAATTCAGTTGGTCTGAAGCATGTTCTGGCCTTTGGGATGGTTTAAAAACTTTCCAGGTGATTCTAATATAACATTAAGATTGGGAATTCTAAGGATATAAAAGAAAATTTATCCAGGCAATTTGGAAATCAATTAACTGTTTTGTGATGTCTCTTTAAATTATAATTGTGTATTGGGGAAAACCAACTTAAAAACTACAATGAGATATTGCTACACATCTACCAGAATGACTAGATAAAACTAGTGGTAACCTAATTGCTGGAGAGAAGATGGAGAAACTGGGTCTCTGATACATAACTTGTAGGCATGTCTGTTAATTCTTGTAAAACTAACCATGCAACTGTCATATCACCAACATTTGCATTCCTGGGCATTTATCCCAGAGAAATGAATATGTAGTTTGAGAAAAAAATCTTGTACATAAATGTTCATAACAGCTTTAATTCTAGTAGGCCCAAACTAGAAGCAACCTAAATATCCTTTAATAAATGAATATTAAGCAAATTTTATGTGTCTGAATGATGGATTACTACTCAGCAATAAAATGAGCAAATTATTGGTACATTCAAAAAATTGAATAGATCTCAAGAGCAATATGCTAAAAAATCTAATATCAAAAGATTCTGTATGATTCTATTTATGTAACATTTTTGAAAAATCAATACTATAGAAATGGAGAACAGATAAGTGGGTACCAGGGATAGGGATGGGATGGGCGTGATTACAAAGAGGCATACCAGGGCAGTTCCTTTGTGGTGATAGAATAGTTGAATAGTTCTGTATTCTGAGTGTGATCATGGTTATAGGAATCTATACATGGGATTAAATTTCATAGAGCTACATATAGCCATACCCACTTATTCATTTTCCACCCATATATTTACTCTTCCTTTTAATTCAGTGGCAGCTAAAAACTACTGAAAACTGAATAAAGTCTGTAGGATAGTTAGCAGTTGTTATGTTTTGCATATTATGTGATCCCCAAAGACTTCTATGTTAATGCAGAAATATTCAGAGGTGAAATAATTGAATTATGAGGGCCTAGTATGAATAGACTGGGTGGTAACTGTGAGTAGGTGGGGCATGACTGAAGCAGGTGAATCATTGGGGGCATGTCCTGGAAGGATTCATCTTTCCGACCTCTTTTTCCCTTTTCTCTCTCTCTCTCTGCTTCCTTGATACCATGAATGGAGCAATACTCCTCCAGTACAATCTTCCACCACACTCTTCCACCATGATGTTGTGCTTCACCTTGGTACCAGAACAATGGATTCAACTTTAGAGATTTACCTTTAAAACTATGAGCCAAAATAAACTTTTCATTCTCTAGGTTGTTCTTGTCAGTGTTTTGGTCACAAAACTAACACATGCACCATTGTCAATTTCATGGTTTTGATATTGTACATAATATATAAAAGGACATCATGGAATCTGGGTTAAAAGTTCACAGGACTCTAGACACTATTTTTGCAACTTTCTGTGTGTCTATGATTATCTCAAAACAAAAAGTTTGCAGTTATGTATTGCTATCCATTAGTTGTATTTTTTAAAAGCTTCATGGGTATTAAATTCATAACTAGATTGGAGAACTAAGTATAGTGACACTGTTTCATAGTTATCCTAATTCAAGTCAATTTAGTTTTTCAATTCATTTCAGTAAACTTTTGAAATTCTATTATGTACACAATTAATGAGGTAAGTCCTCTCATTCTGTTATGGTTTGAATCTGGAATGTAGTCCAAGAACTTAGGGGTTGAAGTCTTGTTGCCCAATTAGCAATGTTCAGAGCTGGAGCTTTTTGGTATATGATTGGATCATGAGGACTCTGATCCCATCGTTGGCCTGATCCATTGATGGGTTCATAATTGAATGGACTATTGGGAGGTAGAAGACACTGTAGAGGATGGGCCGTGGATAGAGTAAGCACATAAGTGGGGGAGGGGTACTGTGAAAGTGTAATACTTGTCCTCATTTCCTTCCTTGCTTTCTGTCTTTCTTTCTGTATCTTAGCTGCCATAATGTAAGCAGCTTTCCTCTGCCACACCCTCTGCTATGATGTTTTTGCTTTACCACAGGCTTAAAATCTATGGAGCCAGCTGATTAAAACATCTGAAACCATGAAGCCAATTAAACCTAAAGTCTCTTAAATTGATTTCCTCAGGTAGTTTGTCATTGACACCTCACTAACACGCACCCTTAATCTTATATCGTCCGTCCATCCTGTGTAGCATAGTGATAAACATTTACATACAAACATACAGTAAGACCTCAAAAACGATCATTTGGCTGGTCAATTGCTTTATTAATTTTATTGTTATTTGTGATAAATCACTTATTTATTTAAATGCTTCATTTTCTTTCTCCATAAAGATCAAAAGTTTTTGTAAAGAAAATACATTTTTCAAATTAATTTCTGCTATTTAGATTTTAAATCATAAGGACTAATGGGAATTTTTAGATGCTCTACTAATTTATTTCAGTTTTAAACTGCAAGTATGTTTTAGTATATTATTTTATTTAAATAGACAGTATATTTCTAAGCTTATTTTGAAATCAAGACAAAATAGCTTAGACGACCAGATGATATTCTTGAATTTTTTTTTTTTTTAATAATCACTAAACTTAAATTTGTGGGGAGGAGGGAGCAATTTCCTTAATGTTTTCTTCTTGGTTCAACATTCCCAGACAGCAATTACAAGCCAAATATCATTTCAGTAAATGAGAAATTCTTGTTTTCGTGTACTGATTGGCTTTATTACACACTAAGGTTAATTGGGAGGCTTCTCAAGCTTATCTGGGTAATGACAAACAGCTGCAATAGATTGTACTCTTCAGCCCCTCCACATCATTTTGATAGAGCAGCACCCAAACAAAACCTCTTGCAATGTGAGTGTCATTAAATTGCACTGCAAACCCTGGTGGCAATTATATCTGAGATAGCATCACAGGAAGTGAGAGGGGAAATAAAAAGCCCGAGAGGAAATGTTCAAATCAGCAGGGATGGCCACCCCAGACCACTGCAGCCATAGGATTTGGTTACTGGCAATCCAATGTACTGTGCTTAACTTGATAGTTCATTTCACATAAATAAGTAGTGAACCAACAGAAAGAAAATATGCTTGTCTATTCCAAATGCCTAAATGGTAGATTTTTGAATCCCAATATAAGAATCATATTGTTGATTTCAATAACTACTTGAAGAAGGATGCCTCTGACTGCTTTGAAGAGCTTACCTTTAATAACAACAGCTAATCTCTTTGGCCTCTTATTATGGGCCAAGCACTAAGTAATGTTTCTTGTATATCATCTCAGTTGATCCTCTGCATAAAATGAGGATAGAATTAGTATGCATACATTACAAATGATGCCTGGAGCACTCCCGAGAGAGCTTGTCCAAGGTCAAATTGCCAGTGGATGTTAACACCTGGATTCAAGTTCAGGTCCATCTTTCCCCAGAGACACTCTTCTCTTAGTGGGTAGCTCAATAGAAAGCTCTTTGCAGGAACTCATTGACAGATGGTTGCCTGGGAGAGCAGTTATGAGATATCTTTTCAGTTCAATTACCAATCGGGCAGGTCACCAAGTGGATAACAAATACTGTCTCTGATTATCTACATGCATACTTGGGATGACCTGCCTTCTCTTGTATGGTCTTGTCATGCTGTGGTATGTGCTAAGGAGATAAAGTATTTAGGTCAAAGCAACTTTCTTGGTGGTGTAGGAAGAACTTCAGCAAAGCTTTGGATGGAAGAGAGATGTGTACTCCTAGTGCTCTCCTACTGGCTTCTCGTCCACTGTCTCACTGTCTCCTTTCATCTTGTCTATCTTTTTAGTACTTAACAGCAAGGAAGAAGAGCAATTGTTTAAGAGGTCAGATTTGGAGCCAGACCCATGCAGGTTCAAATCCTAGAAAAGAGACTTGCTAATACTCCCAAAGTTTGGTCAAGTTACTTAATGTCCCTAAGCCTCAGTTTTCTGATCCATAAAATGTAACAGTAACACAACCTTCTTGGGTTGTTATGAGAATTGCAAATAATTTACATAAAGCCCAATTCTTGACAAAATGGAATCATTCCAGTACTGGCCATAAATATTTGCCAACAATAGTTCAACTTCACTTTTTTCTAATCCATTATATCTGCTTTTTCTGTAACTTGGAATTTGTTTTTCTTCACTAATCTCTGAGCTTCCTTAGCCTCAACATTGCTTAACACCAATGAAGTTGTTATTTTTTTTTTTGGGGGGGGGGCGGAGGCAGTGGGTACCAGGGATTTAAGTCTGGGAAACTTGACCACTGAGCCAGGTCCCAGCCCTATTTTGTATTTTAGAGACAAGGTCTCACTGAGTTGCTTAGCACCTCACTTTTGCTGAGGCTGCCTTTGAACTTGCAATCCTCCTGCCTCAGCCTCCCAAGCTGCTGGGATTACAGGCATGTGCCACTGAGCCTGGTCAATGAAGTCTTTTAAAACTTGGGCTGGGGTTGTAGCTCAGTGATAAAGTGCTTGCCTAGCATGTGTGGGGCACTGGGTTTGATCCTCAGCACCACATTAAAAAATAAATAAATAAACAAAATAAAGGTATTGTGCTCATCTACAACTTAAAAAAAAATATGTTGCTCTTCAGTCTGGTTGTCAAGCATTGTACTAACCCCCACTTTCTTAATTTTTCCTCTGATATGTTATTTAGCACCTGTGTAAACCTGTGCAGCTGTGCTCAGCTATGTATAAATGTTTGCTTATGTGCTTTTGTCATATTTATTTATGCAATTCTGTGTATAGCCAATTGCTATATTAAATTCTAAGTGCCTCAGGGAAAGGACCACACTTTCTACTTCTGCAAGAAGTCCGGATATCCTTCCAAGGAAAGATTTCAAGAAGGCTGAAACTTAAACATATATTATTGCTCTAATAAGATGTTAATGACAAGTTTTCAAACATTGTGTTCTTGTGTAGGACATTATAGGTTAAAGCAGTTTCAGTAATAGCAAGCATCCTGTAGAAATATCTAACTTAGGGGCCTTTAGTTGCATTTTTTCACATTTAAAAAATTAAAAGAACAGATCTACATACAATCGGAGAGATAAGTCAGCAATAAAGAAAAAGAAGAAAGGGCTTAGTAATTGCCACTTTCAAGAAAATGTTGGACCATAATTCCTTTGATGGGTTAAGTGATATATATTTTGGATAAAGAAGATATCAAATCGTGCATAACAGAATAATGATAGCTGTACTCAGAGCACTTAGTAGGTACTAGGCACCTTGCTGGAAGTTTGATTTGTTGTATCTCTTTCAATCTTCCTAGCAATCTTCTACCTCCAGGGAAGCAGGTCTATGTTTCTTCCCAATTTATGTACAAGGAAGCTGAAGTTTTGAAAGGTCTACCTATTGTTCAAGATGCAGCTGGGATCTTGATGTTGCCAGGCGCGACACCCAAGCCCATGTTAATCCCTGAACTATTCTTTCTCCCGCAAAAGAGAAGGAGTTTTACAGATGAGCTATAAAGATAACTCTAATATTCCTCTTTTTTCTTCTTCTACAACACAATCCTCCTGCTCCCTTCAAAGGAAAGAAAATCCTATTAGTTTATAGAATTTGCTTCATGCAGATAAATTAAAGGCAACTTGAAGGGGTCTTGGATGGTTTGCAATACAAACTGAAAAAAAAGAAAAGAAAATTATCTCTGGTTGTTTGCTTTATTTGCTCCTGTTCTCCAAAGGCCAGGCCTTCCATTCACCTCCTAACTGTTAAGTCCTCAAGGGGGTGTTTCCCTGTCAAGAGTGAAGCCCTTGGGGGCAATGTCTCATTGCCTTTCAAGAGGATAGACAGGAAACAACTTTTGCCTTCTTTCTCTTTTACCCTATCTTCTCTGTTTTCCTTTCTCAGCTATATTCTTTTGGAATAAAAAACAGTCCAACTTCTCCCAGGCGCTGGGTAACTTGAGCCCTCCTGGAGGACCATCTGGGAAGGCCCGCTCTCAGCACTCACACACCACAGGCAGCTGCTGGGCCCTGCTCTTGGCAGCCTCACAACTCCCCCCTGCTCCTTCTGGATTTCAGGGCCCGGCAATTACAGAGTTGGCCTCTGTGCCTGCACGTAAAGCATGTTTTTAATAATAAAAAAAATCAAGTCGGTCTCTTCCAACTTTGAACATTCTGTGAGTCTCTCAGCTTTGAGTTGTAGGAGATCCAAGAACCTCTCTGAGGAGTCAGGATTATGCTGTAGCTAATTTGTGGAAGAATTCTTAGCATTTGTTCTGTTTGACAGCAAGAAGACAGCTTTCAAGTCACAGGAACACACTACATTCTGCAGCATGGTGGAGGTCAGAGGGGCTCTACAGGGACACTATCCATGCGTGAGATTTAGGCTCCTTAAATGTCTGGGTTCTGGCAGGAAGGAGCCTTGTTGCATTCATAATTTATAACTCTGTGTTCTGTTTCTTAAAACTGCCCTCCCGAATTGTATAATCTTTAGGTCACTTACTACCTGGGTCTGTCCCTGATCAAGTGACTTTTTGAGCAATAGTTCAATCTATATCATGTTTGACGAATGCATTTGTATTTATAAGAAATTCAAACCCTTGAAGGTTAAATATGAAAAACGTCATGCAAATAAATATAGAAAGCTAACACATTTTGTTTTTGAGTCTGTACAGGAGGCAGGCACCGTTTTAAGTCTTTTTCTTATATTGACTCATTTGTTCCTCACAACAACCCTGAACAGTCAGGTTTATTATTAGCCCATTTTTTAGGATGGGGATACTGAGGTTAAATTACTCACTCCAGAGTTCCAGCTAGTAAATTACAAAGGCTGGGTGTGAACTCAGTCAGTCTGACTCTAGGGCCTGTCTTAACCCACTGCACTGTGCTGCTGTGAAGTAAGAGTTTCTGGTTTACTTCATCTCTTCCCATGTCTTTGTTTTTTATATTTAATAAACCAGTGAATTATTTTCACTTTTTGTATCTCCATCAAAAGACTCTCTCTGCTTCCCCCAGATTATGGGAGGTTTACACATATAATGGAGATTAGAATACAATTATCTGCAAAATATATCCTGACCAAAATCCCGGGAAGGAAAAGACTTGCCACTAGGCTACATTACTAGGACTGGGACTCAGGGTGCTATCTGTCACTCCTCACCAGGGACACTCCTCTGCAGAATGTACTTACATCATAATAAGTGTACAGAATAGTATAATATAGTAAGTAAAGGGTGTATATTTCTAAGTTCAGCTAAAGTTTGATTTAAATCAGTATTCTTAATTTTTAAAAAAATTGAATTTAAATATTTCCATTTGCTTTACTTATCATTAAATATTTTGTTCACATCAAAAGAAAATTCTAGGCTGTATTATAAAGGGAAAAGCAAACTTCTGTGATGCATATTATTATTTTAAAAGAGCTGTTCAATAAATAAACAGCCCATATTTCAGTTCAGTATTGTTTATGCTTCCAATACATTCTTCTATAAAATGTCACATAAATAAATATGTTGAAGTTGTTTGTTCAGACAAGTCTAAAACATCTACTCCCATGTGAGGAATGAGATGTTGATTTTTCCTTTGATGTTTAGATGCTGTTCACAGTATTATAGTGGAGTTCCATCCATGCTCAAGGTCATTATGTATCTGAAGCCCTCAGGAAACACATTGTATTATTGTTCTCAAACCACTTGAGCATTATAGATTGACTGACTTCAAAAACCATATCCTGGGTAAAAAGCACAAAGTTGTGTTGTTATGATTTTTCCCCAAATAAACCCAGTTTTAGTTTTAATTACATGTAACAGTTCCCCTAAACACCATTTTTCATAAATGAACTTCTTTGTTATTTCCTTTTGAATTCCTTAGGAAGACTCCATTTTTTCTGTCATCTTTACCTTCACCTATCCCACACTGAAAATTGTCACATTCCTCATTTATTTGTAATAATTCCTCATTAAGCCTTTGGGCTATAAAGGTAACTTGAAGGATAAGAGACCCGGCTGGACCAGTCATATTTCTGTGAGTCTGCCCACCTCCAGCCCGTTCACTTGTCAAGTCTCTCTGATTCTAATAAGGAAAGAAAGGAAACAGTACTTCTCTTCTACCTTAGCATCTCCTCAACAGGCCACCCTGTGTTTCTGGGTTTTGTTCCCTTTCATATTCTTGGAAGCAGAGGTGACCTGTGTTACCTATGTGTCCTTGACTCTTTCCATCCTTGGAAACCTCCTCATCTTTTATGACTGCAGCACTGACATAGTTGACCACTCCATTCTCTGAACTCCACTATTTTTACTTTATAGACTCTATTTACATCATCTGGTTCTCTCTTAGCTATCAGAACGAGTCTTTCCCTCCTTTCTTTCCTTTACTTGTTTCTCTTCCTCCAGTCAAATATTCAATGCTATCTAAATTTCCAACTGTATTTGGTTTTCTTTTCTTCAGCTTTGCAAATCACCCTAGTGAGCTCCACTGATCTCTTGGCCTGAGCTCCAACATTTTCTCTACAATTTCTGCTTTCAGCTTGATCCTCTTATCTGAGCATCAGGCACAAACTTCCAAACTGATTGTTAAACTTCTCCATCTGGATGACCTGAAGATTCTCAAACTTGACACATCCCAAAACAAAACCATTACCTAGCTTCTAAAGCATGTTATTCCAATTTGTATTCTAGAAGAACATTGGTAAATGTTATCACTGTTGACACATTTGTTGCATCTTAAAACATCAGAGTTTTTTTTTTCCTCTTCCCTCTACTTCACTCCAGGTTCTAATCATTTGGGGTATCCCCCTCTCCCAAATCATGAGAAAACATAAGAAAAACTGACATTGAGGGATTGTTATGGTTTATATAAGGTGTCCCCGAAAGCTCATGTGTGAGACAATGCAAGAAGATTTAGAGGTGAAATGATTGGATTATAAGAGCCTTAATCCAATCTGTGAATTGCTCCCCAGACTGGGATTAAAGGATTGGTAACTGTAGGCAGGTAGGGTGCGGCTGGAGGAGGTGCACCCCTGGGGGCACGCCTTTAGGGTATATATTTTGTCCTGTGAACAGAGCCACTCCCCTTCTCTCTCTCTGCTTCTTGATTGTCATACCCTGAGATGCTATCCTGAGTCCCTTTCCCCTGCCACACCCTTCCACCATGATGTTCTGCTTCACCTCAAGCCCTGAGCTAGGGAGTCAGCTGTCTATGAACAGAGACCTTTCAAACCATAAGCCCCCAAATAAACTTTTCCTCCTTTAAAATTGTTCTTGTCAGGTCTTTGGTCACAGCAGCTAAAAAGCTGACTAAAACAGGGATGATCTACAGAACTCCTGATGAATATTCTTTGGAAAGTGTCAATGTCATGAAATACAAGGAAGATTAAGAAACTTTCACAGGTTGGAGGAAACCAAGGACACATGATGACTGAATGTAATGTGGTGCCCTGGACTAGATCCTAGGAAAGAAAAAGCACATTCATACAGAAGTTGGTGAAATCCAAGTGAAACCTCTAGTTTAATAAATAGTAATGTTCCATTGCTAATTCTATTCTTTTGACAGTTGCTTGGTGAGCATGCAAGATGTTAGGATTAGGAGGAACTATGTGGAAAATCTACTATCTTAGCAACTTTTCTATAAATTAAACATTATTCCAAAATAAAAAATTAAAAAGCAAAAGTGAAGATCATGGCTTCCCTTTGCCTGTGCAATGCTTCTCAAATTGTCCTGAAAAAAATCATCTGGAAGTTTTAAAAAATACGACTGAATTATATTGTTCTATCATCTGCATGTATGAATATGTAACAATTAGTGCCACCATTTATTCAACAATAAAAAAATGAAAGCAAACATACACACATCTGGGCTCCACCTGGGAGACTGATTCAACAAGCCTGAGGGAAGCTGCCTAACTCTCAAATGCCACAAGTGATTCTTGTACAGTTTAGGTGCTGTAAAACCATGTGTTTCTAGGACAAATAGAACCTGCCTATGACATTTCCCCAGCAGAGACTTTTAAGGTCTTTATAGGAAAAAAATTGTTCAGATACCTTAGACAGAACTGTCTTTGACAATTCTAGTTATGAATAGGTTACTTCAAAAGACATAAGTGATTTGAGTATAAGAAATACAATTGATATGTTGAATAGTTTTCCACACAAAGAATCCAGTGAAACATATATATTTTATTTCTAAATACAATATATTGTAACTTTGCCACTTGACCATAACAACTCCAAGAGCTTAATAAATATTTATGGACCAGCGGATTATTTTCACATCTTTATTTTGCATTCCATTTGCTTTGAAGTAAAGATTTGCATTTGATGTATATCCAGATTTTCATATGGCTGCCCTATACTTGGAAGCTTCTAGTGAATCTGAAACACTTTAAAGTTATTGCAATAACAACCCCCCCACCACAACAACAATAACTTAGTAAGATGTAGAATAAAGCCTGTAAAAAATACTGGTAATGAAAGATTGAAATTTGTGAGGCCATGTGTGTATATGTATGTCTCTGTGAGTATGTGTGTGCATGAAGCTGCTTACTGGGGTCCGTGAATACCTACAGATTGATGTAGAAGTGTCAGGGTGTTTCCTTGGATTCTCTGAAAATTAAAGGAAAATACATGTGTGTACTTATTCTTGCAGGTTCTCAATGAGGATAGTGAGTTAAAAACCATTGAGAAACACCAAACATGGGAATCTTTTAAGAAGTAATAGCATAATTTTATACAACTTAAATTGAATTCTTAAATCAAATAACTAAAATATAGATGTATTGTGATCTGATCTCATAATAAGACCTATTGCTAATTTAGAGCTTATTTACTTTTTCCCAACAGAGTGTTGATAAAAGCCTTAGACTGCAACCTATATCCTGCAAAAGGACACCCAAGTGGAAGCTCTGATCTAAGGCTAGATCCTTCATTTTTCAAGTGTTCATAAAACTATTGCTACGTACCAGGTTAAGTTCTGGGTTTTGGAATAATTTAATGGAAAAATAGCAAACATCTGTCTCTAATAGAATTCATATTGAGTTAGAGAAGACAGACCATAAAAAATAAGCAAAATAAGTAAACTGTATAGGATGTTACAGTATGTGATACAAATGCTGTCAAATAGAGAAAATTAGAGCAGCTTAAGGAGGTTGAACATGCCAATTGGTGCAGTTTCATTTTAAGAAGGGTGAGAGTGGGGAGCCCTCATTGCAAAGTGGATTTTAAACAAAGATTCCAATGAGGTGATGGAGTTGTTCAAGTGGATGCTTAGGGAGAACACTTGAAGAAGAGGGAACAAAGGTCAAAGCAAAGGTTGTGTTTATGAGATTTTCCCTCTCATGTTTTCTTTTTAATTGGTGCATTGTAGTTGTACATACTGATGAGATTTGTTGTTACATATTCATACATGCACACAATATAACAATATAATTTGGCTAACATGGGTCCTCACAATTTCCCCTTTTTCTCCCCTCCTTACTCCCTCTGGTCCCTTTCCTCAATCCTACTGATCTCCCTTCAGTTTTCATGAAATCTCCCCCACCATCTCTATCTTTTCCCTCTCTATCTTCCATATATGAAATAAAACACACAACACTTGACCTTCTGAGTTTGGCTTATTTGGTGTAACATAATGTTCTCAAGTTCCATCCATTTTCCTGCAAATGACATAATTTCATTTTTCTTTATGGCTGAATAAACTCCATTGTGTATATATACCACTTTATCTTTATTCATTCACATATTGACAGACACCTAGGCTAGTTCCATATTTTGGCTCTTGTGCATTTTGCTGCGGTAAACATGGATATGCATGTATCACTACAGCATAACTTTAATTCTTTAGGCTGGAGAGTGATATAGCTGGGTCATATGGTGGTCATAATCCTACTATTTTAGGGAACTTCCATACTGATTTCCATAGTGGTTGTAGTAATTTACAATCCCATCAACAGTGCAAAAGTGCGTCTTTTTCTCCACATCCTCTCCAGCATTTATTATTGTTTGCATTCTTGATGAATGCCATTCTGACTGGTATGAGATGAAATCTCAGTGTAGTATTTTTTTTTTTAATTGTTGCTGTTTTTGATACTGGGGGTTGAACCCAGGGACACTTAATCACTGAGCCACATCCCCAGTCCTTTTTTATATTTTATTTAGATAAAGGGTCCTGTTAAGTTGCTTAGGGCCTAGATAAATTGCTGAAGCTGGCTTTGAACTTACCATCCTCCTGCCTCAGCCTCCCCAGCCACTGGGATTAGAGGCATGCGCCTGGCACTCATTGTGGTTTTGACTTGCATTTCCCTAATTGCTAATGAGGTTGAATATTTTTTTCATATTTCTGTTGGCTATTTGGATTTCTTCTTTTGAAAAATGTCTGTTTAATTCAATTGTCCATTTATTAACTGGGTAATTTTTTGGTTGTAATTTTTTTGAGTTCTTTATATATTTTAGATATTAATCCTCTGTCAGAAGAGTGGCTAGCAGATTTTCTCCCATTGTAGTACTCTTGACACATTCTTAATTATTTCCTTTGCTGTGAAGAAGCTTTTTAATTTAATGCCATCCCATTTATTGACTAGGCATTTTGACCTTTAGAGGTCCTATTGAGAAAGTCATTGCCTGTACCTATATGCTGATATGTTGACACAACATTTTCCTATAGGTGGTTTATTAGTTTCTGGTCTAATTCTTAGGCCTTTGATCCATGTTGAGTTGATTTTTGAGCAGGGTGAGAGATAAAAGCCTAGTCTCATTCTTCTATAATTGATAATTCGTTTTCTCAGCACCATTTATTAAAAAGGCTCTCTTTTCTTCAATGTATGTTTTTGGCACATTCAGCAAGAATCAGATGACATGTATCTTTGTGGGTTATTTCTGTATCTTCTATTCAGGACCATTGGTCTATGTCTCTGTTTTTATGCCAGCACAAAGTAGCTTTTGTTGCTATAGCTCTGTAGTATAATTTGAAGTCAGGTATTGTGATGCCTCCAGCATTGCTTTTTTGGCTTAGAATTGTTTTGGCTATTCTGGGTCTTTTCATGTTCTAAATAAATTTTAGGACTGATTTTTGTTGTTATTGTTCTGTGAAAGATGTCATTGTTTCTTTGATGGGGATTGCACTGAATCTGTATATTGCTTTTGACAGTATGGCCGTTTTAAAAATATTAATTCTACATATCCATGAACACTGGAAGTCTTTCCAGTTTCTTGTTTTCGATTTATTTCTATGCTTTTCATTGTAGAGGCCTTTCACCTCTTTGGTGAGATTTATGCCTAGCTATCCCACCCCCTGCCTCTCACTCCCTGGCCCTCAGGCTATTGTGATTATGATTGCTTGTCTGATTCCTTTCTCAGCAGATTGATGTTGGGATATAGAAAAACTATTAATTGTTGTATGTTGATTTTGTAACTTGCTACTTTGCTGAATTTTTTTTTATCTAGCAGTCTTTAGTGGAGCTTTTTGGATCTTCTAAGTATAGAATCATATCATCTGCAAACAATAGTAATTTACTTTTTTTCCTTCCTGTTTTTTTATCCTTTTATTTCCTTTTCTTGCCTAATTGCTTCTATTTATATGATGAATTACATTTATTCATTTGCCTGTTTTAAACCACCTTTGCATCTGTGGGATAAAACCAACTTGGTCATGATGTACAATCTTTTTAATATGTTGTTGCATATGATTTGCTAACATTTTATTAAGCATTGTTGGAAAGAAGTTCATCAGGGATATAGGTTTGTATTTTTCTTTCCTTGATATGTCCTTATCTGATTTTGGTATGAGGGTGATACTGGCTTCATAGAATGAATTTGGAAGGGTTCCATCCCTTTCTATTTCATAGAATAATTTTTTAGAGCATTGGGATTAATTCTTTAATGATCTGATAGAATTCATCTGAAAGTACATCGAGGAATGGGCCTGTTTTTGTTGAAAGGTTTTTTATTACTGCTTCTATCTCATTGCTAATGATTGGTCTGTTTAGGTTTTCTGTGTCTTCTTGATTCAGTTTAGGCAGGTTGTATGTATCTAGACATGTATCTGTTTCTTCTAAGTTTTCAGATTCATTGGAGTATAAGTTTTTGAAATAGTCCCTAATAATCTGTAGGATTCCTGTGATATCTCTGGTGATTTCTTCTTTTTTTTTAACCTTTAATTTTATTAATTTAGGTCTTCTCCCTTTTTCTTTTGGTTAGTTTGGCGGAGGGCTTATCAATCTTGTTTGTTTTCAAAGAATCACTTCTTTGTTTCACTGATCCTTTGTGTGTATTTTGTTATTGTTGTTTTTATGTTCTCAATTTTATTGATTTCAGTGTTGATCTTAATTATTTCCTTCCTTCTACTGGTTTTGGAATTGGTTTGCTCTTTTATTTTTTCAAGAGACTTGAGATGCATTATTAAGTTGACAATTTGAGATCTTTCTAATTTTCTTATGTATGCACTCATATCTATAAACTTTCCTCTTAGAATTGCCTTCACAGTATCCCAGAGGTTCTGATATGTTTTATCACTATTCTCAGTTGAGCCTAAGAATGTAAAAGTTTTTTCCCTGATTTCTTTCTTACCCATTCATTATTCAAAAATGTATTGTTCTATCTCCATGTGTTAACATAATTTCCGTAGGTTTTTTTTTTTTGTTGTTGTTTTAGTTATTCAGTTCTAATGCCATTCCATTATAATCTGATAATATGCAAGGGATTATATTATTTTTTTTTCACTTGCTAAGAGTTGCTTTGTAGCCTGAAATATGGTCTATTTTGGAGAAATTTCCATAACTGCTAAGAAGATGTATTCATCTGTTGTTGAATGAAATATTTTATAGTGTATGTTAAGTCAATTTGATTTATAATATTTTTCAGGTCCAAACAGTCTTTACTGAGTTTCTGTATGGATGACTTATCTATTGGTGAAAGAGGTGTGTTGAAATCACCCAGTATTATTGTACTGGCATCTGTCTGAGGCTTTGATTCAAGCAGTGTCTCTTTTACACAATTAGTTGTAACCATGTTTGGGGTATATTTACTATTGTTATATATTTTTGTTGGAATGTTTTCTGTAACTGTATGAAGTGATCTTCTTTGTCTCTTCTGATTAATTTTGGTTTGAAGTCTATTTTTATCAGATACAAGAGCTCTGGTTTGTTTTCAGGCTCCATTTGCATGGTATTTTGATTTTCATTCTTTTGCTTTCAGCTTGTTGCTGTTGTTGCCTGAAAGATGAGTCTCTTGCAAACAACATATAGTTTGGTATTGTTTTTTAAATTCATTCTGACAGCCTATGTTTTTAAACTGGAGAATTGAGACCATTCACATTCAATGTTATTATGAGAGAGATTTTATTAATTCCTGCAATTTTGATTCATTTCTAATACTTATTTTGTTCCTGTGTCTCATCTGTTTAGCTACTTTTCAAATGAGATTTGTTCATTTGTGAGTTCTGGGGTTTGTTTTTTATTTCTTCTATGTGGAGTATTTTTTAAAGTAAATTTTGTAATGATAGCTTAGTAGTGAGGAATTCCTTTAGTTTCTGCTTCTCTTGGAAGGACTTTGTTTCTTGTTTCATTCTGAAGGATAGTTTTGTTAGATATAACAATCTGAGATTTTTTTTCCCATGACTTGGAACACATCATTCCAAGCTCTCCTGACTTTAAGAGTTTGTTCTGATAAGTCATAAGTAATCCTTATTGATTTTTCTCTAAATGATATGTTTTTCTTTTGAGGACTTTGACTTCTATCCTTGTTCTGTATGTTAGTCATTTTAATTACAATGTGTCATGGAGAGGTTCTTTTTTTGATTTTGTCTATTTGGAGTTCTGAATGCCTCTGGAGTTTGGAATGCCATATCATTCTCTAGGTTTGGAAAAATGTCTGTTATCCATGCCATTACCCTGCATCTCACAATCTTTCTGAATTCCAATGACTCTTTAATTTGGTCTTTTAATGTTGTCCCAGAGTTTCCGTACGGGGTTGCTTATTTTCTTTTCTTTAATACTGTCTGAAAGTACAAAGTTGGCCACTTTGTCTTCCAGCTCTGAGATTATGTCTTCAGCATGGTATACTCAATTAGAAAGACTTTTGACTGAATAGTTCATTTGACTTATTTTGTCTTTCATTTCCAAAATTTCTGTTTGGTTCTTTTTTAATATCTCTATCTCCTTATGGAATTTCTCAGTCATATCCTGAACTGACTTCCTTAACTCATTCAGTTGTTTTTCTGTGTACTCCTAGAATTTATTGATTATTTTTATAATCATTCTTTTGAATTGTTTATCTGGTATTTCAACCACTTTAGTATCTTTAGAGTCAATTGCTGGTAAATTATAAACTTTAAGAGGTGTTGTGTTACCTTGTTTTTTATATTCCTTTGTTAGTTTTTATGCATTTGTTATAATGGATTTCTCATTTACTCTTAAATGTGGACCTTTTTAGGACACATCCTTCCTTTGCCAAATTGCCCCAGAGGGATCCAAATTGAGATCCTCATGTAGATGTGGCATCCCTATCCTTTGTGTTAATTCTGTGTTTGTTGTAATGTGGATGTCCATGAGTGGGACCTGAGTGCCCACCTCAGCTGTTCCTACTTGGGGCCTGGTTGTTGTTTGGGTTTTTGTCTCTTCTATTCTTTGTATTAACGTATAACTAAAATTTGAGTGTTGTTAATTTGTGTAAGGAGCAAGGCGTGCTGTTTTATGGATGAGTTTATTTCAGCAGCAGTCTCTACCCTGTGAATTTGTAGTGCACCTGTAGGTTTCCAGCACTGCACAGAATAGGGAGGAACAAACAATAACAACAACCAATGCAAACATACACAACATTAAAATAAATACCCAGTTCCTACTTCACATCTACAATAGTAATTACCACAAAAACAGAAATGATGGCAATTGTCAACAGCAGAATCAATAAATGACCATAAAATAGATCTAGTGTTAAAGCAAACAGCAGGCATCAACTATATCATCTACAGCAGTAACAAGTGCAACATCAATAATGGTGGGAGCAGAAGTTATATAAACCAATTCATTCTCGAAGATGGTAAGAATACAGTTCATTAAGAGAAAAGAAAATGTGATGGTGACATGGCTTCCTGGCCACCAAGCCATGCAGCCAACCCTCTGGTCTCTGATGAGAAGGGACAGGGGAGCGATAAAGTGGCAGAATGACAGATGTAGAGGGCTGAAGTACAGGCAAGAAGGAAAGGCTGCCAGGCAGAGCCTACCATGGTGGTGAGGGCCTGAGGTGAGCCAAGGCAAACTGACTTATCACCGAATGGCAGCCCAGCCTGCATGAAGAGTAGGTGCTCACTGCAGAAACACTCCACATGGTGCTGCAGCTCCAGACAAGTCCCCTGAGCATGCACAATTCAATGACTTCAATCTTCCACTTCCCAAAAGCGGGGAGAAAATTGGAGTAAGGCAAACCTGAATGGGATTCAGGGTTAACCAATAGTGTTATTACTCTTCCAAATCCCAATTAGCATAAGTTTGGACGAATAACATTGACTCATAAACCCCTAGACTAGCACACTCAGACAGCAACCCTATGCATGCTTGAATAAATACCCAGTTCCTACTATGACATCTACATCCTGGTCTCTGGATTTCACTCTTCAAATTCACAAGACAAATTCACAAGACCCAGAAAGAAAAAAACTGATAGTGAGCTGCTGAGGTCTGCTGTAACTCTGCAGGTGCACAGTCCACCATTAAGAGCTGCAACACTTCTTGTCTGCAGAGGTCTGCAGCTTGTGTAGACCCTATCTGCCGGCAGAAGCAATGGATGGAGTTTCATCTTAAAACATTAGTTGCAATAGGAAGGTAGAAGAACGTTTACAATGATCAAAATGTGAACAGAGAGAATGCAGAAGAGATGTAGCAAGTAATGATTGTAAGGAAGGAGGAAAAAAATTAGGAAAAACAAAGTAATGGGAGAGAGAATGAAAGAACAAGAGAATTTGGCTGTTAGTGGGAGAAGAAAGAAGAGAAAGAGAAACAAACAAAAACAAAACAAAAATAAAATAAATAGTAAGAATGAGAAAAAAAAAAAATATATATATACATATATACATACACATGTATCTATCTATTTATCTATCTATCTATGTATTTATGAACCAATCAGAACAGCAAGGATATCAAACAAACAATCTAATGAAAACAGTGGAATAAAAAGAACAAATATTCTTACTGAAAAATTAAGGAATCTTTGAGGTGGTCAAAATAATTGACAAGAGCGGATGTTCACTGTCTATGCCCAAGTGTCTTTCTTCTTGGGATGTGTACAGAATATGTGGCGGGGTGGTGGCTGGGAAGCATTAACCCCTCTCTTTTTGTGTCACTCAATGAACTGCCAGTTGAAGTGGCCTAAGACTAAAGCTGGTTGAAATAATTGTCAGCCTCCTTTGTTACCATTCTAAGGTAGGATGAAGTGGGAAGTACGGTCAGTTGGAGCTTTGTCTGCACAGACCAGATTGACATACTCCCAAGGTGAGTCAGCTGCAGAGTTCTATAAGGGAATCCTGGGTGAGAGGGGCTTAATCTAATCAGACCTTAGGGCTTTATTGGGTGGTACCTTCTCTGGAGAGATTAGATCAACACACCCCTAGGGCCTGGCATTTGCCCATTTCTCTGGGTGTCTAGATCTCAAAAGTGTCCCAAGAATTCTATTCATGGCGTAGGGGGCCAATCTTACCTATAAACACAGCCTCCCCAGACTTAATCCCTTAGTGTATTCACACACACCTGGTCAGATTCCCTACCCACTTCATCTGGTCATGTGAGCCACCAGACTCAAAGGAAAAATAAATAGGGCTCCCCTTCATTTTTATGACTTGAATCCTCCTGGTGCAATCTTCTCTGTGCCTTTTTCACGTTCTACTAAGAATACCCAAGGCTAGATGGTAGGTGCTTGCCTGGACAAAAGGTAATATTTGCTTTGATCTCTCAGTTCCACAATAGCTGCTGGCTGTCTGAAGAAGGCTCCTGCCTCAGCTCTCTCTGGTCTGTGGAGAAACAGGGCAGGTTTCAAACACCAGTTCATGGTGCAGCCTCTGGATCAGCGAAGTTCAGGCTGCTTTTCTGCTATAGTCTTCCAGTACCAAATCTGTCCATTGTTTCTCTTTCTGTGTTCTCCCTCCCCTCTGTGGTGAACCAGCGCCACTGCTGCTGCTGGTGCCACAACCAGCTTGGTTCCAATGTACTCCTTCTTCCTTGTTCAATGCTCCTGAATTTCTGAGTCTCCAAGACACTCTCACTGTCCAATACTGAAGTTTTGCAAAATCCCATTTTTATCCATTTCACAGAGAAGCTGTACTCGAGATGCTTAGTTCCTGAGCCAAGGAACAACTAGGAATGCTGCTCTCCTCTACTCTGCCATCTTGCATCTCCTTCAAAGGGCATGTTTGGATGGCAGTGAGGAAGCTTCTACCAGGAACCAGGTGAGCAGAGAAGGAGGAGAAAAACTGGAAGAATCCAGTAATAGAGGCAGTGAGGGTGTTGCAGACACCACAGGGACTGAGCTTTATCTCTGTGCAGTGTAGGAGTTACCACCAGTGCTTGATTTGTTCAAGTCAACACAAAATTTGTAATGCCAGAGGGCAATTGATAAACAAATTTAACATATGAATCAATTCTAAAAATCGAGTATGGCTTTGCTTTTCAAACACACAAGAATGTTATAAACATTGTCCATGTATTTGACTTGAAATAAAATCTCAATATGTTCAAGAAGAAACCACACACAACAATGCATTGTTTCTCAGTAGCACAACAAAGTAGACATTAATAAGAATAGAAAAGCTTTAAAAGCATATTTGCATCTGTTCCAACTTGAGTAGAAAATGAAAAATAAAAAAACCTACACATGCTTGTTTTGATTCTACTTTTTCTAGTACCTTATTTTTTTTCCCTTTTGCAGAAAACCACCTGACAAACAATTTTGGTTTGACAAGGAAATCACTCAGACTTACAAATGATGCAAAAATGAATGACAAGGAAAACACTGCATATAAAAATCTGTTTGATAAAATCAGTACGGTACCCAGAAGCAGTGAATTGATTTAAAATCTCTTGGGATTGCTTTTGTTGAAGCTATGACATTGTTTAGGAAGAAGTAGACCCTGAAAATTGGGATGGGAACATGCAGGCAGACTCTAACGTAGCAGAAGAAATTGAACCTTTAAATGTAGTTGACTTTGACAGTAGAGGCAGTTTTTCTTCTTTGACTAGAAGACTAGTTTCCCTTAGCCAGAAGAACCTACCACAACCTGAGGCAATTGTCCTGCAGGGGAATTTAGAGGGCTGCAGGATTTTAAGAAGAGAAATAATAAAACTTATGTTTTAAAAGGGTTACTGTTGCTGTTGTGTTGGCAAGACACTAGGGGGCAACACTAGACGACAGGGGACTAGAAGACTATTGTAGGAACTCAGATGAGGGAAGGTAGTAACTGGGGTCATCCTGGGAGCAGGAGAGGTAGTGAAAATTTGTCAAAGTCTTGATATATTCTGCAAGTAAAGCCAGAATGTACTGCTGACTGGTGGTGAGGGGTGTGTGGGAGAAGGAAGAGTCAAGGATGAATCCAAGGTTTTTGACCTGAGCAACCAGAAGGATGAAGATGTCCCCAATCGAAATGCAGAACGTTACTAGTCTGGCAACTTTTGTGGGAAAATCAGATTGAACCTCTCCAATTTGCATGGTTAGGCATCCAGATGCAGATAGGGAGGAGGCAGTTTAAGACACAGAGGGGACAATTGGTTATATGAGTCTAGAATATGGAAGAGAGGTCTGCATGGGAGATATTAATTTAGCATTCATCAACATACCAACAATGAGGAAGGTTATGGGACTTGATGATATCACCAATGGACTGAGAGTAATTGGAGAAGATAAGAGGTCAAGGACGGAGACTTGAGTGTCTCCAACACTAAGTTACAGGGAGAAGTAGAAGAAGCACACAAGGAGACTGAGAAAGAGTGACCTGTGAGTGAGAGGAGAAACTGAAGTGTGTTCTCCTGGTAGCCACACAAAGAAATTATGTTAAGGAAGAGTAAATGATCAACTTGTGACATGCGGAGCCAACAGACCAAGTAAGAAAATCAATGAGAACTGAATATTGGATTCAGCAATGTGGAAATTATTGATGGTTTTGTCAAGAACAGTGAGTAGGGTCTGGTGTGGTGGGGGCAATAACCTGATTGAGGGGATTCCAAAACAGAATGGAAGAAGAAGAAAGGAATTAGAGTTGCCAGGTGGCTTACTGCAAAGGGAGCAAATAAAAAATAATGGGGCAGTGGGAAAGGTAAGAGAGAGAGAGAGAGAGAGAGAGAGAGAGAGAGAGAGAGAGAGAGAGAGAGAGAGAGATATTCTTTTCTATTTAAGGTGGGACAAATAACAGCATTTTTTAATTCTGATAGAATTATTCAACAGTGAAAAACTAATGGTATCAGAGATAGGAGAATTTGGTAGATTGAAATCCTTCATTAGGCAAGACAGATGGGACCTGGTACATAAAAGGAGGGGCTGAAAATTTCATTTATGGGAGAGGTGGGAATGTGGGAATGTGTTTTTGTCAGCTTTTTTTGCTGCTATGACTAAAGGACCTGACAATTTTAGAGGAGGAAAAGTTTATTTGGAGGCTCACCATTTCAGAGGTCTCAGTCCATAGATAGCAGGCTTCATTGCCTGGGGCTTGAGGTAAGTCAGTGAAGAGTGTGATGGAAGGAAGTGGCTCACATGATGATCAGAAAGTAGAGAGAGAGAGAGACTCCACTTGCCAGATACAAAATATATACTCCAAAGGCACACCCCCAGGGACCTACCTCCTCCAGCCACACTCCACCTGCCTTCAGTTAATCCCATTAGGGGATTGATTCAGTGGGTTGAGGGTTTTAACTCAATCATTTCTCTTCACCTTCTTGCATCGTTGCACACATGAGCTTTTGGGGGACACCTCACATCCAAACCATAACAGAAGGTAATTTGGCATAGCCTGTGGAAATTTCCTTTGAATTGCTTCTATTTCTTCAGTGAAGTAAGAATTAATGTCAGCAGCTAAGAGGAAGGATAGTCTGAAATTTCATGAAGGTATAAATTTGACAGACTCACTACTTTTGAACTTACCTCTATTAAACAGTGTTTATTTGTTACAGTTTCACTTAAGCAGATGAAGGCAAGACTTGGGGTTGAGAAGGACCCTAAGACTGTGGTATGAAGAACAGTTGGCATATGTTACTCATGTCTACCTGTTTTATATATAGCTAAAAATATTTCTCCAGAACTCAGCATAGATGGAGGTAAACTTCAGGGCCTTGATCCTTTGGAGAATATTCTAAAAGGAGAGTAATTTATAACGACTGCACAAATTCTCCCAGACAACTCACCCAAAAGCTTTTGGGTGGAAATAATGCAGACAGATTCCTTTTGACCCTAGAGGTCTAAGTCCACCCTGTGTTTATGTTTCTTTCCTTTTCTCCACCCTGTGACTTTCCTGAAGCAAATATTCATGTTCAGCTCCCATGTTGCTTCCTATTTAGCTGTCAGGTCTGTTTAGCTATGCAAAGTCATCACATTCTCACTGCTTTCAAAATTTGATGGTTTATCCCAAGCATTCTCATGAGATTCCTCACAGTAGTGTACTTTCATGCATCCTTCATGGAAAAGTAGCTCAGCTCCTGGGGGCCTCCTGAGAGGCAGGCACAGCACTTTCAAACAGAGGAACACATTACAAAAGCGACTTTATTCAGTCAGTGAATTGTTCATTCTTCTATTCAGAACTTCAGACTATAGGAAGCACCTCACCCATGACTTTTTTTTTTTTTTTTAGAAAAACAGAAGATTATTGAGAATAGTAAAAGGAAATAGAAGCTCTGAATTTTTTATCTATATCTTATATAGGTAATATAAAGAGAAAATGAATTTGTTAGCATATTCTATTTATGCCTTTGGTGTGTGTGTGTGAAAATCTGTGAAGATTCCATGACTTTTTTGCTCACTCTTATATAATAGATTGTCTTATGTCCTCTTAATTAAAAATCTTGGAGTCTCAATCTTCAAAATGCTTAGTCTAAGGTGTTAACCAACATTCCAGTCTTTATTTGAGGTCTTTTCTCACCTCTCTCCTGTTCTGGAAGGGTCAGGCATCTGCTGTCTGTATCCACTCCCCCAGGCTGGCTGATTGCCCCAGGGTGGAGAGGAAAGTGGAGTAAATGGAGGTAGTGGTGTTGTGTTGAGCTCTAGCTCCTAAGAACCAGTTGTTAAATACCAAGAATGTTATGAGCTGGTTGTTAAAACCATTGGTAGCTTGAAATCAGTTATAGTGTGTCTATACCATAGAGATGCACAAAGGCTGCCAATCAGAGTACCTCCTTCTGAAGAGGTGTCTTACCACCACACTTCTTAGGGTAGTGATTAAGAAATTATCACTGAGTTGTGGCATCTTTGAGCTCTCTAGGTCTGATAGACAGTTCTGACTCTTTCCCTGACTTATGAGTTCTTTGGGATGAGTTCTTAGGAGACATCTATCATCAGGTACCCTGTCTCTTCAAACTCTGTGATATGATGGACTGTGTAAGCTGTCCTTTGACTGGCTACTCCCATCCCTCAATCAGTTTCTGGTTGTAGATGATAAACCCCATAGATTCTAATTGTTGGTGGTCCCTTTGTCCTCTGGGCAGGATTCTTCCTTATATCACTGCAAAGCAACTTTCTTTTTACATTAGCTTTCTACTGTTACATAAGATCACTGCACATTTAGTGGCTTAAAACAACACACATTTATGATTTTATGATCTCAGTTTCTGTATATCTAGGTATGGTTATGGCTTAGCAGGCTCTTCTGTTCAATAACTCACAACACAGCAATCAAGGTGTTGCATTAGTTGAATTCCTTTCTGGAGCTTGGGGTCCTCTTCCAAGCCCTGTGTTTATTGGGGGAATACAGTTCTGGGTAGGTGTAATACTGAGGTCCCATATTCTTGCCAAGGTTAGCCGAGAGCTGCTTGCAGAGGCCACTTGCAATTCTTTGCTGTGTTCCTCTCACAGACCCTTTGGCAACATGACAACAGCCTTTCAAAGACAGGAGAATTTCTCTATCTAGCTCACTAAGATGGAATGTGACATAATGACAGGGGTGACTGTCTTTTCACCTTTGCCTAATCAAGGGAATGATATACCTTTACTTTGCTACACAGTCTAACATAATCAAAGACATCCAATTGTTTTTGCCACATTCTGTTGGCTACAAACAAGTTGCAGGTTCTGCCCATATTTAACAGGAGGGGATTGTACAGGGCCATGACTCATTGGAGGTCACCTTAGGTTACGTCTGCCACACACACCATGGGTGCTACATCTGGTCCTTGAATTTCATAAACTTTCACCTGCTGTCAGAGGGGAGCATAGTTGCTTCCAAACATCTTCAGCTTTCTGTTTGTCTTTTTGTTTGTTCAAAGAAGCTGGCTGGCCTCAGTCCTTTTGGATTTCCTGGGCAGGAAGAGTTCAACACACATCTACTGTGTTCCCACTGCAGGGACTGCATGCAAATTCTTCTCATGGTTACTTTGAAGCAGTTTCTTTAGACTTGAGACAAAGGAAGTTGAAACTTACATTGCATCCCTACCTTTGGGGTGAAAAAGGATTTTAAAAAGATTTTCTCAGAGTCACTATTTTCAGTTGGTCTTTGTTCTTTTATGTTCTACAGTAGGAGTGGATGCAAGAAATGCTATTCTTCAGTTTACACATCTACCAAGTCAGCATAGTAATGTTTTAAAAATTAAGAGATGAAACTCTTGGTAAAATGTTTTGGACATCTAAGGAAATAGGCTTTAGCATATTAGTTGTGATGAGCCAGTTAAGCATCATCAAAACTTCTCAACATTGAATCAAACATTGTTTGTCTAATTTATTTTTCTTTCAAACTCACCATGCAGGCTCAGCTGAAAATGTATTTGCTGAACACAAGCTACATTGATGACTTGTATTTAACATGGCTTAATGTTGAATTGTTGATTACATGTTTGACATTCCTGGAAGTCAATGTTCACTTTAGTCGAATATATTCTGCCTAAAATATACAGTAATTTCCCTCATTATCCCAATCTTCTACATTAATACCCTAGACATAATGAAGCATAGACATATTGGGCACATAAATCATGCAAGAAAGGAAACCAAAGCAAATGTTGAAATGCTGAAACAGGCATACATGGCTGGGACTCAAATGGTCAGTGTTGCATGTGGCAGCCAGTTTCAGTGATCATAAGGCCAAAGTCACAAGCAAGGATAGTTCTTGCAATCAGCAGCTAGAGTTATCACTCAGAGTCCAGGCTTGCAGGGGCTGGTACCCAAGGGACTCTGTTTTGAGCTGTGATTTTCAATGCTTGAAAGGCAATTAGAAGGCAAGCACAGACCTACCTGTGAAGTTTAATTATTTATCTACTGTAAACTGACTCAGGCCATTTTGAAAATGCACAACTCTTACTTTTGGTAGAAAACAGGAGATTCCAACTAGCTTGATATGGATGAAGTTTCACTTCTCTCAGACTACCTTCATATCAGCTGCTGATGAAAGTCTCAAAATTCTGAGTCACCAAGGCCAGGCCAGTTCAATCCACCTATGCATCATTTTTAGAAAATAAAATTAATCATGTATATTTGAGGTTTATAACATGATGCTATAGAATACAAATAATTAGTGAAATGGTTATTATAGTGAAGCAAATTAACATATCCATCATCTAACATTGCTACTTTTGAGTGTGACCAGAACGGTTAAAATCCACTTATTTAACAAAATCCTTTTACTGTGCAATTTTATTAACCACGGTTCTCATGCTGTACGTTAGGCCTCTAGTTCATTCTATCTATAAGATACTTTGCATACCACCCGCTTTTCAGGCCTGAAGAGGTCCTGGTTCTGTCTTTAGGGACTTCAACACTCTCGAATGGAAACTTTGTTTACTGGAGGCAGACATACTGATTTCCTGCAGGCAGGATATGTTTACCCTGAGAGTTGACATCAAATAATCACAAGCCTCTGATCTTCTAGCTGGTTAAACCATGCAGGCACGGGACATTGTTTTAGTTAGCTTTTTTTTTTTTTTTTTTTTTTTTTTTTTGCTGTGACTAAAACACTCAACCAGCACAATTATAGAGGAGAATAAAGGAGAAAAGGTTTATTCAGGTGCTCATGGTTTCATAGGTCTCCAACCATAGACAGCAGGCTCCATTCCTTGGGGCTCACAGTGAGGTTGAACATTATGATGGAAGAATGTGGCAGAGGGAAGCAGCTCACATGATGATGATGATGATGATGATATATATTATATATATATATAATATATATCGAGAGAGAGAGAGAGAGAGAGAGAGAGAGAGAGAGAGAGACTTCATTCGCCAGATACAAAACACATGCCCCACACCATGCACCCAATGAACCATTTCCTCTAGCCACACCTCACCTGCCTCCAGTCATCACCCATTTAATCCCATCAGAGATTAATTCACTGATTAAGTTAAGATTATAATCTGATCATTTCTCCTCCAAACCTTTTTGCATTGTTTCATACATGAGCTTTTGGGGATACCGCATTATAACCCATAACAAACATACACCTTGTTAGATCCTTTTTCTAGGGTTGGGAGTGTCCTGAAACCATTTTATTAGCTCATCTGTATACTTAGCATGCTATTGATTTAATCAGTGAGTACCCATTTCTAATATTCTTTCCAATTTCCTAATCTCTGGTGCAGATGGAAGGAAGTATAGCTGAAGACTTGTGCTAGTCTCTGGAGTGTGGGCTTCCCAATTAACTACTAATTAGCTAAATAATAAGCCTTTAGATTGGGAGTTTCTGCTTAGGAAAACAGTCAATAGCAAAACTCTACTTAAACTAATACATGCTACTTATGCTGAAATATTTTAAAGCAAAATCAACATCATAACAATGCCCATCCATTGAATTCTATGCAGCCACATTTTCTACTAAATATCAATTTTCCTGGAGCAGGCAAGCACATATTTGAAAACAAAACACTTGAGGGAATGATATTACATTAATCTCACACACCAGAGCTTATTTCAGCTGGGAACCAAGGGAGAACATAAATTTTGTTGTTGCACTTCATTCTTTTTCCATTTCTGAAACAAACTTGGCAAAAAGACTGCGGGCTCCCAGTCCTCACTAAGCTGACTCAAACCATTGGAAGTGCTTCATCTTTTCTTGGTGGCATTAGCAGAGGATTGATGTCTCATACATGGTATTAGTTCTAATATAATGCCATCTCTCAAGCAGAGGTGTGCTTTTTATTTTGTGACTGCAATCACAGGTCCACTCCAAAATAAGGAGCCACTCTCTCTGTAGACAGCCCATGTCTCTCGTCTCCCTCCTTTTTCTTTCTCTATTTCTTGTCTTCTCTCATTTCTTGCATTGTTATTAAAAAAAAATCTTCCAATAAGACAATTCATTGCTTGGTTCTTTACAAAAACAGCACTGAGCTACTTTTACAAAGGAAACTGAGTCAATTTTTATTATTCTTTTTCATAGACATCACCTTCCAACTATATAGCAGCTTCTACTGTTTCTACCACATTATCTAAGTGTTCCAAATCTACAAGTTACATCTAGGCCAATAGCATTGCACGTTGGGCAGCAAAACCTACCCCTCCCCTCCATCCATGCTCCCAGTCCCACTTACTGAGAGTCCCAGACTTTTCCTGGACCCTTTATTTCCTTCCACCAGTTGTCACAGATCACTAGTTTCCATGGGTAGGCGCAGAACACTCAGGTTGCCTTTGGTCATTTATTTATCATTTTATTCATTCATTAAATGTTTACTGATCATCTCTCCTTAAGAAGTAGAGATCACACCTAAAAATGAGGGAATTCATCATCTAACCACAACAAGATACTTAATATTGGCTTTCTAACCGCAATGCTTGAACATTTCTCTGGGGCTCTGTCCCCTACAATATTGAGTATCTGGAGAATGGCACATTAATTCCACTTCAAGAAGTCATGGATTACAGCTGTATACCTAGGGGCTAGAATTAACCTTGGCCTTTTTTCTCACCTGCCCCTTTCCTTTCCTTTCTTTTTTGAAAATTTGGTCTCAGAACTGGACTGACAACACAGTCAGGGGAAGCAAGCAAGATTTCCCTGGTGGTATCAACTCAAAATGAATTATATCAAGAAAGGAAAACAGATTTTTCATGTGGAATGCAGTAGAAACCTTGGACCTAGGCAGTATGGCCCAGTGCACAAACAAGGAGGGATGAGACAGTGAGAGTTTGGCCATATCACCCATCTCTCTATTGTGACTTTAGACAAAATGCAAAGAAAAGATCTCTTTGTCACAGAGAAGATATATCGAGTAATGGAATACAACCTCTTATAGCACAGTATTTTTCTGTGCTTGTTTGCTGACATAATGTTTGACCTGAATTGCCTCCAAAGCACCTTTGTTATGAACCCCTTGGGCACAGCCCAACACCAGATTTCTCAGAGTTCAGTTTCCTCATGAGCCTTCTGACACCCACTAAGATGAAGGATGGCATAAACATTCAGTACCTTGGAGATGTAAGTAAATACTCAGTGTCCTACCTCTAACACATGTCTCTAAGTAATCTTGGTTTGTTCCTTGGAGATGAACCAAATGCTTTAGTGAATGGTGGAATATTCTCTCTCCCTCTCTTGTATAGACCTGGCCTAACTTAGAAATAAATGTTTAGCTAAGAAAATCTCCAGCTTGATTTTTCTGAAGGCACAGGAAGCTGGCCTTAGTGTAGTTGTCCACCACCATAGATTGGAATGTCTTGATGTAAGAGGAGCTGTGCTTCCTAAAGGAAGTTCTTTTCTGTTCCCTGACTGGTTGGATTCATGCCTCTTAGCTTTGGCCCAGAGTTAAGCAATCTGTGACATAATAGATACTTTGGATAATGGTGAATGGATTTTACTTTTTCTCATTTGCATCATACATTGGGATGTTTGTAACTGGAGTGAGTTTGGCTCAGCATTCCACACCATGGTCGAGCAACTCAAGTTGTAGAAATCATGCGGGGTATTCCCAGGGATAGACTGATGCATGTGCTTTTAAAATGTGGTTGTCCCCTTTCATTTCCTGCAGTCATCTAGTACAAAAGCTTTCACGTTGTCAATAGGTGGAGTGACCTTACAAAAAACAGAGGGAGGATAATATTGTTAGTTAAATCCCATCTCTGAGTTAATATGTAAATTGGGAAACTATCTTTTGTTCCCGAAGAATTAATTTCTTGATGTTGTGACGGAGTGACCTCAAGAGCAGAGTAGGACTGTTCTTGGTATTCCAGATTGTCAGAAGGACTCCAAATGGAGAATGTACCTCAAATTCTAAGCTCAGAGAATGGTAGCTACTGGCTCACACTACCACCTTGCAGTGCTTTCTGAGAATTATTATTTCAGCCAATTGCAGTGGTGCATGCCTGTAATCCCAGCAGCTGGGGAGTCTGTGGTAGGAGGGTCACAAGTTTGAGGTCAACCTCAGTAACTTAGCAAGACTCTGAGCAACTTAGTGACATCCTGTCTCAAAATAAAAAATAAAAAAAAAAAGAAAGAAAGAAAAGACTGTGGATTTAGCTCAGTGGTAGAGCTCTGGGTTGATTATCTGTACAAATATATATATATATATTTTTTTAGCATACTTGCAAACTTGACCTTACCACTGTCCTTTACCTGACGATGTAAGAAAACTGGTAAGAGAAATCATTTGGGGGAGAAAAGTGTTCATTTCCTTTTGTCATTCTTTCTGTTGGAGGCAAGAGAAGAAAATTTTAAGAGATTCATTCATAAACTGTCAGGTGGCTAAAGAAGAGCAGACAGATACTTTATTCCACATTTGAATGTCTGCTTAGTTAGCAGGGCCAGAAAACTGCCTTTGAGCTGCTAGGTGTGTGTGTGTGTGTGTGTGTGTGTGTGTGTGTGTGTGTGTATTCACACAAGGAACTTGCATGTTAGAAAGGACCCTTCTGCAGTGCATTGACATGGGTCCCTTTTCAAGATTTCCCGAAGTAACATGGCTCCTACATGGACTTATTGTAGACTAATGAGCTGGCTGTGGAGGTTAGATGAGGTTGGAGGTGTTTAAATAATTCAAGGGGAGGCCATTAGACTGAGGTGGCTCATAACCTCAGTTCTTGCAAAAGCAAACCTCAGAATTAAAAAAAAAAATGAAACTTAACCTTAGCCAATCATAAGTAGACAACTAGGCATGAGTCATATTGTCTTGAACTTCCCACTGGGACAGTCCAAATAAGGCAATTGATCAAATTAGACTCAGGCAAATAATTTTCTTGTTCTGCTTCCACATTTACCCTGTAAAAAACTTTCTCCTTTGTCCCATCATCAGAGGTTCAAACTACTTCTGATTTTGAGCTGCTCAATTCATGAAATGCCATCTGCTCAAATAAACTCTTTACAATGTTAATGCACAAAGTTTGCCTATTAACAGGGGCAACTTGTCTCTGGAGTCTTCCAGTGAGAGACCAAAGAATGTGACACAAAAGTGCTAGCTGGGTTAGCCAGAGATGCAGTCACATTTCTGGAGGAGCAGCCAGTACATGGAGCTGCTCCTTGGAGGGTGTGTGTTGAGGAGGATGAGACAGTGGAATCACCGGCAAGCAGGGGTGGCAGTTAAAGAGAAGTCTACAGCCTCACTCTATCCTGCCCAATACTAGAGGCCATAGCTTAGGGAAGCAGGGGGAAGGGAAAAAGCCTCTGATAAAGACTATGCACTTGACTGGGAGAAGAAAGTTTTGAACTGAATATATCATTTACTCTCAATAAAATGAAATTATTGAGAAGACATGAAATAGGGCTCAGATGTTATATTTATAACTTAATGAATTGAGTGTTTAATGACCCCATCACATTTTGTGGTCCACTGTTCCTCCTGCCATAAGGTGCTGCCTGCTGGCCTTCTCTGAACATCACCTCTCTCATAACCCAGTGCCATTCATGACATTTTAAATACAGGTTGAGTATCCTAAACCAGAAGTGTTTAGGATTTGGGTTTATTATTTTTTAAATTTTCGAGTATTTGCTAATACATGACAGGCAACTATCTTGGGGATGGAATCATAAGTCTAAACACAAAATTCATGTATGTTTCAAAAACACCTCTACACATAGCCTGAAGGTAATTTTATACCATATTTTCATGCTCTGGCATTTGACTGCATTCTGTTGCATGAGGTCCATAGCAGAATCTTGCACTTGTGGCATCACGTCAGCACTCAAAAAGTTTCAGACTGTGAAGCATTTCAGATTTTGATGTTCAGATTAGGAAGGTTCAACCTCTTTTTGATTCTACTTTACCCTCATACTTCAATTTTAGAAGCCCTTGGGATTTGGGTTCAATCCTATCTCCTCCAGAAATCTTCCTTAATAAGTAATAAGCTCACTTTCCATCCTACCTTTTCCCCATTGCTCTCCACTATCTTGGTGTTTTCTGGATTCCTTTCTTGCTTTTTGTTCCAGTTGACCACACCCTAGCTGAGGCCCTCATCTAATCTTACCCTCTCCTGGTTGCCACATAGTGCTCAAGGACAATTGGCTGAAGCCTTGCTGCAGTCAGCAAGTCACAGGGTCTGAAACAGGGCAGACCCAGCCTGGGAAGGAGCTTTTTAATACTGCACATGGGCTCACTTAGCTCACAAGAGGTGTACCTGGGGAGTCATGTCTGTTCAGAGTGAGTATCTTTTTCTAAATTTCCTGAAGATGACCCTATATCTCTTAATCACCCTGTCCCTGTTTCAGTCTCTTCTGGTTTCAAATTAGGCTGTACATAGCTGATAGATGATGATGATGATGATTTTTGAATTCAAGCAAGTCTCTTCTTGGATGTAAAAGACACCCTCAAGAGGACCATTAACATATGCCATTGACTTTGAAAGAGTGCTAAGAAGGGATGGTCTGGGTGTGGAGTGAAATAAAAAGCTTTCTAGCACCAAAACTCTAATGCAAACACAAATCACTTTGGGATATCATCACCATGTAGGTTCTGATGCAGAGGTCTGGGTGGGAACTGAGATTCTGAGCGTCTAACAAGTGTGTTGGTCATGCCAATCATGCTAGTACAGGAACCACACTTCAAGTGGCATGAAAATCTCACTAATCTTTATAAAGACTCCTACAAAGTAGATATTTTTAATCCTACTTTATGAATGAGGGCATTGATGATCAAACTGATTAAATAATTTGTTCCACGTCATACATCTTTAGTAGAAGCCCAGGGACTCAAATTCAGGTCTGCCTGATTTAAGGTTTCTTTTCAACCATGTAGTGTTGGAGAGAAGAAAATGGACTTAAGGAAGGAATTCTGCTCAGGAAGTCAAAGAGGCCAACTCGGGGATGGGTCAGCCTTGGTCTTTTCAGTTGAGTTGGTGAGGCAGCCACTTGCTGTTAGAAATGGAGCCTGTGGTGATAGGAATGGAAAAGTTAAATTGAGTTGAGAGAGCTTGGGGCAGCTCTGGAGTCCCATTTGCTGAAGGATATGCAGGAAGAACAAAGGGATCTATAGGCCCAGATAAAGTTGGTGAGATTGAATTTGCCAAAGCACTAAATTAGGGATTCCCAAGCCCCACATCAGAATCACCTGGGGATCTTAAAAAAAAATTTAAGGTTCAGTTTACACTTTAGACCAATTAAGGCACAAGCTGGGGCTGGGACATTAACATCAACAGTTTTTGGAAGCTGCCCAGATGATTGTAACATAAAAATTATTTTGGGAACCAGTGCTATAGACTATTTGTTTCTAATGGTAAAGGGGCAATGTGTTTTATTATTTATGAAAAACTCAAGGAGCATCAAAGAATGGTATTCAGGTCTGGCATAGTTCAGGGTTTGGCAAACTCTTTCTGTATACAGCCAGAAAGTAAGTAAAATATTTTAGCTTTTGTGGGCCAAGAAGCAAAATTGAGGGTATCAGATAAATGCTTATGTGCCAGGAAAAAAAATTTCCACAAACTTTTAAGAAAATTTCAAATCTTTATGGACATTGAACTCTGAATTTCACATAATTTTTACATGTCATGACATATTTTATTTCTTTTGATTTTTTCAATCATTTAATAATGTAAATATCATTCTCAGCTTGCAGATCATACAAAAATAGGTAGCAGGCTACATTTGGCCCTTTAGGTCGATTTTTGCTGAATTCTGGTGTAGTTGATAAATCTTAATGAATCCAAAGAAGCCATAAAAATGTGCAAATAAAAAAATTAATATTCAAATGAGTGCCTTACTTTACCAGTAATAAGACTGGTCTTTAAAAAATCATTGTACTTTCCAAGGACAAAGTGCAAATTGAATGATAATTGAGGCAAGCCTTACTTTTACCCATATTTTTCTTAATAAATAAACATAGTTGGCTATAAAAACACAGATGACCTACACAGAGTCCATTATGTGGAGCAATGTGTTCTATAAATGTTTCAAAACACTTGACTTTAAAAAATATCCTTTAAAATATAAATAAAAATGTGATTTGATATTAAAGCATTTTGTTGTTTAGCCAGATGTCAGTTCTCCCAAAGGCCTTGAATTCCTAAAGATTCTAGGTTGCAGAGTGCAGCCCTCTTGTGTTTATGATTTTTGAATTTTATTATAGCTAAAAAAACTGCAATTTTATGGAAATGCTGTCTATATCACCAGGTGAATAATATGGAATATTTTAGATGATTATAAAAAGTACTCTACTGTCTTGAGGCATTTTATACCTAGACCTCCCTGAATTATTGCATTAATAACATCAGATAAAATTTTTCATTAGCAAAGAGCACAATGGGAAACATATTTTGAAGAAAGGAGTCTTAGAACCTGAAGGTCTAAAGTTTTCAATTGTAATTTAATTGCAAAAAAAAATTTACTTTGCTCTGTTTCCTAAGTATGGAAATTTTCAATTGTAACTAGAAGTTACCACAAAATTAAAGCTCCCCCATTTGGGAGTTTGTCTGCCTTAAGAATTTGCTGGGCATCGAAGGGGGCCCTCTGCTGTTAGTTTTATTCATTACAATAAAATTTGATTTATATTGCTTTATGCCCTTCCTTGAACTTACTCAGGTTTTAATGTTTCTGTTATGATTGTACATTCCACATAACAAAGAAAACATAAATTCTACGATGCCAGCTGGCATGGTTAATAATCCGTCAATTCTGCCCCTTTTGAACTATACTTCAGCATTGGAACATCTGGCGGTTTCTAATTTTCATGTTAGAGTGGGGTTTTGACCTCTATTTCACTTTCAAATGGGTCTCCTTGGCAGAATAACTCTTCTCTCTTGATTAATTTTACCATTCACACCCTTAACAATGAATATGAAGCTTTAAGCCTAATGCTTTAGAAGGGAATTGTGCATTTTTAGAGGAAACTGTTACTCTCTCCTGCTCCTTAATCTCCTTTGTTAGATTCTCCTATTAACTGTGTATGTTCTGTGAGTTCTACTCCTTACACCTGCAATTATTAACAGATTTCTGCATATGTGGCATCTGATGGCTTATCTATCCTCACAGTCCTAGTTATGATGTCTAAACCACTAACATTTTAGAATAGGTCATCTCCAGGACAGTGGAGGTGGAGCAGGGAGCAAGCGTTTATTGGGTGCCTGTACATGAGCACAGTGTGTGTGTGTGTGTGTGTGTGTGTGTGTGTGTGTGTAAATGTATAAAATTATAAATATATATAAATTTAAAATTTTTCATCAGGCCCTCTTCTCCAACTTTTCTCCATAGTTGCTGTATCATTTGCTTCTCTTAGTTAAACTCTCTATTTACCTATCTTTCTTCCCTGACATCAGACTATCTCCACTCCCTGGAGTTCAGCACTTGGGAAGAAGTTTGTCAGCATCTTTGATTCTGAATTTATTCCTTTGCTATCTTTTTTTTACCCCACTATCATCATAAAGGGCTCATTGCTTTACATCTTCATGGCTGTTTTAGCACTTTCATTTTTCAAGTCTTCAAGCACCCTTTCCTTTTATCTGCTTAAGAAGACTTCTTTAGTCATTTTCCTCCAGTAATAGCTCCAATTCGCCATTACTCAAAGATTCAGTTTTAAGATGTTCACCCTGGTATTCTAGAATCTTCAATTTCTGACTGCATTGCTCCAGCGAATACCCTCTCTCTTTCTAACAAATCTTATTCCAAGCGGGGCTGCCTCTCTTCATTCCCACACCAGGCTTACAGTCTTACCTGCTGCTTTTTCATTCTGTCCTCCTCTAGAATGTTTTCTTTCTCTTTATGTATTGAAATCTAACTCCCATTTAAAATACTATGTTTCCATCTTTTCTAAAAATCTGGCCAATATTGATATGATCCTTTCTTATCTACCTAGTCAGCAATTATTAGTACAATACATTCATATTTTATTGTATTTAATTTATATTAACCTTATTTATATTTGATTTGTGTGTTTTTTTTTTAACTCCTAATTTTTCCTTCACTGTATCTTGCCTCACTCATAAGAGGATACATTCTTGATGATAAGAATATAGCTTGGTATTTCACACTGGGATGCCATACCAGGTTTAGCCAATTAATTAAATTTTCTGAAATTCATTTTTTCTGTACTTTGAAATGGAGATAATAATACCTCTCTACCTCTCTCTTTTGACCCGAGGTTAGGATGAAATAATGTGGAGAAATGCTTCAAAGCTTTCAAACATACGTTACCATTAGGATGACAGTGATGCATAACCTTCTTTATTTCAGAGATGTCACCTAATGCAGGGTCATGGGACTGAAATATTCCTTTCTGAGGATAGAGTTAATCACTAAAGTGGGTCACTGCCACATGAGGAAAGAACACCGTCACTCTGAAGGCACATTAGATCAGCCAAATAAAAAACTGAGGTCAGCACCTTCGCTCCTCCCATCCATTGACTTTGTGGTGCCTGTTTCCTGCATAGAGATGCTCTGGAAATGTTAGACTGAACTTATTGCTCACACTCTTGCAGTTTGGGGTCAGAGCAATGGACATTGCTCTCTAAAAGTGAAAAAGGCATTCTAATAGTTTAATGGAATAACTAATTCTTGGGTCCTCATCTCCCTAAACCTCTCTGTAACATTAAATGCCAATAGTAGAGTTATAACACAAAGTTACAATAAAGAGAAAAATGTTTCAATGAAAAGGATCATGAAAGAAAAGACAGATTTGATTACATTTCCCAAAACTAGAATAATATTTGCTATCTATTTAATGATCTTATTATTATTCCTAATATTGAGGACTCTGAATACCATGGGAAAAGATAAGCACCAAAATAGAAAAATGGGCAAATGTCATGAACATACAAATCACAGAGAAGAATATATAAATATATATGCAATACAGATGGTCCCTGACTTACAATATAGTTCAAGTTACAATTTTTGACTTCATGAGTGATATGAATTCAGTAGAAACTGTATTTCAGTTTTTAAATTTTTGTGCTTTTATCAGGTTGGTGATATGGGTTACAATACACTCTCATGGTGCTGGACAGTGATGAGCAGTAGTTGTGTGATCATGGGGAAAGAGAGACACTACAGTGTGCTCTGTTACTAAGCTATGGTGCTTAGTAGGTTAGGGGGATTAAACACATTTTTGACTTAGAATATTTTCAACTTAATGATGGGTTTGTCAGGATGTAATCCTACTGTATATTGAGGAGTATTCAAATTTACTACTAATAAAAGTCTGCAGCTGGTTTTAGATCCCACCTTTTTCTTTTTGAAATATTTCAGAAGGATATTAATTTTTTTCTGAACAAATTCTATAAAAAGTCCTGTTTAACTTGGGAGGAGTTCTCTGTACTGAGCTCAAAATGGAGGACAGATGGACACAAGCTTTCATTTTTTTTTTTTTTTTTTTTTTTGTGGAGTTTGGGCATCCTAATAACAATCTTGAAGATAGCATCAGTTTGCAAATGTGTATTTACATC
This sequence comes from Marmota flaviventris, assembly GCF_047511675.1. Taxonomy (NCBI): domain Eukaryota; kingdom Metazoa; phylum Chordata; class Mammalia; order Rodentia; family Sciuridae; genus Marmota; species Marmota flaviventris. The sequence goes on along the minus strand of NC_092503.1, from coordinate 51,397,469 downwards.
AAGTCATGTCATGAACAAGGTATACCTGCCATCCCTCATCTAATAAAGAACAGAATGTAGAAAACACAGGCAAATCATGCTAAGTTTAGTTGAAAGAATGAGTGATGGGTTGTTTAGGAAGGTGAAGAATGAAACAATTCATTTCCATCTGCTGTGTGTCAACAAGATGGGTTTGTATCCTTGGTTTAAGGTTACAGATCTTCCCTGGGATACATTAGCTGCCTGCTATTAAGTCATATGTTGCCAAAAGCCTTCTTACCACCTTGAACAATCTCCAACTCCCCGCCACAATATTAAAATATGCCTTTAGGGACATAGCCTAGAAAAATATAATTTCTTTTAGAGCTAATAATTTCAATGGAGCCAACACTGCAGAGATTCTACAAATATTATCTTCTGCCCTTACAGAAAAGTTTCCATTATTGAGGTTAAAATGCCAGGCACTTTCCATACATGGTTCACTTTTTTTTTTTTTTTTGGTCTCTGTAGAGTGGTATAAGTCCCCTCTCCCCCTTATTTTATTTTATGGACACACACAATGCCTTTATTTTTTATGTGGTGTTGAGGACTGAATTGGATCCCGCCCGAAGGAGGCGAGCACTCTACCGCTGAGCCACAATCCCAGCCCCTCCCCCTTATTTTTTTTTTGCAATTGTGACCAAAAGACCTGACAAGAAGAACATTTTTAGAGGAGGAAACATTTATTTGGTGCTCATGCTTTCAGATGGCTCAGTCCATAAATGGCTGCTCCATTGCTCTGGTCCCAAGGTGAAGCAGAACATCAGGGTAGAAGGGTGTGGAGGAACAAAACAGCCCAGGACACAGTAATCAGAAAGCAGAGAGAGCTCTGCTCTCCAGAAACAAAATATATGCCCTAAAAACACATTCCCAATGACTCCTCTCCTTCAGTCACACCCTAACTCCCTATAGTTAACACCCAGTCAATCCATTCAAGTGGATCAATGCACTGATTAGGTTAAAGCTCTCATAACCCAATCATTTCACCTCTAAACTTTCTTGCATTGTCTCACACATGAGCTTTTGAGGGGTACCTCATACCTGAACCATAACAATAAATAACTTACTTAAGTTTAACAGCTCCTAAGATGCTTACTCTCAGTTGAACTCAGGTTTCTCTGATTCTAGAACCCATAATTTTTCCACCTCATTTTATTGCTTACTTTTTTCTTCCAAGTCTGTAACTTTTATGCCTTATTTATGTTAACATTAACACAAGTTTTACCATGCTCCCTTAGTGGTATAAATGTGTGTTCCATATGTTATGGTTTGGACATGATGTATCCCTGAAAAGCTCATGTATGAGACAATGCAAGGTTTAAAGGAGAAATGAGTGGGTTATGGGAGCCTTAATACAATTAATCCCCTGATGGAATTAATTGAGTGGTAACTGAAGATGGGTAGGGTGTGGGTGGAGGAGGTAGGTGCTGGAGGGTGTATCTTTAGGTATATTTGTATTTGGGGAGTGGAGTGTCACTCTCTGCTTCGTGATCATCATGTGAGCCACTTTCTTCCATCACACTATTCCACCCTGATGTTCTGTCTCACCTGGAGCCCCAAGGATTGAAGCCGACTAACTATGGACTGAGACCTCTGAATGGGTGAGCCCCCAAATAAACTTTTCCTCTTCTAAAATTGCTCTTTTCCTCCTTTAAAATTGTCAGGTGTTTTAGTCATAGCGGCAAAAAAGCTTACTAAAGCACCATGTAAAGTGCTGTGAAACTCTATAGATTATAGGCACCAGTTTTTGTTGGTTTGCATTGACTACATCCAATTATCTATTCACTGCATCTGGAATTTCTGAATGTTCTTATCCATCATAAGCAAACTGAAGAACTTCCACTTTGAAATGAATAATAAAACAATAGTTATTGGAACACAGAATGCATTGTTATTAGAATTATTGATGGTCACAAATAGATGATTTGAGATGGGAAATTTATATTTTGAATTCTCAGGGGATTTTGGCAAAATCCTTTTAAGAACTCTTGTTCTGGAATATTCCTGGATGGTCATCCACACAATTTATATTGAATGCTCTGACTTGACTCTCCTGGGGAACTGTCTTTTTAGTGCAAAAATACCAGTGTCATTTGATTTGGTGATATTTGGATATTTTTGATTTATATATAAGAGATCTAGGTCCTCACTAACTTTGGATTGTCCAGTCAGGACCAGATAGGTATTAAGTTAGATAAGTAGGGAGTCATCTGCCTGAGGTTGACTCTGTATTTTGTTTCTATGTGTTGAACCACAGACTAACCACAGACTAACTAAATAAACCAAGGCTTAACTTAGGGATATGACAAGCTGCTGGGTTTTAGTCAATCACTAGAAATCAGATTTCATGCAATCATAGGCAGTCGACTCATCACACCAGGCCCAAGTAAAGCAGGTGCTTAGCTGTAGCCAATCAGGTGGCTTCACTGTTTTGCTGTCTGGCTTATGAAAGCTCCCTGCTCACAATACTGGGCAGAAGTCTCTGCCTCTCTTATGATTCTGAATGTTGCCTCATTCATAAACTGTTCTTGGTTCAAATCAACTGTTAAATTTAATTTGTCTAAGGTTTTTCTTTCAATATAGGATACAAGAAAAAATTTTCTATATTCCTTTCCCAAAGCTCATAGTTATGGCAGAGAAATGCTTCTACTAGATTCAAGTTTTGGCTTTACTACTTGATGATACAGTTAGTATATTTATTATTATCTAGTGAGTATTTTTTTTTATCAAATGACATTAAGGCAAATCTTCCTCACTCAATTTTCAATTTCTCTAAAATAATTTACTATGGTTCCTGAGGGAATAAATGCTTTAAATTATTTATGTTCAGGATTTTGCTATTAATTTTTTTTTTGCAGACTGCTAACTTTTAAAAAAAATTCCTCCCAGAAAACAAAACAATTTTGTCCATAGCAATTTGTTCAATGAATTGTAATAAATTTTTATTTATCTTCCCACAACACATTGCATAGACTTTAAAGAATAAGGAGCTATATTTTGTTTAACTTTGTGTCCCGTAGGTTGGCACATAGTCTGGCCTCAGCAAGTATTTTACTGAATGGTGAATAAATAAGGGAATGTAGATCACAAGATGAGTGCTAATATTAGAAATACTAATATTTAGCTGATAAACTGGGCCACCAAGATGGCCACTTTGAATTGGTTGAGTATTTCTTAGGGCCTCAGCCAGATGAACAATGAACGCTTCAGTTTTTGCAAGTTACCTTCAAGGGCTTACAGTGAGTAGAAATCTGTACTCATTTGAATTTCGCAGGCTTTGACAAAGGCACTTTTGTGAGAGCAATCTCTTCTCAAATGAGTGAGCATAATTGACCACCTGTCAACTGCATTTAAAGTCTGTGTGCAAGTATCTACTTAGCTTCTCATGGAAAAAAGAGAGGGGAAATAATAACTTGTAGTAACTCTATTCCAGAATTTGGAGGTTCCCGAAGCATCCCTTGAGAAGTATCAACAATCTATAACACCAAAAATGACTTAAGAAAAAGGTTAAAGTTAAATTAAATATGAAATTGTGATTGTGACGGGATTACATAGATTAGGAGAAAATTACCTGGAGATAGTTGTGAGATCATTGTGAGATAGTGAGCAGGCCCCTTTCACCTTGGCAACCTGGAGAATGTGTGGAGGGCTTCATTGGAAACCACTGGCACTACAGGTCACATGCTCCAAGGCCATCATCCATTGTACCATCTCTAATTTTCCACTGCACTTGAAAGGACATGGGTGAAACTTAGTCCAAATAAGAGAAGCAAACAAAACAAAACAAAACAAAAAACCCTTTTGCTTACTTCTGGCAGGCTAATGGGCAACCTGTGGAGTATTAGATTTATTTACAGTTCACAGGTTACCAACCTCCAGCCACTCTTCTTTTTCTCACACTTTTGAATGCAGGACAATATTTATGGTAAAGAATGCCTTTCTCTTTGGTTTCCATTCTCCAAAAAAAGAGTAAAACTCTACTTTGCATCCAGTATTATCTGGATACCTGTTTACAAGTAAGCCAGTGTCCCCTTTCAGCATTTGCAAAGCATTCCCTTGACAGCTGATAACTTCAAAGGCCTCCCTTCCTAAGTGTACATATTATACAGATCAAAATTGTATTGTTTGGGCTAACTTATCATGAACCATATTGGACATGCTGACTTAGTAGCTTAATTACTTTGGGGAATATTCTATTATAAATACTGAAATTTTATTAGGATTTACCCCATACTTTTCTCTTTCTTCTAAGTTTCTTCTCTCTGGACAGGAAAAGTTAATGTAATAGCTGGAAATCAGGACATGTTCGAGGGAAGAGAAGCCGGAGAACAATCGTCAGTCTTAGTCTCTGTCAGGTAAATGAAGACACCCAGTTCAATCAGCTGAAGTGCCCATTAGCTAATCAAGAATTGAAGCTGAGTATTATCTAGTTTTGAAGTTCGTAGAAAGGTGAGATATGGACCTGGTCTTGTTTACTTAACACTCAACAAATACGTATCTCTCTAGAGATAGGGCTACTAGGAGCAGTGACATTAGCTTTTTGCCCTGAGTGATTCATAATGACAAAGAGACAAAAACCAATGATACCATGAATGAGGCATGATGTGGGCTACCAATGAGCTACAGAACATCTTACACTACCCATTTGGGAGGCTGAGAGAAAAGAGGTGGGCAAATTTAGGGAGCCCTCACTGACAGCTGATGGTTAAAACTTAAATCTAAGATTTGGAGGAATTGGAGACTTGCTGCCCTTGGTCTCAAATGCAAAGACTGCTCAGAGATGAAGTCCCCCTGCTGATTCAGCTTCTCATGAAGTCTTTTGAATTGGGAAGCAATTACTTTTTGTTCTCTCTGTTATCCTGTTATCGTAGAAATTTAATCAAAGCTATTTTATATCAATAGCCACAAGAATAGCTGCTCTTTTAATACTTTTATATTTAATATTGTGTTAAGTACTTTACAATTTTTTTGTAAAAACCTTGTAAAATGTTATAATATTTATTTTGTGGAAATGCAAATAGAGATATAAAGAGATTAACTTAATAATTGAGTTAATCAGGTAATAAGTTTTGGAGTAGGGGTTGTAGTCCATGATATGATGCCTTGTTATTAATTCTTGTTTTTCATTAAATTCAATTTGCAAAAAGTTGCAATGCCTTACTTGCCCAATTTATCAGTACCAGCAAATGCTTTGTGCATTATGTCTATGAATGCTTATTTTTAAGTGCTTAAGAATAAGATCCAATGAACAATTTTAAAAAGAAGAAAGTAAAATAATGTCTTTTTCTACCTTGAGAGATAATAGGATGGTGAATCTGTGGAAATCTTTGAAGGAACTGGAGAGTTCAACAACTCTGAACAAAAGTCTTTTTTTTTATTGGTTGTTCAAAACATTACAAAGCTCATGACATATCATCTTTCATACATTTGATTCAAGTGGGTTATGAACTCCCATTTTTGCCCCAAATACAAGTTGCATAATCACATCGGTTACACATCCACATTTTTACATAATACCATATTAATGACTGTTGTATTCTGCTACCTTTTCTATTCCCTACTATCCCCCCTCCCCTTCCCTCTCATCTTCCCTCTCTACCCCATCTGCCGTTGTTTAATTCTCTTCCTTGTTTTTTTTCCCCTTTCCCCTCACAAACTCTTATATGTAATTTTGTGTAACAATGAGGGTCTCCTTCCATTTCCATACAGTTTCCCTTCTCTCTCCCTTTCTCTCCCCCCACTCGTCTCTGTTTAATGTTAATCTTTTCCTCATGCTCTTCTTCCCTGTTCTGTTCTTAGTTGCTCTCTTTATATCAAAGAAGACATTTGGCATTTGTTTTTTAAGGATTGGCTAGCTTCACTTAGCATAATCTGCTCTAATGCCATCCATTTCCCTGAAAAATCCATGATTTTGTCGTTTTTTAGTGCTGCGTAATACTCCATTGTGTATAAATGCCACATTATTTTTATCCATTCATCTATTGAAGGGCATCTAGGTTGATTCCAGAGTCTAGCTATTGTGAATTGTGCTGCTATGATCATTGATGTGGCAGTATCCCTATAGTATGCTCTTTTAAGGTCCTCAGGGAATAGACCGAGAAGGGCGATAGCTGGGTCAAATGGTTGTTCCATTCCCAGCTTTCCCAGGAATCTCCATACTGCTTTCCAAATTGGCCGCACCAATTTGCAGTCCCACCAGCAATGTACAAGTGTACCCTTTTCCCCACATCCTTGCCAGCACTTATTGTTGTTTGACTTCATAATGGCTGCCAATCTTACTGGAGTGAGATGGTATCTTAGGGTGGTTTTGATTTGCATTTCTCTGACTGCTAGAGATGGTGAGCATTTTTTCATGTACTTATTGATTGATTGTATGTCCTCCTCTGAGAAGTGTTTGTTCAGGTCCTTGGCCCATTTGTTGATAGGGTTATTTGTTATCTTATTGTTTATTTTTTTGAGTTCTTTGTATATTCTGGATATTAAGGCTCTATCTGAGGTGTGAGGAGTAAAAATTTGTTCCCAGGATGTAGGTTCCCTATTTACCTCTCTTATTGTTTCTCTTGCTGAGAAAAATCTTTTTAGTTTAAGTAAGTCCCATTTGTTTATTCTTGTATTTAACTCTTGGGCTATGGGCGTCCTATTAAGGAATTTGGAGCCTGACCCCACAATATGTAAATCGGAGCCAACTTTTTCTTCTATCAGGCGCAGAGGCTCTGATTTGATATCAAGCTCTTTGATCCATTTTGAATTAACTTTTGTGCATGGCGAGAGAAAGGGGTTCAGCTTCATTTTGTTGCATTCTTCAAAAAAAAGAAAAAACCAACAAATAAATGAACTCACACTACATCTCAAAACCCCTAGAAAAGGAAGAGCAAAACAACAGCAAATATAGCAGAAGACAAGAAATAATTAAAATCAGAGTGGAAATCAACAAAATTGAAACAAAAAAAACCATTGAAAAAATTGATAAAACTAAAAGTTGGTTCTTTGAAAAAATAAATAAGATCGACAGACCCTTAGCCATGCTAACGAAGAGAAGAAGAGAGAAAACTCAAATTACTAACATACGGGATGAAAAACGCAATATCACAACAGACACTACGGAAATACAGAAGATAATTAGAAAGTATTTTGAAACCCTATATTCTAATAAAATAGAAGACAGTGAAGATATCGATAAATTTCTTAAGTCATATGATCTTCCCAGATTGAGTCAGGAAGACACACACAATTTAAACAGACCAATAACAAAGGAAGAAATAGAAGAAGCCATCAAAAGACTACCAACCAAGAAAAGCCCTGGACCGGATGGGTATACAGCAGAGTTTTACAAAACCTTCAAAGAAGAATTAATACCAATACTTTTCAAGCTATTTCAAGAAATAGAAAAAGAAGGAGCTCTTCCAAATTCATTCTATGAGGCCAACATCACCCTGATCCCGAAACCAGACAAAGACACTTCAAAGAAAGAAAACTACAGACCAATATCTCTAATGAACATAGATGCAAAAATTCTCAATAAAATCCTGGCGAATCGAATACAAAAGCATATCAAAAAAATTGTGCACCATGATCAAGTAGGATTCATCCCTGGGATGCAAGGTTGGTTCAATATACGGAAATCAATAAATGTTATTCACCACATCAATAGACTTAAAGATAAGAACCATATGATCGTCTCGACAGATGCAGAAAAAGCATTCGACAAAGTACAGCATCCCTTTATGTTCAAAACACTAGAAAAACTGGGGATAACAGGAACTTACCTCAACATTGTAAAAGCTATATATGCTAAGCCTCAGGCTAACATCATTCTAAATGGAGAAAAACTGAAGGCATTCCCTCTAAAATCTGGAACAACACAGGGATGCCCTCTCTCACCATTTCTATTTAATTTAGTCCTTGAAATACTAGCCAGAGCAATTAGACAGACAAAAGAAATTAAAGGCATAAAAATAGGAAAAGAAGAACTTAAAATATCACTATTTGCGGACGACATGATCCTATACCTAGAAGACCCAAAAGGGTCCACAAAGAAACTACTAGAACTAATAAATGAATTCAGCAAAGTGGCAGGATATAAAATCAACACGCATAAATCAAAGGCATTCCTGTATATCAGCAACAAAACCTCTGAAATGGAAATGAGGAAAACCACCCCATTCACAATATCCTCAAAAAAAATAAAATACTTGGGAATCAACCTAACAAAAGAGGTGAAAGATTTATACAATGAAAACTACAGAACCCTAAAGAGAGAGATAGAAGAAGATCTTAGAAGATGGAAAAATGTACCCTGTTCATGGATAGGCAGAACCAACATCATCAAAATGGCGATATTACCCAAAGTTCTCTACAGGTTCAACGCAATGCCAATCAAAATCCCAACGGCATTTCTGGTAGAAATAGATAAAGCTATCATGAAATTCATATGGAAAAACAAAAGACCCAGAATAGCAAAAGCAATTCTAAGCAGGAAGTGTGAATCGGGAGGTATGGTGATACCAGATTTCAAACTGTACTACAGAGCAATAGTAACAAAAACAGCATGGTACTGGTACCAAAACAGGCAGGTGGACCAATGGTACAGAACAGAGGACACAGAGACCAATCCACAAAATTACAACTTTCTTATATTTGAACAAAAGTCTTTACAGGGCTCCTGAGAACTCAGCTAGGGCTGGGGACAATTGCTTCATATTTCCCTATCTGCCAGGAGATGGTCTCTTCATCCAGATATTCACTCTCCTGCACACTGGAGCAAGGAAGAAAGTAGATCCATGATTCAGTTTTGCTGTGTAAAAGCAGCAGAAGAAAGCAGAGATCAAGATGTAAGACAACTGGCGACAGCAGGATTAGATTGTCATTCTGAACCTTGCTACAAAATGCTTTACCCACTTGGACTGAAGTTTGCCTTGTTTGGAGATTAAAGAGGTGACTCAAATGACCTCAACATTCCCTTCCAATTTAAGATTCTTTTATTTTAGGTAAGGAAGCATGACATTTTCTGTCTCTGGTTTGTGAACCAAGGAAGGACTTTGTTAGAGTTTTGTCAAAAATGACCACATTATTGATTGTGGTAAGGCAGAAAAATTTCTTTTGAGGACTACATCACAAGTACTGTTTACAATTCAGGGGTATACCTATTTATTTTCTCCATGGGATGTGTAGTGGGTAGTGTATAGCTCTTGCTTTCTGATATTTTGCTGTAAGGATCTGATTTCAATGTTCATTTCCTTACACACCAGGAGGAGTGTTTACAGGTCAAGCTCCCACACTGTGAAACACTTGAACTCTCTAGGAAATATCCTTGGCATATGATTTCACTTCTGACTGTGATGGTCTTAAGTGGCGGCATTAGTAAATCTGGACAGGAGGATGGGACCTCACCAGCAACTGGTGCAAAGATGTTATTTCTGTCTGTAAATGACTTTTGATAGTTGTCTTGCATCGTGAATATATCTTTCCACTGTTTTGCATGGCAAAACTGAAGTCTGGATCTACTTGCTTCATTGCTCCAGTGAACAGGGGAGTGAATATTCTGGATGAAGACACCATATCCTGGCAGTCAGGGAAACTTGAAGCAATTGATCTCCAGTCTTAGCTGAGTTCTCAAGATCACCTGTCAAGGCTTTTACATGTTCAAAGTTGTTGAACTCTTCACTTTCCTCAAAGATTCCCACACATTTAACATGCTTCTTCCAATCTCTTTTTGGTGCCCCCTTCTTCTGCCTCTTCTGATGAACCTTCTCCTCCTTCACTGGGGACCATATGTCTCAAATAAGCCATTTGTTGGCCTCCAGCTTGTACCTACCTACTCCTTTCCACCCACATCCACACCAGTTCCCATAATCTGTCCTTCCATCTCAGAAGATGGCTTGCTTCTTCCTCAAGTCCAAGTTCACCAGGCCATGGATCAATATCCTTGACTTTGACCTCTCAGAACTCAGGCATCTTATTCCTCCAGGCATTCATCCTCTCTCTTGGGTCCCTACCCTCTCATTCTCCTCAGTTCTTGGTAAAGGAAACTGCTTTTGATGTTACCTCCCTCTCTAGCCATCATCAAGGCTCTCTCCTCTTTGAGAATTCAAATTTTTGTAGGAGTGAACCGTCATGCTACTTTCTTACCTCATATGGTTGTCTGGCATTTCCCCCCTCCCATTATTCTATAACTGTTCTCACTAACTTCACCAAAAATGCCCCAATGATCAGGATGCAATTGACTGTTTTAAGTCTGTGTCTTCCTGGGTCTGTGGTGGTGCATTTGGCAAAGCTGACCACTCCCTCTTCCTGGAAACATGATATATTTCCTTGGTTTCTCTAATACTGTGTCCGTTTGGTTCTCCAGTCCAACCTGGATGTGCTTCTCTCTTATATGGATTCCGTTTCTTCTATAATCACAGAGAAGTTGGTTGAAGGCACGATTGGGTGGTAATCATGAGTGAGGGTTTCTGAGTCAGACTGCATCTTACTATTTGTGCTTCCATAGATTCTTAACTCCTCTCCGCCACCGTTTCCTTATCTTTTAAAATGGGGTTGATAATATTTCACACTGTTATCAGGATTAAGTGAGATAATGCATATAAAGAACTTAATGTGGATTTTTCATTTCAAAAAGAAAATTTAATCCTCAGCTATTTATGTAAAGAAGCAATCCAAAGTGAGATTTTGTTTCCAATTTTTAGTTTTCCAATAGCAGTACACTAATACCCCATCATGCTTTAGGTTTTTCTAACTAAATTTCCTAAGAACTATTTGAAAATGAAAGAAATGTGGCTTTCTGTATTTGCTACAGCAGAATCAAGTAAAATTTTTACTTATTGGGAGACATTTAGTGATATTTTAGAGGATCTAAGACTCTTTCAAAATAATTGGATATTTTGGGCACAGTGGCGCATGCCTGTAAGCTCAGCAGTTTGGGAGGCTGAGGCAGGAGGATTGCAAGTTCAAAGGTAGTCTCAGCAATTTAGTGAGGCTCTAAGCAACTTAACTAGACCCTGTCTCAAAATAACAAATAAAAAGGGCTGGGAATGTGACTCAGTGGTTAAGCACCCCTGTGTTCAACCCCTATTACCAGTAAACATCCCTGGTACTAAATATTGAGTTTTGATGATTACCAGAGATTTTTAAATAAAGTTGTTACAGTTAAATGAAGATTCAAAACTACACAAAATTTTAAAAGAATTTGACTTTTTGGATCACACAATTTTTGTTAAACTAGTCCCTATAATGAAAGTAAGCCACTATTAGATTTTTTAAAAATAGGTAAATTCAACCTTCTTTTTCTGATGTTAGTACAAACATCTGAGATTTATGGCTCCTGTATAAAAATGTGATAATAATATATGCCTGAGCTAAATAAGATTGATTTCTAACTTATGTTTATAACCTATTATAAGTTAGAGCAAATAGTGCTAAAAATTGTGATATATGATTAAAAGAAAAATCTTGTAGTTTTGACTTGATATTTCTTCTATATCTTATTTGACTGTTCTAGAAAAAAAAAACAACTTATGTCAGTATTTCAGATTTTGGATTCATATATTTCCCTCTAAATCCCAAGCTTTACTACTTTTGATCAGGAAAAGTTTACAGACTCTTCTGAAGGTACATTAATAATTCAGTGTTAAGATGTTTAGAAAATTTTCAACTCACTAAATAGTGAGTATTTTAGTTCTCTAAATTTTTTAAAATCTGAAAATCAATTAGAATTTTATGTATCCAAGTGAAATGAAAGTTCAAGTTCATAAAAAACAACTTTGCTATTAAATGGTATTGGTATTGATGTGACACCGATAAGGAGATGTAATTTTTTTCTGCCATTTGTATTTATACATATACACACATACCTTACTATTTACACCTTTATTATCTAATGTCATTATCACATTATTAATCAGATATGTTTAGCAAGACAATACTTATACAAAAGCCAATAGGGTACTGAATTGTCTACCAATTAATTCCAGATCTCAATTTAGATCACTTGCTCTTGTTCTCAAAGCTGTTTAATATAACTAATGTTTATAGTTTGGTTATAATCTGCAAATCATTGATCTTCATAAAACTATTCAATGAAATAGATGCTGTTCTTAATCTTGTTTTATACAAGAGGAAATGGAGACAGAGGGAGTAAGTAATTTGCCCAATGACACACAACTAGATGTTATTGGAAGCAGCATTAAAAACAAAGCTATGTGACTCTAGAGACTATGTTCTTAATCCTCAGGTAATCTGGTTCTTATCCCACTTAATCTGTGTAACAACCTAATGAAATAGGTGTCCTTTAGGTTGAAGCATATGAAATTGCTGATATTCACCCGTTTTAATCTATATGAAGAGGAATTTCATATGGTTCCACCTAATATCCCCATTTTAATAAATGGAAACAGAGGTTTAATCATGAACTCTCCCAGGGTCAACCTGGAGGGAGTGGAAGCAGGATCCAAATCTAGGGCCATTGGGTTCAGTGTTCTATCTTCCCCAATACGCTATAGGACAGTCGTGTCTCTTCTCATGAATCTCTTTATCCCTATTCCTTGCACTCAGGATACTGGGCACCTGATGTTTTTGTCCTCCTCAGATTCAAATTATTCTTGGATAAATACCTACTGTTCTACTACTAACAATCATGGTTATCTTCAAATTTTGTCATTTATGCTCTCTGTTGTCACTTCCTGCTTCATCATCTCTTTAACCTTGATGGTTCATACTAATAAATTTCGTTTCTTTAACTGCTTTTCAAATATTTTTATTTTTTCCATACAATTTAATTGCTGTGCTCTCTGTAGGTTCTTAATGAGTGCCTACTGAGGCATTGATTAGCAATTTCTGCACTCCTACGTTAGCAGAAGTCCTACATTAGCCTCTTATGAAGAAGTCATAATATATCTTCATCAACCTGCTATAAGTAGTTTTTCTTTGGCTTGTTTGCCTCACCAACAAATTACTGATTAGTTATCATTATTTCCCACTCATTTGAATATTGTCTCCAAGGACCCAATTGCCCAATGGATTGAGCTATGGCTGAAGTGCAGGTTCTTCATCTAATTATTTTAACAAAGTATACGTTTTGTAAACAAGAAATTCTTTACTATAGATATAGCTCACTAAATCCGCCCCCCCCCCCCCCCCCCATGGAACTCAAAGACTATGGAACCAAGGTGTTATTCTGTCGATAGAGAAAAATTCCTTTTGGTGTCTGTTGGTTTCTCTGTGGTCATTCATTAGAAAGCCTGGCTCAGTGGATTTGTAGACTTTGGAATGGTTATTGCTCTCAAGTATGAGGAAAACCGTCAAGAGGACACAAATCTGTTTTAATTGTTCTTAGAAACAAACATCACAAAATGGCTCTTGAAAAGAACACGGAGTATTAGTCCTTTACAAACAATTCAAGCACATCATTTAAAATCCTAAGTCATTCAAATTTATGTAGAACTTTTGCAACACATCCAATAAGCAATTCATTTCTTTCATTTCACTCACTCTCAGGTAAGCTTGAAACTATAACAATTAAACCAGATAAAGCATTCCATGTTTCAGGTCCTGTGCACATTTTAGGTTTGCTAAGATGACTAATTGTCCCAGTTTTTTCAGGTATGACCTGGTTTTAGCACTGAAAGTCTTGCTGTCTTGGTAACCCCCTGGTCCCAGGAAAACTGGTATAGTTGACCACCTTAGGTTTGGCTAAATCTACCAAATTTGGCCAAAACTATAATTTAATAAATTGTCTCTTTATTTCAAATGAAACCAACCAACTAACTGTTGAGAGCCACAGCCGAAGGGGTCCCAGCAAACTTCCAGCTGCCAGCAACCAGCTGCCGGCTGATGATTGGCTCACAGCGGCCCCAGCAACATCTAGCTGATTGGCTCCTCTGCGGTGATGCTCATTGGGCTGTTTCCCTGCCCTTTCAGACCACGGAGCTGCTCATTGGGGGACTTTTTTGGCTCCGCCCACGTGACCCAGCCAATTGGCCTCAAGAGCAGGACGATTGTGGGAGGTGGAGAGAAGCTTGTGTGGGAGAGAGAGGCTTGTGGAAAGCCGGTGGTGGCAGTTGAGGCTCTGAGGGTTTTTCCTGAGAGGCTGTTTTGTTTGGCGTGTGTGGTTCTAAAAATAAAGTTAGTTTCTTTTGACAAGTGGCTCCTGATTGTGCCCAGCCAGACTGCGGTATTTGGTGGCTCGCACGGGGAGCGACTGAGGGTAAGTGAAACTGCTCGCCCCTGAGGTCAGGGTGAGAGGATGGGTAGCCATTTTAAGATTCCTCTTTTATTTTGTTTCACTTTTGTTTTAAGTTGCCTGTCCCTGGAGATGAGTGAGACGGAAGAAAAACCGCTCACATCTGAGGAAAAACTATTTACGTCTGAGGAACAGATAGGGAGAAAGGACGGATGCACATGTCAGGAGGATAGAAAGGCTATAATGACTTTTTGTTGTTCCCTTTTTATTTCATTCTGTCTCGGTTTTGTTTGGCGTCATCTTGTTGGGTTGTATTATAGTAGAAATATGGGATCAGAAATTAGTAAAAAACAAACTGAAAGAGTGTTAAGTAAATTGTTAGAGGAAGGAGGCATCTCAGTAAAATCAAGAACAATCAGGGCATACGTTGATACAATACAAAAATGTAGCCCATGGCTTTTTAAGGAGGAGTTGTTAAATATATCACAATGGAACCATCATGGTGAAGATTTAAAAAGAATAGAAAAGAAAAGCCCAGGGACTCTGCCAGTTGGCACATTGCCATTGTGGACGTTCATATCTTGTTTGCTTAGTCCAAAGCCTTCAGTTCAGACAATGGTAGAGGAAGGAGAAGACATAATGATTCAAGTAAAAGAGAAGGTCTCTCAAGTTAGTCAGACAGAGGAAAAGATTCAAGTAAAAGAGAAGGCCTCTCAAGCTAGTCAGACAGAGAAAGAAAGTGTAAAACAGAAAAAGCCATCAGGGGGAAAGTTACAACAGGAGACTGCTACTAACACCTTTCTATCACCAGAGGGTGTAAGTATCCAACCAACAGCACCACCTCTACAGGAGACTGCTACTAACACCTTTCTATCACCAGAGGGCGTAAGTGTCCAACCAACAGCGCCACCTCCATATGCTGGGAGGCCCCCAACCCCCGCAGTTGATAGTTGGGATCCTGAGACAAGATCTCAAATATTAACATGCCCTGTATTTGAGGCAGGAGGGCAGCGATTTTACCAAGTTTTATATTTCAAAACAGTGAAGCAGCTAAAAGAGGCTGTAACAACCTATGGTCCTCAAGCACCCTTCACTGTAAGCATGGTCGAATCCATTAACAACTTGAACATGACGCCAGCAGATTGGGCTAATATGTGTAAAGCTGTGCTAAATGGAGGACAATACCTGTTATGGAAGGTTGCCAATGAGGAATTTTGCAAGGAGACGGCTAGGCGAAATGCAGCAGCTGGTTATCCTCAGAGAAATCTAGATATGTTGTTAGGAAAGGGACCTTATGAGGATCAGCAGCAACAAATTGCATATGATCCTGGTGTATATGCACAAATTGCTGTAGATGCAATTAAGGCATGGAAGACTTTACAAGGACATGGAGGTTTACAAGGTCAATTATCTAAGGTAATACAAGGAGCTAATGAACCTTATGCTGAATTTGTAGATAGGCTTATTCAAACAGCTACCAGAGTTTTTGGGAATACAGAACAAGCAATGCCATTACTAAAACACCTGGCTTATGAGCAAGCGAATCATTGGTGCAGAGATATCATTAGACCATGGAAACATGAAGATTTAAACACATATATTAAATTATGTAGAGACATTAATGAACAAGAGCAAGTTGTGGCAGCTGCAGTAAAACAGGCTTTAGATGCCAGAGACATTAATGAACAAGGGCAAATTGTGGCAGCTGCAGTAAAACAGGCTTTAGATGCCAGGCCAAGAACATGCTACAATTGTGAACAAACAGGACATTTTAAAAGGAATTGCCCCATTGGAGGAGGGTTTAACAAAACTAGGTATCCAAGGAGTAGAATACCAGGTATTTGCCCACGATGCCGTAGAGGGAGACATTGGGCTAATGAATGCCGTTCTCAAACCACCATAGAGGGTACTCCATTATCAAAAAACGAACAAGGACCAGGTGTTTATCCACGATATCGTGGAGAAAGGCATCGGGCTCCATTGCCAAAAAATGGACAGGGGGGCCCAATGCTCCGGGGCCCAAAACCACAAATATACGGAGCACTGGAGGAACCCAGCAACCCCATCAGGGTAGTGCCCAGGACACATTGTCCATCAGATCCCTCATCAGACAAACCAGAGGGAGCGCAGGGTTGGACATCTGCGCCTCCGCCAGAGCAGTACTAACTCCAGAGATGGGAGTTCAAATCATTCCCACAGGGGTGAAAGGACCTCTTCCCAAAGGAACAGTAGGCTTATTATTGGGACGCAGCTCTTCTACTCTAAAAGGACTTATGATAAGTCCTGGGGTAATTGATCCCGATTATGAAGGTGAAATAAAAATTATAGCCAGTTCTCCAAAGGGTATATCAGTAATTTCACCAGGAGATAGAATAGCACAGTTACTAATAATACCCAGCCTACATGATAAATTTTCCAGTCGTACTGTAGAAAGAGGTTCCAAGGGATTAGGCTCCACAGGTGTAGATTGGGCTATGCTTTCTTTAAATTTAGATTCTCGCCCCATGCTAAAACTAAATATTCAAGGACATGAATTTAATGGGCTACTGGATACAGGTGCAGACCTTAGCATCATCTCTCGTCAAGAATGGCCAAAACATTGGCCATTACAACAAGCCACTCAAACGCTTCGAGGCCTAGGAGTGGCAACTAATCCCCATAGAAGTGCAATGGTATTAGATTGGAAGGATCCTGAAGGATGTGAAGGAACTATACAGCCATATGTATTGGATCATCTTCCCATAAATTTATGGGGACGAGATGTCCTAGATCAATTAGGTTTGACATTAACAAATAACATCAACCAAAATGCACCCACTATTATGACTAGACAAGGTTTTAGGAAAGGAAAAAGATTAGAAAAACAAGAACAAGGTATAGCAGCACCAATACAAATAGATCAAGGAACAGAAAGACATGGGTTGGATTTTCAGAAAGGGCCACTGAGACAATAAAAATTACTTGGAAATCAGAAAGACCAGTATGGGTTCCTCAGTGGCCCCAGACTAAAGAAAAGATACAAGCAGCCCATGACCTGGTCAAACATCAATTAGCAGAAGGACATATACAACCTTCTGTATCTCCCCATAATACTCCCATTTTTGTCATCAAAAAGAAATTTGGTAAATGGAGATTATTGCAAGATTTAAGAGCCATTAATAATGAGATGGTTATTATGGGACCTGCTCAATCAGGGATTCCTCAGTTGTCTGCTTTGCCAAAAACCTGGTATGTTTTAGTTATAGATATTAAAGATTGTTTTTTTTCAATTCCAATTCATCCTGAGGATAGTCCACGTTTTGCATTTACTATCCCTGCACTGAATCATGAAGGTCCTGATCAGAGATATGAATGGAAAGTACTCCCTCAAGGGATGGCTAACAGCCCAACTATGTGTCAAATTTATGTTAACAAAGTAATCCAGCCACTTAGAAATCAAAATCCTGAACTACAAATATTTCACTATATGGATGATGTATTATTAGCACACAAAGATAAAAACACATTGCTAGAATTTTATGCCACACTTACAAACTTATTAAAAAATTATAATCTAGAGATAGCAATAGATAAAGTACAATTAAATTTTCCAATTAATTATTTAGGAGTTCTATTATCCTCAACCATGGTCCGTCCACCAAAAATTCAAATACGAGTAGATCAACTCAAATCACTTAATGACTTTCAAAAGTTATTAGGAGACATAAATTGGATAAGGCCTTATTTAGGTATACCAACAGGAGAGTTGGGACCTTTATTTGATATCCTAAAAGGTCCATCAGATCCAAATTCACCCCAAATGTTAACGCCTGAAGCAAGAAAGGCATTAAAAATCATTGAAACATATATGGAAAATATGCATTTGGATAGAATTGATATAAGTTTGCCTTTATCATTTATTGTACTACCAACAAAAAATATTCCTACAGGAGTATTTTGGCAAGAAGGTCCATTATTATGGATACATTTATCTTATTCTCCTAACACTATTCTTACTAGGTATCCTGAGGCTGTAGGACAATTAATACTCAAAGGAATAAAAGCAGCAAAGGGAGTGTTTGGAATTTCTCCCAATAAAATTATTACTCCATATACTATGAATCAAATTGATGAGTTAGCTAATGAGTTAAATACTTGGGCAATAATCATGTGCAAATCTAATGTTTCATTTGATAGCCACTTACCATCTAATCCTTTATTGTCTTTTTGGTCATTGCATCCTGTAATTTTTCCAAAAATGGCAAGAAAAACACCTATCATGAATGCTCCAAATATATTCACTGATGGGTCAAATAATGGTACAGCAGCAGTAGTTACCCCTGATCAAACTTTTACATTTTTAGTACCCAAACAATCAGCTCAAAAGGTAGAGCTTAATGCAGTTTTACAAGCTTTTGTGATGTTTAAAGAGTCTGTATTTATTTTCTGATAGTCAGTATGTAGTTAATGCTATAGTATCTCTTGAAGATGCTGGTAGGATTTCCCCTTCTTCTACTGTTTTCTCTTTGCTTTCCACTATAGAAAGTCTAATCTGGGACAGAAAAGATCCATTCTTTATAGGACATATCAGGGCACATACAGGATTGCCTGGAGCCCTTAGTTTGGGCAATGATTTAGAAGATAAAACTACACATGACATACATATTTTCTCTACACTAGAAGAAGCTATAAATTTTCATAAAAAGTTCCATGTCAATGCTAATACTTTACAAAAGCGTTTTAAAATAACTAAGGAACAAGCTAGACAAATAATAAAACAATGTCAAAATTGTGTGACCTTTTTACCACAAGTTAATCTTGGAGTCAATCCTAGAGGATTGATACCTAACCATATTTGGCAGATGGACGTCACACACTTGCCAGAATTTGGAAAATTAAAATATTTGCATGTTACAGTTGATACTTCTTCTGGATTTTTGATGGGCTCCCTTCATGCCGGAGAAAAAACTAAAGATGTTATAGCTCATTGCTTACAAAATTTTGCCACTGTGGGTGTTCCAAAACAGTTAAAAACAGATAATGCCCCTGGTTATACTTCTACCTCTTTTAAACAATTTTGCTCAACATTTGGCATTACTGATATAACAGGAATCCCATACAATCCACAGGGACAAGGCATAGTTGAAAGAGCTCATCAAACTATTAAAATGTACTTATTAAAGCAAAAAGAAGGAATTGGGAAGGGGTATATATTCCCCAAAGATAAACTTAAAATAACCCTTTTTACTCTAAACTTTTTAAATTTGGATTCATCAGGACTTAGTGCTGCGGAAAGGCATATGTGTCCAAAAAATGTGCATAAGCCCAAGGTACTTTGGAAGGATATTCTAACAGGACAATGGAAAGGTCCTGACCCAGTAATTGTCTGGAGTCGAGGGTCTGTTTGTGTGTTTCCACAGGGAGAACAGCAGCCGATTTGGATTCCAGAGAGATTAACCAAGGTCCTGACCCAGTGATTGTCTGGAGTCGGGGGTCTGTTTATGTGTTTCCACAGGGAGAACAGCAGCCGATTTGGATTCCAGAAAGATTAACTAAAGCGATTTCTACAGACCAAAAAGAAGATGATTTGGCTCAAATCCATAACAACTGATATCCAAAACTCCAGTTTGGCTATTCTTACATCTGCAACAGAACCAGGATGCTTTTTTCAATATCTATTTTATTATTGCCCTTTGCCATATCATGAAGTTCTATTTTGTTTTTTGAGCTCATACAGACCTAGGTTAATGTTTTGCTGATCAGTTCTATTTATTGACTATAGAGTTTTTAAACATTGCAATGGAGATTTCACCTGTAAAAAGTTATAAGGCCTTTACTATAATGTTATGTGTTGTATGTATTCTATTATGTGTGCACACTTGTGTTTTGTGTTATATGTTTGAATGTATGTATGTCCATATATCATATATGATGAGCGCTCATGATAAAATGGATCCAAATATTTTTTTTCACGTGATTTATATGGTTTAATTTAAATTGGGTAAACAACTGTTGAGGATTGTTTTAATATGTAAACAAAAAAGAAGGTTAACAGATCTGTTTGTTTACTTTCACCTTTCCTTTTTCATTATATTTAATAATTCTCTTGAAGACAATGTAAATTGTTAAGAAAATTGTTTTCTTTTAGTGCCTTCTGTAATGTTACATAATTTTTTCTTTAGCCATTATTGCCAGAATTCCTATCTTCATCCCAGTGCCGGTGAAGACAATGTAAATTGTTAAGAAAATTGTTTTCTTTTAGTGCCTTCTGTAATGTTACATAATTTTTTCTTTAGCCATTATTGCCAGAATTCCTATCTTCATCCCAGTGCTGGTGAAGTCAAAGATAAAACCAATCTACAGCTTCTACAATAGCCATCACTGAACTGCTTGCAGAACTTGCCTGGACACATTGTGAGCTCACCTGTATGCATTGTGAACTATCTGTTGGTGCAGCGACTTGTGGTAGTGTTGGGGTATTTTTGCTGATGATGTCATTGGTGGTACAATTTTTCCAAAAGGAGCCGTCAATTGGCTTGGTGTATCTTCCTCCCTTCTGCTTGTCATGATCGTCCAGCTATTTGGGGGCCAACAGAGGTGAGGCAAAGAACCTCACCCCCCCCCGCTGGTACAAAGACCTCTCCACAGGTGTGGCTGTATACTGGACCAGTAGTCAGTGACGGGTAAGATCCAATTGCAATGGTACCAAAGGACCATATGTACTATTGGACAACCTAAGGCAGGCACGGTCCCTAAGCCACATGCTTGTTGTTTAAACAGAGAGGGGGAGATGTTGAGAGCCATAGCCGAAGGGGCCCCAGCAAACTTCCAGCTGCCAGCAACCAGCTGCCGGCTGATGATTGGCTCACAGCGGCCCCAGCAACATCTAGCTGATTGGCTCCTCTGCGGTGATGCTCATTGGGCTGTTTCCCTGCCCTTTCAGACCACGGAGCTGCTCATTGGGGGACTTTTTTGGCTCCGCCCACGTGACCCAGCCAATTGGCCTCAAGAGCAGGACGATTGTGGGAGGTGGAGAGAAGCTTGTGTGGGAGAGAGAGGCTTGTGGAAAGCCAGTGGTGGCAGTTGAGGCTCTGAGGGTTTTTCCTGAGAGGCTGTTTTGTTTGGTGTGTGTGGTTCTAAAAATAAAGTTAGTTTCTTTTGACAAGTGGCTCCTGATTGTGCCCAGCCAGACTGCGGCACTAACCTTGTGTTTTCCTTTAATTAGAAACGGTTAAACAACAATTTTATTTTGTGTGAGGCCCAGCCAGATTTATTTATGTTCTCTATATTTCTTTTTTTCTTATAACTTGAAGCTGAATGGAAAAGTAAATATTCTCAGATAAAAATGGATAAAATTGAGCATCAAATGTCTGAATAGATTCTTTTTACCAAGAGATCTTTCATCTTTCCCATCCCCTCACTATTTAGAAATAGGACTCATGATTAAAGACTTCAGGCATTTTTGCATTTAGGAATGTAGGACCATAGTAATGTAAAAGTAGATTCATCTCTTGGCATGTTATGGAAAGATTACTCTCGTTTTGGTTTATTTCATTTAGTTGGTTAACCCACTGAGAGGTTTTTCATCTACTCCCCCTGTGGGAAGAAACAGAAAACTGCATCAGTTTCTAGGACATGCCACATGAAGGAGACACAATGCAAACTGGCAGCAAGTGGCGGTGCCATTTAGTGACTTCCCCCTCAACCATCTCTGGTAGTGCAATTTAAGGTGGATGAATGGTTTACTCTGGGCTTCAGGCCAATTAACTGGCCCTGGGGAAAATCATTCTCACACCCATGCTTGATGCATACACCTTTCAAACCCTCTTTCCTGCCTTGCAGCCCCCTAAATGAAATCCTTATACTCTAGGAAGCAGCATGTCCTTTCATTGCTGTCTCTGGGCTACAGGAATCAAAGAGCCAAATGGATGTTTTCCTCTGAGAACTGGCACTGAACAGAAGAAAGGAAATGCCTACTCCAATACAAGCATGTTTTAATCTCTAGAGAAGTGGGTACTAGGGAGGGGCAGAATTGGCGAAGGAATCAGTGGGAAAGTCATAAATTTTGTCTCTTATCCCAGCAACTAAGATTCTTCCTTTAGAGTGCCGCCCACCCTTTTTATTTTTCTCTCAAAAGGATTTGGATAATGAACAATCACTTTCTAAATTCTCAAGTTCAAAAATCTCTTGGTGCAGGAAGAAAAGGGAGTTTTTAAGTGAATCTCCAAAGACTGGCTGAATCATTTAAAATGCTCAGAAATTTCAAGTCTCACACACACTTCATGAATATACCATCTGAATCTCATCTAAAGAATCTGGCACCAAAACACACCAACAATTCTTTACTTCTTTTCTTTGATATTTTCAGTATCTAAAAAAGGCCAGCTCATATATTTTTCAGATCTTTTAAAGAATTGTCTATTATTCAAAGATAATAATGAGTAGAAAACATTACTGTGGTCTGTTTTTAAAACCTCTGACCAAATTTGACCTGAACCTAGTCACAAACTCACAATCAGACAATGGAGATGGGGTGTGGGGACTGTATAAATCAACTGACATGGACTCATCAAAATATCAGTGTCCTAAAAAGTTTTTTAAAACGTAAAGGACTGCTCTAGAATAAAAGATTTAAGAGATATGAAGGGAAAATTGGATGTAAGTTTGCAATTTGAGTTTTGATTGTAATACTATGTCTATGAAGGGAGATGTCTTTGTTTTTAGGAGTTGTATGCTACAGTATTTAAAGATAAAATGTTTGGATTCATTCAAAAATTTTTTAATAGCAGAGAGAATAGGAAATAAGGGAAAGAGAAAGATGGGGGGCGGGGGGATGCAAAAATGAACAAACGATCTCTGGTCTACATGTTGACTTGATGCTCACACTGGAATAATTTCCTGGTGCTCACTAAGGTCCAAAAAAGTTCATGAGTTCACCAACTAGCTTCAGAATGTAAATTGAGTTATTTCAATATGTTCTAGAGATCTATCTTTAGTCTAGCTTCCATTAAGTTTTAGCTTACAGAAAGAGGTGTGTCAGAGTAGAATTCCTTATAGCTGTCCTCTGCAGAAATATTCCAAATTTTTCAATTTCTATACAAATTTCATTACATTTTAAATTTAATTTGCAAATAACTTGTCATTTGCATTTCCTTGAGTAACTTTTTTCCTTCTATTATCTCCCCTTTCCATTTCTAGAATCTCAATTATGTTATGATACATTCTACAATAATTACATTGTAAAATGTCATGAACCATGATAATAGGGAGTCTCTTCATAAAACATTCCCTCACTGTTTATTCACACTAAAGCCTTGATTCATAAATTTGAAAGAAAAAAATCCACAATTATATGATTTGGTGAAACATCTTTGTATTTTAATAGGTCAAATAGCTCAGGGTATTGGGCATGTTCACTTTTGGGAGTTTTTGAACTTGCTTTAAAGCTAGTCTTTGGGGCTTCTTCCTTTAAAAATATCAAAAGTAGTTTCATAGAAATTCTGTAATTTCAGTCACAGATTTGACCACTCCACTTTTTTTGCTGGGTCATCATTTCGAACATTTGGCAGTCAGCACATAGGTCCATATAGATTGATTTTATTGGCAAGATGAATAACTTCAAAATTTTGCCCCAATTATTTGACAACTTTGAAAGGCCTGCATCTTAGTCTATTACTCACTCTTTGGATCCACTTACACTTGAAGTTATCAATATTTTTCCTTGGTATCTGTTTTAGTCTGCTTTTTAACTGCTGTGACCAAAAGACCTGACAAGAAAAATTTCAGAGAAGGGAAAGTTAATTTGGCATTCAGAGTTTCAGAGGTCTTAGTCCATAGATGGCTGACTTCATTCCTCAGCTGGAGGTAAGGCAGAACATCATGGTGGAAGGGTGTGGTGGAGGAAATCAGCTCAGGACATCTCACCAGGAAGCAAAGAGAAAGACAGACTCTTCTCACTATGGGCAAAATATATACTCCAGGAGCAAACCCCCATGAACCAACTCCTCCAGCCACACCCTACCTACTTACAGTTACCCACCTAGTTAATCCCAGTCAGTGGATTAATGAACTGATTAAGTGAAGACTCTTATAACCCAATCATTTCACCTCTGAACTTTCTAGCATTGTTTTACACATGAGCTTTTGGAGGACTTCATATGTAAACCATAACAAAATCACTCTATAACTGAAGCATTGCAATTATAATCTTAATAATGTTCTCCTAGGCACTTTGCTGAGCTATATGGGGGGAGGAGTAGAATGTGTACTGCTGGTTTGTAAGGAAAAAACCAGCATCAGAGAGTAGAAGACCCATATGCATATCGCTCTTATGTTAAGCAGAATATGGTCTATTGCATAGGAGAATTGTAAACAAAGTATTCCCTATCCACCATGCTAGCTGAATTAGAGCTTCCTTCCTCAAGATTCAAATGTCTCTTTTCTCCCCCACTGAGATAGGGCAACTACACACTCTATTCTTAGTTGAGTTACCAGTCTGAAGTGTTTGTCTCTTGAGCCAAAGTCATTAATATTTATTTTATACCGTAAACACTTGTTAAAATTTGTGATATATACAGGAGTTGAAAATTACTGTTGCATCAAATGAATTGATGAATGGATGAACCATGAATGGTCAACACAGAAGACTGGATGTATCTAAATTCTTCCAGGAACACAGTGATATAAACTTTAGGTTTTTAGTCTCTTACTGATATTGCTTTATGAACCCAGAGGTAAAAATCACCATGGTGAGGGCAATAAAAAGAAATTTGATTTTCTAATCTGTACCTTTTACTGCTACTTTTCCTTTGTAACAAACTAAAAAATATTAGAGCATATCTCTAACAACCTGAACTTAGAAACTAGCTCCTGTACCTTTCACTCAATGCTTGCTCAATAGCTGGCCCAGTGTTACAGTTTTCTTACCAATTCCCCTGTCTAGGACTAGTCCTATCTTAGGTCAATAATTCAATTTTGGGACAACAGAGTTTCCCCTTTGTCTCTGCAAGTTTATAAGGAGATTGTAACAAGATACTCTTGTATAATAAAAATAGAGTCTAAATTCAATAGAAACACTATTCAGTGCTATGAAAGAACCATTGAAGTATTTTTAAAGGATAAAGAGCTTTAAGTCCATCTGGTTGCTGAACAGAATGAGAAAGGATGAACTCACTTTAGTAACATTATGTGTGTAATATATAGCCAGTTTAAATTAAGTATCAAGAGGTCAAAGCTAATGAATGGCATTAATATCAGTCCTTAGTATAAGTAAGTGATAAAGAAAATAAAGAAAAAATACCTTTTATTTACTAAGAAGATATTAAGTAAGTGGCAGTGAACCTCACTGGTGACTGCTGCTTCCTCTTTGTGTCACCATTGAGATAGTCAAAGTAGGGACTACCTGCCAAAATGATCTGTGCCTTACATATATTATCTCAATCTTTATAGTACTTTAAATTAACCTCTCATTCCCCTCGTTTACAGCTGAGGAAACTGAGTCTCAGTGAAGTGAAATAACTTGCCCTGGGTCATGTACTTAAGAAGACACTCCTGGAGACTAGACTCACTTCATGAATTGAATATCTACATAAACTTGAGAAATTAATAAAATGAATGTCTGACTTCCTAATCGAACAATTTAGTGGTAGAACGTGCTTTAAAGGTGGCGGTAGCTCTGTGTAAAACCAGGAAGTAGGCAAGGCCAGACTTCAGTACTTGTTCCCTTTCGATGGTGTTTAGTACAGGATCAAATCACCATTCTCTCCATCTTTATTCTGCAAGTTTTGTCTTAATGAAAATTATACTATCAGATCTATGTACCTCAGTAAACTTGAGTTTTGTTACCTCTCATAGGGAGATGAAAAGCTTTGCTCCCCTGTCATTGTTAATAAAAAGCTTTAGCCCTATTATGAGAATCTCAGATGTGAGTTAGTAAGAGATAGCTATTTGGGGGAGGGACTTCCCATTGTACATGAAACTCGCTGAACTATATCATTTGTAAGATTGACTGCTTAGTTACCTGTTTGTTAATTGTTCTGTGTATAATTATTCATGGAGGATAAGTTTATTGAGTACCTTCTGTGTGTCAGACACTAGATGTAAGACACTCTACATAACTTGTAGAACACAGTTCAGAATAAAGATGTGGAACCTCTTGCCTGAAAATTAAGAATTTTTAGGCAGCAATAGCAGAGCATGAAGCCCTTCTAGGCCCTTCCATGTAACTCCATAGACCACATGCCCATAAAGCTGGCCCTGGTTAGATGCTCAAGATGTAGCAGAAAGCAGAAACCACTCTTGCCCTCATGGAACACAGAGAGAGACAGATGACAAACTAACAATCACATTAAATCATTTGATTATATGATAAAAAATCAGGACATTATAGGACTTATAATTTTATTCTAAGGTAAGTATTCTGAAGGAAAAGGATGAGGTTCTCTGGAAGGTTTATCAAAGAAAAGAGAAGGAGACCTGGTTTCAGGGAAAGCTTTCCAGAAGTCACATTTTGCTCCTTGTTTAAGTACAATGGAAATCCACTGAGGACTTTTAACCAAGGGACAGGGAGTGGTGGGTCTTAGTAACAACCAGGCCATAAGTGGGGCAGAGTGGATGCAGGGCTACCAGGTAGGCAGCTGCTCTTCAAGTTGGGGCTAGAAAAAAGAAAAGCCCCTCTGGAGACAATGGCCCAGGTGATGGGAGGTATGGATGGCTGTGAGGGGTGAGTTCTTTGGACAAGCGCGGGGAGAACGGAAGGGACAGCAAGAGAAGGGGTGGAGGTTTCTGATTGAGCTTGCATGAGCATGAGGACAGTAGGGAAAGTTACCTGAATGACATTTTGCTTGCCCTTGTCCTTTCTAGCAACTACTCAGGAAGATGAGATAAATACACTTTTTTTTTTTATAACGTGACTCTTTTTTTAATTTATATATGACAGTGGAATGCATTACAATTCTTATTATTCTTAAAGAGCTAAATTTTTCATATCTTTGGTTGTATACAAAGTATATTCACACCAATTCGTGTCTTCATACATGCACTTTGGATAATAACATCACATTCCACCATCATTTCTAACCCCATGCCCACTCCCTTACCCTCCAACCCTCTGCCCAACCTAGAATTCATCTAATCCTCCCATGCTCCCTCTCCCTATCCCATTATGAATCAGCCTCTTTATATCAAAAGAAAAAAAAAAAACATCCAGCATTTGTTTTTTTGGGATTGGCTAACTTCACTTAGCACAGAGATAAATACACTTTTGAGGGACGAGAAAGGGTGAATAACTTCCTTTCCCTATAAACCCATCTCACTTTGGAGGAGAAAGAAATCAGTCGCTTTATTTAGTCCCTTGGGTAGTGAGAGCAGTGGGTGGTCACGTTAGAGGTTTGAAGCAGCCTGTAGCTCAATAGGAGCTGAGTTGTTCTGAAAGGTTAGATGAGTCTGGAGGGGAAATGAACAGCTAGCAGAGTGGAGGCACAGATGGTTTGTTGTATTCTTCTTCCCCTAAGGGCCTGTCGTTGTCTTTGCAATGGTAAGTTTTCCTTGAAAAGGGAGCTCAGGTCTCCTCTGGAAGATCTGTGGAGATTTACAGGCTTAAAAGCAAGTCATTCTTCTGGGAATTCTACAAGTAAAAATGGTTACCAAAAGCAAGTAAACAAACAAACAAAACACCCCCCAAACCCTCTCACAATGACCTTTTCCCTTGAATAATTAATTTAAAAAATTATCATGAAGACTTCTCAGCCTCTGAGATTGAGGAACAGAGGGTAAGAACCAGCAGTGAACAAAATAACACACTCCTCCCCAATGTTCCCAGGACTCCTATTTCTTTTCAGATGTTTTTGTTTTCCAGGGACAGAATTCTTCCTTAGCTGCTCAAGGGATCATCTTGTTATCCTCTCCAGGATAATATTTTTCAAGATCATCCCTATCACACTAGGAACTAGCAAGCTTGGGATTGTGGTGCTTCAAGCTCTCTGTTAATGCAGAGTGCTTCTCAGTAAGCCAGCCAACTCCTAGCAAGGCCAACCTTCGAGGGGCTCTCCGGTATTAGGTGTTTGTTGAATGCCACCTATGTATGAATGGCACATCTTATTCATATTACTTAGAAAGCAAACTAGTATTCAGTTAGGTAGTACTGGTGATTTGGTGAATTAAATATATTATGAAATCCTATCAAAATTTCTTCTCACTGATCTATCAGAATTGCTCAGAAGCTCAGCAAGCAAGCTATTGTGTGACAAATTAGTATTATCTTCTTTTCTTTGACAGTATTATTGCAGAGAAATGGCCAGAAGTTAGGTTCAAAAATTAAAGATAG
The DNA here is from genome assembly GCF_047511675.1 of Marmota flaviventris. Classification (NCBI taxonomy): domain Eukaryota; kingdom Metazoa; phylum Chordata; class Mammalia; order Rodentia; family Sciuridae; genus Marmota; species Marmota flaviventris. Next base: position 51,368,973 of record NC_092503.1, on the reverse strand, counting down.
TAGATAATAGACCAAATGTAGGTTGTTGACCTTCAAATAATTAATGCCTAATAATACTAGCAGAGAATTATATACATATTTATTTTATAAATAAAACAAACCAGCATAACTTTTTTCTTCTCTTCTATGTATACATAATTTAATAATCTAAATTACAGGTATAAGCTTTGGGATTTGATTTAAAAAAAAAAAACACAATGTATTTTTGTGATGTTAGGAAAAGTAATTACAAATTTTATAAACTGATTTCCCCTCAGTGAGGAAATTTCTTGCCTAATTTACTTAACTGTTCCTCAAATCATCCTATGGATCTACTACATGCCTGTGTGTCTCTCATTTGCATCTTTTTGTAATATTCATAAAACCTTCCACAAGCACAAGGAAAGTGATGAGCATTAATTGGTTTTCTGCTCACCCAGGCCCAGAAGCATAAATAATGAAGCTTGGGTTTTCTGTTCCACAGACACACAGTAGATGGCAGTGTGCAACATAGATTCCCTGTGTTTCAGCCCAGCCAGGGGCAAAGAACTGAGAAGAGCTTGAATCTCTGGACTTGGATGCTGTTTTTTCTAGCCCTGTCAGAGGAAAAAGTTGTCCTCCTAGGAAATGCTTTTTTTCCACATAAATTTGGTTTTGCTGAATCAGTAAACTGCAGTTATTTGAGTTACTTTGACACCAAAGAACGTTAAGCTTCTTTAATTTAAGCCTGAAAAAATCTATACTTCAAATTCCTTTAATGCATGGCATAATCTTTCCATTTTATGATGTGCTGACCTCTCTGTGATTCATATTTTATTAAATTTATTAAAACAAGTCACCCTGGGCACCGCACAGATAAGCATCCTGGACATTTCATAAGAATATGCTAGATTTACTAGGACTTTGTGATTTGACTTTGTAACATCATAAATGAACCAACTTGAGGATCAGTGTATATGCTCAAAGGACATATTTAATTAAGTGACCATGTTTTGGTTATTTAAAGGAATTTTATATTTGTATATAATATTTGTTTCAAAATTTGTTAATAATCTCTCATCTTTTTTATTACAGAAGAGATAGATCTGGGGCAGTTTTGCTAAAAGATGTGATTACTTTCTTAATGAGCAATTAAACAATTTCTAATATGATGCTTACTATTAAATATTAGCCAAGGACTCATAATACTAAAAGATATTTGTAAAAGAGATAATTTCCTTAAAATAATAATTATTAGAGTAAAGAGGAAATTTTGCAAGTGAAACTGTGTGGCACTTAATTACACTGAAATTCAACAATTTAAATAGACCAACACCCATACTCACATTTTACAAACCTTGCTTCATGGCTAGGTTTGTGTCCTTGGATTGGGGTCTTTGCTTTGCAAATCCCACTTTTGCAGTATGTACAGCCTGCCTGGACTTTCCCACATGGGCTAATACACATCACATCATGTTTATTTTTCAACACCTCTTTGATTTTAGACCTCGGTCCAATTCCCCAGGCTCTTGGAACTCCCAGCTTGAGCCTCTTCTGGCCTGACTCATTCTGCTGGCACCCAAGCCTGGCCTAGTTAGGCAAAACCATTGGGCATTATCAGAATTGTCTGCTTTTGACTAGAGCTCTCATAATTCCAAAATCATGTGGTTGATTGCAGGCATCTCTTTCCTCAGAATCTGAGACAGGCATTCAGAGGATTTCTTTTCCTTCTGTTTTAAATGCTGGTGTTTTTTAGGATGTGCCCTAGATTCTCCTTTCTCACACCGCACAGCTTTCACAATCTCAATCACTTCTCTGACTCCAGTTTTAATTCTCACGTACTAATCACTTTCTTGTCCATGCGTGTAGCCCAGATCCCTCTCCTGATCTTTAGAACGGTGGATACCTGACATGTGTAGACACCTAGATGCCTCACTGGCCCCTCTATAGGACCAGCATCTCATACTTCATTTTCCCTACATATTTGTTCTCTTTGCTCGTCTCACTTTAGAGTCTGACACCAGCTTGCATCTCTGTGTCCAGGTGGAAAATCTCATCTTCATTCTTGATCTGTTTTTCCTTCTCCACACAATGGCCAAGTCCTGTTGACCTGTTGATTCTGGCTTCTAAATATCTTGGAAACCCATTATTTTTCCCCCCACTATTTCTTGGGCTATTATCCCAAATCTGGCCAGCATGTTCTCTTGCTTGGACTTCTACAACAGCCTTCTAACTCATCTCCTTGTCTTTAGCTTGCTCCTTTGCAATCTGTTTCTCATTCCACAGTGCATGATGTGCCTTGAATGCTCATTGGATCACTTTTACCCCAGTTTATTCTTCTATGACTTACCTTCCTTCCTCTGGATTCTTTATCATCCTTTAGGCTTCTAAGTAAGTTCTACTTTCTCTGAATTCCTATCTTGACCCTCTCAAGCTTATAGGAAGGGCTCTTTCATATGCTCTATGCACTATGTGCTTTTGCTATTGTAATATTTACAGAATATACTGTACGTGCCAGCTTACTAGTATGTATCCTCACTAGATTACAATTTCTGTAGAGGCAGAGACTGCCTGGCTTAATCATTCATTTTGTCTCTATAAGAACATTGCCTCCCATATAGTAGAGACATAGGATATAGGTGTACAGTGCCGCAGTCTGGCTGGGCACAAAATAACTGAGCTGCCACAAAGCCTTGTAGGTTCAAACAGCAACTCTTTATTCCTGAACTCTCACCGGCCCTCTACACACACTTCCTGGGAACACACTGCCTCCACGGCTCCGTGGGCCAATTCTCTCAGAACCCCGCGAGAACTCAATGGGAACTCCAAAGTAGCAGGCGACCAAGGCAGCAGGATCCGCCCTATTCCCAGCAGGATACGCCCTAATCCCAGAGCCACCCTAATCCCGGAGCAGGGTCACCTTTCAACCTTTCCCTCTGGCAAAAATGCCAGGCATCATTCTGATTAAACTGTGGCTCTCAACAGTACAGTATTAAATTGTTTGTGGTAGGAATACATAAATAATATATTGCAAACTATGAGTCCATAATATTCATTGAACACTTCTGTGGGATGGTCATGATGATGGGTAATTGGGATTATATTAGTGTTTTGGTCAGCTTCTTTGCTGCAATGACTAAAATACCTGACAAGAACAATTAGAGGAGAAAAATGTTACTTTAAGACTCATGGTTTCAAAGGTCTTGGTCCATAGGTGGCTGACTCCATTTCTCTGGGCTGGAAGGGAGACAGAACATGGCAGAAGAGTGCGGTTAAGGAAAAAAACTCAAGACCTGGCTCCAGGATGTGCAGAGAGAGGGAGGGAGTGGGGAGGGAGGGAGGGAGGGAGGAAAGCACTCAGCTCAACAAGAACAAAATATACACCCTAAAGACATACCCCAAGGAACATCCTCCAGCCATACCCTATCTGCCTACAGTTACCATTCAGTTAATCTCTGTCAGGAGATTAACACACCAATCAGATTAAGGCTCTCATAATCCAATCATTTCACTTCTAAACTTTCTTATACTGTCTTACACATTGACTTTTGGGTGACACCTAATACCTAAACTATAATATTCCATCCCTGGCCAGCAAAAGCTCATCTCCATCTCACAATGCAAAACACATTTAGTCCATTTCCAAGAGTTCCCACAGTCTCAACAGTTCTAAGATTGCCCAACAGTCAAAGTCCAAAGTCTCCCCTGAGATTAAAACTCTAAGTGTGAACCCCTATAAAAATTTTAAAAAAGTTACATATATCCAATATAGAAAGGTACATAGTAAATGTTTCCATGTGAATAAATAGGGACATAGAAAGAAGTGATGGGACCATAGCAAGACTTAAATCCAGGTGGGCAAGCAAGTCCTGTAGTTCCATGTCCAGCATCTGGAGAACATGATATACAGATGTTCTCTCCAAAGAGTTTGGGTAGCTCTGCCCCTATGGCTTTTCTAATTGCAGTCCAGTGTTCTCTCTGTTGGCTATCTTTGCTCAATTCCTACAGATTTCCTCAGCAGATGCCCCCCCATTACTGGTATTTCTTAATCATGGGAGTCTCTACTGCAGCTTTGACTTCCTCCTCACATCTGCATGCATTGGTCTATCAGAGGCAGCCTAAAGGGACTCTAACCCTGGGGAACATTGCTTGGTCTTTCATGCCTTCCTTGGAAATCTTGGTGGATGCTCTCATGACCTCCTAACTCCAGCATCCTGCATTCTGGCAGAATCAGCACTACATGGTTGACACCAGCCATTGTCTACCACCAGCCCAAGCACTAGCCAAGTCTCCAGAGACCAAGGCTGCAACAACTTCTGTGACTGGGTGGCTGAGCATGGTGAAAGAACTTCCTAGACCACCCTGTGAAAGCAGGGTACCCCACTGGGTCTCTTCTCAAAGGAATTTTTACTTTTATGCTCTTGAGCCTGAAATGAGTGTCAGTTTGCAATTCCTGAGATGCCATCAAGCCATCTTTCCTATTGTCTCTGAGAAAACTCTATCATTTCTTTAGAGGATGTAATGTCTTTAACAATGACACCTTTCTTAGCCCCAGTTTTACTGGGAGTTTTCTGTCCAAATTGCAAGTTTTTCTTTCTGTTTTGCTTTTCTGCTCCAGATTATCACAATAAACTTAGCTAAAAAGACATCAGCAATATCTATACAATTGCCCAAATACTATGCTCACTAAACATTTCTTCCACCATATTAAGGAGTTCATCACATTAAATTCGGCCTCACAGAAAATCTCAGGACATGAGCAAAATGTAGACAGCTACTTAGAATGTAACACAGATGGCTTCTAGTCCAATTTCTGATAGAGTCCTCCTTCTCCCCTAAAACCTCATGACCCCAATCTTTGCTGTCCATAGTCTTATTGGCATCCTGGTCTTCTAAACTCCAACTAGAATTGTCCATTAAAGTCTACTTACAACATTCTAAAGCTTTCTTAGCTGGAATCCCTAAACTTTCCAAAATTCTTCCCACAAATTCCAAAAATCTCCAGAAGCTTCTAAACCTCATGGTCAGGTTAGTCACAGCAACAACCCCACTCTTGGTACCAATTTCTATTTAAATCATTTTTTTTTCTACTATGACCTAAAGACCTGACAAGAACAATTAGAAAATGAATAGTTTATTTTGATGCTCACAGTTTCAGAGGTTTTAGTCCATAGATGCTGACTCCATTCTTTGAGGCCTAAGGTGAGGGAGAAAATGGCAGAAGAGTGTGGTGGAAGAAAAAAGCTCAGGAAGTGGCTCCAGGAAACAGAGAAAGAGCCCAGCTCAACAAAGATGAAATATATACATAAAAGGCAAACCCCAGGGACCCACCTCCTCCAGCCACACCCAACCTGCACACAGTTACCATTCAGTTAATTCCCAGCAGTGTAACAACACAATTATTAGGTTAAGGCTCTCAAAACCTAATAATCTCACCTCTAAGCTTTCTTGCATTAGCTCATACATGAGCTTTTGGAGGATATCTAATATCTAAACTGTATCAGTAAGGGTGGGAGAAGGGCTTGGTTAGAAAAGTAAAACTCTGTCAATTGCTTTCATTTTATTAACATAGGATAGATTGACATTGCTTCCAAAGAACTTCCGTGTTCTAATAAATGAGCATTACATGTATGAGGGTTCTGGAAAAAGGATGCCTTCAAACAAAACATAATACTTTTTTTTTGTTATCTACATGTAGATGTGGTTTAAAAAGTGTACGTAGACAGCAGTCTATTTCATAATGCATACTCACCTACTTCACAATGTTAGTTACCTTGTCATATATTTGTCTTATCTCCTTTCCTTTTATGGTAGCATAAGGGGCACCAGCTGCTTTATTTATTTTTGAGAAGGTTCCCTATTATTTAATAGTACCTCCAAAATAGAAGACACCCAATTGGATATTCATGTGTAAATCTTGGGATATGGCTGCATTTTCTGGTAACTTCTGAAGAAAGATGGTTATTTGGATTGGTTTATTCTGACTTACTTGGTGACAGTGGGCAGCATCCTGCTAAGATGGTGTGTTGTGTTTAGATGTTAATTAACTGAAAGATTTGACTGAATGAGGCATGGCCCCTTGAGCTCACAGCACTGTGCTGACTCTGCTAATTAGTCATTATCTTTTCAATGATACCATGCTAAATAATTTTTAAAAATTAAGGAATTTAATTTTTTTTTTTAAATTAAGGAGTTTTAAAATTTTAAAAATTTAAAAAAGGAATTTTTAAAATTTGAAGAGGTAGTACAGGTAGACAAATACTGAGGACATTGGGAAAAAAAATCCAAGAAATCACACCTGTGTCTTTAGTTAGAACATACACTAACAGGAAAAAAATATATACAAAATGAAGATGGGATGCTGCATTTCCAGATCCCTAGATGCAATCTGGTGCATTACCATGACTGTCAAAATAACATGGATTCATAATTCCAACAAGCTAAAACAATTTGTTTAGCCCCTGCTTTAATAGGATTAGATTGCATGCATGAAATAGAAAAATCATAAAATACAGTGGTTTAAACAGGATAAAGGCTTATTTTTTGTCTCATGAGAAAGAAAACCAGAAGCAGGCAATCACGAGATCTTAGTAACATACCAAAATCATGCAGTTTGGTGGTGAGAAGAGCCTTAAGTTCATTATCTGAGAGATTATAGCAGCTATCTCAGAGAACAGGATTCAATGGTGGAAAATATGTGAAATACTGAGAAAAATGCCTGGCTCATAGTAAGTGCTGAACACAGGTGTTATAGTTTGAATCTGGAGTGGTACCCACTGCCATATATTAAAGGCTTGGTCACTAGTCCGTGGCCCAATTGGGAAGTGGTGGGACATTTAGAAGACAGGGTCTAATAGAAGGAAATTAGGTTACTGAGGGTGTACCCTGGAAGGGAATACTGGACCCCAGCCCCTCCTCTCTCTTTCTTTCCTTCCTGTCAATCATGAGGTAAACAGGCCTTCTCTGTCACATATTCATGACATGATGTACTGCCTTGCAACAGGCCCAAAAGCCAGAGTAAAATGACCATGGACTCTCAAGCCATAAGATATATAAAAAAAATCTTTCCTCTTTATAAGTTGATCATTGCTAGTATTTTGTCACAGTGACAGAGAGCTTGACTAACAGAATAGGCATTATTTACTAATGTGAGGGAACCACAGATTAATCAAGTGATCATATTAATAAATGTGTGACTAATATTCTGATAACTTACATGGAGGAAGGATGAAGGGTACTATGAAAAAGTATAATAATGGTTTCTGAACTAATTTGGGGAATTCTGGGAACACTCTTCTGAGAAACTGACACCTCACCTGTGTCTGAAAGAGGAGTGTTATTAGCCAGGTGGCTGGTTGGGGTTGATTCCTGGCAGAGAATTCACCTGTCCTCAATTAGAAAGGAGCACTTTCAAGTAGTAGAAGGAGGCTTTGTGTCTGGATTTTGGAAGATGTGGCAGCAGAGGGGCAGGTCCAGGAAGACATGGTAGGGCAGTCACTAAGGAGGGTAGAGGAGGGCTTTGCCTTGGCTGGCTATCTGCTGGTTTCTGAAGTGAGTGTGGCAGTTTTTAACCCCTCTGAGATTGATGAGTTTCATGTGGGCCGGCCTGGCAGCAGTTGGCCTGGATGTACACCAAGTCCCTCTATTAGTCTGTTTTCTTCTGCTAATAAGTGAATACCACAGACTGGGAAAGGTTTGAAGAGGTTTATTTTGGCTCACGATTCTGGAGGTGTGAGGTTGAGTAACTGTGTCTGGACACTGACTCTTTGCTGACTGTCCCAAGGTGACTCAGGATATCAAATGGCAAGAGACAGAAAGTGCACATGTCTCGTCTCTCCAGCTCTTCTTATAAGCCAACCAGGATTCAATCATGGGACATGATCTATCCTGATAACTTTCATTTCAATCACTTTCATAGACTCCCTCTCTAAACACCAGAGATTATGTTTCTTCCATCTCAGTACCTCACAATGGGGATTAAATTTCAACACATGAAGTCTTGGGGGACACTCTCAAGCCTTATCCAAACCATAGCACTCCCTAAGTAAGAGTAGGGTTCCAGCTGCTTTGATAGATTCAAGGGTGCATTGGATAGTACACTGAATGTCAGATAATTAGGTCAAAAGGAAATTCATTTTGACTCAGAGTTCTTCACCTACACAAAAATATTTTGACAGCCTTAAACCAGAGGAGAGAACATATAAATAATCTGAAAATACTTAGATTCAGCTCCACAAACCACAAAGAGAAAACAGCAGGGCCACCTGTGTGTCTTTGTTCCTACACACTGATACTCACTTGGATTCACACTGAACCCCTCTGGCATCTGCTCAGAGGCTGGGACCTACCTGTAGAAGAAGGGTCGACCCACTTGGACAGGCTAAGCACTACTCACTTACTTGACAGTGGCCTAAGGTCATTGACATTTACACAGGGACTCAGATTAGAGCTTGTTTCTTTTACAAATAATGAAATTGGTTGCCTGTTCTTATATGCATCTGAACATACCTTGTGCGTAAGATACACTGAAGTTATTCAGCTTTTTTTCCTGGTACTTTTGACAAAAAAAAAAAAAAAAATGGGGGAATGAAAAATAAGGGAAGAGGTTTATTAATAGGTCTGAAGCAGGAACTATATATTGTCAACTATATATGGAGCTTAATCATTCTGGACTTCTTCTTTTTTTTGTAGTCTGTCCCTCTAATGTAAGTGTAGAAGTAGAACATTCTACATGCTATAAGTACCAAAAATATTCTCTTTGTGAAGCTTACCAGATCTTTTTTAAGACCGCTCCTTTTTAAGAGGAAAGCAATGGAACTCCATTAGCAGGCTTTGGTGGCATTAATAATTCAGAGGCTCTCTCCTTTCACATAGGAAGAAGGGTCCACTTTAATGTGTAAATAGCCAGAAGAGAGAAAGAGAGGACACAGATTACAGAGAAGAGGGTGTTGTAAAACAAGTGGCTGTTCCACACCAGAGGATGGAAGCTAACTGTAAAAAGTGACCCCACCAGAACTTTTGCATTTGGAAAATGCAAACTGTGTTATGAGCAAATGCTTCATCCCTTGTAGGCATCTTAGATTTCTACTAGGGTTGATCAGTCTCTCCTCCCTGCAAGTGGCTGAATCTTATCTAACTAGCATGTGTGAAAGTTGATTTCTTTCTTAATCAGGAAGCTATGGAAACAAGCTTACTTTGTGATTTAATCTTAACCCATGGAAACACTAATGATGATTAAAAATTATTCTGAAAGTAAAGAAAAAAAATCTTCAGGCACCTCTTTGATAGGTTATCCTGCAAGTATTAAGTTATCACATATAATTGACTACAAATATTTCTAGCACTTGAAAATAATAATAATAAAAAGACATTTCTCCCTGAATTCAGCTGTTGAATTCAATGAAGAATTTGAAAATTAAAGGTAATATTTCTAGGAAGAGAATATATCTCCTGGCAATCAAAGGCTCAATAGTAAGTCTGTATATGTTTAAGCCCCAATCAGAGATGACTGAAAAGGTAAAAATCAATGAGAAATGATGCTTTTTGCCTGAGATAAGCATCTGTTTAGAGCCTATTAGTTGTTAACAGTAGAAAAACTTGATCTGGCATCATCACTGTAGCTAAATAAATTGGAAGGAAAAAGTGAATCTCATCATTATTGTGAAAAAGCAGAAAAAATTTCCACATTAATCCACATCATCCAACTAGTATTTTTTATCAAAGCATCTCATGTGCTTTTTATAAAAAAAATCTAATTAATCTGGGAAAGAGATTTACCTTGTATTCAGCACTATTTTGAACAAACAGGTCTCCATTTGACAAGGTTTTGCAGTTCATTAGGGAACTATATTGTTGCCTAATTTATTTATTTATTTTTCTTTCTTTCTTTTTTTATTTTTATTTCTTACATACATGACAATAGTGGAGTGCATTACATTCATAATTATCCATTCACAGCACAATTTTTTGTAACTCTCTATATAAAGTATGTTCACACCAAATTGTGCCATTATACATGAGTTGTTGCTTAATTTATATTGATGAAATTAACTTCCACATTTTTCACCATATTAGAAACTTACAACTGGAAATGTACTGAACAATTGAGTGACTATTCTTTATAAATCAAGATATGTGTTGAAATTTATAAATATTGAACCAGAATATTATTATTAAAGAAAATCGTTTCTTGGAAATTCCAAGTTAGGAGAAAACTTTAAAGATATTTTTGTCCTTGGAAGAAGAAGGTCTAAACATCAAGATATCTTTACTATCAAAGCTATTCAATCCAGAAATAATAAGTCTATCATATGTGCTGCAAAGAAGCTCCCTAATAAGCTTTGAAACTGAAACAAAAGATTTCTATGGCCTTGACTCATTGAAAGATCATCTGAAGCAAGGGAAATGTTCCACAAAAGGACTGATGTCAGCAACGGCTTAAATGCAGGAAAAAAGCGAGGTAAAAAATTTTAAAGGATCTCAAAAACCTTTCTAAACTGTATTAGTTTTGAAATGGCAGAAGCTGTACAAAAACACGATCGTGTGAATTATTAGGTTCTTTGGTTGTCAAGATTTGCGGCTGCCTGTTGAAGTTACAGAATTGGTTGAGAACAGTGGTCCTCAATTAGTGTTAGAGGTTCCTGGGAGTCCCTGAGACCCTGTTAGGGGATCTGCAAGGTCATCCTTTTCCAACCAGATGTATGTGGGAAGCCAGATTTTCCTCATGTACTTCAATCAAAACAACGTAACATCAGATCAAGCAGAAGCAGATTTTGAGAATTCAGCTGTCTTCTGTTAAGTAGGAATTACAGAGGCTTGCAAACTTGCAAAACAATGGCACCCTTCTCATCAACTGCTTATTTTCTTAGAAAGTATTTTTTTTTAAAATAAAAAGATGTAGTTAACCTTTAATGATTTTTCTTAAGGAGTTAAATAAATCTTAAAAATTTTATTGTAATCCTTAGTACTTTCAATATTGAGAAACATAATTCATACAAATAAAAAGTTTTTGGCTTTCTCATTCATAAAAGTATGAAGAATATCGCCTCACAGCCATAAGAATAGATTTTGTGTCAAAAAAGAAGATATCAAATGTTGGTGAGGGATGAAGAAAAGGAGACTCTTGTACAATGTTGGTGAGTATGTAAATTGGTACAGCCATTATGAAAAACGGGGTGTTGGTTCCTCAAAAATAAATAAATAAATAAATAAAAAACCTATAAGAACAACTACAATATAATCCTGTTATTTCAGTTATAGTTATGTATCCAAAGAAAAGAAAATCAGAGATACATGGACTTCTATATTTATCACAGCAGCATGCACAATAGCTAAGATACAGAATCAATGTAAGTATCCCTGAACAAGTGAATGGATAAAGAAACTATGGCATACGTACCCAAGGAAATGCTGTTCAGCCTTTAAAAATGAATGGGATCCTGTTATTTGCAGAAACAGAGAGGAAACTGGAGGTCATTATTTACAAGTAGAAAAATAAGCTAGGCACCAAGAGGCAAATACTTCATGATGTCACTCACATGTGGAACCGAAAAACAAAAACAAAAACAAAAACAAAACAAAACAAAAAATTAACACAGTAAGGCAGAATTGTGACAAGACAGGGAATGGGGAACTGTTAAATGGTTTAAATTTTCAGTTAAAGAGGGGGAATAAGTTCAGAAGATCTATTGTACATCATGGTAACTATAATTAGTAATGTATAACATACTTGAAAATTGCCAACGGAGTGGACTTTAATTGTTCTCATCACAAATGATAAAATAAGCAAGGAACACTGATGTATGCCTATAATCTTAGCTACTCAGGAGACTGAGGCAGGAGGATCACAAGCTCAAGGCCAGCCTCAGAAACTTAGTGAGACCTTGTCTCCAAATGAAAAAGACAAAACAAAAGCAAAAAACAAAAAGAGAAAAGACTATGATGTAGTTTAGTATTAAAGGATGCCTGGATTAAATCCCTAAATGCAATATATGCATATATATGTGTGTGTGTATATATATATATATATATATATATATATATATATATATATATATACACACACACACACATATATGCACACACATATACATATACATATATATATACCTATACATATATGATGAATATGTTAATTAGCATGATTTAATTGTTCAACAATGTATACATATATTTAAACTCATGTTTAAAAGAACAGGAACTCTAAGTAATGATATTATTATGTTTATTGATCAATATAGACAACATAAAAGTTATGCTTATTGCTCAATAAACATTACATAATTTATAGCTTAAACAAGGTCACTTTTGAGAATGAACAATGGCATAATTAATAATTATAACAGGAAGATAAGCTTACCTAGGTGCTTTTTTTTTTTCTGTCTAGTAACTAACTGTCCCTTGACAGGTAGAATTGCTGAATAAAAGAAAATGAAAATTGTTTTTGTTTCTGTTTATTCATGAAATGTGAACACCATTTAGCGCTGAGTAAAATGCCACAACATATTGTTGTTTGTATTCTTAGCCAAAATCTGATTAGGTTTCAACAGTGTATGTTTATATTTGCTTTCTAATACATTTACTTATTTATTTATTTATCTATTTATTTATTTATATATGACAGTGAAATACATTACAATTCTTATTACACATATAGAGCACAATTTTTCATATCTCTGGTTGTATACAAAGTAATTTCACACCAATTCGTGTCTTCATACATGTACTTCGGATAATAATGTCCATCATACTCCACCATCCTTGCTAACCCCATGGCCCCTCTCTTCCACTGTCACTCCTCTGCACTATCTAGAGTTCATCTATTTCTCCCTTGCTCCCTCTCCCTATCTCACTATGAATCAGCCTCCTTATATAAGAGAAAACATGTGGCATTTGTTTTTTGGGGATTGTCTAATTTAGCATTATCTTCTCTAATTCCATCCATTTACCTGCAAGTGCCATGATTTTATTCTCTTTTATTGCTGAGTAATATTCCATTGTGTGGATATGCCACATTTTTCCCCAGACCTGTTTATTTCTTTATTTTTATTATTTATTTATTTTTATTTTTTAAATACACAACAGCAGTGGAAAGCATTACACATATAGGGCACGATTTTTCATATCTCTGTATATAAAGTATGTTCATGCCAATTTATGCCTTTATATGTGTACTTTGTTGGTTTTTTTGCATTACAATTCTTAATACACATATATACCAAAATTTTTCATATCTCTATTTGCATATAAAGTATGTTGACACCCAATTCAAGTCTTCATACATGTACTTTGTATAATGATGTCCATCACTTACCACCATCCTTGCTAATCCCCTGCCCCCTCCTTTTCCCTCCCACCCCTCTTACCTATGTAGAATTCATTTATTTCTCTCATGCTCTCCCTCCCTACCCCACTATGCGCCAACCTCCTTATATCAGAGAAAACACTCAGCATTTTTTTTTTGGGGGGGATTGGCTAACTTCACTTAGTATTATCTTCTTCAACACCATCCATTTACCTGCAAATGCCATGATTTTGTTCTTTATTTAATGCTGAGTAAAATTCCATTGTGTATATATGCCACCTTTTTTGTATCCATTCATCTATTGAAGGGCATCTAGGTTGGTTCCACAGTTTAGCTATTGTGAATTGTGCTGCTATAAACATCGATGTGGCTGTGTCCCTGTAGTATGCTGTTTTTAAGTCCTTTGGGTATAGACCGAGGAGAGGGATAGCTGGGTCAAATGGTGGTTCAGTTCCCAATTTTCCAAGAAATCTCCATACTGCTTTCCATATTGGCTGCACCAATTTGCAGTCCCACCAGCAGTGTATGAGTGTACCTTTTTCCCCACATCCTTGCCAACACTTATTGTTGTTTGTATTCTTAATAGCTGCCATTCTGACTGGAGTGAGACAAAATCTTAGAGTGGTTTTTATTTGCATTTCTCTAATTGCTAGTGATGATGAACATTTTTTCATATATTTGTTGATTGATTGTATATCCTCTTCTGAGAAGTGTCTGTTCATGTCCTTGGCCCATTTATTGATTGGGTTATTTGGTTTTTTGATGTTCAGTTTTTTGAGGTCTTTATATATCCTAGTAATTTCATCTGATGTGTGAGGGGTAAAGATTTTCTCCCAGGATGTAAGTTCTCTATTCACATCACAGATTGTTTTTTTTTTTTTTTTTGCTAAGAAGAAACTTTTTAGTTTGAGTACATCCCATTTATTGATTCTTGATTTTTAATTCTTGCACCAAAGAAGAAGTCTTATTAAGGAAATTGGGGCCTAACCCACATGATGGAGATTAGGGCCTACTTTTTTTTCTATTAGACACAGGGTCTCTGGTTGTATTTCTAAGTCCTTGATCCATTTGAGTTGAGTTTTGTGCATGTGAGAAATTGGGTTTTAATTTCATTTTGTTGCATATGAATTTCCAGTTTTCCCAGAGAAAAAAGAGGCTATCTTTTTTCTCCAATGCACGTTTTGGCACCTTTATCTAATACAAGATAATTGTAATTTGTGGGTTAGTCTCTGTGTCCCCTATTCTGTACTATTGGCTACCAGTCAGTTTTGGTGCCAATACCATGCTTTTTTTGTTACTATTGCTGTGTAATATAGTTTATGGTCTAGTAATGCCACCTGCTTCACTCTTCCTGCTAAGGATTTCTTTAGCTTTTCTGGGCTTCTTATTTTTTTCAGATGAATTTCATTACTGCTTTTTCTATTTTTATGAGGAATTTCATTGGGGATTTTGATCAGAATTGCATTAAAGCTGCATAGTGCTTTTGGTAGTATGGTCATTTTGATATTACTTCTGCCTATTTGAGGGAGGTAGATCTTTCCATCTTCTAAGTTCTTCTTTGACTTTTTTCTTTAGGGTTCTGTAGTTTTCATTGTATAGATCTTTTACCTCTTTTGTTAAGTTGATTCCCAATTTTTTTTTTTTTTTGGCTATTGTAAATGGAGCAATCAAACAGCCATTAACCTAATTGGTTAACCCCTAAATGTAATCTGCCTCCTTTCTCTTGTAGCTTTTAATATTCTCTCCTTGTTCTGTATGTTGGATATCTTCATAATAATGTGTCTTGGCGTTGGTCTGTAAGCTTCAGCATCCTGTAGGCTTCTAGGATTTGAACATCCGTTTCATTTTTCATGTCTGGAAAGTTTTCTAAAATTATTTCATTTAACAGTTGCTCATTCCTTTGGTTTGGACCTCTATACCTTCCTCTATCCCAATAACTCTTAAATTTGTTTTTTTTTTATGATATCCCATATCTCTTGGATGTTTTGCTCATGGTTTCTTACCAGCCTTTCTGAGTTGACTAGACTCTTTTCGAGATGATATATTTTGTCTTCGTTGTCTGATGTTCTGACTTCTACTTGGTCTTCTCTACTGGTGATACTCTCATTTGAGTTTTTAATTTGGTTTATACTTTCCTTCATTTCTAGGATTTCTGTCTGATTTTTTTATAACCTGTATATCCCTGTAGATCTGTTCTTTTGCTTCTTGAATTTGTTTATGTAATTCATTGTCGAAGTTATCTTTCATTGTTTGCATTTGCTGTCTAATGACCTCTTTAAGATTCCATTCCATCTGAATCAAGTATGCCTTGAGTTCTTTATCTGACCATTTTTCTGATGCATCTAGCATCTCCTGTAAATTTAAGCTGTCCTGCATTGTTTGTGTTCCTTTTCTTCCTTTTTTTCCATGATGCTCATGTTTCTTTCCAGCTCTGTTTGACTGCTGTGTTATTATTTTCTCCTATAAATTTGTTTTGGTTTTGTATAGTTCTGAAATCTCTCCTTTGTGATGGGAGACAATGTCTAGAGATGTTGGGTTTAATTGTGATTTAAAGTAAATTCATTAGTTTCATTAAAGGCTTACAGATTCTGATGGCGTATAAAAAATTAAGTTTTGGTCTTAGGATTTTATGTTAAGGTTGGGAGATTGTGATGGTATGGAGGTTAGTATATCTTAGCTTCTTTGGGGGATTGCTCAAATGCAGGAGGATATTAACAAGAGAATAGACAGGAGTATCTGGGGGTAGCTAAGGACTTAGGAGGACTATAGACCGCCTCAGAACATTCACCTATTTGCATTTAGTAAATTACACGTAATAGAAGTGGTCATGCTTGGGAGGAAAGATAGGGAAAAGGTAAGGAAGACATCCAGGAAAGAGAAAGGGAGAGAGAAAAAAAGAAAAAGAAAGAAGAAATAAAAAACAAAATAATAAAATAAAATAAAAATTAAAATTAAAAAAAAAAATTCACTCTTAGAATTCTATTTTCTTCTCTTCCAGTAGGTGGAGCTGTGCTTTCCAGACCAAGTCACAGCCCTCGGGATGTAGGAAACAATCTGTGTAAGGCAGCTCCCCCTCCCCAACCGGGTGTCTCTCTAATCCCATTCACTTAGGGTTGCTCCTGGTCTCTAGCCTCCTGGGTGGGGATGGGTGGGGGGGAGTTGGAGGATGGGGTGGGTGGAGTGGGGTGGGGTAGGGGGGTTCGCCAATCAGTCAGCCTGAATCTCTGCGCATGGGTTGGCTCAGATTCACTTGCGGTTGAGTCACAGTCGCTGATCCTCAGGTATTGAAACTCTTCCCCTAGGTTTCACTGCAGCCCAACTTTGCTGAACATTCCTGTCAAGACAGCTTCCAGTCATTCTGAACTCACTCATCGCCAGCGCAGTGACACGGGGATGCCACACTTCCATTCGCCACCATCTTCCTTCCCTGCTACTTTTTGTTTTTTAAAGTTGATTTATGAAATTAGAGATCTGATTTGGGTGGCTAGTAGTTTTGCTAGTTTAACTCGAAGATTTATGAAATTCTGAATTTTTAGACAATAAATTACCAAGTGTACTTTAATGCCGTCATCTTACATGGAAGAGAAAGATTTATTAAACTTACTGGATTAGATTTAAATAGTATAATCTTTGGGGTGGAGCCTATGTCTAGATTGTGGGTGGAGTCTGTGTTCAGGGCACTATAAAAGGCCAGACTGTTAGAGCTTGGACTCACTTTAGAGAGGTCATTAGGCTGGGAGAAGTGGAGCTGTGGACAGATAGATTTTTAAGACTGCTGCTGAAAATCTCCAAGTCTAAGTAAGTTGTCTCTCCTTTCTGGGTTATTTTCATTGTCGATTTTCTCTCCCTTTGGCTACAACTTGATTTTTTTTTTGAGTGTTTTAACCTTTAAAATTTAGAAGAGCCAGTCTTGTCCCATACTAGAAAATTTTTTTCTGTTTTCACTGTCATATTACCACTTTAAATTTTACCTATTTATTAACTTCAGGCCACTTTTCATATACATATATATCAAGTAGTTCTCCCAAATATATATATATATATATATATATATATATATATATATATATATATACACACACACATATATATATATATATATATATATATACACACATATATACTTATATATATACATACATATAATTTCTCCTAAAGAAGGAGACAAAAATTATATATATATATATATATATATATATATATACACATAATATAATGTTATAGTATATTATTATATATAATCATATTATATAAAATGTATAATTATTGTATATAATATATCATATATTAATTATAATGTATAGTGTAAAACATAATCATTTTTTTCTCCTTCATCTTGAGAGGGGGGTCTCTCTATGTTGCCCAGACTGGCCTCAAATACTTGGGCTCAGGTAGTTCTCCCATCTCAACCTGTGGTACAGGTAGAATTGTAGGTATTTGCCAGAGTCACATGTTTTTTAAGTTTTTCAAATAACGTATATGCAGTTTTAAAATAATTTCTTTTTATTTTTTAACATTATTGCTTAAAGATTTTTCTCCTTTCACTTAAATGTACCTACCACTTAATAGTTGTGTGATAATTTACTGAATCATTTCATTATCTTTACATAATTAAATGGTTCTAATCATTTAGGACCGTGGTTAACAACTTTTAACATGAACAACTTTTTACAAATGTAACATTTTTTTTCTTTTGCAAAATTGCTGGATACATTCCAAGGTAGGCTAGGCAAGCTCTTGTAGATTGCTGGCACCATGTTAATTTTTTCTTTAAAAGAAGGATTTTGTGAAAAGAACAGGAAAGCAGATTCACTCTGTTTTCCCCCAGCCAGGTCTGGTCAGATTGGAGTGACCAAAGACTCCAAGTACCATGTGGGCAGATGTCCTGTCTATTGTTATACATGTTTGTATTTCCAGAGTTGAGTTGAAGCCTGGAACATGGAAAGCTCTTAGGTAGTTCTTGGATGGAGATGAGAAGATACAGTCTGGGATGCATGACAGCACTGGTGACCCAGTGTATCAGGCTGGCCTCAATGTTAATTGTTTTCTCCTCTACCTAGGGCAATGTTGATGCTCCAACCACAAATGTGCATGTGATTTGTGAACTCTTGGTAAGAAGCTCTGCTAGTTATTAGTGATGCTCTTTTTGGTAGAGTCCTTGGTTCACATCATCTCACAGGCACTGTTCAGTCTTGAGTAACTGTCTTTGGTCCAAAGACATGCTAGAGTTAATTCATGCAAAGACCAGCAACTATGGTGGTAGGGCCCAGCAAAATGCTATAGTATAGCATCAGGGATGCTGGGCTTTGGGAGCAGCCCAGTATCTTCTTTGTCATGGACATCCTTTTGTTTTGTGTTTAGGTGTTGTTATTTTTAGAAGAGTTGATGACAATTGAAAGAAAATTGACCACAACACTCAGAGCAACCAAGAGATCTTTATTGCAGCAGTGCAAAAAAGGAGAAAGAGAGAGCTGGGCAGGGGAAGGTTTTTATAGCCCTTCTTTTGTGCTGCGTAAGTCTAATAGCGTCTCTGGGTTTGCAAGCTGCCTTGTTGGCACAAGGGGAGTTAAGTGTTCAGCCTTGGGGGGGGGCAGTTGAGTGTTCAGCCTTGAGCGGGAGCTTGAGCATTTGGACTTGATGCAAACAGGTGATAAAGAACCAGACAGAGGGGGTTTGAGTGGCTGGTCCTGCAGCTAATGTTTGTTTAGCTTGCCCTGCAGACAACTTAGTTCAGCCTGTCCTGGACCTAACAACAATGATTATATTTTAATATTCACATCCACTCAGGTCTTGATTAGTTTTCTAAGAATGCTTTAAAGCATTTCCCCTAATGAAACTTTGTCTTTAAAATTGATTCTATCTTGGGCATCTTATTCATTTTTCAGTGTATTTTGCTAGTTTTACTCACATGTGGTGATTTTCTTTAAAATTCTGAGACTTCCTTAGCCATGTTTTTGCAACTGCATTGGGATTGTCTTTACTTTTATGATTGGGTTTAGGCATAGAAATCCTTTTATTTTAATGTAAGGTAGCCCACAAAGGATTACTGATTAGGGTGAAGACTGCATTCCTACCTAGATTCTATTAAGGACCCAGTTTGGCTCAGCTCCCACAAGATGAAGCCTGAATCAGAGCAGAGAACACCTCATCTGGAACTCTCCAGACAAGATTAACTGTTGGCCTGAAAAGACCATTTCCACCATCTCATTTCTCTCTTGTGGTTACCTGGATTTTGGACAGTGTGATAGTTTTTATTACAGATGATTGCATTATTGTGATTATCTGACTTCATATAACTTCTATACATAAATTACAGAAAATATTTGTATTATTTAATTTTTTGGAAGTGCTGGGGATTGATACCCAGTGCTTTGTGCATGAGAGGCAGGCACTCTACCAACTGAGCTATATATATATATATATATATATATATATATATATATATATATATATATATACCAACTCCTCTCAGCCCTCTGTATTATTTAATTTTTGTATTAGGTTTAGACACATTACTGAAGATAAGAAAAGTTCACTGGACTGAATTCACCCCTGGACCATGGACAGAAGTTTGGAAGTGGAAATATTCTGCCCAATTTGCCTGGAATTGGTCTTCGATCCCATTTCTCTGTCCTGTTCACACATTTTCTGCTTTCATTGCATTCAAGATTGGCTGAAAATTAGAGAAGACTCAATCCTGACCTGCCCCTTGTGTCGAAGAGAAAACAAGAAACCTGTCAGGGAAGAGATGCATATTAGAACGCTGACACTATGGATCAGGCAGCATGGCTCATTCCTGGGGCAAAGTCTCCTTTGGAGTACTGAGCTTCTGAGGTTCTGGGTGGATGTGACCTTGGATGCTGCCACTGCCAACTGCCTCCTTGTACTCTCCAATGATCTAAAGACTGTCCACTGTGGGAAGATTTGCTACAACCTGGTGGAGTATCCCAAAAGATTCACTAGGCTTGCTTGTGTCCTGGGCTCCCCCTGCTTCTCCTCTGGACGCCATTACTGGGAAGTTGAAGTGGAACAAGGGACGGAGTGGGCCCTGGGTGTCTGCAAAGAGTTGGTGGAAAGAAAGAGGAGCATGAATTTATCCCCTGAGCATGGTTTCTGGATCATTAGCTTGAAGGCAGGAGAAATTCATGCTAGCTCGACGCAGGAAGGAATTCCTGCAAGTCCTGACCTTTGCCAAGTAGGAATTTTACTGGATGTGGAGATGGGAGAAATCAAATTTTTTAATGTTAAAAATGGTGACCTCATTTGTACAGCTGTTTTGTTCTCCATAGCTGTTTGGGAGCATTTGTGTCCATTCTTTTATCCTGAGTCACCAGCAGAACGGAATAGAGGTTCCCCATTGAGGATAGTCTCATAAGAAATTTACCCTTCTCACAAACTTTCTGAGATGAATGAGACCTTGGACTTGAAAAAGGTCACCATGACCAAGGAAGAGACAATTTGATAAAGTGTCAAGATTTGGTAGTTTCAAAAATAAATTTTGTAGCTCTTTCTGCTTTTTGATCATTATGTAAGCTGCTTACTTCTGCCACACTCTTCTGCCATGATGTTCTGCCTCACCTTGAGCCCCAGGAAATGGAGCTGGCTGCCTATGGACTGAGACCTCTGAAACCGTAAGTCCTCAAATAAAACTTTCCTCCTCTATAACATAAGTAAACAAACAAAAAATAATTATTTTTGTAGACTGTAGCAGAACCACAGACCAGTTTTTGATTTTTGTTTTGTGGTTTGTTTTTTGGTGATTTTTCTAGACTTTGTGACTGATTTTTTTTTTTGTGTGTAGATTTTTAGTGGATTTTTTAAGACTATCTATGGTGTCTTCAGGAAAGTTATTAAATACAACTGACCTCAGTTTTCTAGTCTATGAATGGGCATATTTATATGTGTCAGGCAAATAACTCTGATGATTAGAAACAATACTGCATGTTTGTGTTCCAGTAAATAACAAATGAAGAATGTTAGATTTTAAGAATTTTGGGGATAGAAACAATATCTTTTTCATTATTTCATGCTCTTTTTTTTCTTATAGAATTTCTGTATGATTGTTTTCTGGGAGAAAGAAGAATCAGATATCTAGTGAGATGTTTTGAAATGACATGAAATTTCAGAGAGGGACATATAACTACTGGGAAAGAAGTAGGTTTCCCACCTTTATTTTTTCCAAATGTAACTGTGTAGGGTTTCTTAAAAGGCCAAGATCTTTGACTAAGTTATATTGTTAATGATTCATACTTGTTCTAATGGGAATTTCCCTTTGCCTTTTCAATAATTGGCCAATTGTGTGGTTTTCAAAATGATATGGCATATATATATATATATATATATATATATATATATATATATATATGCCAATAGGTTCAATCAGAGAATGTCAAGTTTTACAAATGGCAAAAGATTCTGAAACTCCTAGAGTCAATTACATGAAGAGGGAATGACTGTTTTGAAGGTTGGATTCCTGAACTTTTGTCCACAAGGTGCAGTTTCATTTGCAAAAATCCCTACACCTTCAGTCAGATAAAAGAATATCTGCCAGCAAGCCCTAGCTTTAAGCCATTGCTGTGTTTTTTTTTTGATTCCTAAGAACTCTTATCAGGCATGTTAACATTAACATATTCATCAAGTTCTTTGAGGTTGCTTTTGGACTTGGTTTTATTTGTAGAATTCACATTTCTTTGAAGTCAAATCTATGAACCATATAATGTTCTCATGCATATGCGTGGTCCACCTCTCACTAGGTTGGAACTTGGGGTCCCTCCAAACCACTTGACTTGTCCCAGACTGATTTTCCATACCCCAGTCTTATATATTAATGGTGGTTCCTTTTCAAACTATACAAGTCCTTTAGAATTCTTTTATTCCTTCCTTCCTTCTTTTTTTTTTTGATGTACTGAGTCAGCCACTTTCTGAGGTGATATCTGCCACACAAGGAGTGGATTGGGGCATGTTCTGGAATTTGCCTTTGACTTTCTTCCCAAAGAAATGCAGATATGTCAGTCAGCATCTTGACTTGACTCCCTTTTTCCTATTTTTTTCCCTATGATTTTTCATCAGGTGCAGTCTTTCCCTTCATTGGGTTTGGCAGGAGGCATGGGGCTGTTATGTTCACCTTTATCCACTTCAATAAGTCTTTGAAATGTCAAAACAAAAGTTTTCTGAAACAATATCTACGAGTGATAACACTATAATTTTCTCTTATTATCTTTTATTAGAAAAACATGTTCGTCTCACATGCTAATTAGATTTCAACTAATTAGATTACAACTCATCAATACATTCAGATGTGTAGTTATAAAAAACTGGCAAGATCCCTGGGATTTCAGACCCCTACTCTCGAGGGGAAGGAAGCCTCTGTTACCTAAAATTAGAATCCACATTTTGTGTTTATTTGCTTCAAGGGACTTTTTATCCTTTGTCTTGAATATTTAACTGTTTTTTTTGTTTTGTTTTGTTTTTTGTTTTGGTTCTAAGGAATTGAATGCAGGGTCACTTAATCACTGAGCTACATCTCCAGCCCTTTTTAATTTTTAATTTTGAGACAGGGTCTCCCTAAGTTGCTTAGGGCTTCACTAAGTTTCTGAGGCTGGTTTTGAACTCACAATCCTCCTGCCTGAGCCTCTGGTACTGCTAGGATTAAGGCATATGCCACTGTGCCTGGCAGGTATTTAATTTGAAGACTCTCATCCCAGCTGAAGGATCTGAGTGGAGTTTTTCCTCCTCCTTTACTTGGGGAAAATGACTGAGGCTAGTGATTTCCCAAGTTCCCTTTCCTCCATCTTATTGAATCACTTTGTGGGGAAAGCAAACCTTGATGGGTGCTGAGCCACATACTCCCAGGGCTATCGGTATTTAGTGAAAAATTATACATCCAACTATAGCATCTCACTTTACTAAAAGCCTAATCTAATCTATGCACACGTGCTTTTGGGACTGTGTTTGACAGCCTTGTAACTCTTCTCAGTCCCACTCCTGCCTTCCTACGGTTCACATCCCAGCCAGCCACACAGACAATTTGATTTAACCAATCAGGCCAATTCCTGCCTTAAACCCTTCAAGGAGTTGAAGGGTCACCTAGAATCAGTGCTCTCAGTTGTCATCTCCTGCACTCACCTCTTGGTTCTTCTCCAGGAACATCAACTTGCCCTCTCTGAGACATTATGGAAGCCAAATTCAGGGGACTTATCTGATTTCTGTAAATTTAAGCTTAGTGATCTTGGAAAAGTTAACTTTCCTATGTTTCAGTCTCCTAAGAAATAAAAATTAATACCAAGCCTAACCTTTAAACTTGCAGTTGGCCTTCCATATTTGGGACTTTACATCTATAGATTCAACCAACTTTGGTTTGAATACATTTTTTTTAAAAATTGTGTCTGTATTGAATATGTAAAGACCTTTATATTTTTTCTTATTCCCAAAACAATACATCAGAAAAATAACTTATGTAGCATTTGCATTGGATTAGGTATTATAAGCAATCTAGAGATGACTTAAAGTATCCAGGAAGATATGCACGGGTTATATGCAAATATGACTCTATTTTATGTGAGGGACTTGATTAACTACAGATTTTAATATCATCAGAGAGTACTTAAACCAATCCCCCACAGATACTGAGGATTAAATAAGATTATTCACATTGATTGCCCAGGGCCTTGCTTATAGAATGTGATGACAATTTGTTGCCAATTATTAACATCACTTATTATTATCAACCATTAAGTGTGAAATTGGCTATTAATTCAACATACTCTTTATCATGTTAGAAAAATACTTTTAATCCTATTTTTAAAAATGTTTTAAATACATTTTTTAGGAAGAAGTTTTACATCTTGACTATCTGTTTTACTAATAAAATAATTATTTGGTATTATTTTCTGTCTTGTCCCTACTCCCTTCCACCCATCAATCATCTTCCCCCAGCCCCACGAATTATAGTGTAGAAGTGAAAATATTCAGAGAATTTCTAATAGCTGGTGGTAGATGGGAAATCAGTTTAGGAAATAAAACTCTGGCTTCCTCAAAAAGCAAAATTAGTGTGGGAATACATTACAATTCTAAATTTCAATTTTCATGACAGGATTATATTAGTCATTATAGCATCTCTTACCTTCCCTCCAACTGCCTTCCTCAAATTTCTGCTTTCTAGGTATCATCCCATCTTATTCCCATTTGGGACTCTCTAATAAAATATCATCTCATGAAAAACCAGAGCAACTTTTCCCCAAGAGATCTCCCCCTATTCCATATATTTTTTTTTCCCAATGACAAACTTGACAACTCTATTCCTCTTGCTTTTGCTCAAGTTTTAGTCTTTAAAAAAATGGAACAATTGAAGAGAGGGAAGAGTGAGGGAGGCTGGGTTAATCTAATCCCTTCGTGTCTTCACAAGGTGCACACAGCATCCTGGATGTTCTTGCCTACTATTCGTACACCCTTTCCCATGAGCTAAGCCATAAGATTTTCATCATTAGTTCTGATAACCTCATAATATCCAAAAGACATATGAAAATGGATATTCACTGTAATCACCCTAATCTGTCTTCTCCTTATTATTGGATTTTAGATTTTTCTGCAAGAAAAATTTCTTTCTGGGTCAACTTCTTTCATAAGAAGCAACCAGGAAAAATAGTGAAACAATTTGCTTCTTCAGCAGTTACTATCACTGGACAAAAAATAAATACTTGTTTAGAGTTTGGTGGAATGCTGTCTTTTGGTTTCTCATAGGCAGCAGATTCTGTCTTGGCTCTACAATGTATATATAGGTATCACATGTGGCCTGGATTCCCCTTAGCATGGTAGTTTCTAAGAACTTTCCTAAGAGACAGCTAAATCTCCCTCTTTGCATTTGCTTCCCAGAATGAAGACACTTTACCACAAAGATGTGGAACTGCCTACGAGCACCACTGTTATATTTTTGTGTTCTATTTGCCCTTGAACTCATTCCTAACTCATATTCTGCTGTACCAAGGTATCTGTGACATGGTAATTGATTCTTGGGTATTGTCTATAATATTTACTTCCTCATCTAGAATTCACTTTCTTAAGTTTCAAAGAGCAATTTGGAACACTGTTGTTCATTTCCTAATTTTGCCTTATCTGCTTCAGCTCTGGCCATTATAAATTTGTTGGGTCTATTCTAGGGTCTTGTACTCACAGCTTGCCCTCAATTTACTACCTCTTCCCTTCTATGCCAACTTTAATACATTTTAAAAAAGTATGTAAATAAAAAAAATATGAGTAAAGTATACCTAAGTTATCTTTTTAACAGAAAATGTCAAATACAGTATGTGTGAATCTACAGAATAGGGAAAAAAGCTTACTCTCTGACAGAGCATTAATATTTAGAATATGTAAAGAATGCATAAGTTTTAACACTGAAAAGCAAGTAATTAATAAATGGGCAAATGAACTAAGCAGGCACTTCTCAAAAGAAGAAATACGAACAAATATATGTAAAAATGATCAACATTAGAGAAATAACAAATCAAAACTCTACTGAGATTTTGCCTCACTCCAGTTAACTGAGTGAAGTGAAATAAAATCTCAGCAAAATTTTATTTTAATTTGTGTCAAAACAGTAAATGCTGGAGAGAATTTGAAGAAAAAGAAACAATTTTACACTGTTGGTGGGATTGCAAATTAGTGCAACCACTATAGAAATCAGTATCTAGTTTCCACAAAAGACTAGGAATGGAACTCTCATATGACTCAGGTATAATCACTTACCAATTGAATTCTCGGTTACCAGTTGAATATTCAATTCACCTTCTTGATTCAGCTCTCAGAGTTTTTAATAGCTCCAGCAATGCTAAACTGGTCCAAAGGTATTTTTTTTTTTTTTTATCGAGGTTTCCAATCTCAAAACAGGCAGGCACCTTTTCTCCAGGAACTTCTTCTATGTACTATTAGGAACCAGCCAGGTTATTCCTCTCTCCTATCCCTACTCCATGTCACTGCTTATCCCTAATCCCATGTCACTGTACCACCCTAAAGCCTTGTCAATTTTTTTTCAACTATTAAATTCAAAACAGTTTATTTGAGCATGTATAAGCAAAACAAAATAAGATAAAGCAAAACAAAAGTAATTTGTGAATTGCACAATCACCAGAACCAAAACACATTGAGAAAACACCTTCCAATAATATGATTTGACAGTATTTAAAAGGAACGAAAGTGCATGTTTGGTGTAGAGACATCTTAATTGGTAACAGTTTAGCTGGTTCATTGGTTGCAGAGCTTCCTGAAATTAGCTAAAGCTTGACTGCTGTAGTTAAACTCTATATTGGTTTGGTTTCTTAGGTTTAGTGGAAGAGTGTAATCCAAATCAATGGCCTCTTCAAAACTTTTTTCAGTGGCCTTCATGGGTGGAGAGGTTAATCTGAATTGTCAACTTGATTGGATTAACAGATGCTGAAGATTAAGCAGCTTCTGGGTGTGTCAGTAAGGGTGTGTCTAGGAATGATTGGCTTGTTGGATAGCAAACTGAAGTAGAGACCCTTCCTAGATGTGGGCAGCACCATCCAATAGGATGGTGGCTTGGATGGAATAAAAATTGGAAGACCAAGGAAGCAATAGCAGATGAAGCTTGGATTTTTCATGACACGTTTTTTTTTTTTTTTCCTTCTGGTACTGGGGATTGAACTCAGGTGCACTCAACCAGTGAGCCATATCCTCAGCCCTATTTTGTATTTTATTTAGAGACAGGATCTTACCGAGTTGCTTAGTGCCTTGACATTGCTGAGGCTGGTTTTGAATTCACAATTCTCTTGTTTCAGCCTCTTGAGCGACTGGGATTATTGAACAGGTTCTTGATTGCTGCTGTGATCGCCTGAGGATATCAGACTCTTGCTCCTTCACTCTTCCAAAGTGGACTCTGCCAGTGATTCTCCAGGGAGTTTCCAGAAGCCTTTGATATTTTATTGTACAGCTACTGGTTCCTCCAGCTCTCCAGCCTGCAGATGGCCATTGTGGACTATCAAACTTCTGGTCGTATAAGCCAATCTAATAAATCCCCTTTCATAGTCATACTTCCTGTTGATTCTGTTCCTCTTGAGATCCCTGACTAATACAATGGGAACACCTGGTCATCCTGATACAGTGGTGAAAATATAGCTTATTTTGAAGGCAACACTGATCTCAAAGTTTCACCACTAAAGATATTTTTCACATTCTGATTATTGATGTAACATCTCAGTTCTAAGGTTTTCATGTGGTTCTGATATCATTTCTACCTTATTTTCAAGTTTCCATAGTCATGAGGGAGTAATCTCTGGGCTTGATGTTCTCTTCATTGAACCTGTGAGTTTTTGGCGTGCACAGGATCAGGTGTTCTTCCTTAAGGACTGAACTCATCACTTTTTAACAAGCCCTTTTAGGTTAAATTTCTTTTCTTTTTTTTTTTCTTTGTAGCCATTGTGAATGTGATTGCTTTTTTAAACTTCCTTTTCAGCAAGTTCATTGCTAGTGCTAATCTTTTTGTTTTGGTATTTGGAATTGAACCTAGGGACACTTCAACACTGAACTACATCCTTAGCCCTTTTTATTTTTTATTTTATGACAGGGTCTTGCCAAGTTTCCCAGGCTGGCCTTGAACTTACAATCTTCCTCTTGGCTTCCTGAGTAGCTGAGATTAAAAGCTTGTACTACTGGATCTGGCAAAATGCTACTGTTTTTGCATGTTGATTTTTGTACCTGCAAGTGTACTGAGTTTGTTTATCATTTCTAACAGCTTTAAGATGGAATATTTAGGTTTTTCTATGTTTAAAATCATGTCATCTAAAAACATGGATAATTTAATTTCTTCTTTTTCTATTTGGGTGTGCTTTAATTGTTCTTGATAAGATTCTGCACTTCCATTATTTATTACAGCACTATTCACAATAGCCAAGGTATGGGATCAACCAAGATGTCTCATTTATTTGTGGAAAGCAAAAATTCAGTCTCGTAGAACAGAGAGGAATAGTGGTTACCAAAAAAAAAAAAAGAAGAGGGAGTAGTTCTACTTTCCTTTTTCTTTCTTTTTTTTTTTTTGTAGTGGTTCAGAGAAAAAGTTTACTTCTAATAAAAATTAAATACTGAAATATATTTTTAAATTAAAAATCAACTCTTTAAATAAAATACAAATAATGACATATTTTAATATGTTCTCAGGGTTCAAAAAACTTATTCAAAATAAAATGGCAGATATCAGTTTCTTTAGCTTTTCACTTCAGAATAATCCTTATCTTATATTGTTATTATTTTAATAAAAATTTTGTATATCTAATTAGGTTAAATGGTGAGTGAATGGTCCATGATTTATACTCAAGGAGAAGATACCAAAAATAGTTTTCCATGGGCTACATTTAGGCATGTTTCTTTTTTTTTTCCAGTATGATTTGTTATATATGACCACAGAATGCATTACAATTTATATTACACATATAGAGCACAATTTTTCATATTTCTGGTTGT
Organism: Marmota flaviventris; assembly: GCF_047511675.1. Taxonomy (NCBI): domain Eukaryota; kingdom Metazoa; phylum Chordata; class Mammalia; order Rodentia; family Sciuridae; genus Marmota; species Marmota flaviventris. Next base: position 51,340,244 of record NC_092503.1, on the reverse strand, counting down.
ACACAAAGGAGAATCATATCCTTCGTGGCTTCTTACATGTACTTACTATACTTTCTACAGCCCTGTAGAATTACTAATAGTTGCCACAATCTAGGATTTATATCAAAACAACTAGAAGAGTACAAAAGTTCCCAGCACATAAAAATGATTAATTTTGAGAAGATTAAAGTGCTTACTACACTGATTTTATCATAATGCTTTGTATACCTGGGTAGAATTATATTGTATACCATAAAGATGTACAAATATTATGCTTTCATAAAAAATAAACAATAATCTTTTACTTTTTAAAGAAACTTTACTAGGGATCATAGGTATATGACTTTCCAAATCAACAGAAGAGTGAAAATGAACCTATACTTTCCTAGGAACATGAGTTAAGTGTCCAAGGTTAAGAGAGGCCCTAAGAAAAATGAATATTCTTGCAAAGCTCATCCTTCTTATGGTCTTGCCACCAAATTAGCCACAAATTAGGCTTGGGGATTTTATACAATTATGTTAGAAAAATTACTTGGTTCAGTCTTTCTTTAGTTGAAGAAGTTGTGCTTAGTCGTAATGATTATCTAATGTACTATAGATAATGTGAAATTAAACTAATTTTAATTAGTGTTTTGTTCTTTAAGATGACATTCCAAATACATTTTTTATCATCCATTTTCATGAAAAAGTTCCTCTTTAAAGCAAACTTTTTTTTAATATTTATAATTGTGCATATGGGTATCCATATATACTTTAGGATGTTTGCATTTTTTAACCAGATGCTAAATGCATACGGTACAATATTTGTAGTGGCACACCGTGAAATTGGCAGTTGGTATTCTTGTCCCCATTCATCTCATTCTTTCTCAAATCAATTTTTGTTAGCAATTCTTGGGGATTTTTCCAAAGCTATTGTATGTGTACTTGTATGGAGTTTGCCTAAATGTTAATTTCTTATGTACATTGTTTTGTACCCAACTTTCCTCACTTGACAATATTTAAGGAGATTGACTTTAAATAATATTTTCCCAGGACTGAGATAATGAATATTTCTATATTATGTTTATCAACTTAGTCAATTCAGTGAAAACTATTATCAATCAGATTTATAAGTATAAACTTTCCCTAAAGTTTTTCCCAGGAAGTCATTAGCAATTCTTACTCCAAAATGTATGACACCATGGCTGTCATTAAAGAACAGCTGGAAGATCTAATTACCATAAAACATCATTAAAAACACATTGACCTCAGACCCTGAATCTTTCAAATAAGAAATATATATTTTTTTCAAGCATGACTATTGAGTATAGTAAAAACGAGGTTTCGATAAAACCTTTAGAAAAGGCAGAAACATCAGGTTCATTACAGGGCATCGAGTGGAATCTCAGGTGGTTCCCTGAATACCTCAGTGAAAAGTGGGAAGGTAAGCAGGAAGCTGGGAATAGTGTCCTAGATGGAAAAAAAAAAAAAAAAGATTACACTCTGCTTTAATTGGCACAATTTGAGAATTCAAGTTGGGTTTTGTAAAAAGTATTTTGTTCCATTTGGATTATTTTTCAAATCTTTATAGTCTCAAATTGTGACCAAATGAGGAAGTCCAGTGGTAGACTGTCCCAGTGTTCATAGCTAGGCTTGGAAACATACAGGGGCTTAGTGTCACTATGTTACAAATGTTTGTTATGAAAGTTGCTGATGTTTTGAAAACCTGGCTTTAGTGGAGAGTCTACAACAGAAGGGAAAAAAAGAGGTGGCCTTTGGCTTGTAAATAATTAGCCCAAGCCCAGATTATCCAGAAATCCCAAGAAGAGCAGTTTTAAACTCATCTATAAAGATGGTATCAAAAGCATGGCTACCTACTGTTTGCGTCATCAATGATTTAATCAAGCTAGGGAACCAGAGGAATGTAACCCAGATCATTCTTTCTCTTGATTAAAATGAACCATAGCTTTCAAAAGCTGAATATTGCAATTAATTCTGGAATATTTTTATAATTAATACCAGAACTATTTATTTATTCAGACATTCTATAGTGCTCACAAAATATAATTTTGTCTTCCTAGATACTACATAGTAAGTTCAGTAGTTGAGTCCTCCAGGAAAGCTAAATACAGATTTCAGAAATCACAAGTGAATTTTGTTAAACATCTACTTAGGAGCACAAATGATTCTCATCAAAACTTAAGGCACATTTGAGCTTTTTTTTTTTATTTCCTTCTCATCTTTTGTTTTTCCTTCTTTTTTCTTCCACTTCTTTTTCTTTTCCTCCTCCTCCACCTGTGGTAGACATGAGAAACCAATGACGTCTGACTTTCAAATACTATAATGGTTTCAAAATTAATGTGACTTTGCATTTGTCAGGATTTTTCCTATATGTTCTCATGCAGACACAATTTTGCTTCAAATGCTTCATGGAGTAGATGGGGGAACAGGGAAAGACAGGATTTACCTCTTCAGTGAATCAGGTAAAAATCAAGAGATTAATGTGGACTAATTCAGGGCTCAGAAAGGTGGCAATTTTCCTTAAATGGGGCAGTAACCTATTGGAGGGAGATCTGAATACATATGATTTACTCCAGAGGTTTGAAATGATGTGACCCTTTGTTGTGTCTTTGCCACTTACCACCTTGTCTTCCAATGATACAAACAGTGTCCAAAGTGGTATGGGAAGGTGGACAGCACCTCTCCAGAAGATCCTTTTTCCTGCCCGCAAGGGTGTAAACCACCACAGAAGATAAGTCAGAAATAATTAATGAAGAAATAAGATGCAGAGCCAGAAAAATAGTTTTGAAGGATGGAACACTTGATAGGTCCAGCCCACCCAGGTGCTGAGCTGAACAATTAGAAAATGGCTCCTGTGGTCTATTTAAGGGGGTGCATCAAAGGCAGGGATAAGGTTTCAGGGGTAGAGTCTTGCTCTATGATGTCTTGCAGTCAACAGGTTGATTGGCATCTTGGCAGGTCACACCCATCTCTGAAAGGCTGTGTGACTGCAGCAGTTCACCCCATCTCTGGTGCTATGTAGGACCTTTTTGAGCAGAGCTGAGGGGGAGTTCGCATGTATGTGGGCAATCTTACCCTGTGGGATTGCCACGGGAAGCTCCCAATACCAGACTTTCCCACTCACTGTCTACAGTACTGAAAAGGTCCTCACGTATAGTTCATGGATGGCTCTTGACAAAGTGGAAAGAACTCTAATATTTAATTGTTGACCCTAAGATATTCACCAATATGTCCTATGTCCTGGGTGTTCAGCTTCACCTCTGTTACCATTACTGTGAGGTAGACATGGAAGATACAAGTGGATTCTGGGAGACCTCTGGGATCTGTTTATGGAAGCAGGAAGGATAACAGTCCTCTAAGGACATCAGTTCCTTTCCATACAGCAGACTTTCTGTAAGCTCTTACTTCCTTGATGGTTAATTTTAGTTGTCAGCTTGACAGGATTGAGGAACACGTAGAGAGCTGATAAAGTATTATTTCTGGGTTATTTTGGGTGTATTTTGGTTTGGACAAGAGGTCTTCCTCAAAATCTCCTGTTAATGCAGGAATATTCAGAGGTAAAACCATTAGATTATGAGAGGTGTAACCTCAGCCTATCCTAGTTTGAATGAACTATGTGGTAACTATAGGCAGATGGGGCATGGTTGGAGGAGGTGTGTCACTGGGAGTGTCCCCTGGCAGGGTGCATTTTCCTTGTGGCCCTTCTCCCCACCCTCTGTTTCTGGATCCTGCTGTGAGCTGGGCATCTTTCCTCCACTGGCTCTTTCCCCCATGAGGTGCTGCCTCATCATGGACTTGGAACCATGGAATCAGCTATCTATGGATGGAGACCTCTGAAACTGTGAGCTCCAAATAAACTTTCCCTCCTCTAAGTCATTCTTGGAGTTATTGGTGCCAGTGACACAAATACTAACTAAAATTGGGTGGTTTTGAAAGAGACTGGCATATGAATTGGAAGAATGAATAGGGAAGAGTGGCTCACTATGTTGTCAGTCACTATTCTAATTGGTTGGGGGTCCAGATAGAACAAAAAGGCTGATAATGGAAAATTTGCTCTCTCTCTCCTGGAGATGGGACACCCTTCTTCTCTTGCCCTCAGATACCAGAAGTCCAGGTTCACTGGCTCTTGGGCTCTTGGAATTGTGCTAGTGGCCCCTAGGTTCTCAGGCCTTTGGTCTTGGGTTTAGAGTTATGCCATCTCTTTCCCTGGTTTTGAGGCCTTCAGACATGGCAGGAATGATACTAGCTTCCATGGTTCTTCAGCTTGCAGATGTCCTGTCATGGGACTTCTTAGCTTACATCACTGTGAGCCAATTTCCTCTCTGTCTCTCTCTCTATATTCCATACTGGTTCTGTCTCTCTGAGGAGACTACTACACCTCTGCTCTGTGAGCATTTTCTTAGATGCTGAATTAAGAAAAATTAATTTTTTTAATCTTAGTAACAGTTTGCTCACTATGCAGTCAGTTCTTCTTTTCTCCATTCCTTTTTTAGAAACTTTTTAAAAAAGATTAATGTTTTTTATTTTTATTTTTAAATTTTGATTCATTATATCTGACAACAGAATACATTTCAATTCATATTACACATATAGATCACAATTTTTCATATCTCTGGTTGTGCAAAAAGTAGAATCACATCTTTTATGTCTTCTTACATGTACTTAAGGTAATGATGACCATCGAATTCCACCATGTTTCCTGCCCCTATACCCCCTTTCTTTCCCTCCCTCCCCTTTTCCCCTTTGCCTTATCTAGAGTTCATTTAATCTTCCTATTCCCTCACCCCCAACAGCATATCATAGATCAGCATCCTTAAATCAGAGAAATAATTCAGCATTTGGTTTTTTGAAATTGGTTAATTTCACTTAGCATTATATTCTCCAGCTTCATCCATGTACCTGCAAATGCCATGATTTTATTCTCTTTTGCATCTGTTTTTTTTTTCTTCATTGTCAAGAGATGAGAACATAAGACTGTATCAAGCATTTGCTCTTCTTTCTTGAAAGAACTCTGAGCGCAATGTTGTGAATATAGGTTGTTCTATGTTTTTAGGGTTAAGGGATTTGCACTATATATCATACAACAAAGTTCTGGATAATAGATGCCTAGATTTTGTAAAAATCTCCCTACTGTACAGCAGAACTTCTTGTTCTTCAATACCTCAGTACATATTGATCAGCCTTTCTGTCATTGCTTCTCTTACATTCTCCTCAGTCTAGTAACCATTATTCTATTCTCAACTTCTATGAAATTAACTTCTTTACATTCCTTATATGAGTGAGATCATACTGTAATTGTTCTTCTGTGCACTAATTTTACATAACATAATGATTTCCAGTTCTATCTATGTTGTATGAATAATAGGATTTTATTATTTTTTAAGGTTGACTAGTATTCAACCTATATTACATACCAAAGTTCCATATTCATTCATCAATAGATGAACACTTAGGTTGTTTGCATTTCTTGGCTATTTGAATAGTTCTTCAATCACACGGAAGTACAGATGTCTCTAATGTACTGATTTTATGTTTTCAGCTATATACCCAGAAGTGGGAACATTGGATCTTATGATGGTTCCAATTTTAATTCTTTGAGGAATTGCCATGCTGTTTTGCATATGATTACATACCTGTCAAGTATGTGAGTATTTCCTATTTAACAGATCCTTGCCAGCCTTTGTTATATTTAGTCCTTTTGATAATAGTCATTCTTATTAAAATTTTTATTTGCTCTTTTTAGTTGTATATGACAGTACAATGTATTTTGACATATTGTACATACATGGAGTATAACTTCCTGTTCTTGTGGTTGTATGTGATATGGAGTTACACTGGTCTTATATTATATATGAATATATGAAAGTAATATCCCATTCATTCTACTGTCTTTTCTATTCCCACCCCTCCTTTCTCTTTATTTCCCTTTGTCTAATCCAGTGAACTTCTATTCTTTCCTTCCCACTTATTGTGTGTTAGCATGTGCATATCAGAGAGAACATTTGGCCCTTGGTCTTTTGGAATTGGCTTATTTCACTTAGCATAATCATCTCTAGTTCCATCCATTTACCAGAAAATGCTAAATTTCATTTTTCTTTATGGCTGAGTAATATAATATTGTGTATATATACCACATTTTCTTTATTCATTCATCTGTTGAAGGGCACTTAGGTTGGTTCCATAATTTAGCTATTGTGAATTGAGCTGGTATAAACATTGATACTTAATGGAGTGAAGTAGTATCTCACTGTGGTTTTGACTTGCATTTCCCTGATAATTAATGATGTTAAGCATTTTTTCATGCACCCATTGGCTACTTTTATGTATTCTTTTGAGAAGTGCTTATTTAGGTCTATGGCCAATTTTTTTTTTTTTTTTTGTACTGGGGATTGAACTCAGGGACACTCAATCACTGAGCCACATCTGCAGCCCTATTTTGTATTTTTATTTGGACACAGGGTCTCACTGAGTTTCTTAGTGCCTTGCAGTTGCTGAGGCTGGCTTTGAACTCTTGATTCTCCCGTCTCAACCTCCAAAGTCCTTGGAATTACAGGCTTGTGCCACCGTGCCTAGCTATTGCCAATTTTTAAATCAGCTTATTTGGGTTTTTGAAATTAGTGTTTAAGTTTTTCATATATTCTAGAAATTAGCCTCTTGTCAAAAGTATAGTTTACAAATATTTTTTCCAACTCTATAGGTTGTCTCTTTATTGATTGTGTCTTTTGCTAAGCAGAAGCTTTTTAGTTTGATTAAATCCTATTTGTCTACTTTTGCTTTTGTTCCTATGCTTTTGGGATCTTATCCAAGAAATTTCTTGCCCATTCCAATGTCCTGAAACATTTACTCTGTTTTCTTCCAGTACTTTCATAGTTTCAGGTCTCATATTTAAGTGTTCAGTTCATTTTAAATAGATTTTTGTAACTAATAGGTTCTAATTTAATTTTCCCATATGTGTATATTCATTTTTCCCAGCATCATTTATTGAAGAGACTTTCCTTTCTCTTATGTATGTTCTTAGCACTTTTGTCAAAAAACAGTTGGCTATATGTACCTAGATTATTTTATGGGATTTCTATTCTGTTCCATAGATCTATGTGTGGGATTTTATGCAAGTACCTTGCTGTTTTAGTTACTACAGCTGTGTAGTTGATTTTGAAGTTGATATTATGATGCTTCCAACTTTTTCTTTTCAGAATCATTTTGACTATTAAGGATATTTTGTGATGACATATGAATTTAAGGATTGTTTTCTATTTCTGTGAAGGATGTCCTTGGTATTTTTGAGGCACATTGAATTGATTCCCTTTAGATCACTTTAGGCAGTATGGTTACTTAACAATATTAATTTTTCTGATCCATGGATGTAGGAAATCTTCACATTTTTCTACATTCTCTATCATTCCTTTTTATCAGTGTTTTATAATTTTAAATGTAGAGAGTTATGGCTAAATTTATTTCTAGGTATTTTATTTATTTTGTACCTATTATTATTATTGGGATTTTTTTTAGAATCTTCGTAAAGATGATTTGTTATTGATGTATCTCAGAGATGAATGGTTTCACATATGAAAATCAGTAAATGATATAACTCATCAACATAATGAAGGACAAAAACTGTATGATCATCTCAATAGATGCAGAAAAGGCATTTTATAAAATTCAATATCCCTTCATGATAAAAATGGTAAACATATTAGGTATAGAAGGATCATACCTCAACATGTAAAGGCCATACATAATATACCAGTAGCTAAAATAATGCTGAATAGGGAAAAGATGAAATTCTTTTTCTAAGATCTAGAACAAAATAAGGTGGTTCAGTTTCACCACTTTTATCCAAACTTTTACTGAAGCCTTAGCCAGGCAAGAGAAAGAATACGGGCATCCAAGCTGGAAAAAAAAGGAAGTCAAATATAGAAAAATATAGAAAACCATAAAGATTCAATCAAACACTTTAGAGCTAATAATTCAGCAACATTTCAGGACATTAAATCAACATACAAAACTAAATGACTTTTTTATGCACCAGTAACAATTAGAATCTCCACCTTCAACTTTTTGAAGAATTTTTCTTAATTATTCAGATGTTTTGTAGTAAAGCCATCTGATTGTGGGATTTTCTTTGTTGGGGAGGCCTTTTATTATTGCCTCTATATTATTACTTGTTTGATTTCTTCATGATTTAATCTTGGTAATGTGTAGGTATTTAGAAATTTGTCCACTTTTTCTAGGTTTTCAAATTTGTTGGTATAGTTGTTCGTGATAATATTTAGTGATCCTTTGTATTTCTTTGGTGTTAGTATGATGTCTTCCATTCATGTGTGATTTTACTTTGTCTTCTCTCTGTTTTTCCTTAGTTAGCTTGCAATGGGATTGTTCATTTTGCTTATGATCTCAAAGAAACAGCTTTTAGTTTTGTTGATCTTTTGTATTTTTTAAAGTTTCCACTTCATTTATTTCTGCTCTGGTCTGTATTATGTCTTCCTTGTACTAATATAGGGTTTGGATTTTTCTTGTTTTTCTAATTCCTTGAGATGCAGCAACAGGTTGTTTATGTGAAATCTTTCTCTATTTTCATGTTGGGAATCATCTGCTCTAACATCTTTCCTACTAGTGCTTATGCTGTATCGCATAGATTTTGGTATTTTATATCTCCATTTGCTTCAAGAATTTAAAAAATGTCTATGTTGATTTCTTCTTTGAGCCATTGGTTGTTCAAAAGTAAGTTGTTGTAGAGAGGTAGAGCAAGATCCTCTGCCTAGCTTTCACAGATACACTAAGTTGAATGGCTAGTCATACACCACAGAGCTAAGGAGATCAGGTGAGAGACCACAGTGCCTGTTTTAGATAACATGAGAATACTCATTGAAAAAGACAGGAAGGAAGGAGTTTCCAGCATCACAAGCTTCCTTCAATTCAAGGCAATTTAGTGCAGAGAGGTGCCTCCCACTTGGGGCAGAGGGGGTGTGAGAATTAAGTCCTGGTCTTAAACTTGAAATTTGAAATTCAGTACCCACCATGATGGAACTCAATGTCAGACAAAAACCCTTGGTTCTTATCACCAGGCCAAGAGTTGAAGAATAAGACACAGGAGACAAATGGACAGCCTTTACAACCTCTCTCTCAACTTTGGGCAACACAGTAGGGAGCAGGCCTCCAATCCTGGGGAGTGAGGAGTAAAAGCTAGCTCAGGGCTTTATCTCAGACCTCAATGAGGGGCCCACCATAGTGATACCAATCTTCAAGTAGAAATTGAAGGCCTCAGATGTAGGACAGAGCTCACAGATAGAGCCTCCAAACTGGCACCAGCATTGGACAGAGAGCTGTGTGCTTAAAGGACAGATCTGCAGTTTTGATACATCAGTTCCAGCTTTGGAAGGGGCCTGAGGAACACATACACTCCTCCAATGACTGTGAAGGACCCTGAAACTGTGAGACTCAGGTATGACCCAGCTTAGTCCAGCATTGGTTGCCAAGAGACTATTGTCACAACCATTCCTCAATCTTCGATGGAACATCTATCACCAGGGAAGTTCTTACAGATGGGACTCCAGAGCTATTCCAGCATCAAGTAGAGAACTGCACTCCAGTGGGATAGGCTCATTTCAGCCAGCATCACCATTGACTGTGCTGAGGGCCTTAGTGTACCTTTGAGACTGTGCAGGACTTAGTGGCTGTGAAACTCAGGCATAACCCAGCATAGTTTCAACTCCAATAGCCAACGGTCTGCCTTCACCAACACTACCTCAAACTTGAGTTCCCAGCATGGTGTAAGACCCAGTTTGCTGGGGATAGGCTAGGGTAACAAGCATATGACTTTACCCTACAACTTATTGCTGGAATGGTGAAACCTACATTGGACAGGTCCTAATAGCCCTCACCCTTAGGACTGATGATTGACAATTCTCCACCATAGCTTTAGTACCAGGGGAAGAAAAGCCTCCCCAGTCTATCAAGTTTCTCTTCCAGATAGCATCACCTGTGGTTTGCAATGGTCTTGGTCCACAAGTCCAATTCAACATTTGGTAGCTCATAGCACTGTGGACCTTAACCAGTGTTGTGATGGTCTTGGTGGGCAGTGGGCTCAGCATGTGACAACATGGTGGATTTGTTGGCCCAGAGATATGACATGGGAACCTTGACTTATACATCAGTGACTTCACAGAGCCTGGAAGAATCCTCAAGTTTCTGATCAAAGGCTAGTAACTGTAGATGTGCCATTTGGGACTACTCTTGTCTCCGGGAGAGGCTTTTAAGGACAGAATTCTAAGAATGAAATAAGTACCTGATCCTTTAATGCCCAGATGATATTGCACTTCACTAAGCATCAAGAGCTTTCAAGAAATCATGGCCTCACCTACTACCCAAAATTTGGTGCCAGAAATTGAACAGTAAACAGTACAGAACTTTTAGCTAAAAAAATTTGAAGAAGTTGGGAAAACTTGAAGGAAAGACAAACATTTTAAGACTCAAACAGAGAAACTTAATAAAGAGATGGAGGCAGTTAAAAAAGTCAAACAGAAATTTTTGAACTGAAAAATACATTCAGTAAAGTTAAAAATATGATTGAAGACATCATACCTAGATAATTCAAACAGAAGAAAGAACTAGCAAACTTGAAAATAGACTGTTTGTAATTACACATTAAGAGGAGAAAAATTTAAAAAAATGAAGAAGAATGAAGAAAGCTTACAGAAACTTAGGACAAATGCTAAAAGAGGAAATGTTTCAGTTATTAAGATTCAGGAAGGACTTGAGAATGCCAAAAGGATTTAAAGCTCCTTCAAAGAGATTATAACAAATATCTTCCTAAACCTGGAGGAGAATACAAATATCCAGGTCCAGTGAGGTCAAATGTCACTAGTTAAATTTAACTCAGTAGGTAGGCTCTCACAGGAAAGAGAAAAATTTTAAGGTTGCACGAGAAAAAAACAAAACATGGGGTTGACACAAATTACCCAAAAGTCAGCTTCTCTGCAGAAATCTCACAAGCCTGAAGAGAGAGGCCTGAGAGATTTTCCAGTGCTGAAGGAAAATACTGTTGACCAAGCAAAGCTATGCTTTAGAAATGAAAGAAGGATAAAGACTTTCCCAGACAAGAAAAAGCTGGAAGAATATATTTTCTTTTTTTATTAGGTACACATGACATTACAATGATCTTGGCAATTCATACATTTGAATCAATTGGGGTATAATTTCTCATTTTTCTGATTGTACAGATGGAAGAATATATTTTCAACAGATTTTTTTCTACAAGAAATCCTAGTGAAAGTTCTCTAAAAATGTAAGTTTTTAAAATTTCAACATGATTGTGTAGTTTCCACAGTTTTTCTTGTAATTGATGTATACTTATTGCGTTGTGGTTAAAAAACATACTCAATATGATTTTAATTTTAAAAAAATTTGTTGAGAAATTCTGTGTGGCCCATCCTATGATCTATCCTTGTGCTGTCAAGAAGAATTATGTATTTCTGCAGTTGTTGGATGTAATGTTCTGTAGATGTCTGTTAGGTCCATTTGGTTGAGGGTGCTGTTCCCTTGTTGATTTTCCATCTGGAAGACCTGTTCATTGATGAAAATGGAGTATTAAAGTCCCTTACTACCACTGTATCAGAGTCTATCTTTTATTTCATGTCTATTAATATTTACTTTATATACTTGGGTATATATATATATTTACAATTATTATTTTCTCTTGATAAAGTTACCTTCTTATCATTATGTAGTAACCTTCCTTTTTCTTTTTACTGCTTTTAATTTTAAGTCTATTTTAGCTGATAGGGGCATGTCTGCTCTTGATTTCTTTTAGAATCCATTTGCATGCAATATCTTATTCCATCCCTGCATTATCAGTCTGTGCGTATCCTTAGAGGTAAAGCTGGTTTCTTGTAAGCAGCAGATAGTTAGATCTTTTAAAATTGTTTTAAATCTGTTCAGGTACTCTATTTAATTGAAGAATTTAATCTATTTATACTTCAGATAATTGCAAATTGGTATGGTCTCACTATAGCTATTTGGCAACTTATTTTCTAGATTTATTTTTGTTTCTTTCTCTTTACCCCTCTCTTATAGACAAATTTGTATTAAAGTGATTTACTCCAGTAGTATGTTGTTATTCCTTCTCTATTATTTTTTGGTTTGTCTATTCTCATTTTTGCATTATGGTTACTATAACACTTAACAAAAATTAACTTCCAATTATAGCAAGTTATTTTGAAGTGATAGCAACATGATTGCAAAGATAAGAAGAGAAAATATACCAATAAAACTATATAGTTGCATACTCATTCTCCCCAAATTTTGAATTTCTGATGTCCAGTTTATATTTTCTACTTTACTATATTTGCCTATATTTGAACATGTGAATGTGTATGGGTTCTCTCTCTCCTAGCGAGGAGGCCCACAGAACAGGGTAGAGGAGAGTGTGGCTTGGTAATGTAGAAAAAAGTAAACCAAACTGGCCTGTATTTGGCTATAAGTTCACATTATGGGTCTCTGCCTTTTTTAGAGAAAACCGTTTCTTGGGATTTTATCTCATTTCACTATTGCTCAGGAAGACCTGTGCATCAATGTGCCCGAGAGATCAGTGTACTCTCAGTAAATGCCTACCATTATGACATTCCCGGTGAATACCAGACACTTCACATAGACAGCTGAAGTACTGACAGCTGCTATTATAAGGTAGCTTATTGCCAGCAGTGATTGAATAAGATCAATCAAGGGCAAGGACCCAGATTCCAGGACTTTATATTGTCTTTCCTCAAAATGAACCAGCTCTCACTTGAGGGTAGCTGCTGCTAAACTTTGGGGGGGAAAGCAAGATAGATCTGGCAGAGGTTCATTGGTGGGGAGCAGTTATACTTTCAGAAATTTCTAGGGTAGAATTAAGAGGAGAAAACTTGGCAGTCTCATAGAAGCAAACAAATGGTGACAAACAATTATTCACAGCATCAATCAGCTTGAGCTTGTATATTTGCCTTGATTTCATAATACTATTTTAAAACAGGTGTCATGGAGTGTGTCCAGAGATTATGGAAAGACCATTGTGTTAACTACACAGATTCATGATCGAAGAAACAATAATATACTAAAGGAAAGATACTGTGAGCATTAAATTAAAATTTCTCTTGAGAAAAAGTCCTTTTGTATTTCTTTAACCAGGAATATTACCAATCTCCGCAGCTCTGCATTGGCGTTTGTCTTCCCCAGCTCTCCTCACAGAAGGCTGAATGCAGTGACAGGCACTCTGATTTCCTGACATGAAAGCCTCACTCTTCTGCCGGCCATAACATGACAGTTAATGGCTTCCCCCCGTTTCACCATTGACAAGTGAGCTTGCTTTCAAGTTAACAAGCATGTGGAAACAAGTACCCTGCTCTGATACAGAGACATCGGCTACTATAAATGAGCTCCTGTGGCCAAACAGAGCTTTGCACCTGTCATATCTGTCCTTTCTAGTTATTGTATGTGTATTCATCTCTCTTCTCTTCCATCTTTCTCTAGGAACCTTGTTGATAGCAATGTGTGTGTGTGTGTGTGTGTGTGTGTGTGTGTGTGTGTAGTATAGACAAATCATAGTGCTTATGGTATCAATCACATTTTTTCCTAAGATTGATTCCTAGAATAAGAAATTATCCTGCCATTGGGCTTTAGGAGAGTTGTTGATGCTACTTCCATTTTTGTCTACTAAACTCATTAAATATCTCTTTCTTTCTTTCTTTTTTTTTTGGGGGGGGGAGATGCTGGGGATTGAATCCAGAGCTGTGCATATGCTAAGCAGTTGTTTTATCACAATGCTAAACCATTAGCTCCTGTTTTTAAAATATATATTTCTTTTTAGTCAACACATAGAAATTGTACATATTTATAGAGTAGAGTGTGATATTTCAACAGGTGTATGCAATGTGTAATGATCGGATCAAGGTGACAGGTATATCTACCACCTCGGACATATATCATTTCTTTGTGTTGGGAACATTCAAAATCTTTCCTATTAGCTACTTTGAAATAGTCAATTGTCACCGATAGTTACCCTACTGTGCTACAAAACACTAAAATTATTTCTTATTCAACTACACCTCTGTACCTATTAACCATCTACTGTGCTACAGAACATTAGAAATGATTCCTTCTTTCTATTCAACTATATCTCTGTACCTGTTTTCTTTTTTTTAAATTATATTTTGAGGACATTTATTTTGAGTGTTTAATTTGAGTGGGGTGTTTTTGGTGAGTTAGAAGGGTTGCAATGGATTATCTGTACTATTATTATGTAATTTAGAAGTCATGTTTGGTGATTTGGAAAGAAATAGTGCATGACCTAATGAACATTTTAAGGACTGACATAGACTGTTGGGATTGGGTTGGTTAATGTGTGGCAACGTTACCCAGCACTTGGGGCTGTGGAATCTGTAATTCACAGCTTGCTGCCTTTGCAGTAACTCTGGTCTGAAAGACTAACCACAGGACAGGAAGTCGGCAGTGGCTGGTGGAGGGGTATGGGTAGTGTGGTGAAGAGTACTTGCTGTGCTGCTTCCCTGTGGCCCTTTGTGAGTTGATAGGGAAATAAAAGGAAAGTTGAAGAGACATTCTACTCACAGAAGAGTTGAAGATCCTAGGCATCATGGCATAGAAATATAAAAATGCAAGGAAAAGGGTGATTATGGTGTTAGAAAAAGTCTTCTAATTCTCATTAGATTCAAATTATTTGGCTCATAGAGAATTGGTCAAACTTGAAAACCAAGAAGTAAATTTGCCCTTGAACTTCTATGATTCTGTTTTCACTGACTTCACTGTCAATGAACTTCTAGAAGACTGTTGAATGAAAGAACACTTCCATGAAATAACATAGAAAGTACGATCAATAAAAATGGCCATTTGCCTGGATAATATCCTAGAAGCCAGTGATACTTGGAATTTTTCTTCTTTTTGAATTTTTAAAAATGAGATTTCTTTTGCAAATCTAAATGTCATTTTTTTCCCAGAAAAGTTTGTGGTATGTGTGGGTTAATTAAAATCATTTGGCTAAAAAGAATTTTTTCAAAGGTCATTCATAAGTTAATATCAAACAGAAATAATAATTCTGACATACATAGTTTAGTTGCTTAATTTAGAATGTATATTTATGTTTCAAAATTAGGGGAGACCCTTTTTCTTTGTGTAATATTTCCTATGGGCTTGCAAGTAATTTATTATTTTTGAAATACATGATTACTAGCTCCAATCCTTCAAACAAGAATCTATGTGAGTTTGGTTATTAGGAAAAATTTTGAGTACATATACCTTGTAATTTTTTTTAAAGCAAAATGCTACATTAAATAGAATTCTATGCTACAAGGATCAATATACTATAATTATATAGTACTTTAAAAACCATTAAGGTCTTTCTATAAACCAGATATAATCAACAATTTTAAAGGAACTTTAGCCTGAGAGTGATTTTCTGTGATTGTGCTAAGTGGCAGCTTACAAAGGGAGAGTAAAGGTATGCTAAAAAACTGGTGTGGCCAAATATTGAGATAGCTGGACCACTTCCTTCTCCTCCTCCTCTTCCTCCTCTTCCCTCTCCTCCTCTTCCTCCTCTTCCCTCTCCTCCTTTTCCTCCTCCTCCTCCCTCTCCTCCTCTTCCTCTTCCTCCCTCTCCTCCTCTTCCTCTTCCTCCCTCTCCTCCTTTTCCTCCTCCTCCTCCCTCTCCTCCTCTTCCTCCTCCTCCTCTCTCTCCTCCTCCTCCTCCTCCTCTCTCTCCTCCTCTTCCTCCTCCTCCTCCCGCTCCTCCTCCTCCTCTTTCATTTTTTGGTGTTAGGGAGGAGATGGAATCCAGGGCTTCAAATTATGTAAGATAAATGCTTTACCACTGATCTATAGTCCCTGCCCTGGTACTTGCTTCTAATCAGTTATGTAAAAAGGCTCACTACAGCCCTAGAGATACAGAGAGAAGTGAGCACCTTCTTAAACCACATTAAAGCTTGGCCCAAATTCTCTTTGTAGATTGAGAGGGAGAAACACCCAGAGGAATGGCTGGTAATGCTGACAAAATGCCAAATGAGCTTTTAAAAGTTGGCCCCTTGAAATCAGAATTATAAATTAAATTATGTATTAGAGTTTCATTTAGATATTTTCATACTGATTGATTGCTTTTCACCTAACTGGAACTTTGGGAGAGTAAATTTAAATATTACTGTGAAATTTTACATACTCGATGGCAAGTTGATGCTTCACTAACCACAGAACACTAAATTTTGTGGCAGGGAGACATGAAGGTTTAGACGGGTCATTCTCAGACTTAGTGTGCATTCATGTTACAAGGAAAGACTGGTACAAATGTGTAGGCCTCAAGCTGAGGGATTCTGATTTAATAGTTCTAATAGTTTTAATAGTTTATTTTTAGAAAGCAGCTCTAACCATTTTATTCTATCTGCAATAAAATGGCACTTTGATAACATTGATAATATCGAAATGAGCCAGTTGTTTTTTAAATTTTAGCACAGAATCCCTCCAACTTTCAATCAATTGTTCACTATTTTGTAAACAACTGGTATATATAAGCATATCCATGTATTTATTTATTTATTTTACCATACTGGGATCCAGGGATGCTCTACCATTGAGCTACATCCTCCGCCTTTTTGACACAGGGTTTCCACGTTGCCCAGTTTGTCTGTGAATTTGGGATACTCATGCCTCAGCCTTCTGAATAGCTGGATTTACAAGCATGTACCACCATACCTGGCACAACGTAAGTATTTTGCATTAAAACCTTTAATTTTTTTTCATTCAAAACATTGGCTTATCTATTGTATATAAATCTTATCAACTGAATCCATGTTTAAAATGCATTAAAAAAATTACTTTTTTGTTTATTCTTAGATGAGCATTCCATAACTGGTATAAGTTCTGCCTCCTCTCCTCCTTTTTTTTTTTTAATGGTGACTTTGGTAACCACTGGAATCACTGCCTTAAAAAATAGGATTCTGATCTTCCTGGTGCTGCTGTTGTTTTTTTTCATTTGGCTCTTCCTCTCAGAGGCCATTCTCATTATTAACCTGCTGCTCTTCCTCTTCCTTTGGAAGGACATTTGCAAAGTCTGCTAGCTCTGTTGCAACCTCATTTACTTCATAAATTTCTGGGTCTTTCTTCTTTTTCCTTCTTCAGATTTTATTTCAACAGCTACCTCCTTGCTGGTTGCTGCTACTTCTTCAGGAACAATAGAGAACTTGGATTGTAAACTAGAAATATTTATTTTTCCTCAAATGCAGAATACTCCAGCAACATCTGAGTCTAAATGAAATGACTGCAAGTTCTAGTTCATTACCCACATTTATCTCCAGGTTTATCCACTGCTCAGCTGACATCTGATCAACTATATTATAGAGTCATTAAAACACCCATGTATTAAACAGCCAACCTGACTAAGACACTATGGTATTATCCATACCCATAAACTTTTGCCCAGGTTCAGCGCTGAAAAATAACAAAATCAACTTCAATGTTAAGAGGCATACGTCCTTAATCATTATATATATATATATATATATATATATATATATATATATATATATATCTATCTATCTTCCAGTTCATCCACAAATTTGATGTTATATATAATAGGGACACCTAAAAGAAGTTCCAGAGTTTTCATTCCATGATCAGTTGGCCCCCCTTGGTTTGGATTCCGTGATTAGGCAGAACATCATGGTGGGGATTATGGTGGAACAGTGCTGCTCACCTCATGGCAACTGGGGAGCTGAGCAGAATGCAACATTTTAATAAGAACCCCCTGTAGTTCTGAAGCCAGTGATCTAGGAATTGTCATTAAGAGAAATACCGACTGAGCCTACACAGATGATGTGGACATTTGCAATCATTTTTGAATGATTTATTGAGAAAAGTTAAGTAGTAGTTATTTTGACTGTGGAATATGTATATTTGTGTTTTGAAAAAATTTTGGAGGGGAACCAAAGATGACCAACATATAATTTCTCTGGTATTATAAAAATGTGAATGCACTATAAATTTCAGGTTCTTCTAGGACACATATTGCAACCAGGGTTGAGTTTCTCAAATCCCTTCTGCATCCTCACATGCTTTCCTATGTGTTGGAAATATCCTTCCCTCATACTCTACACTCCCTCTCCTCAGCCAGACTCTATGACCCCATCATTTCCTGACACTTACCAACAGTAAACCTCCTTCCTCAGTCACTATCCTGCTCCTTTCCCTGCTTTTATTTTTTCTTTATGGCCCTTACACTTTGCTGAAATAATATTATTTATTTCTTTAGTTTTTAGCATCTCTTCCTTGAGATTGTAAGTTCTAGGAGGATAGAGATTTTTGTTTGTTTCAGTTATAACTGTTTATTTAAGACCTATCATTGGAAGGTCAATATGTATTTATTGAATCTGTCTTCTGTGTGAAAAAAATACAATTGGGTTCCCAATCACAATTTAACTGGTTTCATAATAACTTCTCTAGGGGTTTATATACTAGTGTAGAGGATTCCACAAACTGCCACAAAAATGTCCATTTCAGAGCTGTGAGAGTGGGATGTTCAGTGTTATGTTTATTTGTCCCAATGATTGAGAAACTTAATTTGATGCTACTTGGCATTCTTGATGACCATCACTTATCCTTTGAAAATTTGAGATTGGTATTGAACACCAAGTACCATTTCTCATTACCATTAGTTAAGATTAGTGACTGAATATGGAATATACTTGCTATTACTTGGAGATGGTTTGAATATGTCCCTCAAGGGTTCAAGTGTTAGAAACTTGGTCCTAAGCTTGGCAATGATATTGGTAATAGGTAGTGCCTGATCAGAGGTGGGTAGGTCTTTGGGGGTGCTGCCCTTATTGATACAATTTTGTGGAACCTGGACAGTTTTTGAGAGAGTGAGTTACTATTAAAAAGTGAGACCGATGCTCCCCACTTTCTGGGTTTTTGTCTCAGCATGTGATCTCCCCCTCTTGCATGTGGACCCCCTATGATGCCATCTGCTATGCTGTCATCTAACAAAGGAGGCCCTCACCAGAACCTCCACAATGTTGTTTGGACTTTCAGAACTCAAAATTATGTGTTACCCAACCTCAGGTGTTTTGTTATAGGAACAGAAAATGGACAGATACAGTACAATGCTAATCGAATATAACTTTGACATTGTGTATATGTGTATATTTGCTGTTATGTGCGTGTATGTATATGCGTGTCTCCACACAGTGTTGAAAGATGGATGACAAGAGATCATATATTACAATATTCAATCAGGAAAATAGCCTAGGTCAAAGAAAGGATCCAATATGGGAAACTAGTTACGGAAATGTTGGAAGAGCTAACAAAGTAGAAGGGGAAAACAGAAAGAGGCAAACCATTATTAGTCACAGCAGAAATTTCTTACCAGATTTGGTATGGAAGTTAAAGGGAGGGAGATTGTATGACCACAGCCCAGGGATCTAGGACCATGGAAAGAGTGGCTGTCTAGAGGAAACCAAAAACCCTGAAGGAGATATGAACTCTTCTGGGGATGCCTGCAAACCAGAGAGGTAGACAAAGCAATGTCCTGGTTTGTCCTTTCCTCCACTATCAAATCTTCCAGTGTTCTCACTAACTAAACCTAACTGGAAGGCAGTGGGAACGGAATTTTCAGGGCTCAGTACCATCCACTAGAGAGCAGATTAGAAGGGTTAGAATGGGTCTGAGAGCACACAGTCAGAGGAATTGGGAGAAGTGCGTGTCATATAATTGCTTGTGTTGAGCATGAATTATTCCAATTGATGTAGTGTGGACTCTACCATGTGACATAAAATCTTTGAAGAAAGATGTTTCCACAAAATGGTCTGTGTCTTGTTTGCATTAATCCATAAACTAGAGGAATGGTTACTGAAAGTTAGAGAGAGGTGACATTGATGATGAAACATCCACATGGGCATGGTTTGGATTTGTCAACATTAGTTTTAATATTGACTGCTAGTGCTGTGCTCTATCAGATTTTGTTTTCCTGGTGGGTCTTTGTCTCTCTCAATGATATCTTAAGCCATTTCTATAATCTTTCCTGAACATTTCTAGTCATTAAGACAAACTTGAATTTCAAATTTGAAGATTTAACAGTGTCCATTCTCTGCCCCTCCATCAATATAGCTCCAGCAACTCTGACCCCAGGGGTGCTGGGATGTCCATCCTCTTACCTTACTTCCGTTCCTGCTCTTGCTCCCCTGATGTTGAGAGAAGGAGTGTGAGAGAGGGAGATTTTCTACATATCTGCAGGGTCCTTTCTTCTGTTGCTCAACCTGAAGTCCAGATGGGGCCATCAATTTCTTTGAAGCAGTGGGCGGTCCCAGGATGGTGTGTGTATGTTTGACTCTTTGGAGGGCTCCTCTCTTTCAGAGGTCCTGATGAAGGAGCATCAACTGAGCTGGTGTCTTCCTCAGCCCCTGTAACAAGTTATGTAGACCACTTTCTTGGTGCTAGGGCCACCTCATCCTGAGATAGCTTTCCTAGAGGGACTACAGTGATGACTGAATCCCCAACACTTTGCACAGAATTTGCTACATCATCCATGCAAAATTCACAGATGTTTATGTAGTGAATGTAGGCCCTTCTGCTCTAAGACTTCCCTCCTGCTCATTTTCTTCTGGTATTAGCACCAGGCCTTGGGGAAATGGTCACTTTGTGAAGACAGATTTTTGAGATTTTTTTTTTACATGGAAACAATTGAAAATCTCCAGCATCATAGGAATTTGGAGAACTAACTAAATGATTCCATACCCAAGGAGAGGGGAGGAGGTAGGGTGGCTTGCTACTTCACAGTTCTGCATCTCCATTCCTTTTCACCTTGGGTTAAATTTTCATCCCCTTTCTAACCCTCTGGTGGTACCATTTTAGTGCTGGTTCTTTTGAAATGGCCTTTCTCAGAAAGCCCCAGAGGACAGTGATTGGCCTTGGGTCAGATGACTTTTTAAACTTAGAATGTGCATACTTTGATTTTCATCTGTTTGCTGGCAGAGAACTCTAGAAAAATGTGGCAGTTTCAGCTAACCTTTCAAAACCAACTAGGTTATGTGAAATGGAACATTCTGAAGCCATTATCATATTTTCAAAGAATTCTTTAATTCATTAACTTATTCATTTAACAGCTATCTATTGAACACTTGCTATTGCTGGGGATTTGGCTGGTTATTGAAGATAAACTGAATAATATGTGGGTGCTTCCTTGAGGAGCCTCCAGTGTAGTGAATAAATAACATGTGTTCATTGTAGAGCATCTACTCAAGGCCAATGTACCTGGTTTCATCAGGGATCTTTGCCTTCCTGAGTTGAATGCCTTCCTTGACTTTCAGAAAATTTCAGAAACTTTGGTGATAGGTCATCAGCAAGGGTTTGTAATTTAGTTTTATTATTTTTGAGGCAGGGGTTTAGAAAAGAGTATAGAATAGAAATGATCAATGTTATAGATATCTTGATAGAAAATGAACAATGGCTAAGTTGTTGGGCCTGTGGACAGGGAACAGCCAACTCAGCTGAAGCTGAAAAAAGTGAAAAAATCTGAGGTTGGCATTAAATTTTTCAAATTTGAAAATAGTATAAATTTAAAAAGACACATTTTACCTTTTTATAAATGCACATTCAAAAGGCTTTCAATTTTTAGTTACAAATAACTCAATTTGAAATCAAGAATAGGTAAAGCAGAAGGAAACATAAAGAAAAAAAAAGTTTATACTTCTAATGCAGTTAGCCTCCCAACCCTGTAGATAAAAGGAGGGCAGACAGAGATGCTTTAGGTATTTGATTTACCCAAACTAGCCATTTTAATTGAGGATAATAGTTTTTAATAGGTCATACTGAGATCCACTGAATGGCAACTCCCTCGCATGCCTGTGTGTGTACACTCACATTTGTCTTTTTTTTTAGATGGTGATGTCAAAAGCTAAATGCAAAATGTTGTAATATTCTACTAAAAATATGGATACTGTCCACATGACAGAACTTTTAAAAAGTTTAACTGAATCCAAAACACAGAGAAGTGTATAAGTTAGAAGTGTAAAGTTTGATTTTTATTTTTCAAAAAGACACACCCATGTAAACATTCAGATCATAAAACAATCAAGAATTTGATACAAATGAAGTCAATATTTCACTCACTTGTGTCTGGTTTTCTTCACTGGGGATTATGTTGATGAGATTGATCTGTATTGTTGTACATAATTGTGAATATTCCTCTGTACAGTATCATTGAAGAGTGTAACTAGATAGTATTCTATCATGTGAATGTACCACAAGTTATTTTTTATTCTGTTCTTGATGGACATATGGGTAAATTCTAGCCTTTAGTTGTAATGCAAAGTGCTGCTACAGACATTTGTTTTTGTGTCTTTTGGTGAACATATGTCTACACATCTTTTGTGTATATAGGGTCATATTTTAGGCATATGTTTAGTATCAGTAAATACTGCCTGATAGTTTTCAATATGTTTGCTTCAATTTACACTCCCACCATCAGTGTATGACAGTTTAGGTTGCTCTGCATTCTTGGCAGCACTGGATATTTTCCTTTTTGAGGGCATGCAGTGGTATTGCATTGTGTTTAATTTTTCTAATTATGGTGCTTAAATTGCTTGTTTAAATTGATCACCATGATTGCTTACTCAAATCATTTCCACATTTTCAAATAAGTTGTCATATTCTTATTGATTTTCAGTTCTTTACATATTTTGAATATAGGGCCTATTTTAGATAAATATATCAGAAACATATTCTACATATTCTTTTCACTCTTCTAATAGTGTCATTTGGTGAACAGAAATTCTCAATTTTGGCGAAGTTCAATTTTAATTTTTTGGTTATTATTAGCCTCATTTGAATATCTTTGCCTACTCCAAGTTCATTGAACTCATCCTCTTACATTTTCTTCTAAAAGTATCTTGTTATAACATTTCCAGTGATATTTGTAATTTACTTAGAACTCTTTATTTCATAGTTTGAGAAAGATGCTTTGTTTTCCAAATGGGTATCTAATCCACTCAACTTGGTAGCACAGTTTAGGAGAAAAATTTAGTTTGAATAATGATATCAGTGTTACATGGAATGGAGTTATATCTTACATTATTCTTTATGTTTATGTAGGTAAACTTAATAGTCTTCATGTTACATAATATGAATATTTATTTTTAATATGCTTTAATATGATCAGATCCTATCAAAGAAAATACTTTGGGTGATATTGGCATTGGGACTACCTTCTCAAATGTATTCCATAAATAGTGAGTAGATTAGAGATATTAAATTCTAAATCCTTTAACATTTAAGCATTTGACTTAAACAAATTAATACTTATTTGATATGACAATTTATAGAACATGTAGAAACATATAAAGCAATTTGAAGAAGACAGTTTGTATACAGTAGTCCTTCTTATTCATAGTTTCACTCTTGGAGATTTCAGTTATCAATGAAGGCCAACTATAGCCTGAAAATATTAAATAGAAAATTCTAGATAACATGCATAAGTTTTAAATAACTTTTATTGTAGTATATTGTTATAATTGTTATATTTTATTGTTATTAATCTCTTACCATGCCTAATTTGCACATTAAACCTTATTGTAGGTTGAAATATATAAAGAAAAATAGTATATCTAAAGGTTGGTACTATCTGTAGTTTCAGGCATCTGTGAAAGATCTTGGATTGTGTTCAAGGAAAAAAACAAAATAGTATATATCAGGAAACAAACAAACAAACAAACAAAACCACCACTACAACAACAACTCAGAAAACCCAGTTCGGGTAGATGGAATGCTTTTTTTTTTTTTTCTTCATTTTAGTAGAAAAACAAGGAGGGGATAGTGACAGACCCCAGTATTAAATGGAAAGCATCTACATAAATTCATGGTTTTGAGAAATTCTTGTACTGTAGCAAAAGTGACCTTTGCTGCTCTGCTGACGCTGTCTACATCACTGTGAAGCCAGTGAAGAGGTGACCCACAGAATGGAGGTCCACTGATGCTGGTGTCCACCTGGAAAGATCTCACCTGCAGAGTGAGCACCCAGATTGTGGTTCTTTGCATGACTCTTCACTAAAAGTAGAGAGGGCTCCCTGGCAGAATGCCATTATTGGCTCTTGAACCAGAAAAGGCAGGCCAGTCCTATACCATCTCATGGTGGAGAGGCAAAAAAGATTTGGATATATCTGGGGTAATGTTAATATGGGTCAATGGACTTTCCTATATTTTAATAACTGTGGACCACCATTTTTAGTCAATACCCCAGTTATTCCACTTCTTGGAGTTAAGAGGAAGTTTGTTTTTAGAGGGACTGCTTCTCCCCACTTCCAGCTTTATTGAGGCATAAGTAACAAATAAAGTAATAGACATTTAAGTCATACAATATGATGATTTGTAATATATAGATACATTGTGCAATATTTTCCACAAAAAATAATTAACACATTTATCACCACATAGTTACATTTTCTGTTATGGTTTGAATATGAGGTGTCCCCCCAAAGCTCCTGCTATAGGATGCAGGAATGTTCAGAATGTTCAGAGATAAAATGATCAGATTATGAAAGCTGCAACTTAATTAGTGGATTAATCCATCTGATGGATCAATAATTTGAAAGGACCACTGTACTGGTTGGTAACAGTAGCTAGGTAGGCTGTGGCTTGAGGAAGTAAATCACTGAGGATGTGCCTCTGAAGTTTGTATTTTGTTGCTGGTGCTGCTTTTCTCTCTGCTTCCTGGCTATCATAAACTGTTTAGTTTTAGTCCACCACACTCTTCTGCCACGATGTTCTGCCTCACCTTGGGCCCAGAGTGATAGAATCTACTTTCTAGGAATGAGACCTCTGAAACCATGAGCCAAAATAAACTTCTAAGTTGTTCTTTTCAGGTATTTTTGTCACACCAACTAAAAGTGTTTTTGGTGTGTGTGTTTAGGACACTTAAGATCTATTCCTCCAGCAATTTCAAGTAAACAGTAAAAATATAAACCATGGCCACCATAATCTACATCAGGTTACCAGATCTTATTCATGCTATAACTTAAAATCTGTGTCCTGTCACCAGCATATCCCCCTTTCCTCCATGAAATAACATGGAGGACAGCGTGGTGAGTGACATGAGGCAGGCCCAGAAAGAGAATGCTGGGTGATCTTGTTTACGTGTGAACAAGCTCATAGAAATAGAGTGGAACAGTAATTGTTAGGAGGGCTTCTGAAGAGAAACTCTTCTCATGTGAGGCAGATCTTGCCAACTAGCAGAGTGGGAAGTTAATGTGTAATTTAAGTTTACCATCATGTAAGGCCTACTACAGGCTTTATTTTATTTTATTTAATTTTCTGATCGAAGTTAGGTGCTACATTGGGATGGCTTCTTTGATTATTTAAAGTCAGGGCTTCTGACTGGTGGATGAAAGGGAAGTGCTCTAAGATATTAATAGGCCTGAATTGTGTGTTTTACACTGAGCTGAATCCATCCAGACAGAAATTGTTGACAAGGTTTTAATCTACAGCATCACTTGAACTGGTTAAAGAATCTTCTGAGAAAAACAATTCACCGCTGCAATTTTTAGTCAAACTTTGGAAAAACAGAAAATGCCTAGATTATAAAAGAAAGGTCAACATTGCAAAATTTCAACTATTTTTTTTTTTTTTTGGTTTCATGTAAAAGCAAAAGAAGTGTCAAAATGAATTTGTGTGAGTTGGATATTGTGTACATTTTAGTTTCTACTTTGAGTAGTTAAAAGAGATAATTTTGAATTGAGCCATAAGACTGAGTCACCAAAATGTTTTAAATTCTGGCTCTCAACTAGAATTTCATGTTTCTCTATGTAAGATAAAGCAACTGAACTTCTGGTAACTAGACTATTGCTTGTTGGGAGAGTAGATATGCCAAGAAGAAGCAATCCCATCTCTGCTTTCAGACTCTTAGCATGTAGTACACTGTGGAGAGGGTGCTCTAATGGTTAGTATCAGCTGGGAACTATGTTAAACCTTGGTTTGAGGAACAAAGCTGTTTTTATTATACCTACTATCAGACCTGGTTATATAATTTCTTATGTCCAATGCAAAATGAAAATGTGGAAGTTATGATTCAGGTATGAGGTATCATTCAAAAGCTCACATGTAAGACAATGCAGGAAAGTTCAGAAATGAGATGACTGAATCATAAAAGATTTATCTAATCAGCACATTAATTCCCTCAGGGATTAAGTGGGTGATAACTGTTGACAGTTGGAGAAAGTATATCCCTGGGGGCATGCCTTTGGGGTTTATGTTTTGTTCTTGTTGAGCAGAGGGCTTCTCTCTCTCTCTCTCTCTCTCTCTCTCCCTCTCCCTCTCCCTCCCTCCCTCCCTCCCTCTCCCCTTCCTGGTGTGCTGTTCCTGGATGCTTTCCTCTGCTGCACTTTTTCACTGCCTCATCTAGAGCTCTTAGGAATGGAGCCAGCTATCTGTGGACTGAGACCTCTGGAACTATGTGCCCTAAATAAATTTTTCCTCTTAAAACTGTTCTTGTCAGGTGTTTTTGGTCACAGCTGCGCAAATGCTGACTAAAACAGAAATTGGTATGGAGAAGTGAGGTTGCTGTTACTAATCCCCTTGTGGTTTAGAAACTTTTGGAACTTTATGGAATTTGTGGTAAAAATTTAGTGTTATAAGCTGGAAAAGCTTTAGAGTGTTGTAAGTGGAGCTTAATAGGCAATTTTGGTGGGAGCTCAGTAGACCAGAATGCTGATCTGACTGTGGATGGTAAAGAATGGGCTCATTAGGTTTCAGAGGACAGGGCTCTGTTGGAAATTGGACTTGAGGTCATTCATGTTGCTTTCTGGCTAAGAAGCTGTCTGGCTTTTGCCTGTGCCCTGAGGCTTTCTGTAAGGCTGAATTTAAAAGTAATGGACTTAATCAGGTAGAAGAAATTTCTAGGCAGCACAGCATTCAGGGAGTGGCATGGATATTGCTGGGAGCTTTTAGACAAGCATACTGTGATAATCAAGAGCAGAAAGCAAAGCATAAAGACTTGAAAAACTTAGTTTGGCCAGAGAACTGTGAGTGAAACTGGAGCTAAGGAACATCTGGTTGTTAAAGATATTATAGCCACTAAGGAAATGCTAAAGATTTTGCCCACAGACAATAGGAAAGATGGTTTAAGGGCATGGCAGGAATTGGCAAGACCCTGGATCGCAAGCTCAAGGGTATATAAGAAAAAATTCCTTTGAGAAGAGACTAGGGGGCGCCCTGTTTGTACTGGGGGCCTAGGAAGTTGTTTCACCATGCTCAGCCAGCCAGGCACTCAGAAGTTGATGCAGCTTGACTCCTGGAGGCTTGAGATGGCAGCAGACCTTGGCATCAACCATGCAGTGCTGGTTCTGCAGAATTCAGAATACTGGAGTAAGAGGTCATGGAGGGTTCCACTGAGATTTTAGAGGAAGGTCCTAGGTCAGGCAAAGTGCAGCAGGGTCACAGTCCCTGTGGGCAGTCCCTGAGAAGGCAGTATATGGAGCTATGAGGAGAAAGCTGCAGCTGCAGTGGAGACCTCAAGCAAGAGAGGCCAATACCATGGGATGTCTACCAAGGAAAGCAGCAGGAATCCAGTAGAGAAAAATCAACAGAGGCCATGTAGGCTGCAACCAGCAAAACCATAGGGGTAGAGCTAGTCCTTTGGAGAGATTATCCCAATGCCATATACTCTAGATGCCAGACAGGACTTGTTTGCTCAGCTGGATTTCAGTCATCCTTTGGTCCCATCCTTTCTTCCTTTGGGAATGAAAGAGTTTACTCTATACCTTTATATATTATATACATGTAACTTGCTTTTGATTTTTACAAACCTCACACTGAGAATTTGTCTCAAGTCTCAGAGGCTTGGGCTTTGGGGACAATCCTGGAACTTTTAAGACCATGAGGACTCTTGAAACTGGACTTTATAAATGTATTTTGCATTGTGAGATGATCATGAGGTTTTGATGGCTAGGTGTAGAATATTATGTTTTAGATTTTAGGTATTGCCCAAAAGCAATGTAAGAAAGTTTTGAGAAGAAACGATTGGGTTAAAAGAAGGGATTGGATCATAAAAAGAGATTAGGTTTTAGCCTTAACCAAATCAGTGAATTAATTCATGATGGGATTAACTGAATGGTGACTGAAGGCAGGTTGGGTGTGGCTGGAGGAAGTGGTTCTTTGGGGGCGTGGCTATGGGGTATACATATATTTGTATCTGGTGAGTATAGTCACATTCTCTCTGCTCACTGATCATCATCTGAGCTGCTTCCCTCAGTCATACTCTTTCGCCATGATGTTCATCTTCACTTGGAACCCTGGGGAGTGGAGCTGGCTGTATATGGACAGAAACCTCTGAAACTGGAAGGCCCTAAATAAACTTTTCATTCTCTACAGTTGTTCTGGTCAAGTCCTTTAGTCACAGCAGTGAAAAAGCTGACTAAAACAAGAATATTAAACTAATCAGTGCATTGATCACCTGATAGGGATTTATTGGATGGTTATTGTGGGCAGGTAAGGTATGGCTGAAGGATGCAGGTCCCTGACTGTGCTTTTGGGGTTTATACTTTGTTTTGTTGAGTAAAGCCTGCCCGCCTGCGCTTGCTCGCTCTCTTTCTCTCTCTCTCTGCTTTCTGATGTGCTGTTCCCAGCTGCTCTCCTCTGCCACACTCTTATGCCATGATGTTCAACCTGACTGCAAAGCCCCAAGGAATGGAGCTGGCTATCTGTGGACTAAGACCACTGAAACCATGAGCTGCCAAATCAATTTTCCCTCCTAAAATTGTTCTTGTCAGGTCATTTTGATTATGGTGTCAAAAAAGCTGAATAAAACAGTGGATCTCCTTATTTTGAAGGCTGGAAAATACCATTCAAGTTTTCAAAATATAAAGCCTTTTTTTATTCCATGGTTTCTTGTTTTTTCATGTTTTTATTGGCTATTTAATATTATTGAGAAAAAAAGAAGTAAATTATTATCATGGGTTTCACCATTCATCATCATAACACATAATGCCAGCTTCGAATACAAATATAAGAGCATTTAACTTGTGTGCAGCAATGCTGAGATTACATGACTCGTATTTTATACATGCATATGTATTTTGTTCTTTTCAGATTTGTCTTTTGGAATATACCTGTTCCCATTGCTAAGAGTCAATACTCTGCCTCTCAGTTTACTATTTAGGGTGAGGCAAGTTTGCTACAACTCATTAAATTGCATTATTTTTGGATCTCAAGAAGTCTCATGATTATTATGTTCATGCAGAATGGAATTTTCCTTCTTTAACAAATCTATGTTCTTGTTCTTTTTGTTTTCTGTCAACTTTCAACAAGTCAGAGTCAGCTTCTCCCTCCTATTCCTTGTTTTTATGATGCTGAAAGAAGTAGCCAACACCCTGTGGTATGTATGACAGCATTTCCCTAAAGCTCAAGTCCCAATGATCTCTTAATCTGAGCTCCAGTGATAGGTGGTAGGTTAACCAACTGCTTCTTCTTTTTAAAATTTGTTCTAATTAGTTATACATGACAGAAGAATGCACTTTGACACATCATACATAATGGAGTATAATTTCTCATTCTTTTGTTTGTACATGATGCAGAATCACACTGGTTGTGTAGTCATATATGTACATAGGGTAATATTGTCTGATTTATTCTACTACCTTTTCTACCTCCATACACCCCCCTCCCTTTGCTCCCCTCTAAATCTAAAATAACTTTATCCTTCCCTAGCCACTGCACCCCCCACCTTATTGTGAATTAACATCTGCATGTCAGAGGAATCATTTAGCTTTTGGCTTATTTCACTTAGCATGATATTTTCTAGATCCATTCTTTTTATGGGCAAATGTGATCATTTCATTCTGCTTTTTGGCTGAATAATATTCCATTGTGTGTGTGTGTGTGTGTGTGTGTGTTTGTGTGTGTGTGTGTATCACAATTTCCTTATCCACTCATCTGTTGAAGGGCATCAATGTTGGTTCCATAGTTTAGCTATTGTGAGTTTAACAGCTATAACCATTGATAAGGCTGTGTCACTGTAGTAGGCTGTTTTTAAGTCCTTTGGATATAAACTGAGGAGTGGGATTACTGGGCCAAATGGTGGTTTCAGCCCATGTTTCTGAGGAATCTCTATATTGCTTTCCATAATGGTTGCAACAATTTGTAGTCCCATCAGCAATATATTTCCCCACATCTTTGCCAACATTTATTGTTACTTATATTCTTGATAATTGCCATTCTGACTGGAGTGAGATGAAATCTTAGAGTAGTTTTATTTGCATTTATCTAATTGCCAGAGATGTTGAACATTTTTTCATATATTTGTTGGTAAATTGCATTTCTTCTTCTGTGAAGTGTCTGTTTAGTTCCTTAGCCCATTTAGTGATTGGCTTTTTTTGGTGTGAAGTTTTTTTGAGTTCTTTATAATCCTGTGTGTTGATTTTATATCCTGCTACTACTTTTATTAGTTCTAGTAGTTTTCTGGTGGAAACTTTTAAATATAGAATCATGTGGAGCTTTTAAATATAGAATCATGTCATTGGCAAATAGTGATAGTTTGAGTTCTTCTTTTCTTATTCATATCCCTTTAATTTCTTTCTCCTAATTGCTCTGTCTAGGGGGTTCAAAAATAATGTTGAATAGAAGTGGTGAAAGAGGGTATCTGGTTTTTGTTCCAGTTTTTAGAAGGAATGCTTTCAATTTTTTCTCCATTTAGAATGATGTTGGCCTTGGGTTTAGCATATTTGGCTTTTACAATGTTGAGTTATGTTCCTACTATCCCTACTTTTTCTAGTGTTTCGAACACAAAGGGGTGCTGTATTTTGTAAAAAATTATTTTTGCATCTATTGAGATGATTATATGATTCTTGTTTTTAAGTCTATTGATGTGATGAATTATATTATTGATTTTTCTATGTTGAACCAATCCTGCATGCCTGGGATGAACTCCATTTGAGGTACACTCTTTTAAATATATTTTTGTATGTGATTCACCAGAATTTTATTGAGAATTTTTGTATCTACGTTTATCAGGGATATTGATCTGAAGTTTTCTTTCCTTGATGGGTTTTTGTCTGGTTTTGGATAATGAGTTTGAGAATGAGTTTTGAAGGGTTCTTTCCTTTTCTATTTCATGAAATACTTTGAGGAGTATTGGTATTAATTCTTTGAAGGTCTTGTAGAACTCAGCTGAGAATCCATCTGGTCCTGGGCTTTTCTTGATTTGTAGGCTTTTGATGGCATCTTTTATTTCATTGCTTGAAATTGATCTGTTTAAATTATGTATGTCCTTCTGGTTCAGTTTGGGAAGATCATATGTCTGTAGAAATTTTTTGATGTCTTCAAGATTTTCTATTTTATTGGAGTGTGAATTTTCAAAATAGTTGCTAATTATCTTCTGTATTTCAGAAGTTGTCTGTTGTGGTAGTTCCTTTTTCATCATGGATTTTAGTAATTTGAATTTTTTTCTCTTTCTCTTTGTTAGTGTGGCTAAGGGCTTATCAGTTTTATTTATTTTTTTCAAAGAACCAACTTTTTGTTTTGTCAGTTTTTTGAACTGTTTCAGTTTCATTGATTTTAGCTCTGATTATAATTATTTCCTGTCTCTTACTTCTTTTGGAGTTGATTTGGTCTTCTTTTTCTAGGGCTTTGAGATGTAATGTTTGCTTATTATTCACTGATGTTTTATTCTTTTAATGAATGAACTCAATGCAATGAACTTTGCTGTTAGTACTGCCTTCATAGAGTCCCAGAGATTTTGATATGTTGTATTGATATTTTCATTTACCTCTAGGTATTTTTAAAATTTCATCCTTGAATTCTTTTTCTATCCATTCAGCATTCAGTAGTGCATTATTTAGTGTCCAGGTGTTAGAGAAGCTTTTATTTTTATTTTATTTTATTGTGAGTTTTTATTTCATTTCATTATGATCTGATAGAATGCTGGCTATTATCTCCATTTTTTATATTTACTAAGAATTGCTTTATGGCCTAAGATATGATCTATTTTGAAGAATGATCCATGTGCTGCTGAGAAG
The DNA here is from genome assembly GCF_047511675.1 of Marmota flaviventris. Taxonomy (NCBI): domain Eukaryota; kingdom Metazoa; phylum Chordata; class Mammalia; order Rodentia; family Sciuridae; genus Marmota; species Marmota flaviventris. The sequence continues at coordinate 51,308,241 of NC_092503.1, read as the reverse complement.
AAAGTGTATTCACTCATTGATGGATAAAATATTCTATATATGTCTATTAAGTCTAAATTATTGATTTTATTATTAATTCTGTGTTTTCTTTATTTAGCTTTTATGTGGAAAATCTGTCCAATAGTGTAAGATTTGTGTTAAAGTCAACCAGTATTATTGTGTTGTAGTCTATTTGATTTTTGAAATTGAGAAAGATTTATTTGATGTGCATAGATACTCCATTGTTTGGGGCATAAATATTTAAAACTGTATGTCTTGCTGATGTGTAATTCCCTTAAACAGTATCAAATGCCCTTCTTTGTCCCTTCTGAATAACTTTGGCTTGAAGTCCACTTTATCTTATATGAGGATAGAAACTCCTACTTGTTTTTGTTATTCGTATAAGTGATATACTTTTTCTCATCCTTTCATCTTCAGTCTGTGCATGTCTTTGTCTATGAGGTGAGTCTCTTGGAGACAGCATATTGTTGGGTCTTGTTTTTTAATCCAATCTGACAGTCTGTCTTTGATGGATGAGTTTAGGCCATTAACATTACTGAGATGTGATTTGTGTTCCTGGTCATTTTGATTTATTTGTGTTTTTTAATTTGACTAGTTTCTCCTTTGATTGACTCTTCCTTTAATGTATTTCCTCCCTTTGCTGGTTTTTACTTCTTTTTATTTCATCCTCATGAAATATTTTACTGAGTTCTGTAGTGCAGGCTTTCTAGTTGTGAATTACTTTAATTTTTGTTTATCATGGAAGGTGTTTATTACATGTTCAAATATGAAGCTTAATTTTGCTGGATATTGGATTTTTTGCTGGCCTCCATTTTCTTTAATAACTTGGTATATGTTAGTCATTCTCATTATAATGTGCCGTGGTGTGAGTCTGCTGTAATTTTGTATGTTTGGGGTCCTGTAGGCCTCTTCAGCAGACTCACACCAAGGCACATTATAATGAGAATAACTAACATACAGAATAAGGATAAAATATTAAAGTCTGTGAGAGAAAAAAAATTACATATGAGGAAAAGTAATTTGGATTTCAGCTAATTTCCAAACCCAAATCCTCAAAACTAGGAGTCCCTGGAATAACATATTTGCCACTAGCACTCCCAGTAGGAAGACCTCAGGTGCAGCCAAACCTGTAGGCAACCTTACACTGAACTTCCAGGCCCTCGCTGGTCAGAGGCAACAATGCCCCCAGATGGTGGTGGCATATCTACAGCACTTTGGCCCCCCAGGCCCTGGCTGGTGTCCCAAGATGGAGGTGTCCATGTGCAATCAAACCTGCAGGCACCCTGGAAGTGGATCTCTGGGCAGTGGTGGTAGTGGGTTGGCAGCCATAGGGGCACCCCAAAAATAGGCCTTCAGGCAGTAGCAGAGGCCACTAACTGCTTCTTTACATTCAATAAGGGTGCTTATCAATGAAAGTGTCCATATTAAACTCTTGCATTTCAAAACCTCAGTTTTTACAAAGTTACTCATTGCCACCCTACTTGGGGCTCACCCATATCAAATTTGTAGAAAGAAAGAAGAAAATTTCTCCAGGATAATTATTTTAAATGCCAGTCAGTATTCTTTGGGTTGTAATAATCTAGTTCAAAATCATCCCTTAAATGCATGGAAGAATTGAACAATCAAGTTTCAAGAAGCTGCTGGTTCTCATAAGTAGCTGCGTCCTGGGACTTTAATACACTAGGATACAACCTGTCTTATCACTGATATCCTGTATGTTACCATCATCACTTTTAGTTTGCTCCACACAGAGTTACCAATGGTTTATTAGTTGTCCATAATTATATGTTCCACCAACACAAAAGACTGATCTACTTTTTCAGTTTCAATTTAAAAACTATTCCAGGAAGAATTTTAATTGACCCAGCTAGAATGAGATATCCATTCCTGGGCCAATCAACAGGGTCATGGGGTGGGATCAGTATGTCATTGCCTATGGGAGCCATATGGATCCAGTAGTCATGCTGAGAGTGACATGCCCCTAAAAAAATTTAGGAGCCATTTGTTCTCTTAGTTCAAAATACATGTAATACAATGTTCCTTACACACATCAACTTAAAGTGTGGCTGTTAGAGGCAAAGGGAAATATGCTTTCTATTGCCATTTCAAACACTTCACTCTGTTTTACTCTGAAATGACCAGTTTAGAGCAAAAAGGCTGATAGCTCACTTTAAGAACAGAAATCTGACAACATATACTTACTTTGATACTTTCAGTGGGGAAACTCTTAGGTAGTATCAACACTCAGAATTATAAGCAAGAGAGTCAAGAATGTTGAATGAGAAATATTCTTACTATAATAGATCTCAATACATATTTTGGCTATGAGAGATAGTGAAGTGTCCAATCAAGAATTGGAATAACTGAAACTTGCTAGATAGTTGTCAAATAAGTTACTAAAATGATTTTTTATCTGATTGGTATTATGAATGATTTAATAAAATTACATAAGTTGAAAGGGAAGATTGACATATATCTCAGCATGTATGCTTCATCAGGGCTAGATTTTTGATACTTTTCAAAGGAATTGACATACACTTGAATTTGAATCTCTTCAATTGTTTTGCTGCCACTCATTGACTTTTATATTCTAATTGTTTAAGAATATAAAAATTGCGGTTCATACTTGAGAGCTTGTTTTAATTAAAATCTCAAGAAAACAATCTGAATATTTCCTTGCAATCTGAACATGAGAAGTTTGAATTACTTATTCTGAGTTCTATGCAGATACCTTACACCTGATTTATTGTTGGTAATGACATTCAATGCATATATTAGCAGACTAAATATTCAAAATTTAAAACACATTGATTGTCGAATGACTTCTGAGAATGAATGCCTGATTTTGAAAGCAAGAATGCCTACTCAGTTGATAAATATAAGTTTTTAAAAACTTCAATGGTGGATATAATCAGAACTATTTCCTTCTGTTATAATTTTCTTTGTTTCAAAATTTCAGAAATTCTCTGACCCCAAATATAAAGTGCCTGACAATTTTAGTCATTTACATGTATGTGTAAGGTGTTATGGGTAGTGGCAGAGTTAGGCACATTATTCTAAAATACCACTTTTCAGATATTCTCCTTTACTGTGATGAGTTAGTATTCCCCTTTTAAGATGTATGCATATTTATGTAGATTGGATTGTATATTTATCTAATATAAATGTAGATGGTGGAGTCATTATGGTCTTATTTATTTCAACTCACATTAAAATCATTGAAATTTAAAACATTCAGGGATGATACAGAAGGTGGGATGAGAATAGAAATGTATGAGGATGTACCTTGTCCTGTTTCTGTCATGGGTTTAAATTTAGTAGCTTCACAGCGCCCATGGAACAGAAGGAAAGATGAAAAGAGATGCTGGGAGCTAAGATAATGTTTTTTTGTTTTTCTAAGTGGGATGTGAGCAGTATTAAGGTTGAGGGACTTCAAATAAAGTCACAAGACACCAGATTATAGAGGGAACATTCCAGAAGAATTGACTGGGAACGAGATAAGATAATTTGACAGGCTTTATTAAAGAATTATTTATAATGGTGTCATGATTTGAATGTGTCCCCTGGAGTTTTTGTGTTGTAAACTTAATCTCCAAGGCAACAGTGCTAAAAAGTGGGACCTTTAGGAGATGACTAGGACATGACAGCTCCTAAGGGATTAATGCTGTTATCATGGGATCAAGTTCTTGTTAAGGGATGAATTCAGCTTCTCTTTCTCTCTCTTCCTTTCCTGCCTCCTACCTCCTTCTCTTTTCCCATTCTACCATGTGATACCTTCTGTCATGTTATGACACAGCAAAAAGCCCCTTACCAGATTTAGCCCTTTGATTTTGGACTTCCCAACTTCCAGAATTTTGTAAAATTACCTTGTTTCAGGTATTCTGGTATAGAGACACAAAAAACAAAGATACTTTATTCTCAGAGAGCTTGTGTATAACTGGTTGTAAAATGTAGAAAAAAATGAGGCTAAAAAAAAAGCTGCACGTAGATTAATCAAGGTACAGTAAACACACAAAGATGTATCATTGTCCTGTGTGGATTGTGGGGTGCTCTTCACCAATTAATAGAGAGACGGTGGTCTTCAGAATGAATCTATAGAAGAGGGTATTATTAGATATTAGACCCAAACAGGCATGCATGTCAGGAAGCCTTAGGGTATTTCCTGTGTCCCAGCCTTCTTTCTGACAAAGAGGGTGGCTGGGATTATGGAAGACATGAAAGGACACTGATCTTTGTGTATTGGTACTCAACATTTTTTTTTTTTTTGAGGATCCCACACAATAACTCATTCAAAGGCTAAATGCCCATTGACCTGATATATGTGGGGCAACTCTCAGGAGGGATAAGGATTCACTGAGACACATTTTCTCTTACTGTTGCTCTATTTCTACCAAATCAGGGAATTAAACATTTGTAGATTTGAATACACAATACAGGTGACTTGTAAATAACTATGTCAAGATTCCCAAGCTTTTCTCTGACTTAACTTGAAATTGCCAAATGTGGGCTTGAGGCCCTATTGGAGGACTGGAACCCTGGCCAGCCCCAAACACTGAAGGAGATGAAAGTTCCCTATGCCACAGACTTGATGTCCACAATACAACACACTGTGGTGCTTAAGCCACTTCTCTAGGAGGAAAGAGTCACCCTAACACCTTGCCTTGATGGTGCTTTGTACAGTCTAAGAAAAGTAGCCATGGATCTTTATTTGCAGAGTGTTGTCCAAGAACAACCTGGGTCTATTGTTCTATCTCCACTGCACCATGAGCTTGGGATTCTTCAGCAGTGTCTCAGTACCTTGCTTCCTTCTGATTCCCTTCTATCTCCTTTGATTGGGCTGAAAATGTTACAAGGGTGGCCTTTTTGTAAGTTATAGATGGACACAATAACTTTATTTTGTTTATTTATTTGTATGTGGTGCTGAGGATTGAACCCAGTGCCTCACACATATGAGGAAAGTGCTCTACCACTGAGCCACCACCCCAGGCCCATAAGTGTAGCCTTTAATGTGAAAGAGATTCACCTCTGCCATGTAGGAGGGGAGTATTATTAAGATTGATGAATGAGACTGATTTTACTGACTCCTGCTCTCCCTATATTAATCCATCCTATCCCACCTAACTCAAAACAAAATAAACAACCAAACAAAAAATAAAAAAAAAAAAAGAAAGGGAAGGAGGAAGAAAGGAAGGGAAAAAAAGAAGCAAAGAAAGAAATTTTTATAATTTACATATGAATCTATAAAATTGTATTCTGATAAAATATTTGAACTGACTTAGAAAACTAGAACTGTCAACAAATTTACTGCTAGACTCTATAAAGAATAAGTTTGTGAAGAATATCACTCATATTGCCAATGGAAATAGATTGGGAAAACAATCAGTGATTTATATAAACTGGGATACTAAACAAATTCACAGGGTTGAAAGAAATGAGCAAAAGCCTTTATACTTTATTTATTGTCAGAGCCTTAATTTGAGAACACAAGATCTACTTAAAATCTGGACCATCCTTTCTCTATTTAGGGCAACTTTTACCAACATTTAGCAGTTAATTAGCTGTGAAAATAAAAAGTCAGCTAAGGAGAATATGATGCAACATAATCCCATTAATGTACTGCCAGTCTTCTCTGGACAAAACCTCTAACACTGAGCCCCCACATAAATCTTTCCTCCTGTACAGTTGTTCTGTTCAGGTCCTTTTGTCACAGCAGCAAAAAGCTGAAAACAACCAGGAATCATGGTGACTGCCCAGCCCAATTGAAGTATCTTCCACAGGAACTTTAACACAATAGGAATGTTGGTGTGAAATACAAAAAGGATTGTAATTAGTAGCAGGAACATTTTCAAGAATCAATAAATGGGATGGATTCAAATTAAAAAGCTTCTTCTCAGCAAAGGAAACAATCAGTACTGTGAGGAGAGAGCCTACATATTGTGAGAAAATCTTTACCACACGCACCGATAAAGCATTAATCTCTTGGATGTGTAAAGAACTCAAAAAACTTAACATCTAAAAAACCAAATAACCCAATAAATAAATGGGCTAAGAAACTAAACAGACACTTCACAGAAGAAGAAATACAATCTATCAACAAATATTACTCTGCATTAAAAAATGACAAAATCATAGAATTTGCAGGGAAATGGATGGCATTAGAGCAGATTATGCTAAGTGAAGCTAGCCAATCCCTAAAAAACAAATGCCAAATGTCTTCTTTGATATAAGGAGAGTAACTAAGAACAGAGTAGGGATGAAGAGCAGGAGAAGAAGATTAACATTAAACAGGGATGAGAGGTGGGAGGGAAAGGGAGAGAGAAGGGAAATTGCATGGAAATGGAAGGAGACCCTCAGGGTTATAAAAAAGTACATACAAGGGGAAGTGAGGGGAAAGGGAAAAATAATACAAGGGGGATAAATGAATGACAGTAGAGGGGGTAGAGAGAGAAGAGGGGAGGCGAGGGGTGGGGAGGGGAGAGGGGATAGTAGAGGATAGGAAAGACAGCAGAACTTGTACTGCTAAGCATCTCAAAATTTTTCTCAGAAATTCCAAAATACTTCAAAAACATGAACCACCTGTTCAGGTTAGTCCCAGCAATGACTCCACTTCTCGGTACCATTTCTATTTTGGTCAGCCTTTCCATTTTTTGTGTGTGAATAAAGGACCAGTCCAATTTCAGAGGAGGAAAAGCTTACTTGGGGGCTCAAAATTTCAGAGGTCTTAGTCCATAGAAGACCAGCTCCATTCCTTGGTGCTTGGTGAGGCAGAACAGCATGAGGGAAGAGTGTGGCAGAAGGAAGCAGATCATATGATGCTCAGGAAGTAGAGAGAGACTCCACTTTCTAGATACAAATATAGAACCCAATGCCATGCCCCAATGCCCTATCTCCTCTAGCTAAATCCCACTTAACTTTAGTTACCACTCAATTAATCCAATCAGGTGATTAATTCACTGAATGGGTTAAGGCTTTCCTAACCCTCCTCTGAACCTTCTTGCATTGCCTCACACAGGAGCTTTTAAGGGATAACTCACCTCCAATCCATAATACTGGTGGTCTGTGTGTAATGAGGTGTCTGTTCTGATCCACACAGCTGTACATGATATGCAGGATCACTGGGGCAGAGAAAAGGTCAGGCGTAATGGTTTCTTTTGTAAGATGACTATTGGAATCACTAGTGCCATAACTGAGCTCTCTGTGTTCCTAAAGTCAGATACTACCTAGGAATTCGTACAAGCCTTTTTTGAATAATATCAGATGAAAAACTTACATTGATGGAATTCTTATCTAATTGAAGATAATCTGATTCATGGCAGAATTTCTTCCTTCTTTCCTTCTTGTACTTTATTTGGATTTACATCATATATATTCTATATAGTTTTTTTAATTGCTTGGTTATGGTATATACTATGAAGCTTTTTCTTCATGTTTGAAGTCACTTATTTGCAACTATGAACTTGCAAAGCAAGTTCTTCCCTTTGCTTCTTTTTCCCCCCTCTTTCTTTCTCTTTCATTTGATTTGGAAGAATTTAGAGTCCTTATTTTTCTACTCAGTTTATTGTACTTATTCTGGGTAAACCTTCACAGACTACAGTTCAGTCACTTTTGTTTGAAGGCACCATTGTTTTTAAAGACTCTTAGCCTGGTCCTTAGCTTAGTCCTTAGACATGTTATAACACATACAGGCAATTCATACGAGGTGTTATTTTTCCTTAATGGGTTTACTGGTTTTAATATATGTCTTAAGTGCTATGAATCCAGTTCCCACATTTTTGTTTCCTTCTGTGTACTATGGCTTTTATCATCAGAAAGCACATTTATTTCTTTCCTTGACCCTTTATTTCCCATGCTAAATGATGTCTGTTTGTGCAGTAGTTGCTTCCTGGTTGTTGATTATCTATAGGGCCAACTCTCCGATCTGTCATAATTGAATTAACATTCCATTTTGAAACTTGACAAAAATATTTCCTGATACAGTTGTGACAAAGTTGGAAAGACCATTAATTTTTTTTTCCCCTTGGCTAAAACCCTAGTGCCAGCGAGCTAGATTAAAGAAATCTGAAGAACATGGACTTGGGGTTGGACAATTTTGGTTTGAATTTCAAATATGCCACTTGTAAGAATGAACATATTATTTTGCTTCTTTGACTCTCAGTTTATCCTCCTATAAAATGGCCAGTATGATGCATGGGTTTGTCGTGAATGTGACCAATAATGAATACAAAACATCTGGCAAATTCTACTTGGTAAAAATGTACCAGATAGCTATTATTTGGCTATAATTCTTGTAGTTTCCATCAAATATAGACAATTTTGACTCAATATTTTCTTGTTTTGTGGGTAATAATGAATTTTGAACCCCAAAGCACTGTATCACTGAGCTACATCACCAGCCCTTTTTATTTTATTTTTATTATTTTTAATTTTGAGACACTATCTTGCTAAGTTGTGGATGCCAGCCTTGAACTTGTGAGCAGCGGAGACTGCAGGTGTATGCCATTACACCTAGTTTCAACATGTTCTTTTGAAATTAGTATTCTTTTTTTTTACTAAGAAACTATAATTTGGTTGACTATTTTCCCCTACCCTACCCCGACTATTGAAATTGCCTAGTCTCTTTTTATTTATAACAAATAAACTATATTTCTACAGTAGAGCATGTTACTTAATAGGATAAAAGTTCAGAACTGTTGATCTAGTCAGATGGAAGGAAGGAGCAAATATATGGAGGTAAAACAGACTATGAACTGGTGACACTATACCTCAAACTACACTTGGAATATGGTAAGCTATGTATGTAGCTGTGAGGTTTGCAAGTACAGATCTTACTGGGTTTGGCAGTCATGCCAAAGAGTTGGGATATCTCTGAAAAGTAAAGCCAAGAACATTTTTCAGTGGATCATGGAGAAATTGATGGTAACAATGTGAAGACTGGCTAGAGGGAAACAGTTTACCACTTTTCAAGAGAGGAAACTACAGTGGATGTTGTGGTGTACAAATCACATCACCCCTTCAGGATAAGGTACACCCCATATTCAATGACTGGCCACTACTTAGTGATCAGTCTGATTTCCTGGATTTGAGAAAATTCCAAGGAGACTCTCAGCTTCAGAGTTCCCCATAATAAGAGTGGAATCTTTCTTCTATCAATGTCTCAATTCAACTTCTGTCCCTTGTGTTTCCCTCACTTCCTTGTATGAAGTTTTCTTATGCATCCCCTGATAAAATTTCTGCACAGAAATCTCTGTTTCAGTGACTGTTTCCAGGCAGCCTTACCCAAGACAGAAAAACAATTGCAAAATTTCAAGGAAAAGGTGATGATGTCTTAGACTCCGTGACGGGCATGTGACTATGTAGAAGAGAGGATAAATTCTGGTAATATTCAACAAAACTTGGCATTTGACTGTGTAGGTGTGCACAATGAAAAGAAGATATCACATTTTATTTTACTATGGGAAAGTTGAGGAATCAATCCATCTTTTAATACTGTGCACTCATTGAAGATTCAGTTTTGGTTGAGTGTAACCAGGGGAGGTACAACAAAATGTTGTTCCTCAAAATGCACTCCTTTGTGTCACACACTGCAGGAAAGAGGCAATCATGCAGTATGTCACGCTGCTTCCTAGCTCATGGAGTCTTTCTGTTACTGTAGTTTGTAGTCCTTCTGCAATTGCAACTGAGCCTCATTATCCCCGAGGTGGAAAAATCACAGGATACTGTGGCTCTTTGTGATGGTGGATTATAAGTCAGCTTGATTAGGGTAAGCCATTGTTTCTTCAAACATGAATCTAGGTGTTGATTTGTGTGTGTTGCACCAACAAGACACTGTTTCCCTCCCCACATCTCTTTCTATTCTCTCCCTTTCCTCACTCTTTAATTGTACATGTCCTCAGAGGAGGAGTCTGATTTGGCCCTACATTCCATATCTTGTAACTTGTATTGGGAGGAATTCTGAGTAGACAATAAATGATGTCTTGCTGAATTTTATGTTTGTTGTTCCTGTACGCAAAGAGTGAGTGAGTGTGAAGGTGCTTTATCTAATATGATTAATATTTATAATCAACTGATCTTCAGTAAAGGAGATAATCTCCTTTATCATTCACAATGGTGGTGGGCCTCATTTAATCAACTAAAAGACTCATGAGGTTCCACAGAGAAGGAATCCAACTTCATAACTAACAGAGAAATTCTTCCTGAGTTCTCAGCCTACTGACTACTCTATGAACTTGCTAGCTCCCATAATTACATAAATCAGTTCCTTACCCGCCCCCTCTCTCTCCCTGTCTCTCTCTCTCATCATCATCATTATCATCATCATCATCGTCATCATATATCCATCTGAAGAGGCCATTAACATCTTGTTCCACATCTGTGGATTTAACCAATTGTGGTTCAAAATGATCTGGAAAAAAATATAAAAGCTTTTTCTGTACTGATACAGATATTTTTCTTGTTATTATTGTCTAAATAATATGGTGTGCCAACTATTTACATAGCATTCAGATTGTATTTGGTATTTATCTAAATATGATTGAGAGGATGTGCAAAGGTCATATGAAAATATGCATTATTTTATATAAAAAGACTTGTACATCCACATATTTTGGTACTTATGGGGTGTCCTGAAACCAATCCGTTTGAGGTATGAATGTGTATGTGTATCTGTAGATATATTCATAGCAGTATAATATGCATAGCTCACATATAATATATACAAATATGTATATCTAGATCTCTGACTGATAAAGCTCTTTTAGTTCCTTTCTCATGGAGCACACATAATAACTCCCCATGTCCTCTTGTCTCCTGAGGAACTAGTCCCCCAGACACCAAGTACATGCAGCCAGTAGGAGCTGTGCCATTGTCTTTTTTCTACAAGTCAGGATTTCCATAGAGCATTGATGATAAAGGATATGGGATGACAAGAGCTGACAAAATTACAATTCCCTTGGAAGGGACTGTTGGCCTTTCGTCCCTGAAAGAACTTGTCACACAAAGACACTGTTTCCCTCCCTGCCTATCTTCTCCCTTTCCCCATTCTTTAATTGTACATGTTCTTATAGGAAGAGTATGATCTGTCCCTCTGGTCTTTATCTTGTAATCCATATCTAGAAGACTTTAGGCTATGAGCAGATAATAAATGGTGCCTCTCTGCATTTCCTGTTTGCTGTTTCTAAAGGCAAAGTAGTGAATGAATGAAGTGGTCTGGATTCTATGACCCACAGGAGCAGGGATTCTTATCTAAAATGAAAACCTATGTCACTAAACAGAACAGTGGGGATTTGGGGTTCATTTGCTTTTTTTCTCCATATGACTTTGTGATCTTATATAAGGAAAGGATATTTTTTTCCTTTAGCATGATTTGGATGCTCCTCTTCTGAAATAACCATCAACCAGTAGGACTCGGGGGCATAAAAAACTTTTCTTTTTGGGAGGTGGGTGGGTACTGGGGATTTAATTTAGGGGCACTTGACCACTGAGCCACTTCCCCAGCCCTATTTTGTATTTTATTTAGAGACAGAGTCTCACTGAGTTGCTTAGTGCCTTACTTTTGTTGAGGCTGGCTTTGAACTCACAATCCTCCTGCTTCAGCCTCCTCAGCTGTTGGGATTACAGTTGTGTGCCCTGTGCCTGGCTGCATATAAAACTTTCTGAGCTTGGTTTTAAGAAAAATTTTAAATTGAGATGTATATACATATATACATGTGTGTATATACATATATATGTATACACACACACACACACACACACATGTACAGCAAAAAACTATTATAGTTCTGAAGGTTACAGGGCCAACAGTATCTCACTGGGTTCCAATCAAATCAAGATGATGGCAAGACTGTATTCCTTTCTGGATGCTCTGGAGACTCATTGCTTTGCCTTTTCTAGCTTGGACAGGTTACCCACATTCTTTCACCGGTCAATCTCCTGTTCCATCTTTCAATTCAGCCACAGAGCATTTCTGTGACTTGATGTCATCGTCACATTTATTTCCCTGACTCTTCTCTTCAAAGCACTTGTCTCTTTCCCTTTGCAGTATTCTGTGATTACACTGCACTCACCCAGACAACCCAGGGTCATCTCTCTGTTTTAGGGTGAGCCGATTAGCATTCTTAATTCCATCTACAATGTAATTCCCTTTTGCCATGTAAGCCAACATATTCAAAGTTCCAAAGATGAAGATGTGGGCATCTTCAAAGACCATTATTCTGCTTATCAGAAGCAACAACCTGGCAACTAATTTTTCTCTCCTGGACAGTGAAGTGGCTTCTCTACCAATTGCCCAATCAACTTCTCCTTACCCAGACTAAGAAAAGAAAACCTCAAAGAAGGAAAACGAATTCTAAGTTATTTCTTTTGCATGGGTATGAATCTAATTTTATAAGATCTACAAATGAAATTTAAAATATTTGTTAAGTGTGAATTGCTGGGTCAAATTCACCATTTGACCCAGCTATTCCTCTCCTTGGTGTATACCCAAAGGACTTAAAAACAGCATACTACAGGGACACAGCCACATCAATGTTTATAGCAGCACAATTCACAATAGCTAAACTGTGGAAGCAACCTAGATGCTCTTCAATAAATGAATGGATAAAAAAATGTGGCATATATACACCATGGAGTGTTACTCAGCAATAAAAGAGAATAAAATCATGGCATTTGTAGGTAAATGGATGGAGTTAGAGAAGATAATGCTAAGTGAAGTTAGCCAATCCCAAAAAACCAAATGACAAATGTTTTCCTTGATACAAGGAGGCTGATTCATAGTGGGATAGGGAGAGGGAGCATGGGAGGAATAGATGAACTCTAGATAGGGCAGAGGGTATGGAGGGGAAGGGAGGGGGCATGGGGTTATTAATGACGGTGGAATGTGATGATCATTACTATCCAAAGTACAGGTATGAAGACACGAATTGGTGTGACTATACTATGTATACAACCAGAGATATGAAAAATTGTGCTCTATATGTGTAATAAGAATTGTAATGCATTCTGCTGTCATATATAAATAAAAACGTGTGACATTGCTACTCAGAAAACATCTTAGATTGTATCTAGTTGAGAAATGGAAAACTCCAACTTCTTCTGTTTGGGTAAATAAAATACCTCATAAATAATTCTCCAGGAGGGACAGGAAGCTCACCTAAAATGTTTTCTTTTTTCTCTGTAAATGCTTTTAATACTTGAAAAATTGCTGACATTTTATGACTGTAAAATTGATGGGAAGAATGAAAAAATAAAACATTCTAATAAAAAGTAGCTTATCCTCTGTTCAATATTGTTCTTTGCTTTAAGAATGGAAAACTGGTGGAGTTCTAAATTATGAACTATTTGAAATGAAATATGTGGTATCCATTATCTGAGAATGCTTATCTCTGAAAGCTGTAATTTTATAAATTAAAGGGAAAACTACTGTTTTACTATTTCTATGAGGACAGAAAAGAAATATTGAAATGCTTGTTAAATTAGAATCTTTTTATCTGACATGAGTTCTAAGCTACAGAACAAATGGAGTATCCTCTGTATTTAAAGATGATACAGTCAACTCACCATCAGCAGAAAAAGATATTCCAAGTTAATAAAAACTGAACCCCTGCCTTCCCTCCCACTCCCAGCTGTCTTACCAGAACTAAAGGTCAATAAGTCAATCAGACAATATTGCCGAGGGCCTTTTCTGTGCATGCACTGTAATAAACACAGAAGCATAAAAAATAGTACTTCAGAAAGAAACTCGCTAAGACAATTCTGTGCCAAATATTGAAAGAAAGGTATATGTGGAAAGAATATTCCCTGGTTTAATTTAATAGTCATTCCTAGGCCTGTCATAAAAATCTGAAGTGGGCTATCCATTAAATTTTTACTTTTGGCATGAGTACTTTATTAATATTGTGGAATGGATGAATGAAAAAGCAAATTGATTGATTCAAATCTGAATCTGATTTCCATATTCTAACCCATATGGAACTTAAAATCTCTTAGATCTGATATGCATCATAGGCCTTAAAAGTGGAGGCTAATTTGCCTGGCTAATTTATATATTCTGAAATAAATTCAAACATGTAGAAATACTCTATTAGACACACCTATTTGTTTATTTTTTAGACACTGCTATTTAAAATTTTTGATTTGCTTCATTTGAAAAAAATACTTGCTAAGAGTCTTTTGAAGTGTTATTATTAGTACTCAATTGAAAGCCCTTCTAAATTTTTATGAATTTATAAAATGATTTACCAGCCCTGTCTATAGGTTGTTCCAGATGTTGCTTTCCAGGCTATAATTTTTATGAGCCTATTTTATAGGTCAAAGAGCTGGGAGTCAGGGTGAGTAGTTATGGCCTCAAGTCTGGAAGGGTGATGTTTCATCATTTAGAGAGCAAGGAAGCAAAGTAATGACCATTTGAAAGTTTAAGATTTTAAAAAGTGTATGAGCTATCAATATAAGTGACAACAGAGTCAGGTTACCTATGACCTGGGAAAATTGACTCAAGTCTTTCATATCCCTTACCTTTTCAAAAAGTAAACCTAAACATTGGTGATGATAGCAATGTCTTATAACCAAACTTCAACTGAAGGCAGCATGACATCTTATTACCAACATCATCCATAACCCTGATTATTAAATGCCAGAATGTGACATGCTGAGCATTCTAAACAACAGGAATGACGTTGACATGGATTCTGTTTGAATCAACCAGTTCATTCATTCATTCATTTATATGTACAACATTGGTAAAGCATTTATAGGATGTTGTTGGTATATAAAGGTACCTGGGACATAGCTCTACCCTCTAGTAGCAAACCTTTCCTTATGTGTAATAAGAAAGAGAGTGAAGGGACCACATTGTAGGCACAGAATAATGACAGGAAAGTACTAAAGAGAGGTGAGCAGACCTTCTAAAATTCCATCTAGATGACTAAATCTACTGTAAAGGAAGCAGAAGGGACAAAGGGTAAGCCATGGATTTTGATGTGTAATAGACCTGAGTTTGAATTCTGCCTCTATAACTTCCAATATCAGATCATTAGCTTCCTAAGCTCTTGTTTCTAGACATAAGGATAATGACTTCATTTAATTTATGTGGAAATCAATTATGAATTCAGTTATTCTAAAGAACTCAAAGCAAGATACACACAGAGTGATTACACAGAGGCAGTTGTTGTTTTCTATAAGATTGCTCAGAAGTTTGGAATATTTCTTGAGTGGGGCAAAGAATTGAATTCATGATATTTTTTTTTCCTGCCAGTAATGGGGTGGATCTGTCCACACAAGCTCCTGAGGATTCATTGTGATGTTTTTAAAGAATTTTGCAAACCATTTGTTGAACATAGTCGTCCTTGAAATCAGTCATGGTGGGAGTATTTTCACTATGAAAACCAGCAAATGCTACAAATCAGAGCTCCCTGGTGCCCATTTGATTTACTACCACTTCATTGAAAGCAAATTTCAATCCAACAGATCTATGGGGCTCCAGGGAGGCAAGATGTAGGTTTGGGGTAGGGAGAAAGTCTCCTCATAATTCAGGTTTTAAAGTTCTGTCCTGAGGGAACATAACCAGGGTCAAAGGTGATACCAGAATGAGAAGAAAAACGTGGGAGAATAAATCCTCTCTCAATTTAAACATTTTATTTAAAGCTTCAAAAAGCACTGTTTAAATGTCATATTTATTGGTGCATTCTGGAATTGAAAATCACAGCCCCAGAACGACCCAAATGTTTGCTCCTTAATAGCAGCTGTTTTTAATATAATTGTAAGAAATGGAGCACACATGTAGTAATAATATTTATAAACAATCCTGTTTTGCTAGCCAGATCCCTGCAGTGAATACTAGTCCTCCAGGTGCCCAAGTCCTACTGCAGTCAATCTCCTTCCTGTTTTCTGAGCTTTAATAGGGGGTTCTTCAATGGTTGGAAGGTTTTTAAAATTCTACCTGGTCCTCATTAGGAAGAAAGTACTTCTTTCTGATCACCATTCCTGGCATTGATTCTCCTTCCTTCTCTTTGCCACCATTAGGGATGAGAAACAACTGGTCAGTGTTCTTCCTTATTTCATCACAGAAGCTAGTGATATTGTATTTAAGTTCCCTCAAGTCCAAGTTATGTTTGGTCTGTTAAAATTTCTTTCTTACTATTTAGTGAAATTTTCAACTTTTAGATTTTTCTTCTGCATTTCTTTTACATTTTTCCCCTCTATTTCTCCCCTGTCTCTCCTTACCTTTCCAACTGAAAAATCATTTTCTTTTGTTTGTTTCACAAAGTTCCTTATTCAAGGCCACTGCTGCCCGTGTATTCAAGTAGTAGTGCTCCATCTGATAAGTCACCACCCATTCATCATCTGGTGCTATCCATGTCTACCTCTAGACAGCCATGCCTGTTTGTGAAGAAACTCCATGCCCTCAGAGGTTAGGTGCTAGAGAGTTTATTTATGGTTTCTTTATTTAATTGGCCTGCTCAGTTTCACAGCTTGCAGCTACTGAGTTCTAAACCTTAGTGACCAATAATGTGTTGAAGTCATCCAAACTCTTCATTTTCTCCCTGAGTGAACTTGCACTTGAAAGTTTAGGGTTATTAATGGTTGTTTTGTAAACCATTAAACCAAATTTATTTGGCCTAGGAGACCTTGGGATAGGGTAGATATACTGTCAACACTTAGGGACTAAGTTTTCCACCAGCTGGCAGATTAGTGGCAATGAAATTGGGTGATAAGGTAGAAAATCTCCAAAACATGTTTTCCAGTTCTACAGGGCCCATGACAACCTACTGCTATACACAACGGGATAAAAAGAACTTGGTGCTATTGTCATAGAGAATGAAGGACTCTGACTTTGGATTGACTTGTCCTTCTGATTGTGGGCAATTAAGTAATTCTTCCTGATGCTCAGTTTCCTTTTTACAAACTTAGATTATTTATTTCATAGGATTATATGAAGACTAGTATGATAATACATAAACTACAATTGCTTGATTGTATCATTTACTATCCAAAGCAAGATCATTTTGAAAATGAAAGGGGGAAACCTGCTAATAATTATGCCAGGAAAAATATATAAATTGGTGTTTTCTTAGGCATGTTGTAATATCCAGTTGTAGTCAATATAGTTTCCTTTGGTGCAGAGGCTATAATAGATTTACATAAATTCTACTCTACAGTATAAACTTAATAAACATCTTGTAAAATTGAGGAGTTTTGCTCTGTCTTCTTTTATCTCATACTCTTTTCCCTTGGTCATTGCATGTCTCAGGGAATGAATGATAGTGTATAACAAAAAGGAATGTCAGAAGGTCTTTGGTAAAGGACCCCTCATGCCTTCCAAAGGGTAGGCTGTGTTTGGGAGTTATTGTAAGCAGTGATTAAAAACTCCAGGATTTTAGGGAATCGAAGAGCATAGAAGCTAGGAATACCAGGAAGACGCTAAAATTCTGAAGAGCTTCTGTTTCTTGTACTGGGTAGGAATAGAAACTACATTTATGTGGGTTGTCTTGACCTGCACTCTTACATATGGTGATTGAGTTTGGCTAGTCCAAATTGTGCTGTAAATGTAAAATACACACCACATTTTGAAGGCTTATCAAAAATAATGTAGAATATCTCATTAATAATTTTTAATATTGATTACATGTTGAAGTTATAAATATACCAGATTAAATAGAATGTTAGTTAATTTCAGTTGTTTCATTTTACTTTTTAACTATGAATATTAGAAAATTCTAGATGATGTTTGTGGCTTGCATTGGTTGTGACTTGCATTACATTTCTATTGATAGTGCTGATGTAGACCAAAGGGTGAGACATATCCATGAGCTCTGTTTATACCTGCCTTATGAAGAAGCAGCAGGACGACTCCCATATTCCCAAGAGAAGTGTGGTGGGGTTTTGAGAGCCTGCAGATTAAGGCCCCAAGTGAAAGGCAGCAAGGGAAGGGAACTTCTAGGGCTAATAACCAGTAACTAAGGATCTCCAGCTGTGAAAATGTCTTGGCGACTGCATATAGTCAAAAAACAATACCAAGGCAAAATTCTTTCACACCATCCTCACATCTCTGGGAAAGAAGATGGGGAAACTTGGAGTAATTAACAGTTTTTCTATTCAGTGGAAAGGGCTTGAAAATTCGAAATTAAATTTACAGTCCAGGGTAGTAGTAAATATTTAGCAATTGTGTATCACTGGTACCACTCTATCAGAATAGATGTTGGTTGAAAAATCCTCTAAGCTGCCTGCTGTGCTTCATGTAATATCTTAAATTACTGGGACATTCAGAAGGCTGGCAGTTTGTGGCCATGGCAGTGGCTCTGGAGGGGGTTGTGTCTGTGCTCATATCTACCAGCTCATTATCTGATTAAAAATATAAATAAGCAAAGTTTTATTTCTTGCTTATTTAAGTTTGTGATTTGATTGATATATGTTGCATGGTAACTGAATGAAAATTCCTTGTATGAAAATCTTTGGCCTCCATATTTTTCTTCGTTGCTAACATTTAATTATCACTGCCTTATTACCATCATTGGCACTAACATTTTTCTTCAAGCAATAACAGAGAATGGCAGGGGAGAGACTACCTTGTGGATTATAATGGACTGTTCAGATTTTCTTTCCAATCTTGATATAATTGAATATCTAAGTCAATGAACACAAATATTTTTTATCCAGATTACTGCTAGTTCTTATTTTGATTCTTGCTGTTTGTGAATCTTGGTGTCTTCATCTGTAGAATAGGTGTCAGATTGCTTTTTGTATTATTATAGCCTGATATGGTGTTAATTTATGCCAATAAAATAAAAAAAATGATTTGCTTCTTCACTAAAAAGTATTTATAACCTAGAGGGTTCAAAAAGTTGGATGGGAGAGAATAGAAATGCCAGAAAGGTGAGGATGTAGAAATATACCAACCAGCAACTTTAAGAGGCAAAGTACATCCTGGAGCACTGCAAGAGTAATGCACTTTATCTGAGAATTAGCATTAATTTTGCAGAAATCATACAAGGAGATAGTTATTCTAACTATCTATAAGAAAAACATGCCCTGTCAACTTTAGGCAGGCTTGATGTTTATCTTTAGGGAATTCACAAGGTGCATTAAAATATACGGTTTGAAAGGACTTAGACTAGTGTCTATGACTTTTGGCTCAAAATACCTAAGGGAGTACCCAGTTATCTCTCTTCGACCTCCCCGAATCACAATGAAAAAAAAAAGTTAGAAGTTTAAAAACAGGTTTTCTTGAAAGTACTAAAGATACAGAATAGGGAAATGGCACAGAGAAGACTACCATAAGATAAAAACTGTCCTTCTCAGTGAAGTATCCAGAGGGACATGAGTCTGAAGTCAGCAAAGGTTGAGGACAGAATGTAGGTCACAAGACAACTAGTAAGGTTGTTAAAGCACTCTAAAGCAGCTGAGTCAGTTATTGTTTTATGTAAGCAAAGCATTGGCTAGGTACTCACTCCCTAGGTGCAGCCTCGGGGAATAACTCCCTAGAAAATCAGGTGTATGTTGTCTGTGGTGTGTTTGTGGAGGGGGAGTTTCTTTACCCATGTGTTAGGGGTACATGGAAAAGATGACACCTGACAACTTCAAACATTCACTATGGATAGAGAAGAGAAAAAGGAATATGAGAGAAGTCAGCTACACATAACAGTGAAATAGGCTCAATTATCCTGTGCCCAGAATACAGCTTTCTTTGTATTCTCTCCAACTATAGTTGAAACCCTGTTGTTGGCACCTGTCTACCCACTCATTTTGCAAAGCTTCAGAGTTAGCATTTGATTCAGGAGGTACCTGCCTCTGAAATTAATCTTAGAAACTCAGGAGGAATCCTCTTGTGCCTTCTGTACTCTCAGTAATTGAATCATCTCTCCCCACAATCCAGATGCTTATGTTGAAGTTCTAACCTCTAAAATCTCACACGGTGGCAATATTTGGAGATATGGTCCTTAAAGAGGTGATTAAAATGAGGTCATTAGTGGGGGCTGATCCAAAGTGAATGGTATACTTATAAGGAAATTTGGGCCATAACCACAATTAAAGGAAAGAGTATGAAGACATAAGGGGGAAGCCAAGGAGAAAGGGTGCAGAAGGTATTAACCCTACAGCTAACATCTTGAGTTGAATTCACCTCCAGAATTGTAAGAAAATACATTTCTGTGGCTTAAGTTACCCAATCTGTAGTACTTTGTTATGGTAGCCTTTCTGTGCTAATACATTTATTGACTAACCAAGTCATTTATTTTTAAATATAAAAAAATCCACATATCATCAGTCATTTGAGGAACATCAATGGCTTGGACAAGATGCTCCGAGATGAACAAATAAAACAGCTAATCTTAGAGGAAAGAGATAATTCCAGAAACAAAAGAGAACATGAAAAGTATTATTAATCATGAATATTCAAGAGATTTCTATACTAAAGCCAAGGACTGTTTCAGAGTTTGAAGAGAATATGGAAAACTCGCTGCCCTTTAAACAAATCCATGAAACAAGAATAGCATAAAAAATGCATGTAAGCTCTGGCCCACAGGCGGGCTGTGGCCTGCAGAAGCAGCTGTGTGTATGATGTTCATAGTTTTTAAATATAAATGAACTCAGGATGACAAAAAATCCTATGGTCCACCACAGTCTTCACTCTTCCTTCTCTTACAGAAAGCTTCACTTACTTGAGTTAACAATTGGGTTTGAAAGTAATTTTCATTTTGACCCTTGTAGTAGAATGATCTCATTTATGAATATGTATGCAAGTCCTAAATAAATTATTTCTGATCCAAGTCCAAAATGAAAGAATCTTTATTCATTACATTAATCAAAGCATATCTAAGAATGTAAAGACAGTGCTGGACACAAAGTTCACATTCAACATGTCTTTTTTGAGTGCATGAAGTCACTTCCCTAAGTTTCTCATGAAATGATTCAATTTTTATCCACCATTCTTTTGCTATATTCTTTATCAGAAGCAAAAATAGTATATATACGTAGGTCTTCCCTGATATGGAGCTTTCTTGGAAACTTTTGGAATATATTGAAATTAACACAATGATTCTGGCATACATAGCTTTAAATAGAAGTTAAATCCCAAATTAAACCTAGTTATATTTAGTAAGCACATCACCAGGGAGAAATAATTTGGGTAGTGACAAAGTATTCCACAAGAAATTAAGGAAAATGTATAAAATTAATTAAGCATAAAATTAAGCATAATTGAAAAGAAAAAAGAATTAGCAAGTTATTAGCTGTGTTTTTTGAATATTTTACTTTTAAAAAGTTATTATAATTACTTTTAAAAAGTTATGATAATTATCAAAATAAAGAAAGATGAAAGCTAATAATACATTTAAAATGCTATTTTGGGGGGAGTAAGAAAGAAGAAAGCATACTTTAAGAAGAGATGCAGCAAGGATAAACTGGAAACTAAAGAAATTTATAACCTTTAGGGTAGAGGCAAAATAAATGAAATGAAACAGGGTAGAATAATGGGACGTTCCTTTTTCAAATAACTTTTACACAATGTCAACTTTGAACCACTTTTAGTAATTTTATGTTACAAATGATCTTAAATCAATAAGATTAGAAAGAACCCTAAAGCAGTACAAATATAAACAAATAAAAATTAGATAGCAAATAGGAAATATTACCACACAGAATATAATAAAAGGAAATTCAACTAAATTTCAGATATAATCCCTTCTATACCTGCAGTGGGAATAAAGAATTAAGAGAAGAATACAGCAATGTTGTATTGGAATTAGAGATTTCAGTGATTAAAACAAATACATGAAACCTCTGTCTTCAAAGGGATGCAGAAGCAAGGCCATTTTTTGGTTAATAAGCACATCTAGTGATCATACTTTAGTTTCTAATACCATTTCAGTGAAGAACATGAGGTCTTCAAAGAAATGACCAATCCCAGCAAGAAGAATTAAATTTCTCCAAAACAAGAATTAATTTAAAGCGATTTTCATTGGCCAAATTTAGCAAAATTAAAAATAACAGGATTCATTTGATGAGAATAAAAATTTCAAAAATCAAAAGCCCAATTTTACAAGACTACAAAGTATAAATGTGAAAAGAAATGAATAGTATACATAGAAAAACACTATAGTAATAATTTGACTCAGGCAAGAATCATCCCATATGCTAAAGTCATGAGTAAAATGCAAGGAAGAACATTTTCAAAGAGTCTCAAAACATCAACATTCAGAAAACTTACTAATTAAAAAAGGGAAAACCTATTTTTTTTTTTTTCATACTGAGGACATGTTTATTGTTTTCTTTTTCTTTTTTTTTTTTTTTTAATTTTTTATTGTGGGTTGTTCAAAACATTACAAATTTCTTGACATATCATATTCCACACTTTGATTCAAGTGGGTTATGAACTCCCACCTTCACCCCATACACAGATTGCAGAATCACATCAGTTACACATCCATTGATTTACAAATTGCCATACTAGTGTCTGTTGTGCTCCACTGCCTTTCCCATCCTCCACCCTCCCCCCTCCCCACCTCTCCCCTCCCCTCCCCTCCTCTCTCTCTACCTCCTCCACTGTATAACCCTGAGGGTCTCCTTCCATTACCATGCAATTTCCCTTCTCTCTCCCTTTCCCTCCCACCTCTTATCCCTGTTAAATGTTAATCTTCTTCTCCTGTTCTTCGTCCCTACACTGTTCTTAGTTACTCTCCTTATATCAAAGAAGACATTTGGCATTTGTTTTTTAGGGATTGGCTAGCTTCACTTAGCATAATCTGCTCTAATGCCATCCATTTCCCTGTAAATTCTATGATTTTGTCATTTTTTAATGCAGAGTAATACTCCATTGTGTATAAATGCCACATTTTTTTTATCCATTCGTCTATTGAAGGGCATCTAGGTTGGTTCCACAGTCTTGCTATTGTGAACTGTGCTGCTATGAACATCGATGTAGCAGTGTCCCTGTAGCATGCTCTTTTTAGGTCTTTAGGGAATAGACCAAGAAGGGGAATAGCTGGGTCAAATGGTGGCTCCATTCCCAGCTTTCCAAGAAATCTCCATACTGCTTTCCAAATTGGCTGCACCAATCTGCAGTCCCACCAGCAATGTACAAGTGTACCCTTTTCCCCACATCCTCGCCAGCACTTGTTGTTGTTTGACTTCCTAATGGCTGCCAATCTTACTGGAGTGAGATGGTATCTTAGGGTGGTTTTGATTTGCATTTCTCTGACAGCTAGAGATGTTGAGCATTTTTTCATGTACTTGTTGATTGACTGTATGTCCTCCTCTGAGAAGTGTCTGTTCAGGTCCTTGGCCCATTTGTTGATTGGGTTGTTTGTTTTCTTATTGTCTAATTTTTTGAGTTCTTTGTATACTCTGGATATTAGGGCTCTATCTGAAGTGTGAGGAGTAAAGATTTGTTCCCAGGGTGTAGGCTCCCTATTTACCTCTCTTATTGTTTCTTTTGCTGAGAAAAAACTTTTTAGTTTGAGTAAGTCCCATTTGTTGATTCTAGTTATTAACTTTTGTGCTATGGGTGTCCTATTGAGGAATTTGGAGCCCGACCCCACCGACTGTAGATCGTAGCCAACTTTTTCTTCTATCAGACGGCGCGTCTCTGATTTGATATCAAGCTCCTTGATCCATTTTGAATTCACTTTTGTGCATGGCGCGAGAAAGGGATTCAGTTTCATTTTGTTGCATATGGATTTCCAGTTTTCCCAGCACCATTTGTTGAAGATGCTATCCTTCCTCCATTGCATGCTTTTAGCCCCTTTATCAAATATAAGATAGTTGTAGTTTTGTGGATTGGTTTCTGTGTCCTCTATTCTGTACCATTGGTCCACCCGCCTGTTTTGGTACCAGTACCATGCTGTTTTTGTTACTATTGCTCTGTAGTATAGTTTGAAGTCTGGTATCGCTATACCGCCTGATTCACACTTCCTGCTTAGCATTGTTTTTGCTATTCTGGGTCTTTTATTTTTCCATATGAATTTCATGATTGCTTTCTCTATTTCTACAAGAAATGCCGTTGGGATTTTGATTGGCATTGCATTAAACCTATAGAGAACTTTTGGTAATATCGCCATTTTGATGATGTTAGTTCTGCCTATCCATGAACAGGGTATATTTTTCCATCTTCTAAGATCTTCTTCTATTTCTCTCTTTAGGGTTCTGTAGTTTTCATTGTATAAGTCTTTCACCTCTTTTGTTAGGTTGATTCCCAAGTATTTTATTTTTTTTGAAGATATTTTGAATGGAGTGGTTGTCCTCATTTCCAATTCAGAGGATTTGTCGCTGATATACAGGAATGCCTTTGATTTATGCGTGTTGATTTTATATCCTGCCACTTTGCTGAATTCATTTATTAGCTCTAATAGTTTCTTTGTAGAGCCTTTTGGGTCTGCTAGGTATAGAATCATATCATCTGCAAATAGTGATAATTTAAGTTCTTCTTTTCCTATTTTTATGCCTTTAATTTCTTTCGTCTGTCTAATTGCTCTGGCCAGTGTTTCGAGAACTATGTTGAACAGAAGTGGAGAGAGAGGGCATCCCTGTCTAGTTCCAGATTTTAGAGGGAATGCCTTCAGTTTTTCTCCATTCAGAATGATGCTAGCCTGAGGCTTAGCATAGATTGCTTTTACAATATTGAGGTATGTTCCTGTTATCCCTAGTTTTTCTAGAGTTTTGAACATGAAGGGATGCTGTACTTTGTCAAATGCTTTTTCCGCATCTATCGAGATGATCATATGGTTCTTATTTTTAAGTCTATTGATGTGGTGAATAACATTTATTGATTTCCGTATATTGAACCAGCCTTGCATCCCAGGGATGAATCCTACTTGATCATGGTGTACAATTTTTTTGATATGTTTTTGTATCCGATTCGCCAGAATTTTATTGAGGATTTTTGCATCTAGGTTCATTAGAGATATTGGTCTGTAGTTTTCTTTCTTTGAAGTGTCTTTGTCTGGTTTAGGTATCAGGGTGATGTTGGCCTCATAGAATGAATTTGGAAGTTCTCCCTCCTTTTCTATTTCCTGAAGTAGCTTGAAAAGTATTGGTATTAGTTCTTCTTTAAAGGTTTTGTAAAATTCTGCTGTATACCCATCTGGACCTGGGCTTTTCTTAGTTGGTAGTCTTTTTATGGTTTCTTCTATTTCCTCAATTGATATTGGTCTGTTTAGGTTTTCTATATCCTCCTGACTCAATCTGGGCAGATCATATGACTTAAGAAATTTATCTATGCCTTCACTATCTTCTAATTTGTTGGAGTATAAGGATTCAAAATAGTTTTTGATTATCTTCTGTATTTCTGAAGTGTCTGTTGTGATATTGCCTTTTTCATCCCGTATGCTAGTAATTTGAGTTCTCTCTCTTCTTCTCTTCGCTAGCATCGCTAAGGGTCTGTCGATTTTGTTTATTTTTTCAAAGAACCAACTTTTAGTTTTGTCAATTTTTTCAATTGTTTCTTTTGTTTCGATTTCATTAATTTCAGCTCTGATTTTAATTATTTCATGCCTTCTACTTCTTTTGCTGTTGTTTTGCTCTTCTTTTTCAAGGATTTTGAGATGAAGTATGAGATCATTTATTTGTTGGTTTTTTCTTTTTTTAAGGAATGAACTCCAAGCAATGAATTTTCCTCTTAGAACTGCTTTCAATGTGTCCCATAGATTCCGATATGTTGTGTCTGTGTTTTCATTTATCTCTAAGAATTTTTTAATTTCCTTCTTGATGTCTTCTATAACCCATTGATCATTCAGTAACCTATTGTTCATTCTCCAAGTGATGTATGCTTTTTCCTTCCTTCTTTTATCGTTGATTTTCAGTTTCATTCCATTATGATCAGATAAGATGCATGGTATTATCTCTACTCCTTTATATTGTCTAAGAGTTGCCCTGTGACATAATATATGATCTATTTTTGAGAAGGATCCATGTGCTGCTGAGAAAAAAGTGTAACTGTTTGATGTTGGGTGGTATATTCTATATATGTCCATTAGGTCTAGGTTATTAATAGTGTTATTGAGTTCTATAGTTTCCTTATTCAACTTTTGTTTGGAAGATCTGTCCAGTGGCGAGAGAGGTGTGTTGAAGTCTCCCATGATTATGGTATGGTGGTCTATTAGACTCTTGAACTTGAGAAGAGTTTGTTTGACGAACATAGCTGCACCATTGTTTGGGGCATAAATATTTATGATTGTTATGTCTTGTTGGTGTATGGTTCCCTTAAGCAGTATGTAGTGTCCCTCTTTATCTCTTTTGATTAACTTTGGCTTGAAATCTATTTTATTTGATATGAGTATGGACACTCCTGCTTGTTTCCGAAGTCCATATGAGTGATATGATTTTTCCCAACCTTTCACCTTCAGCCTATGTAAGTCTTTTCCTATCAAATGCGTCTCCTGTAGGCAGCATATTGTTGGGTCTTGTTTTGTGATCCATTCTACTAGCCTGTGTCTCTTGATTGGTGAGTTTAAGCCATTAACATTTAGGGTTATTATTGAGATATGGGTTGTTCTTCCAGCCATATTTGTTTATTTCTGTTACTAAACATGGTTTGTTTTCCTCTTTGATTATTCCCCCCCCCCTTTACTGTCCTACCTCCCACTGTTGGTTTTCATTGTTATTTTCCATTTCCTCTTCCTGTAATGCTTTGGCGAGGATGTTTTGAAGAGATGGTTTTCTAGCTGCGAATTCTTTAAACTTTTGTTTATCGTGGAAGGTTTTAATTTCATCCTCCATCCTGAAGCTTAATTTCGCTGGATACACAATTCTTGGTTGGAACCCATTTTCTTTCAGTGTTTGAAATATGTTATTCCAGGATCTTCTAGCTTTCAGAGTCTGTGTTGACAGATCAGCTGTTATCCTGATTGGCTTACCCCTAAATGTAATCTGCTTCCTTTCTCTTGTAGCTTTTAAAATTCTCTCCTTATTCTGTATGTTGGGCATCTTCATTATAATGTGTCTAGGTGTGGATCTCTTATGATTTTGCACATTCGGCGTCCTGTAGGCTTCTAGGATTTGGGATTCTGTCTCATTCTTCAAGTCTGGGAAGTTTTCTTGTATTATTTCATTGAATAGACTTCTCATTCCTTTGGTTTGGAGCTCTGTACCTTCCTGTATCCCAATGACTCTTAAGTTTGGTCTCTTAATGTTATCCCATATTTCTTGGATGTTCTGCTCATGGTTTCTTAACAGTCTTGCTGAGCTGTCTATGTTCTTTTCCAGTTGAAATACTTTGTCTTCATTGTCTGATGTTCTATCTTCTAAGTGTTCTACTCTGCTGGTAGTATTCTCCATTGAGTTTTTAAGTTGGTTTATTGCTTCCTGCATTTCTAGGATTTCTGTTTGTTTGTTTTTTATAACCTCTATCTCCCTGTATAGTTGATCCTTTGCTTCCTGGATTTGTTTGCGTAATTCGTTGTCGAAGTGATCTTTCATTGTCTGATTTTGCTGTTTAATGTCTTCCTTGATACTCCAGATCATCTGAAGCATGTATATCCTGAATTCTTTATCTGACATTCCATCTGCTGCAGCTGTTACCTCTTCTAAAGTTGCGTTGACCTGCATTGCTTGTGGTCCTTTCTTTCCTTGTCTTTTCATACTGCTTGCGTATCTTTCCTGCAGGTGCGGGCGGCGGCTCTGCTCTCTCCTTATTCCAATTGGGGTGTCGTGGCTACCACGCCGGCAGGTCATTGGGCCTGTTCTGGGAGCTGGCGGCGGCTCTGTTCTGCCCCTACTCCAATTGGGGTGACGAGTGAACCACGCCGGCAGGCCACCGGGCCTGATCCGCCGGTCGGTTGCAGGTTTGCCTACCCTGCAGGCGCGGGCGGCGGCTCTACCCTGCCCCTACTGCAAATGGGGTGACGTGTCTGTCGTACCGGCAGGCCACTGGGCCTGTCCCGCTGGTCGGTCGCAGATCTGCCCACCTTTCGGGCACGGGTGGAGGCTCTGCTCTGCCCCTACTCCAATTGGGGTGTCGTGACTACCCCGCCTGCAGGACGCTGGGCCTGTTCCTGGCACGGGCGGCGACTCTGCTCTGCCACTACTCCAATTAGGGTGGTGTTTGTACCACGCCGGCAGGCACCTGGGCCTGATCCGCCGGTCTGTTGTAGGTCTGCCTACCTTGGAGGCGCGGGCGGCGGATCTGCCCTGCCCCTCCTACCACGCCTGCGGACCCCTGGGCCTGATCTGCAGGTTGATCACTGGTCTGCTCACCCTGCGGGCACGGGTGGCAGTTCCGCTCCGCCCCCACTCCAATTGGGGTCACGTGACCACCACACCGGCAGGGCCTGGTCCGGGCGTGGGAGAAGGATCTGCTCTGCCCCTACTCCAGTTGGGGTGACGTGTGTACCACACTGGCAGGCCACTGGGCCTGACCCACCAGGCTGTCACAGGTCTGTTTACCTTGCAAGCGCGAACCGCGGCTCTGCCCTGCCCCTCCTACCACGCCCATGTACCACTGGGTCGCGGGTCTGCCCACCTTGCGGTTGCGGGTGGCGGCTCCGCTCCGCCCCCTGTCCAATTGGGGTCACGCGGTCACCACGCTGGCGAGCCACTGGGCCTGCTCCGGGCGCTGGCGGCGGCCCGGCTCCTTCCCTCTGGCTCGACGACAAATTGAGGAGACTCGGGTGACTGTGCCTCACCCCCCCTACCAGGAGACCAACTGCTTATGTCACCACTGGTATTGATGAAGTTCCCTCCTCCGCCGCTTTCTGCAGACATCAGATCTCTGCCATGTTGGTATCCTATGCGAATGGCAGCATTTCGTTCCCCTTGCCGGGCAACCAAAGCACCGGGTGAGTCCTGACCGGCCCTCAGCAGGACCCGGACCGAGAAGCAGTTTCCGCGGGCTCCTAGCCCCGGGCCAGGGAAGTTCCGGGAGCCGGAACTCGGCCACTCCGTGCTCGGTGTAAGCTCCTATAAATGTAAGCTCCAAGAAGCAGTCCCCGCGGGCTCAGTTCCGGGAGCCGTAATTCGGCTGCTTAGTGCTTGTTGTATGCTCTGGTAGGCGCAGGGTCCAAGAAGCAGCCTCTGCAGGCTCAGCAGCCCTGGGCCAGGGCGGTTCCGGGAGCCGGAACTCGGCCGCCCCGCGCTGGGTATTCACTCTGATAAGATCAGGTTCTAAGAAGCACCCAGGCGCTGAGCCCTAGCAATCTGTCTGCAAGCCGCAGGCGAATTGCAGCCTGAAATTACCTGTTCTATGGCTGAATGAGCTGCGGTCAGTCGAAAACAGCGGTGGTGACGTCAGTTTACCAACATGGTGGCTGCTGGCCTCCTCTGTGGTCTGACCGGTGTGGAGAACCGAGATGGACCGCTTCCTTCCCCCGTCTCGAACCCAGAATTCAGCCCTGAGTACGGTGCTTGCGCGGCTGGCAGAAACTGCAGCGCTGTAACCCTGCGTCTCTATCCCAGCGCACGCTGCAGATTCTAGCCTCGGGCCGATTTGCTGAATAAGCAGTGCAACAAACCTCTCGCGTTTGAGTCCCCGTAGCTGATCCTCGTGCGATGGAAATCCTTCCTCCAGGTTCCGGAGCACCCCACTATTGCTGGAAATTCCTAACAAGATATCCTTTAGCTGTCCTGACTTGTCATACTCCCACACAGTGAAGCAGCACACGGGGGCAATGCACTCCCCTCGCCGCCATCTTTTCCTCTAGGGAAAACCTATTTTTATAATATTGTAGACATCTGACATATATGGCCTTAGTCAAATGATCCAAATATCTGTGAGGGCACAAACATCCCTGATGTAGCATATGGAGGAAAATAGATGTAATGTATTGAGAAGAATGAAATTCTTTCCCAATCTGCATTTAATTATGAAAACAATTAAGACAAATCCAAATTAGGTAGCATTCTGCAAAATCCCTGCCTGGACTTTACAAAAATATCTGTGTCATGAAAAGCAACAAAGGTCAAGAGGTCATTCTTGATTAAGGGATGCTAAAGAGGCTGAAAGACAAAATGCAGTGTGCCATGTATGATGGAGTCCTGCATCATTATTGAGACAGTGCATATGGTTCATGTGATATTTATAATATTATTATATTAATGTTATATTCCCTAGTGATAATTGTATTTGGTTATGCAAGATAATTCGCTTGTTCTCAGTAGTTACAATCTGAAGTATTTGACACTCTGGGTTATGTTGTTTGTTTGTTAGGAACACTTAGATGTGTCAGGTTAAAATATATGCATTCATGTAGATGTGTGTATGTGTGTGTGTGTGTGTGTGTGTGTGTGTGTATGAATGTGTATAAATAGAGATGGAAATATATGTGATAAAATTTTAATAATTGGTCAATCTGAGTGATTGCAGGAGGGAGCTTCTTAAAGTATTCTTACACATTTTTGTAGATTTGAAAATGTTTAATATAAAGCTGAGAAAAGGATTGAGGCTTAACACTTGTTGGGGGGGATAGAGAAATATGTTAGTTTTTTCTATGATAAATATATAGCTTTCTATTTTTTTTGTTTAAATAAACAAATTGAAAAGCTCAATTATGGGTAAGAGGATTCTAGACTTACTATTACTAATGCTGTTTACTAGTCGTGGTCTATCCAAAAATAAGTTGCTTAAATTGGCCATCTATAAATGGATAGTACTTACCTATATCAAAGGTACCTGATTGCCTAACCAACATCTATTCTCTCTTTCTTATTAAAAGAATAAAAAACGTGATGACACTTGCAATGTGCCCATTACCAATGGGAAGTACATTTTCTAGAGTCTTTTGTAGAATGATCATTGTCTTTGCTCCAAAGATGTATGTGGAAATTTTTGAATTAGGGCCTTGATGGGTGACACTTAGTGGCTGGCTTTGTTCCTTTCCTTTCCTTAGTATGTAACATATGGAGGAAAATAGATGTAATGTATTGAGGAATACTGGATGGATTCAATGGTTGAAGCTCCAGATCATCTTAAAACAACAGATTGGGGACCATATCTGCATCCAGAAGATGAGGTCACTCTGTAACAGCCTAGGACCATACTTTTGGACCTCCTGTTACATGAAAAAACCACATCATTATTTAGTCATCAAATTATTTAGGTTTTACTAAATGCAATCAAATGCAATTACTCATTAGTCCACCGTCTTCAAGAGTTATGAAGATGGAAGTTTTTAATACATGTAAAGTGCTTGGTATCATTCTTAGCACACAAACTCTTGATGAATATTCAACTATTATCATATTAGCATAATAAAAAGGCAAATAATTTAAACTATCTGAAGAGAAACCAGAGTATTAGCATAGTATAAACAAGGACATACTTTCTTATTGACCTAGAAGAAGAATAGATATTTTTCTCTTTTGTAATTCCCCTCTGAAATATTCTTTCTTAGATTAGGGATTACATACAAATTCAGAGTTCTTCAAATATCTTTCCTGTTTAAACATAATTCTTTGCAGCAGTTATTACAATCAGCCCCATATTTGAAATGAAGATAAAAATTAGGTTTCTTGAACTAACATAACCAAGACATGTTTGATAAATAATTGCTGTTCTAAGAGTTGGATGATTTATTAAGTAATGAAAGTGATTATCCATCAAATATGCTAGGTGAATTCTAAACATATTCTAAAATATTTTGTATATATGTGGTATCAGTAAATAAAAATTATAAATGGAAAGCAGTGTTTGTAAAACCTGAGCAAACTCTTTGAACAAATAATGAATATGAAGAGGAAACTATGTATTTATTTTGCTATAAAATGGTAAATCAGCATACATATGCTTGACTTGGATTGAAATAAAATAAGACTTGCTTGTGTGGATTCTACAGCTAGAATATTATCCTAAACCCATGTGATATTTTTTGATCATAAGGAACAAAGTTTCTTACTTTAGTTATCTATACTAGATATTACCAATATCTAAATATGATGTATTTCATAGAACAATTTCTCTCTCTTTCATGTCCCTGCTCAGATTGCTTATGTGAATGAGAATATATATATATATATATATATATATATATATATATTCACATAAGCAATCTATAACAGGGTGTTGTGTGACTAGAAAGCAAAATACTTGACTAACATTAAGGTAGGATTTCTCTTGGGTCTCTACCACGTTGTTATTCAAGTCTTTGTAACACAGAGTTATCACACCAATTTTTAAACCTAGGAAATTTGACAATCCATTCCATAGCACATAGCAAATGCATTTTGCATGTAATGAAAATTTATAATTGAACCAAAGAAAATACAAGGAGAACAAGCATATGAATGCCAAGGAGGCACCTGACCCTGCCCACACTTACTTTTTCCCTTTTCATGATAACCCTATGAGGTAAATGAGTTTGTATCCCTTTAACCTGGGGTATTACCTCAATCAGGATTTTAGCAGGAAGCAGATGGCACCCTTGAATTAGATTAAGGATGGCTGAGTCAAGGGACTCCACAAAGGTGCCTTCAAGATGAAATACCTACAGCCGACAGTGCAAGCTTCAAGAGCTAACCCTAGTAGAAATGTTATCATCTCCTAGCTCAGAGGACAAGAGGAAACATGGGGGTGGCCCCTGGGCCCTAGAAGGAGAAAAACTTGTAGAGAAGGATGCTGTGATAGAGGTTGTGACCTGTAATCAAATAACAGAGCTAGACAGAGGTGACTTTATTGGAAGGGAATAAATACTTGATCTCACTTTTCTTCTAATCTGCTGGCTCCCTTAGCTGGATCTGAATAGAACTGTGTGGGACAGGATGTCTGAAGACATAGTGCTTGAAGGTCAGTCTTCTGTGACAGAGGACAGGATGGAGAGGAGTGGACAAATACATCTGGAAGGACAAGTAGAAGACATCCATCACAGGAATCTGAGCTCAGAGAGTTTAGGCTCCTTGTCAGAAGGCACACAGCTAAGAAGTTGTAGAATGTAGATTGGAACTCAGATAAGAATGTTGAAAGATCTTATTCTTTCCATTATTCCAAGCAATGCTGCAATTATTAGAGACAAGGAGTGTAGTTATATTTTCAAAGTCTATTCTTATCACCATGCTTGGCTATACAAGCTCTTTGTCTTGAATGTGAGGCAAAAGGTTCATTCATATATTGCAGGTGGGACTGCAAATTAGTGCAACCACTATGGAAAGCAGTATGGAGATTCCTCTAAAAACTCAGAATTAAACCACAATTATCCAATTATCCCACTCCTCAGTTTATATGCAAAGGACTTAAAATCAGCATTACTATAGTGACACAACCACATCAATGTTTATAGTAGCTCAATTCACAATAGCTAAGCTATGGAAGCAACCTCAGTGCCCTTCAATAGATGAATGGATAAAGAAAATGTGTTACCTAATCACAATGGAATATTACTCAATCATAAAGAAGAATAAAATTATGGCATTTGCTGGTAAATATATGAAGCTGGAGACTATCATGCTAAGTGAAATAAGCCAACCCCCCCAAAAAAAAACCAAAGGCAGAATGTTCTTTCTGATATGTGGATGCTAACATATAATGGGGTTGGGGGAGAATAGAAGTTCACTGGATTAGACAAAGGGGAATGAAGGGAAGGGTGGGGAATGGGAATAGGAAAGTCTGTAGAATGAATCAGACATAACTTTCCTATGTTTATATTTGAATACACAACCAGTGAAACTTCACATCATGTACAACTGCAAAAAAATGGGATCCTAATTAGAATAAGTTATACTCCATGTATGTATAATATGTCAAGGTATACTTTTTTGTCATGTGTATCTAAAAAGAACAAATAAAAATATGTCCTATGGGTTCATTCATATGTTTAATAAAAATATACAAGAATAAAATAATATAAAAAGTATTGGTTATATCATGATGAGTACATTTTATACAGACAATGAGCAGTTGAATTGACTATAGACATAAAGAGCATAGATCCAAATAACTGACAAAGAATGTTTTATTCTTTTAATTACATATTTGATTCTCCTTTATTGCATCTCATGGTTAAAATGCAGGTTAGGTTTACAAACCTCCATCTCCAGAAGGTCATCATTATTAGTTTGTTAGGGTTCTGATCAATAATAGGAGATCTATTTTTTACACCTTAAAATTGGTTTTCAATTGCCTAAAGTAAAAGTCATTTTTTGGAAAGAATTAAATTGAAAGAAAATTTTTTTCCTCTTTAGTTTCACTGATAACTTGATAGTAAAACTGACATGAAATAGTTGCCATTTCAAGGAAGAGCTGAAAACTAATATCATTTTTACGGGTTTCCATCAGACACAAAGGAATTTTCCTTAAACAGTATGAGAACCATTGTCTAGAAGTACGAGAACACAATAATGATTCAGCTCTTCTAGATATCATGGGTTTCATTCTAATTAAATGAGTGATATAAGGTATAGAAGATGGTTTTGTTAAAAAATTCCCTAACTAAATCATGTATCTTCTGAATGGAATGACATATTTTTAAAATATTTGATTAAATTTCCAAAGTTTATAATTCACAATTTATTCTCCTTAATTGGCTATAATGAACAGTGATAGGATAAAGCAAAAATACACTTCTTAGTGTGAAATCCAATAGTTCAACCCAGTTTCAAGGACCTTAATGTCAGATTCTATATATTATTCATCAGAGAGACTGAGAATCAGGTTGATAAAGGATGATATTGACTTTGAAAATATCTGTATTAGTCAGGGTTCTAAAGAGGAATAGAATCAACAGAAAGTATAATTATAAAAGGGGGACTTATTACGTTGGCTTAGTGACCAGAAGCTGGAATAGTCCACAATGGCTGTCTGCAGGCTGGAGAGCTGGAAGAACCAGTAGCTGTGTAGTACAAGAGGCTGAAGCCCCAAACAAGAGGGATCAATGGTGCTACCCTAATCTGAGACCAAAGGCTTCTTGAGAATCCACCTCCCTAATCTGAGACCAAAGGCTTCTTGAGAATCCACTTTGGAAGAGTGAAGAAGCAAGAGTCCAATACCTTCAGACAGTCGAAGCAGCAATCAAGAACCTCTCCAAGAAGAATCAAGCTTGCATCTGCTGCTGCTTCCTTGTTCTTCCAATTTTTATCCCATCCATGCTATTATCCTATTAGACGGGATGGTCCAATTCCAGATGGCTATTCCCACATGCCAATCATTCCTAGATAGGAACTCATTAACACACCCATAATCCTCTTAATCCTTGGCATCCCTCAATCCAATCAAGTTGACAATTCAAAGTATCCATTGCATCATCCCTGAGGCACTAATGAAGTGGAACTGTTGAAATTCCTGTAATCCCTTCTGTCTCAGGCCAGGAATTCAGTCCCATGTGTTCAATGGTTTCAGCTACAGGAGACTGTAGTCATGGTTAAAAACCTAGTATAAATTTATAAATCCATTTCATGTGCTTTGGAGAGGGAAATTGTAGACAAAATTTTGGAAGGATTCAGCATAAATTTCATACATCATACTTTATGTTTTGTGATTTTATTTTAGTACATTTTTGTGCAGTTGAAAATGAAAAAAAAAATGTGTTTCTCTCGGCAGAGGAGATTGATGCTTATTTTAATTTACTAAACATTTAGAATCTGCATAACAAAGTGTACCTAAAGTGCAAACTTGGGCATTGGCTTGTCTGGGTTCAAATCCAAGATCTATTACTTACCAGCAGGGTAATGTAAAATCAGAACAATAACAGGAGCTCCTCTATAGGAGTGTGGGAAGAATGAGTTAGTGTAAGTTTGTCACATAGTAGGTAACTTTAAAAAGTGTCTGAGCTGAGTTAAAGGCACTTCAATGCCTCATTTTGCTGTGGGTAATATTCACCACTGGCATGCCAGTTTCTTATATAATGGCTTATATGCCGTGTAGAACAATGGCTTTTTACAAAAGCTCATACTAAAAAAGAAATAAGGGTGATTTGAAATGTACAATTTTCATATTGCTATTTTAGAGTAAAAGGATAGAGAAATTGGAAGGGTTTTTAAAACAGTGATGGAAAGAGAAAGAAAAGGAGACAATATTATCATGCAGCTGGGAAAACTTTTTTTTTTTTTTTTTCTGGGCCTGGCTAATAGTTAACTGTATTGTCTTTGGGGACATCACTTTATCTCTTGGGTCTCAGTTCCTTTAGCTATAAAGTAGTTGTAAAAATACCCTTGAGACAAAGCATGTGCTCATACCCAATGTATTCTTATCATTAAAGACCATTTAAATACACATTCAGAATCTCCTAAGAGCCTGGAAACCAATTATCCTTCTCTGGATTTTGGCATATCTAGAAAGTAGCCAACTTCCTACTATAGTCCCCTTGTGTAGGTCATCTGAGTTAAAGGGCTGAGAAAAGGAGACCTGGAGAATCGCTCTCAAAGCAAGTAGAAAAGCACTAGATTATTACGATATGTGACACTGAGGGGCTCTTTCACCAGGTACAGTGGTTTCAGAGGCAGAAATCGGTCACTTAACCTTGCTGGACGCGGTCACTTCTCACTTCATTCGCCCATAGTTCATTTTGATCTGAGAATCCTATGCCAGGAGCACAGTTCATTCTGCCTCTAATTCAAAACACCTGGACTCCTCTAGCCAGAGGCCTCATCCGGGGGCTGGCTCGTCTCTCTGTGGTGACCTGGATCTTGCCTCAGCCTTCCCTACAACAGCAAACACATCACAAGGAAAGATTCATTTCAGTGGATCAAGGTCAAGAACAACAAACCTAACTGAGAAGTTAAAATATTAAAAACCTATTAGCTGAAACAATGGGAAGCCAACATTAGCCTGAAGTAAGAAATATGCCTAATTAAAGAACAAGTGCTATTAGAAGCTGTCTATGAGCTACTGGGGATGAGAGTAAGACAACTCACAAGGATAAAGTGATGGACATACAAGCATTGCTGGAGCTTACATGGTGAAAGCCACTGGGTTTGTTTGCACACTTACTTGAGGTTGACTCTGTCCCTGTGCTCCTAACTTTAAAGGAAGTAAACTCACCCTGTGAGTTTCAGGGTCACTTGTGGGACTATGGAGTGTGTTCTCTGCTTTAAATTTTTGAAGACATAGACAATGAAAAAGAGCAAGTGTAAACACAGGTTTGTTGGTAACAGTGGATTTTAACATGGACATCTCCTTCTGAGGTGGCAATGTATATGGCACTTACACATTATGGTGATTTTATTGAGTTCATTCCTGGGCTCTTCATTACTGCTCTTTCCTGTCTCACATCCAATTTTCTTGGCCCTCTATATAGCAGAGAAAATGAAGTAGTAGAAAGTAGCATTCCAGTTAAGCTCTTTGTTCTGCCAGGATTCATTAGGTTCATTTCCATTCAACAAGCCTTTTCTCTGAGTATCTCTTCTGCCAGACCCAGGATTGGGAGCTGTAGAGATACAGCCTTCATTTTTACTGAACCCATCCAAGGACTTTTTTCATATATTGAGATTGTTAAAGATTCTGTTTTCTACTCACACAAAGCGTTCTTTCCCAGCTGATGGCTGAAAGTATAAAACACTTGCATTATTATTATTATTATTATTATTATTATTATTATTATTTTACTTATTGTTAGACAGGGTCTTGCTCAGTTGCTCAGGCAGTCCTTGAACCTGTGATCCTTCTGCTTCAGCCTCCTGAGTAGCTGAGACTACAGGCAGGCATCACAATGCCGGGTCTGCTTGCACTACTTTTTCCCCTCTCACTATCCTTAGAATAAGGCCCTAATGTAATTATTAGTTAGTAGTACTGATGATAGGCATAGAGAAAGATAATGATTCAAATATGATTCTTTTACTATTACCCATTCCAATGGGTAATAGATTGGGTTTTAATAAAAATGGGCAACTGATAGTTACATCTTCATCAAAAAAGACATTAAATTCTTTCCATGAAGGCACTTTTATATTATAGATCTGACAAACCCACATCTTGTGTCTTGACACTGAACAACTAAAAAAAGAAATATAAAAAGAAATTCAGCTTGTACCAAGTTTCAGGTAGAGTCCTTCACACTGATGTTCTTTTATAGGTGGACAGGGTCAGATTGTAACTATGGTTGAAGTGTCATCCTGTACCAGTTGGAAATAATTGCTGCTTTGTGCCCTGAGCATCCAGTGTCTGAAGAACTTTTCAGTATATCCTCCAACTTCCCCAGATCTGGCAACTGAAGGGCAAATGCCTGGCTCTGTGGGTGTTTCCAGTATTTGTCCCAGTGCTGAAACCAATGTCCTTGTTCTGTACCTGAGCAATGCCGGATGTGCTTTATCTGGGTATTGTTCCAGTCATCTCATTAGACAATGTGGATGACAAAGCTCAACATATTTACATTGGTTTGCTGAAACACACAATGAAAATTAGAGGCTGAGCTGAATTTGAAATCCAGATCTGATACCATGCCTTTCCCACCACACCATACTGCTTCTCCAGGAAGCAGTGCAAAGGCAGGAGGAATTCATAAAGAGCACTCACTTCCCTTTGGCTGGTTGCTTTTTCTCTGCTCTAAGTAACACATTAGCCATCGAACCTGAGGATTTAACTGGTACTTCTTTATATATGGGAATATGCATGAAATAAGAGACTGGAACAGCACCAGAAATACACGTGAAATGTTTTCCCAATGGAAATTTACATACATGTTCTTGTAATTGTACATGTCCATGTGATTACCATTACATGAACATATTTGTGTAATAACAAAAATATTAAAACAATTGAAAGGCCCATTTACAGAATGATTAAATCCATTAAAGGACCCCACTAAAGTGAAATATGATACAGCTCTTAAAAAATGTTGGGTGAACTGGAAATCCATATGCAACAAAATGAAACTGAATCCCTTTCTCTCGCCATGCACAAAAGTTAATTCAAAATGGATCAAGGAGCTTGATATCAAATCAGAGACACGCCGTCTGATAGAAGAAAAAGTTGGCTACGATCTACATATGGTGGGGTCGGGCTCCAAATTCCTCAATAGGACACCCATAGCACAAAAGTTAATAACTAGAATCAACAAATGGGACTTACTCAAACTAAAAAGTTTTTTCTCAGCAAAAGAAACAATAAGAGAGGTAAATAGAGAGCCTACATCCTGGGAACAAATCTTTACTCCTCACACTTCAGATAGAGCCCTAATATCCAGAGTATACAAAGAACTCAAAAAATTAGACAATAAGAGAACAAACAACCCAATCAACAAATGGGCCAAGGACCTGAACAGACACTTCTCAGAGGAGGACATACAATCAATCAACAAGTACATGAAAAAATGCTCACCATCTCTAGCAGTCAGAGAAATGCAAATCAAAACCACCCTAAGATACCATCTTACTCCAGTTAGATTGACATCCATTATGAAGTCAAACAACAACAAGTGCTGGCGAGGATGTGGGGAAAAGGGTACACTTGTACATTGCTGGTGGGACTGCAAATTGGTGCAGCCAATTTGGAAAGCAGTATGGAGATTTCTTGGGAAGCTGGGAATGGAGCCACCATTTGACCCAGCTATTCCCCTTCTTGGTCTATTCCCTAAAGACCTAAAAAGAGCATGCTATAGGGACACTGCTACATTGATGTTCATAGCAGCACAATTCACAATAGCAAGACTGTGGAACCAACCTAGATGCCCTTCAATAGATGAATGGATAAAAAAAATGTGGCATTTATACACAATGGAGTATTACTCTGCATTAAAAAATGACAAAATCATAGAATTTACAGGGAAATGGATGGCATTAGAGCAGATTATGCTAAGTGAAGCTAGCCAATCCCTAAAAAACAAATGCCAAATGTCTTCTTTGATATAAGGAGAGTAACTAAGAACAGAGTAGGGTCGAAGAGCAGGAGAAGAAGATTAATATTAAACAGGGATGAGAGGTGGGAGGGAAAGGGAGAGAGAAGGGAAATTGCATGGAAATGGAAGGAGACCCTCAGAGTTATACAAAAGTACATACAAGAGGAAGTGAGGGGAAAGGGAAAAATAATACAAGGGGGACAAATGAATGTCAGTAGAGGGGGCAGAGAGAGAAGAGGGGAGGGGAGGGGAGGGGAGGGGGGGTAGTAGAGGATAGGAAAGGCAGCAGAACACAACAGACACTAGTATGGCAATATGTAAATCAATGGATGTGTAACTGATGTAATTCTGCAATCTGTATATGGGGTAAAAATGGGAGCTCATAACCCACTTGAATCAAAGTGTGAAATATGATATATCAAGAACTATGTAATGTTTTGAACAGCCAACAATAAAAAATTAAAAAAAAATGTTGGGTGAATCTCTAAGTGCTGATATGGAAATGTGTTCAAGATAAAGAGCAGGATGATAAGCATAGCATTTTTCCCTTCTGGAGACAGGAAAACATAGTGGGGTAAAAGGAGTAGTAGCTGAGAGATGGGGTAAGTGTGGTGTGAGAAGTGAAGGAAGCTTGCAGGAGAACTTGCAGCAGAAGACCTGAATACGTGAAGTACCGGTGGGAGTCAGATTCATGTTCAAAATCCCTACATAGATGTTTCCCAATTCTATGATCACAAAAATGCAGGTCTGGTGGAATTTATATTCACACTTTGGCTTAACAAGACACAAGGACACACTGATTAGAATAGCTACAATTAAATACACTGAGATACGAAGTGTTGATAGGAACGTGGAACATCTGGAACTCTCCTGTACTCCTGGTGGGAATATGGAATGGTGCATCACTTTGATAAATGGCTTGGCTGCCTCCTGAAAAATCTAATCATATGACTATCATATTTCTCAGACATCTCAGATAGTTGCCCAAAGAAATGCAAGCACGTTTTCAAATCAAAATTTGATCCCAGGTATTTATATCAGTTTTATTTAGAATAGTCAAAACCAGAAAAATCCCAAATGTCCAGAATAGGTAAATATATAAACTAATTGTGGTATATCCTTATTAAGCAATGAATAGGAATGAATTATGCAACACAGTGGGGAAGAATTTTGCTGTGTGAAAAAAGCCAGAAAAAATTATATTACAAACAGTATGATTCCATTTATATAAATTTCTAGAAATTACAAGCTAATCTGTTGTGGCAGAAGACAGATCAATGGTTGTTAAGGATAGAGAGGGGCACAGTAAGGAGGAGGGGAGGGATTGAAGCACAAGGTAATTTTTGAGGGTGATCAAAATTTTCATTATCCAGACTTTGGTGGTAGTTTTATTAGTGTTTGCATATTTTGAAATTTGCCAAATTGTATACTTTATGTCAAGTTCTTTGTATGTCAACAATGTCTCAATAAGACTGTTTGAAAAAGTAAAAAATAAGGGGCAGAATTGAAGAGGGCTCTTGAGTCTTTTTTGCTAGACAATTAGACCTCTATATACAGGTCTGTAATTTATAAATGTAAATTGGGCTAAAAGGTGGTTGGTTGTAGGGAGTTGGAGAGCATTTTCAGTCTCTTGGAGATCCAAGTCTGTGTGTGTCAATGAAGATAAGAAGGGCCTAAATGGGTATTATAAACCCCAATTATTTTATTAAAATAATACCTTTGCTACACTTAGTTATATGTATTTGTGTAAATGTTGTTATTGGATAATTAAAGACATTTTGAATTTTATATTTGAGGAAGGACATGTTTGGTGGCTAGTACTGAGGTTGGCAATTGGTTTTCTAAGAAACTTTTAAAAGATTATTTACGATTTGATTTCTTTAATTTTTATAAATAGAGAAATGGACCTTTTATAAGTTTTTTAGAAGCCCTCTTTCCTTTTCATAGGACTGTATTTTATCACACACAGCCTTTTTTTGTAGGATTCTTTAATGTCTTACCACCAACTGAGCCAGATGGTGTCTTAAAGCTTTGATTGAGATAACTGGATCATTTGTTTTTTCTCAGACCTAATATTGAGGAGCCCTTTTGAAAGGAGAGCCCCTCAGCACATTAGCTTGCTTTAAAGTACCACCAGCAGAAAGCAGAGCTCTATTCTAGTTTTACTTTTTTCCAACCAATTTTAGACAGGAAAAATACCTGTTTCTTTCCTGTGTTATTCCTCCTATTTCTGTGGACTGTTTCTCAGAAGTGCAACTGTAGTAGTATTAATGAGACCTGGAACAGATGCTCATGGCCAAGGTGATGCTTTTATCTCATGTGGAACACAGCCTTGGAAAATACCAAAAGGTGGCTTCAGGAGCTGTGATCCTGTATCCTTCACTTTTCATCTGACAATTTTCCTAGTAGAATTTCATATAGAAAAATAATGCAGAATTCAAAGCCATAGTGTAAGATTGAGAGCAAGGAACATGATTTACACAGGTTGCAGGGCTCATGAATTTGATAGTAAAGTGTCCATTGGCTGCTTTGCACATTGGCCTCAGGAGATTTTCCCCCTACAAATCTTGTAAAAACAAACCCAATGAACTTTTATTCATGTGGAGGGTAAGAGTGTGTCACTGGCCATCAGTCTGTCAGTTGCATAATTTTTTGCCTAGAAGAGTGGCTTCTTATTAAACAGCTTGACCCTCAAAGGTAGGACATTATTACTCTCAGCTCACACCTTAAAGCAAAAGCATAAAACTTCCTGAGTAACCTTGTAACTA
Source organism: Marmota flaviventris (assembly GCF_047511675.1). Lineage (NCBI taxonomy): Eukaryota > Metazoa > Chordata > Mammalia > Rodentia > Sciuridae > Marmota > Marmota flaviventris. The sequence continues at coordinate 51,265,802 of NC_092503.1, read as the reverse complement.
GCACAAATAGGGAAGTGACTTTGGATGTAATTATTAAGGAAGAGGAAATTCCTTCATGCACAAATTTGGCTTTATAAGGATTACTAATATGTCAAGAAGCACTGTCAGGTTCACTGTTTCAAAAGTGATTGTTCTTCTGCTGCCCTGGAAGATTTTCAGACACAGAATCCAGCCAAGTGCCCTAACACAGGAAGCTTCCATAGGTTCCAGCTCTGAGACATCATGGAGGCCATCTTCTGTGTCCCTTACAAGATGAAGGGGTAAGTAGGCATATGGGGCAATTGGCCTTTGGGTGAAATTGCAGATCAGAAATATAATGGATAGAGAGAATATATTGTGAAAAAGTAAAAGAGGAGATGGAAGAGGCTTTCCCAGTCCAGAACTGGGCATGGCACCTTGTCAGTTTGTAGAATGGCCCAGTGTCATTGCAACAAATGATGTCTTCTTCCCAGAGAGTTTCTTCCATATGTAGGAACCAGAAGATAACTGAGATCTGTGCTTTTCAATTTATAGTGTGCTGTTACTGTATATGATAAACCTGATCCCTTAGATCTAGGTTGAAGTAAGTGCCATTGTCATTCCAGTTTGTACAGGAGGAATTGAGTTCAGAATTGTTAAATTGTTTGCTGAGGTACATACAGCCAGAAAGGGGAAGAGTATACACTTGAATCTGTGTTCTCTGACACCAATCTCAGGTCCTCTGTTACTTGTGTGGTTAAATATTTCATCATTCTAGAAAAACAAATTCATATTTAGAATTTATTATAGCAATCTGCTCACAAGGAGTGACTGTCCTAACGTGAGTTTAGAATGATGAGAAGGTGAGTGGAGTCAGGAGTCAAGAGGCAGGAGTTCAAATCCAGAGTCTGTTGCTCACAGCTATATAACCTTATGTGGTATTCTTAACAAATTTGTTAATAGTGTTAAATATTTCATAGACTTTCAATGAGAGTTAATGAGATAAAGTGAGTAACACAGCCTGGCACTTTTTAAAGGCTGCCTAACCACAGCAGCAAACACCATTGTTACCATAATTGATGCTTATTATTATAGAGAAGGAAAGTATTTATTATATTTCTTCCAGCTCTGTGGGAATAAAAATTAGGTCTGAATGGATTGCTTTTAATGTTGATTTGAATCCTGCCAGGAATACAGCAGGCATTGAAGAACTGCATTACTTTAATACATTATTGTTTTCATTAACAGCCAATACTGGGATGGGCCAGGAAATACATATTCTTAAGTGTCTTATTTGCATCTCTCAAACCATGTGTAGGGATGATTGAACTCATTCATTCTATCTTGAGCTTCATACTATTTGGGAGGACTTATAATAGGGGTGGATACTTAAGTCTAGAGATACACATGTGTACCTTCCTCAATATTTTTTTTCTTCATACTTATCTTTGTTTTTCTCAGGATCCTGTCCTTGGTTATCTTTTCTATTCAAATCTACTTCCTCATTGTTATAATCCAATCATATGACTTTAAGTGGTAACACTTTGCCAATAATAACAAAATTTATTCCCAGGCTCAATTTGTCTTTTGAACTCCAGAATAACCTTACTTTGCCTCTTGGAAGTCGAATAGACATCTCAAACTTCATACAAGCAAAACCGTTTCCCCTCCAAACCCGCCACACCTTCAGTTCCCCTGATTTCAGGTGATAGCATCTCCAACCTTCCGATGGTTCAGGCCCCAATCTTGGAGTCACCTGTGACTCTTCTCTCATTCTTGCCTCCAACTTGTTAAGAAATTCTATTGTTGTTATCTTCAAAAGCTGTCATGAATCTTTTCTCACCATTTCCCATCACACTGGCCTGGGACACCATCATCTCATATGGATTATTGAGAAATCCTCTTAATAGGCCTCCATGATTCTTCTTCTTCTTTTCTATAGTTCATTTTCAGCACAGCAATTGGAATAATGCTTTTAAACTGCAAATCAGATCATGTCAGTCCTCTACTTAAAATTCTGAAGTGGCCACTCTGGCCTCTCTCTTCTTCTCCTTGCTCATGTTTTTGCTTCTTCCAGGGCCTTTGCCCTCCTGTTCCTAATGCCTGCTTGGGATCTCTGCTTGGTTCATTTCTTCATTTTTTCTGGGTAAAAATGCTTAAATCCTATCTTTCCAGTGAGGTCACCTGACTCTCCTCTTTGATGCTACACCGGCCCTGAACCAGCATCCCTATCCTTCAGATTTCCCAGATCCTCCACCCCACAACCCCACACACTTTAAAGTAATTTAGGTTCACAATTTCCATCCAGAACTTTTGGGACCAGATACATTTATGAACTCACCTTTTCTTTTTTTTTTTTCAGAATTTAGGGGAGAAAGCAGTGCATATACCATATATTATCTCTGAGTGAGTCTTGTATTCAAGTACATCAGTATTTCTGAAATATGACATGAAAATAAGTGCATTTACCAGAAAGAAGGCTATCCATAGCTGCATGTTAGTTCAGTTCAGTTGCTTATGATTAAGGAAAAATTCTGATTGTGCTTTTTTTTTTGGCAAATAAAAGATTGTGGATTATAACATATACAGTTATTTGCAGTGTTAATGTCCCCACTGGAGGGCGCATTCCATGAGGGCAGTGTGCATGGTCTTCAGTTCACTGACATACCCACATGCTCAAATTATTGCCTGACACGTAACAAATGCTCCATGTGTGTTTTTAGAATGAATTTCTCTCACAACCGATCCTTTCTGCTTTCGGGATTTAATGAATTAGTGATTGTTTATTGAACACATATGCCTACCATGTTTTTCCATCTGGACTTTTTCTTCCTTGACCCTTCAGTTCTGCCCTATTTCTATTTTCTTTAAAATAGCTTAGGCTTTTTCAGTTCACGCCCAATCCTACACCCATGACAACCCCTCTGCCCTGAAGATGCACTTTGTAATGATCTTTCCCTACTAACTACTATATTCATTGATTTTCTACTTGTGTGGTATTTACAGCCAATACTCATGAACTTCATTTCTTAATGATTTAAAAGTAAGTTTTCATCATTTCCTCTAAATTTCAGGGTCCTTGAGAATAAGTTATAATCACTACAGGGGCTAGCAGGGTGCTAAGGGAAGCTCTCAATCCTCAGTGATATGTTCACAAGTAACAAATTACATATTTTGCCAGTTTTGCATTAGACTCTGGAACTGTAATGCCTTGTTAGATTTACTTCTTACCCTGAAGAAGTTTACTTATTGACTACTGAGGAAAAAAATAGATAAAAGGAAGAAAATAAGTCATTGAGATTGAACTGACTGGTGACTTGATAGGGCATGTGCCAGCACCACGGGTAGTTAGCTTAGGCTTGGATGACGAGGGATTGTCCCCAAACACTGGAAAATGAGATGAGACATAAAAAATAAAAGTTACCCACAGGAGGAGATGCAAGAGAAAATAATTTTGGCAAAGCCCAAAGGCATTCTGGGTGTTGGGGTACAGGTTGCAAGGGAGGTGAGTGGCAAAATGAAAGATGAAGTTGACCTTGAGGAAGATGAAAGCCAGATCATGAACTGTGCTAAAGAGTTTAGGCTTATGAGAGAGGTGTCATATTATTCAGAGACTTAAGAAGGGGCCTATGATGTGCTCAGACTTACATTGAAAAAGAACTGTAGCTGCAGTGTGAAGAATGGATTGGAGAGACCAAGGCTTGAAATAGAGCAGCCCCTTTATTTTTCCAGTATCTGTGGCAGTGCCTCCCTTGAAGTGTTTGCGAATTGAATATGCCTGCTGTTCATCTCTTATAGGATGGAAAATAAATCTTAATGATTCTGCTGCAGGGAATGTAGGCATATGGTGACACATTTATTCATTAAATAGTGTTGGCTTTTGTTTTATGATCTTTGGGAAACAGACTTCCCCAAAATAAAAGAAAAATGTAGCCATGAAATATTTGAGTGACTGGTATGTAATCTGCAAAAAACAAAACAAAACAAAACAAAACAAAAAACCCTGATGATTCTAGCTGAGCCATGCCTCTAAGAGCAGAGATGGGAATGACTCTAGATGGTAAAGAAAGGACAGGCCTGAGATGCCACAAAAAGACTGACAGTGACAAATGGGGTGTGCACTCTGGAAGAATCTAGAGCCCAGTGCACCTCATACCCTACTCTGATAAAAACAACCTTCCTAGACCCTTAAAGAAATGAATCTGTTAATGCCTTCAGCATGCTACTGGCAGACAAAGCTTCCTTTGCTAAAATTCCTCTCAACAATGATGATAATGAATAAGTCTGGTAAGAGGAAAAATTTGTCAAACTGATTTATGATGGTCTAGGGAGGTCTCTAAATAGTAGGAGACACTAGGGAATAGGAGGGTTAGTCACTCTTCCCTACAGATTAGGGCCTCTGTTTGTTTGTTTTTGGTTTTGTTATGTGAGCGAAGCTAACATTGTTCTCGGTTCTTTTGGTTCTGTTAATAATATTCTATTCTTTGTTCATTTTCAAAACGAGAAAATGTGAATGCTGTGTGGGAATGCTAGGTTTCAGGCAAGACTCACCAGGGAAAATTGGATCTAAGAGTCAAAGCTATCAACAAAACAGGAAATGGATCAGCCTGCTGGGGCTCTGCTGCTGGAACCGGTAGGATCCTCAGGGAAAGGACAACCAGCATTTGGCTCTATGGCAGTAGCTTCTGCCTATATGCTCCTGCAGCCCAAGCCCAAACCCAAACCACCAAACATGATGGGAGAACTTTTACTTTCTGCTCTTATAAAATAAGAAAGAAAAATCACTCAACTAAAAAAAAAAAAAAAAAGAGTAGTAGAAGAAGATATATAATTTACCAGTCAATGATAAAATATCTTTCCTAAAGATAATCGTCACCCTTTCTGACCATTGAGAAATGCTTCTTTTTTAAGAGAAAGCATTCAAGTACTTATTTCTAATGGAAGTGGTATAGGCTGCAGAGTTCTGGAAGAATTATTTTCCCTGGTCGTGGTAACAGGGAATGTACTTGTCAAACTATTATAAAGAAAAAAAAAATAAAGAAGAAAGAAAAAGAGAAAATAAAAATGGAGGAGATAAAGGGAGCATGAATCTGTGGAGACTCCCATGAGCACCATTTTCAGGTCCTGGGATGTCCATACTGAAACACATTAGTACTAAGCCCCCTTGTTTGGCCTTGGTTTTTCTAATATGTACTTCATGATCTCCATGTCAGCATTTCTGACTAGATTATCTAAGCAGCTTTTGATTTTTTATTTTTTTCAGATCTGAAATTCATGATTTTAACTAGATACATTTAAATTTAGACAGTAAGTATTGTTTGTAACTGCCAGGTTTTAGCGAGGGGAGGGTGGTGTCTTAGGATATGATCTTTACCTTAGGCAAGGTTCACATTATATTATGTGAGAGTCTCACTTTTGTGCAGATGTGCAAAGTGAGTGGTAATTTTGCTATTTGTTTCTGAAACACATTATTATAATTATTACAAAGGCTCTATGCTGAAATATATAGATGCAAATCAATATTGTTCAGTGGTGGGTTTTTTCCTTGGTTTATACGTGTTTCTTCAATTTGTGTTCAGATATGGCTGGAGGTGGATTTTTAGAGTCCTTCCTTTAATAAGATATTAATTTGTGGAGGCTTATTTATATTGATTTGCACAAATCCAGTCTTACTTGGTTTCTTGGTCTCCCAATGCTCAGTTGTATTAAAAACCACTTGTACCTGCACACATATTTTTAGTCCCAAGATTCATTGAACTCAATGCCATATGTTCAAGTGTCTGACCAATGATAGTAAGAGAAACTTTATATCCTCTTCTCCTCAAGTGAAGTACTGACACAGGTAGGGAAGAGCATTATAATCCTAAGTCTGAGAACTTTACTCATTAGTTCACTGCCAGGCCCAGATGTAAGGAAGACAAAACCAGTGCATTCAGTTCTAGATTGGTCAGCGTGGCACCCAGGGGGTTATATGGCTCTAATCGAACTTCCTATGATGACACATTTCAATGTCTACTTGAAAATAAACTCATGGTACTGATCAAGTTTTGTTTTTTTTTTTTTTTTTTTTTTTTTTTTTTTATCCCACTCTTCTGTTTTTAGGATTTTCTGACTTTCAAGAAATGTTACAATGCTTTTTCAGAGAAAATGGGAAATAGTATAATACTCCATGTTACTCTTCCTTAAAAAGTCCACTTCAGATGATATTCAAGACTTTTTTGGACTCTTGACATTCATTTGCCAGATGTTCAATAGCAAATATTTTCTCAGCTGGGAAAAACAAATGAAAAAAAAAAAAAAAAAAAACCACAACAGTGAAACTTGTCAGCATTGTTGGGAATTATCAGTATCAACAAACACTTTTTATTTTGTTTTTGCATGGAATACTGGCAGCAATATTTCAAATATGAATCTCAGTCCTATCCTTAATATACCTTAATAAATTCCAGCTCTGAACAGCAAAGGAAAACTGATACTGGAGACTACAGAGTGTGCAAAAAATATGGAACATATTCAGAAGTCATTACTATTCATTCTACTTCCAATCATAGGTTCACTCAACCTGTATGTGATAAATGAACCTTCGGGGCATATTTGCATTGACATTTATGAGTTTCCAGAATAAATGACCTCATTTTTTTTTTTTTTTTGAGGGTGTGTTCCCTAGAGAACTTCAAGGTAACTGAAATATCTTTGGCCCAAAATATTTCTTAAGTAGCCAGAGAATTTAATTGAATATGAAAACTCACTTAGGAATAAAAATCTAAAGGCACTTTGGACATTGCATTATGGGGTTGAGCCAAATATATCAAAAATATTTTACTTCAAATGAAATTTTCATTCATTTAGCTGGTTAATTAAATATGATTCTTCCCTGAATTTTTCTGAGCAGGAAAGTACTCTTTGAATACACAGTATGAAAAAGAATACTAAATATTTTGGAACAGAAGGGGTCATTGGTTTGGGGAACTTTGAAAATAACAACTCTTATCAAGGGAAAAAACTTTTTTTTTTTTTTCCCTGTATCTGTTTCTTTCCTCTTGAAGTCATTAGGGTCTCCTTTATGATCTCTCCCAGGCTGTATAGTCACTTGTATCGAGTTAAAGTGATTTGGAAAGGAATTGTGATTCATTCTGCTTCTTTACCTCAGGATTCTCAGACTCTAATTTCTCAAGAATGAGCAAGGCCGCACCCTTTTAACCTAGAACATCTTTGATTCAGACTCCAGTTTTTCAATTATTCACTTGGAATCTCTCCAAATCTGAATTATCCTATGGATAAGCCTCCTTTTCATGTCATGATAAGTTATCTTATAATTAAAAACTCAACTTTTATCTTGGCATAACTGGCATACCTGAACATTGGGGATCACCACTTAAAATTCTGGCATTTTAACTTAGAGAATGTGGCATTGGAATGACTGATGAGTTACTTGAAATACTGAATGAATACTGAATGTTAAAATTTAAGTCTTAGAATATTTTTGTTTTTGTTAAAGAGCACTCTTAGTCTTTGAAATAATATCACCATGAACTTGTTTCTGGGAGATAACTGATTTCTCCAAAACAGCTTCATTTGATTATAATGAAGAAAAACTTTTTAATGGGAAGACTATAAATTAATCTCCTTCACTTCAATCATGAGTACTGATAATACTCAAGTTCCAAGTGTTAAGGAGATGCAGTTCAGTGAGTAACCTGCTTGATCAAATCATTCTTATGGTAAAAAGTATACTATATTCACTACATTTTTCTTCCCCAAAGGGGAAGATTTTTGTTTTTATTTCATGTTTATTTCCCAAGCCACACAAAATATGTATAACTTAAGTGAAAAAATCATGTCAGAAGGCATGTTTGCTTTGCAAGGAATAGTATTTTATTGCTCACTCTTTGAATAATGCTGGTATCTATAACTTGACTGCAAGGAAAGTTCTCAGAATTGAAACAAAGTTGGATCAAAGCACACTTTCATAGCACTTTTGTGTTATAGTTGGACTGGAAGGCTGTTCAAACAATTGACATATAAATAATTGAGCATCATTTATTGTCACCAGTCTGAGGCCTGGCAAGTCACTTTCCATTTCCTACAAACCATTCCCAATCACTTGCCAACTTCATATCAGACCCAACTGCAAAGAAACAGAAGTATAGCATGTCCTTCCAGAAAATCTCTTTGCATTTTTGTTATTGGAAACCAACAGGGTAAAAAAAAAAAAAAATTTCTAAAGGAAATTGTACAGAACTTGCTGCATACATATAGGACTAAATAAATGAACTTAAGTTAAACATTTTGAATGACAGTTGTTATTTTGCCTACAAGCAACTGTGAATATTCTGGGTTACTCAAGGTAATGCAAACACACAAATATATCAAATATGTAGAATATTTGTAGATGTAGTATATATATGTTACAGCACATACATTCGTGATATTAAACAGACCTACATACTGTTTTTAAATCTCAGAATGAGTTTTTCTCTAAAAATTCCCTGGTCCTAAACTGTCCAACAATCAATTATTTGCAAAGCTGTCAAGTTACTAGCATCATTTAGGTGTTTTATTTTTTTAAAAAAATACAGGTCTACTCTTCATCCTTACTTCCTTCTTAAGAGTTTTTGATTCAAAAGGATTGAAAAGGGTCCCCAAACGCCATGTTTTAAAAAGATTTCTGGGTTGTTCAGAAGATAAACCAAATTTCAGATCTTCTCCCTCAGACTACTTGTTAGCTCCTTTAATACCTTTCCTCCTGTGAGAAGTGAATTAAGTGAGTTCTCTGTTTGTCCATCAAGTATCAGGATGGGCTGCCTGAGACTAATCTCTAGAAGTTTCATTTGCATTTGCAGATGCTTTTAACTAACACAACTGAGAAAATAATCAAAACAGAGTTACACCAAATGAGAAACCCACTTTGAGAATTGTTGTTTGAACAGACTTTAATTGTAGAAGTCGTTGGAAATTTCCTCTTAAAGGAATCAAATTTAAACACACAATTTGAAAATCAATCACATATTGAAAGTTATCCCTCAATTAAGAAAAACAAAGATAGATCATTATCTAGCCAGTTCAACAGGCATGGATTAAAGACATCCTTGGGGATAAGTTTTCAAATGCCAGAATTTTATTGTTTATTTCCTTATGAAATTCTATTTTCTTATTATAAAAGTAAAGTTTAGAAAGTAGAAAATATAAAAATGTATATTCACTATACCTATAGACAATCACTGAATATTTTATATTTGCCTTATTTTAAGATATACATAATTATATATCTATATAGAAGTGTGTACAGCCATTTGTAAAATTTTAAAACCAATAATTGTCTGGGTTTCCCTAGGTAACAGTGTTTCTGAATAAAGTATTATTTTAGCTAGTAGAACAACTAATATAATTAAATAGTAGAAAGAACAACTAATATAATTAAATAGTAAAACAACTGATATTTATAATTGGTACTATGTGATTGACATATGTTAAAGATTTTGCTTTTCTGAATGATGAGGCAAATACTAAAGTTGGCCTTCTATCCCTGTGGGTTCTGCATCCCTGGATCCAACCAACTGTGTATTGAAACTATTCAGAAAAATTATTGGTTCTGTACTGAACATGTAGAGAGATTTTTCTTGCCATTATTCCCTAAACAATACAATATAACGACTAGTTTACATAGCATTTGCATTGCATTAGGTGGCTTCAATAATTTAGAGATGATTTGAATTAGATAGGTGGATGTACATAGTTTATATGCAAATACTATGCCAATTTTTCATAAAAGGGACTTGAGTATCTGAGAATTTTGGTAGGGGAGAAGATTTTAGAACCCTCAAGCATATGGACGAAAGACTATATATTACTTTCCTTTTTATTGACGAGGAAACGGATGCACAGAGGGTTTGGGTGGTTTTGTAACTATCATATAGCAGAAGCTTATTCAAACACTGTTGCTAGGTTGTTGCTGTCAACAGCCATGGAAGGCCCACCAAGGAGGAAAGATAATTTCCTAAAAATACTGTCTTGTGTCTTTCCATTTTAACATAAACATCTGAGTGGGGAAATTTAACCATTAATCTCAAAGTTTCTGTGAGGCGAGATTTATCTCGGATTTTATTCTTTAAACATGACAGAGGAGAACAGACAGAATTTCACAAAAAACTAAAATCTTTTACCTGAGGCACATTTCGTTTGCTTTTTCTTGGTAAAATCATTCTAATTTCTTTCTTTCTTTTTTTTTGTCAGACCTGAAAAATCACTTTAAATTACTCCTTACAAAATTCTGCAAGGCAATTTTCTAAATACGTGTAAACAGCCTAATCAAATATCTTAATTTTTTTCAGACTAATTTTTTAACAGTTTGGACTCTGCATTCTGAAAAACAGCCAAATTTAATTTAGGCTGTGAATTAAGACAAGAGAAATCTCAAACCCTTCCATAGGGTTTCCTATTTTAAGAAAGTCTTCTAAGCTTTTGTGCCTGGTCATGCTTAACTAACACAAAGCTCTCTTCCAGGGAAATCAGCCATCTGAATCACTCAAGCTTCTACTGAAGAATATCTAAACTGACCAGAGCCCAGAGGCACAGAGTCATAATGAAGAATATTTATTGCTATTCTTATGTCCTCATTGTTCAGTGACACACAAAAACATCTCTACTTTTTAGGATCATGTAATCAGCATTGAATCATTTTCTCTGGAAAATTTACCCTATTTCTATTAAATCACACTTGCCCTGGTAAATGATTTACTAACTGCCCAGCTTAGCTATATTTTTTTGTACATCTTTCCTGTGATTACATGCCCATTTTAACACAACCAACTTCTCATAGGTCAAAGAAGCTATCCTCTCAAGGAGGTCAAATACCCTTTAATTTCACATTCAATTTAACGAAACAGGTTTAAAATCAGTTTCCACAGTGTCATTCCCTGTGCTGGGTGATGTGACAGCTCGAGCCTCTCGAGTGATGGAAACCTCCGGGCTGACATCTGGTGTTGGATGATTTCAGACACAAAGGAAATTCACTCATTCTGAGGCTGCTGTGGGGCCAGCTGGCCTGCAGAGTTAAGCAGCAGCATAAGGATCACACTTGCTCAACTTCTGAACTAAGAAAAAAATTTAAAAAAGGAAAAGAAAGAAGAAGAAGAAATGGAGGATGAAAAGCATCTGTCCAGCATCTGTCACTAGATAACATACTCTCTTATGAACCTCAGACTGTTTCTAGAAATGTCATTTCACTAGTGATCATGCTAGGGTCATTATGAAGTGTGAATAGTGAGAATGTGGAAAAGTGAAGTGATAACATTGAGAATCTTGTCTTTCCCAAGGCAAAATCCTGTCCATCTAAGATAGAAATATGGTTGTGTCTGGGGTATATCACAAGACATCTGGCCCAATGGGCCTTGGTTTACTCTCATGTTCCTTCCAAATAGTTTCTCCATATCCTCGATAAATAGTTTCCCATGTCCATACCACCTTACACAGTTCCCCTAACATAGCTGATTCAATAATCGGCTTTTGAAACAAACCTAATCTGTTAAAGTCTCTCATATAATTTAGGAAAGCTTTGATAGTTTCTCAAATCTCTTTCCTTCTTTTCTTTATCCCTCATGGAAAATTTTCAGCCGTCTTCAGTTTATATTGTATTTGAAAGAAAACTTTGATTCACTTTCATGTATTGCATTATGAAATATTTAAACATAAAAGAAGATAGATAATTAATACGAAAACCAAAAAAAACAAACAAACAAACAAACAAAAAAACCCACTCACATGATCACCAGCAAACTTTAAAGAAAAATCTTTACTTTTGTGATGGCTTCAAAGATGTTTTTAACAGGAAGTAAAACGTTGCAGATGTAGCTGAAGCTGTGACCCCTCCGTTAGGCGGTTTCCTTTCCTCCTCTCCCTTCCTTAGAGGGCACTAGTACTCACATGTGGGTGTATAGCATTCCCACACATGGCTAGGCACTACTAAAACTTTTTATTGTATAAGTTGTATATAACTAGTTATTTCATTTTACTATGAATGTAGTACCTATATTACCATGTATATATTTATCTATAAAATTGTTGGAAACACTGTCCACACAATTTAAAAATTTTCTCTTTTCTCTGAAAATCATATTTTTGAAGTTTTTTTTGCCTATTTCTAGTTGAAAGATTTTGCTTCTCCATTTTTGGCAAAGTTTTTTTTTTTTCCTAAATAATTTTCAACTTATCATGAATTTATCTTATTAAAATACATTAAAAAATTCAAATTTCTTTTCAGATCATATAAATCTCTCACCTTTTGAAATGCATTAGAAGTAAATTATTAGAAAAATGTGATAAAACAAAAATGTGGTAAGCAGAAGTCCAACTTTTTTATGATTACATTGAACAGAAATTATTCCCTATAGTCACCATAAAAGTTTCTAAATGTTTCCTCTCAAATTTAATTCTCCCTTTGAAAATAACAAACTATTTGCCTTCTCACAATTGACCCACAGAACACACTTTGAGTAACATCTGCTTTTCTACTATATATCATCTGCTTTTACCACTGCATATTTTTTTATTATCTGCAATTGTACCAGTTTATTATTTACTACTATTTGATTAACAGTTTTTTAATTGTACCATTTACTTATTAACTATACTTTTAAGTTTTGCTATCTTAAACAGTGCTCCATTGAATATTGTGTCCTAGTACACAAAGTCCTTATGGATAAATCAATGTGCTAGTATGTAATTGCTTAGGCAAAAGATACATTTGTATTCTTCCTCAGTGATCTTCATACATTTTTTCTTGCATTGCCATAAAAAAGTTTGAAAACAAAATACCCCACACAAACTTTAATATAATTGAATATATATGTATTTGTACCTCCCATGTATCCCATGCAGGCGACAAAAATGGGGTTCCCCTTGGTAGATTGGGCTAGCTGAGAAATAAAAGCTAGAAAAAATAGAACAACCAAAAAACCACAAGACACAGAAAGTAGTTTTAGAAAGCGGGGGTAGGATGGGCTAGCCCATCCAGATACAGCTTCTATATTCTGGCAAAATGGAGCCCAGGCTTGCTTTATTTATATTGGGGACATCAAAGGCAGGGAAAAGGTTTCAAGGGTGGAGTCTTGTTTCCTGATGTCTTACAGTTGATTGATTGTACAGCAGGTTGATTGACATCTTGGCAGGCCACACCCATCTCAGGTGCTATGTGGGCCACAGCAGAGCAGGAAAGAGATTTACACTGTCCCTGGGTGATTAACCAGAGGAAATGTCCACTGGCTATCCCAGACACCAGGTGTTTCTATCTATGAGGCTTCCATGCATGGTGACCCACATACATCCTATGGATAGCTCGTGACATCTGTATACATACATATCTACATATCTATCTAAAAACATGGCACCTTTGTACATAAATACATGCAAGTTATACGAATATAAGGATTAGTATATACACACGCATTTTCAATTGCTAACTTCTGAGAGGGCTTAGAAACAATAATATCCCACGATACAACAACCACACCTACCTCTAGATCTTGGTGTCTAATACCATTCTCTAACAAAAGGAATAAGGGCTCTTTGAAGAGGTGACTGATTGTAGGGCTGAATTAGGGAATATATAAGAACAGCCTAGAGATATTGTGCTGTCAGGAAGTATGGGAGTGTTCAAGAGAAAAAATGATGGGGATATGTCAAAATGACACAGGATCCAAATTGAAAATTCCCAGTGACCAAAACTGGAAGAATTTGAACAACCAAATAAATCATGTAGTATTGGATTATATCTCAAAATATAAAATAAATACCTACAAGTTCATATTCATGTAAATAAATAATTCAATGAGGAAGAAGAGATAAAGGTCCCTTCCTGACGAATTATAAATACTTTATGTAGATACAACTCCCTTAAGAAAGTTTCTTCAAGAAGTGGAGCACAATTCCCAGAACCTTTAAGGGAGCTGTGTGTAACAATTTCCTTCCAAAAAATACAGTTTGGATGGGAGGTTTGGGAGCATCAGGAAGAATAATTTTTTATAGTAGAGAAACCTGACAAAGCCCTATCATAGCTATGTGATCAAGGTGTAAAACCTGTTAGCATGTATCCTTAATATGTTGAGGAGAACACTTCTTTTGTTTTCTTGCTCTACAAAATGTACAGCCATAGTTGAATCACGAGGGGGAAAAAAAGTTAGAAAAACCCAGTGTGAGGTAATTCCACAACATGCCTGACTGGTAATCTTCAAAACTGTGAAGGTCATAGAAAACAGGAGAAGATGGGACAAACCATGATAGCCAGGAAGAGCCTAAAAGACATAACAAGGAAATGTAAAGTGGCATCCTAGATGCTGTCCTAGAACAGGAAATGCACATTAGGTTCAAACTGAGGAACCCCCAGTAAAGGATGAGATTGATCTAGTAATAATGTATTAATATTTAATAGTTTTAGTATGTTCACAGGTTGGGTAACCATCACCACAATCAATTTTATAACATTTTCATGACCCCAAAAGAACTTTGTACTCACCAGCAGACTCTTCCTGTTCCTCTAAAACATGCCTTACACTTTTGTATGCTATATACTTTCTGTTTCTACAGATTACCCTATCTGGTGAGGGTAGGCATCTCTAATTTCTGAGCTAAGGAAGAAAGCATTTATTCTTTCACCATTAAGTTTGATGTTACCTGTGGGTTTTTCATAGATGTCTTTTATCAGGTTGAGGACATACTTTATGATCCTAAACTGCTGAATGTTTTTTGTAAGGGAGGATGTGACATTTTGTCAAATATCTTTTCAACATCTATTGTTCATATGATGTTTGTTTTATAGTCTATTGCTGAGATGTATTACAATAATTGATTTTGTTTTGCTAATGCTTGCATTCCTGAATGAATCCCATTTGGCAAAAGTGCATAGTATTTTTTTATGTGTTGCTGGATTCAGTTTGCTAGTATTTTTTTTTTTTTTTGAGGATTTTTGCATTTAAATTCATCAGAGTAGCTGGTTTGTAGTTTTAATTTTCTTTATATATTTAGTATATTTCTTTATATATTAGTATATTTATTTGTGTATTTTACTAATTTTGATATTAGGGTAATACTGAACTCATAGAATGAACCGGGAAGCATTTCTTCCCTTTCTGTGTTTATTTCTTTTTTATTTTCTGGAAGAGTTTGTGAAGAAATGAAGAAATGAATTCTTTGATAGAATTCACCAAACAAATCATCCTCAGGCGTGGGCTTTTCTTTGTGGGTGTTTACTTATTTATTCAATCTGTTTATTAAAGATCTATTCAGATTTTCTATTTCTTTTTGAGTCAATATCTATAGTTTTTGTGTTTTTTAACTTAGATTTTGTCCTATTTATGTAATTTGTTTATATAGAGTTGTTTATAGTATTTCCTTATAATACTATTTACTTCTGTAAGGTTGGTAGTAGTGTCTTCTCTTTCTTATTTTTTAAAACATTATATATTTGAGTTATTTTCTTTTTTTTATTTGCCATGTGATTTCATTTTATTTATAGTTATAATGCAAAAGAGATAAAGGCTGGGATAACATTTTTCTGCAACTTGTCAATATTAATACACATTGCAATTTATTGCAAGAACTTTAAGATACAGTATATTTAGGTGAGCTGTAAGCTTTTAACTCTGGAGACACACATAACTTTTTTTTTTCTTCTGGGGATCAAACTCACTCATGCTAAGAACATGTTCTACCAGTGAACTATGCCCCCAGCCTCTATACATCCTAACTATCATAATCAAGGCCAGGTTAATACTGATTAAACTACAGTAAAATATAAATACTTTGTTTTCCATTGATTATTATTATTATTATCCTGTATATTCTATATATATATATATATATATATATATATATATTTATATATATACATATATATATTATGTTTATAAAATATATATATATATATATATATATATATATATATATATATATATAATAAACATAATAATACAGTGCTACACTTTTTGATTTATAGTCTTATGGCTCTATCATACTATAATTTCTCAACTGGAATTATAAGCTCTGGCCTTGTATAAGCAGAAGATTTTCCCCATTTATTTTTTAACAAGTTTGATACTTTTACTGACAACACTGCCATCCATGAGCTAGTATTGCCTTTTGTTCTACATTAATTTCACTCCTGCTGGCAACTAAGCTGCTGGTATTCCTAGGCTGCTCCACCCATGTAAATTACCCTGCCAGTTGGTTAGGTGTGTGTTGTTGTATGTGTGTGGGGGGAATGAGTAAGGAGAGAGTGTAGAGAGCAAGAAAAAATCCTAGGCAAAAAAGGCCATAACCAGAATCTTATTTTTCTTACACAAAATACCAGTAACTTTTCATGAATAAATGCTTCTCAATTTGTTGTTTGCCATTGGTCAATTTTTATAGCCCTGAAATGTTTGTTTTCAACAATTTTGTCTAGGTACATATTTTATATTTTGGGGAAGTGGGAAGAGACAGCTTTCTTACCTATAAAAGTGTAAAAATGATAGCACTTATCCAAGAATTGTTTTAATACATATTGGCTGCTGTAGTCATTACTCTGAAAGAATAGTTTTATAACAAGACTAACGGATTTTTAAAATTAGACCTTCCAGTGAATCATACCTCCCTGGGTCCATGTTCCTTTGCAATGAGAATTTCTTATCCATTGTCAAGAGGTTAAATCCATAACCTTTCTTGACTAATAAATGGTAGAAGTGACCTTGTAAGATTTGTAAGCCTGGACCTCAAGAAGCCTTAAGACATTTGATTTCCCCCTATAGGAAATTTGGGATATCCTGCTGTATAGGATAACTGAGGTGCCCTGGGCCACTGTCCTGGACACCTACCAGAAATACAAGTAAAGTCATTTTGAGCCATCTATTCTCAGTAGAAATCCCAATGCTAGCAGCTGCCTGAGTGGCCCCAGGTGAGCTTAACAGAAGGATTATCCAGATAAGTGCAACTCAAGATGCTAAACTGAACCATTTATTTAATGGCTTAAGCCACAATTTGATAGCTTTGAAATGCCATGGCAGATAACTGACACTTCAACTTTAATTTTCCATTTTATTTAAAAGTTAAGTAATTAAATTGTTTTCAATATCTCAATTGTTCAATTTTGCATTCTTCAAGAATATATTTACTCACTCATTCCTCTGTAATTGTCTAAATATTAGTCATCATGCTGGCAACACAGATGTCTATGAAGTCATAGAAAAAGATGGAAACTCATAATAATATCTAATATAAAAATTGACAAATTATTGTCATCATCTGTGAACATTTTTTTCTACTAATTACTTAGAGAACAGAGCTGCATTTAGAATAAGCAATGACTAATTTATGCTTCACTTCAAAAGTTCTGGTCTTCTGTAACTAAACAACGTTCAATTATTATCTTAGCCCTACTGTTATCCCCATGTCCTCCTAACCCCACTATCTGAAAACCTGGGATCAGAATCAAATCAATAATGATATTTTGCATTAGAAATCAGTCAGTTTTTGTTTGTAAGATAAATTTAGATCAATTACAAAGGAAAAAATGCCACCCTCTTATGTTTTAGGAAATATCAGAATAAAATAAGATAATCAGCTCCTCCAATTAATAGCTATTATTTTATGGTATCAAACTATTTAACTGTGTTTTTGTATTATACATAAAGATATCCAAAGTCCAAGATTTTAAGAACATTCATATGTTTTTCTGCTGGTGTAGTGCTCATTATTTAGTATGTGACATATTTTATTTCAGAATTCAAAGAAAAAGAATAATTTAGAAACTTGAATAACTCAGGAAGAAAATTAAGAACAACACAGAAGTTAATGAAGTGCAGTTTTCCTTAGGTTCTGAAATAAAAACAATCAGAAAAGTTAATCTTTATCATATCCAAAAAGATATAAATCCTGAGAAACAAGTAAAATTGACAATGACAATGCCATTGGGAAACAACTACAAAAAAGTATTCAAAAAGTCAAATATGAGGATATGATTTTTTAAATTTGCATTCCAGTTAAAAAGTTAGTTTTTGCCACAAATGTCTTTCCTAGCAGTAGACAACACATTTATTCTTCTCTCTTTTCTCTACTTGTTTAGCATACTGAGAGATTACCAGTAGGAGAGAGACCAGTCCATTTCTCTAGTCTATCAAACTGATGGGCATTCCTTCCCCACTCCTTTAAAAGGTCTCATGATGCATGCATCCTAATATGTAGAAGTGTACATTCTACACACGGCATGCCATGTAGTTCTCAGGTCTCTGCATGTGCATGTGTTTGTCTATGAAACAATTTATAGTGGAATGTGTATACATCTAGATCAGCAAATAATAACTCAGAACCTTTATATAAATGTGTATAGAATTATTTATTTTGCAAACTTTTTTATTATCAACTTTAAGTTTACACTTACAGGTATTTTAGTTTGGAAGTACAGAAAGTAATTATATCATACTATGTAGAAACAACTGTCAATAGGAGGATTATTTTAGTCAGGGTTTTTGCTGCTGTGACTGAAGGATCTAACCAGAAAAATTATAGAAGAGGAAGAATTTATTTGAGGGCTCACGGATTCAGAGGTCTTAGTCCATAGAAGACTGGCTCCATTCCTTAGGGCTCAAGGTGAGGCCAAATATCATGGTGGAAGAGGGTGGCAGAGGAAGCAGCTTACATCACAGTGATCCAGAAGCAGAGAGAGAGACTCCACTTTCCTGATACAAAAATACACTCTAAGGCCATGTCCCAATTCCCACTACCTCCAGCCACACCCTACCAATTCAGTTAATCCTCAATTAATCCCTATCATGGATTAAATCACTAATTGGATAAGACTCTTACAATCCAATCATTTCTCCTCTGAACCTTCTTGCATTGTCTCACGTGTGAGGTTTTGGAGGACACCTCACATTCAAACCATTAAAAGGATCTAAGTGACATGTCCAAGGTTATGGAGTAACGGAGAAGCAAGGATGGGAAACATGAATTTCTGACTATTGTTCTTTACCCATTGCTGTGCTCTTCCTAACAATGGAAAATATATTTTCATCATAACCAGTGGGTGCAAATGGAGAATGATAATTCGTTCTTACTGGTTTTTGATGTAAGTTTCCTCTAGAAACAAGTCCTGTGTAACCTGGGTAGCACTATATAGGAATAGATATGGATTAAATTTCATTAATATGTGGCATATATTTTATTATTCTGAATACTGATACCTGTTTTAAAAGACTCAAGAATACCATTGATTTATGCAATTTTGAGAATGAATTCTTGGATAGCATGCTATACCTATCCTTCTTACACACACACACACACACACACTTGCACATGCAGACTCTATATATGTATCAGATATTAATTAATCAGTTAACTAAGTCCTTTCATGCTAAGCATTCAAACAATACCTGTCTAATTTTGTCTTCAGTAAAAATATCAGAGTTCATGGTGACCCTACCCATCATGCTATCTATAAATCTATAGATGAATATCGATTTAGCCACCTAACAGAAGATGAAAAGAGCTATGAATTATTAAAGCAAAGATTAAAAGTGTACACATACCTTTAAACATCATTGATCATGTGAGTAGGAATAATTTCACCTTCTGTGAGTAGGTTACATATAAAACTCCTATTTAATTTTAACCATCATTATTATGATGCAGGTTTGTGGAAGTGGGAGAGAACCATCTGCTCCAGAAAAGTGATTATGAATAACACATCATGAAGTCTCCATCATTGAGTCAGTTCTGAGTGAGGCAGCATTATATAGTGATCCATAACAGAACCTGAAGTTCTGGAACACTGTCTTTGAATGACCCAGTGATTGTGGACAGTTTTTTAAACTTGTTTTAGTTTTTGTCCTATCTGCAAAATACAGATGGTAGTATCTATTTAATTAGTTTTTGTGAGGATTAAATAAGAAAATACTATGGATGGGGATTAAGAATATAGCTTGGTGGTAGAGTGCTTGCCAGCTATGTATAAGACACTGGGTTAGATCTCCTGCACCTGAAGAAGAAAACAGAAGTGTATTTGTATCATTGATTATGAACCATAATAAATGTCTAATAAGTAGTTCTTATTATAAGAAATTTGGCAACTATTTATTTTTTAATTGATTTTTAAAAATAAATGATGGAAGAATGCATTACAATTCATATTACACATATAGAGCACAATTTTTTTTATATCTGGTTGCATATAAAGTATATTCACACTAATTCGTGTCTTCATACATGTACTTTGGATAATGATGTCCATCACATTCCACCATCATTGCTAACCCCCTGCCCCTTCCCTTCCCCTCCCACCCCTCTGCCCTATAGAGTTCGTCTATTTCTTCCATGCTCCCCCTCCCTACCCCACTATGATTAAACCTCCTTATATCAAAGAAAACATTCAGCATTTGTTTTTTTGGGATTGGCTAACTTCACTTAGCATTATCTTCTCGAACTCCATCCATTTACCTGCAAGGCAATTATTTCTTAAGCAAAGTTTCCTTCTGATTCAAGAACTCATAGATATTTTAAAATATCCCTGAGACTTTGGTATTTTTTCTATAAAATTTACCATAAACACTAATAATGTGAATATTCCTATCTGTTATAATGTTGCTATCACTGCAGAACTTTCCAGCCCTACATTTCTTACTAGTCTGAGTTTCCAAGGTTTCTGCCAAATGCCCCCAAATCATAATTATTTCACTCTGAGAAAAGTTTCCTATTCTTCTGCTCAATTTTCTCAGGGGCCCAACAAACAAATGTGGCTTTCTATGCCTCCTTCACCAGTGCTTTCTGTGGACATATGGCTAATAGGAGCAAGACTAAGAGAAGGAAGCTAGGTAATTTCTCTGCCTCTCTCAATTTCTATCAGCAGACCTCTGGGGTCACATCTTCTGTTGGGCAGCTCCCTGTGATTCCCAGTTTCTAACTTTGCTTTCATGGGTGGCTGCTCCTCTGTGGCTCCAGTTCCTGTCTGGGTGTTCTAGATTCTAATCCTTGGTAGCATAAACTTTATCTTTGCAGCCCTAGAGTAACTTTTGGATGGTGGTGATCTCTGAGTGTGGATAAAACTCTAGGTGTTCTCATCATTCCCAGATTGCCTTTAACTCTTTTTATTCTTTTTAACTAGTTGCTTATATTTATGTCTTTTGAACTACTTGGTCTAGGTTCTCCTCCTGAGTAGACCTGAACTGATACAGTCATGGAAATTCCATAGCTGTTTCCAAGCCACTGACCTAGTGGTGAAGTTTGATTCTTTGTGAGTTCTGGATTCCATAGGAAAAAAGTTGTTTCTTTGTTTTGTTTCCCCCCACCCACCCCGAGAACATTTTAAAGGACAAATGTTAAACTATGATTCATTTCTTTTTTATTCAAAAAAGTTTTTTTAAAAAGCACCTACTCCAGACTTGGTTAATTTTATTGGTAAGTAGCTATATAGTAGGAATTTTGTGATAAGGACCTATAGGTGAAAAATTATATGACATCTAAGACATAGCCTCATCCCTAGAGAAGAAGAAAAAATATTTTTTTATTCATTTCTTCCTATTAATATCACTGTTCCTGATATTGAAATATTTGAAGAAGAAAAATTTAATTACTTTCAAGTTTATCCCAAATGATATCCCAAATATTAAACAATATTAATTTCTAAGATCTGAATGTTCATGTCCCCTCAAAATTTATATGTAAAAATTCAATCACCAATGAGATGCTATTATAACCAATGTAAGTCCTTAGGAGGTGATTAGATCATGAAGGTAGAGCCCTATCCTTAGGAGGTGATTAGATCATGAAGGTAGAGCCCTCACAAATGGTATTATTAAAGAGATTTATTAAAGAGACTCCAGAGAGCTGCCTTGTCTTCTTCTGCCATGTGAGAACATAGTGAAAAGAGGCTATCTGTGAACTGGGAAATGAACTCCTCACCCGGCAGAGTCTGATGGCACCTTGATCTTGGACTTTCCTACTTTCAGAAATGTGATAAATAAAATTCTGTGTTTATAAGCTACATAGACTTTGGTATTTTGTTGTAGTAGCTCCAATGGACTAAACACTAATCAAATACTAAAAAGAAAAAAAAAATACTCTAAAAATAACAAGTAAAATCATTGGGAATCTAATAAAATAAGGCATAGATTTCTAAATTGCCGCTTAGGTCAATGAGAAAGAATGAAACTTATTTACATGTAGGTCATTTATAATTCAAGTAAGAAATAGCTGCCCCATGAAAAAGAAGTGAATTGAATTCTGAAGTTTAGGAAAATCATGCTAACCTGCTACCTCAAATAAGGTATATCCAGATTTTCTTGGGCAACCAGAGGGCACATGCATAATCTTTCATCTCTGTGCAAATGGGTATCATTTAATAGGAAAAAGACTGTGGGATAGTCAGCGTTTCCCAAGAGTTATCTTAATTTAGTTTTCTGAATTGCTTATTTTCTGTTTCCCATGATCATTGGGAAAAATATCATCAATCAGTCAGGATTGAGTAGTGGAATATCTGCTGTGATGGATTTATATGGCCATTACATTAATTGTAAATAAATAAATTTGTTAAATTGACCATTCTGGCAAATGTGCACTGAAGTAAGCTAAGAATTATCTCTGATTTGGTGCAGCTGGTGCTTAGAAAATGTTACTGACCTTGAAAAATATCACATTTTCCTAATAATAATGAAGCTCTAATTTAAAAATATGGTTTTCGGGAAAGAAACCTACATTAATGAGAGCATTTCTCAAAGCTGTCTATCAAAATAATGTTAGCCATAAAATTATTCAATTAGGAAGAAATGTAATGTTTTAATGAGATACATAAAGAGTTTATAAAAATGGCTCTAGGTCCAGGACTTACTTTTGGATTCCATCATTATAAAAATGCAATGTAGTAATGGAAAAATGTTTAAAGGTTATGCAATTATAACATAAACTAGGAAACATGTGAGAAGGAGGGATTAATATGTTTATTTATTTTTAAAATCAATAGACTATTTTTAGAGCAACTTTGGAGTCATAGAAAACTGAGAAGAAAATACAGGAATTTTCATATTCAGTTAGTATGTTTGGGAATTTTCCTGCACATCCGTTCCTTTATTATTGTGTTTTTTTTCTCAGTTATCTCTCTTTCTTGCTCTCTTTCCATGCACAATAGCCTTAAAAATTAAAATACCTTGTAATAAATCTAAACAGAGATAAAATCATCTCTACAATAGAGTTATTAAACACTGAGAAAAAAATTAAAGAAATTAAAAGATGGTTAAACAGAATTAATGTTGTTAAATGCTCTTGGATAGGCAGAATTTATATTTTTTAAAATGGCCCTATTATTATCTTTCCTTACTCTCATATATTTGTTACAATTAACAAACCAGTATCAATACATTATTATTAACTGGAGTCCACTATACATGCTATGGATTTTGACAAATGTCAAATGACTTATATCTACTAATGCAGTACCATACAGAGCAATTTCTCTGCCCTAAAAATGCCCTACATCCCATTTATATGGCATTTATTATAGCACCAACTGTACTAACTACCTAGAAACATATCTAGCAGAATATGTTCAAGGATTCTGTACATAGTACATAAAAATATGGTCCTGAAAACCATATTTTTAAACATCGAACTTAAAAATATTTGAAAAACATTAAATAATTTCTGACTAAATATAAAGTTGAACTATATTAATTGGTTTTTACCACCAAATGATTTGTAGGCTTAATGTAATCCTTGTGAAAATTATGGCATGTTCTTTCCATAGAAATTGACAAGCTTATTCTAAAATTTATACATAAATAGAGTGCATAAAACTGAAGAACGTCTTAAATTATAAGAATTAATAGCAAAGATGTGCTCTATTGACTTTTTACAAAGATATAGTAATGAAGATAATGTGGAATGGGCACAAAGACAGTCTGACATAATAAAATGAAGATCATAGGACCAGCTGGGTGATGTGGGCGCATGCCTGCAATCCCCGTGGCTCCAAAGGCTAAGAAAGGAGGATCCCAAGTTCAAAGCCAGCTTCAACAAAAGTGAGGTGATAAGCAACTCAGTGAGACCCTATCTGTAAATAAAATACAAAATAGGGCTGGGGATGTGGCTTAGTAGTTGAGTACCCTGAATTTAATTCCCAGTACCAAAGGAAAAAAAAAAAAAGATCATAGGAGTAAATGCCTACATATAAACCATTCATAGCATAAAGATGTTTCATTCAACTATGGATCAAACATATAACTGTGGTACCATAAGATTATAATGGAGTTGAAAATTCCTTTGCTAGTGTGTTAATCAGCTTTCCACTACTATGACAAAATACCTGAAATAATCAATTTTAAAGGAAGAAAAAATTATTTTGACTCACAGTTTCAGTCCATGGTCACTTGGCCTTGTTTCTCTGTGCCTGTGGTGGCATTGTACAACATGGTGGAAGCATGTGGTAGAGAAAGCCTATTCACCTCATGGTAGCTAGGAAGAAAATGTTCAAAAGAGGAAGGGGCCAGGGTTCCCATATACCCATCAAGGACATGCGCCTACTCCTCTAACTTCTTCCAAATAGGCTTTATCTATCTCTTAAAGGTACTTCTCTAGAGTGCCACAGGTAGGGGACCTAGCATTTACACGTAAGCCTGTGGGAGAAATTCATATCCAAAATATGGCACCTTGTGACAGATAGGCATTTATCATCAATGTGCCATGCATTATTCATTTGTTTGGGGTGATGCTGGTATAAACAAATCTACTTCACTGACAGTCACATGAACATATAGCATATGTAGTTATGTTTGATTCAAAATACCTGGTAATAAAAACTACATTACTTTCAATATTTTAAACATGTTATATTTTTATCATTATAATTTATTCCTTTGGTACTTATGAAAAGAAATTAATTGCAAAACATTACAGCATGTTACACTGGCAACAGTTTCCTACATCTATTTTTTTTTCTGCTCTTGATTACATTAATAGGCCATGTCAAGTGATTGTCCTATGCCATCCAAGTTGTAAGTACACTCTGTGAAGTTCCACAGTAACAAAATCACCTAAAGATACATTCTCAGAACAGATCCTCACTGTTTATAAAAACATATCACTATATGACTGAGGCATGACAGATTAGTGGAGGATGATAAGTGTCTTCCATAAGTACCACTCACACATGTATTCACATGAACAGCAAACTGAAAACCCGTCTTACATCATACATGAAATAAAATTTGGGCTTATTAAAGATCTAAATGTGAAAGGCAAAATTACTAAGCGTAAGAAAATAGCTTCATGATGGCATGGAAGTAGATAGATTATAGGCATCTGTTGACTCCAAGAAATTAAAATGAATACATATATGAATACTTATGAATATATATGAATATATATATATGAAAAGTGATATTCATTGAATTCAATGTCATTCTTCTATGTTTTTAGATGTAGCCACTATGTTCTGTTAGCATTCTATCCTCAAGGAAATACAAAGCCCTTCACATATAAAATAGTATAACAGCAATATTTTCTTATCCTTTTCCAGTGAGAAATATAAAATTTACAGAAGTGCCTTTTTATATGCATTGTAGTAAACCTATGGCATATAAATACCTCATAGATTATAAATCCTTTGTGTTTTAGTTTAAATAAAAATTTTTATTTGACTATTCAAATAATACCACAAGTTGACATTTTATTACTAAAATATGAAAATAAAAATATGTGGGAGGGTGATATATACTAAAAATTGCAAATAAGAGATGTGTTTGTTCACCTTGAAGAATTACTTTTCTAAGGAGTAAAACATTAAATATGACTCATTTCATACAATGACTCCCTTCACTTCAAAAACTGTTGAAGTTCAAGTTATTTCTTTACGCATAATACTTTTCTACATAAAATGTTTGTAGCAAAAATTTACAAATAATTATTTTTATAAACATGTCTAGCTTGATAAAGCAAAAATTGTATTCCTAAGAAACTGTGTTATCAGAAACAATTCTTTAGCTGAGGAAGGGTGGTAAGGACTGGAGAGTTTCAATCTTGTAAGAGTTAAGTGAATTTTACAACAGGACTGTCAACAGTAATGGTGATTTCAGAGCTATTATGAACTCAAGTATGTGTTTCCTCCAAATTCCTGTATTGAAGTGCTCATCCTGCAGGCAGCTGTATTTGGAGATGTGCTCTGTGAAGATTGATAAATGCTAAGTCAGATCAGAAGGGCAGGGCTCAAACCAATAGGATTGGTGTTCTTAAAGAAGAGGAACAGACACCAGTGTGCGCTCTCTCTCTTTCTCTGTCTTTGTCCGCCTCTCTCTCTCTCTCTCTCTCTCTCTCTCTCTCTCTCTCTCTCTCTCTCTCTCTTTCTCTTTCTCATGAATACATGGTGAGAAGGTGGCTGTCTGCTGCCAGGAAGAGAGCCCATACCAGGGATGGACCTGGCTGGCAGCTCTCTCCAGGAATTGAATTGGTTGGTACCTTTATCTTAGACTTCCCAGCCCCCAGAACTGTGAGGAAATGAATTTCTGTTGTTTAAACCACCCAGCCTTATGGTAATTTATTATGGTTGCCCAACTGACTAATGCAAGAGCTGAAAATGCATAATTATAAAACCTAAATATTGCTGACTAAAGGCAGCATTTGTCATACCGAGCATCTGCTTCATAATAATGGCCATTTATTTTCTGTCTCCGTCAGCAATATCATTAGCATACTTTCTTACAAACAATATTTCATCCTTATTTTATTATTTTATTAATTAGCTGTTGTTATTGAACTAACAACTGTAAAACTTACTGAATTAAAACAATGACCATTTATTTTGCTCACAATTTTGTGGGTCAGTTATGCTGATAATAGCAGAGGAATTCTTCTGATTCTCCAGGTCTTCTAGTCTTAGCTGGACTCCCTCATAGGTCGTGGTCACCTGGCGTTCAGCTTGGTAGAACTGTTTCTGGAGAGTGTCTGCTCATGAGCCAGGACATTAAAGGTGATTGGACTGCTGGTCTCTTGCCAGCTGCAGACTATCTATAGGTAATAGAGAGTCTAAAAGACCCCCTAAAATAGTTTCAGTTCATTTATTAGTATATTTAGTTCCAAGTACTAATAAAAACTTCAAATTTTATTCTACATTAAATATTCTCTCTTTGTAGTAATCAGGATAGACCAGGTTATGCTGAGGTAACAGACAATCCAAAATTATCTTGATTTTTTTTTCTGATTTGTCCAAAGTAAGTCCTCTGTAGATCAGCACATGCTCCAAAGAAATAACTTCTTCTTTAATAACTGAGCATTCAAAGCCACTTTGTTCTTTGGATTCTGCCTTCTTGACATGGGGTCTTCTTGTTGTTCAAGAGAGAAGAAGGAAGAGTTGTCATAGATTTCCTACTGCTGTAGGCTGGACCTGGTGCATTTCATTTCCATTCATAATTTGTTGGCTGTAAATGACCACATGTCCCACCTAAATGAAAGGGACTGGAAAGCATAAGTCTCTAATAATCTGAAAAAAGAAATGTAATGCTATTGGTGAACACTAGTATTATGGGCTCTCATAGCTTGTGCCTGTTAGGGAGTGGAGATGTGGTCCACTTTCTTTTCTTTTCTTTTTCTTTTTTTTTTTTTTGCCTCATGTTTCTGTTCCTTCCCCTTTCCTCCCTGCAAACCATAAAACCAGGGTAATCTGCCATTCCATCTGCTCCTTCCAGATAGAATAGGGAAGAACAGGAAAAATAAGGAGGAACAGATGTCTTACTTTGCTGTTGTGAGCCCATGTAACACTTTTTAGCTTAGCTGGTGTTTTATAATGGACTCTTTCTATTGTGTGCTCCATAGGTTCTTGGGATAGCCCCTCCTGTCCCCATGTCTCTGATTTGCCCATTGTTAGTTCTTAGTCATTCTACCAGACATTATTTACAGCTCTTGATTACCCACTATACCTAGGTCACTACCACAATTCCTGAACAAAAATAATTGGATTATTGAAGGCTAATGCAAACTGACTTTTCCTCTGTTATGGTTTGGATCTGAACTGTTCCACCAAATCTCAAACGGTCATACTTTTGGGAAACGGTCTGGTCATGAGAACTCTGACTCCATCAATGAATTAATCCCACTGATTGTTGAAAGGACTATTAGGCAATGGGACCTAGCTGGAGGAGATTGATAATGGGGTGTGCCCTGAAGGGTTTATCCGGCCTCTTGCTCGCTCTCTCTCTCTCTCTCTCTCTCTCTCTCTCTCTCTCTCTCTCTCTCCTTCCTGACTTCCACGAGCTGGGCAGCTTTCCTCTGCCATGCCCTTCTTCCATGTTGTTCTCCCTTTCCTCAGGCCCAGAGCAATGAAAGTAACTGATCATGGATGGAACCCTCTGAAACTAAGAGATAAAATTAGTCTTTCCTTCTTTAAGTTGTTCTTGTCAGGTATTTCGGCAACAGCAATGAAAAGCTAACACACCTAGTTCAGAGGAAATGCACACATTTGACTTGTGTATAGAATTATTTATGTCCCAAATTGATGCCTTCTTGTCTACTGCCATTATCTACTTTATCCTTTAAGCTTTTAAATTCCTCAGGCCTGGATCTGATACCAGTCTTCTGTACCCCCAACCTTCAGAACAAAGTAATAAAATAAAGAGACTCTAGATAATGATAACATACTGTGTATTTCAAAAACTAGAAGAAAAGATTTTTAATGTTGTCACCATAAAGAAATGATGAATGTTTGAGAAAATAGGCATTTTTACTCTGATTTGAACATCATAATGTTTATATGTATTGAAAGATCACATAGTACATCATAAATATGTATAATTTAAAAACATTAAAAGTTATAAGTCAAGTTTTCTGATTGGTTCATTTTCAGACCTTTTGTACATTAGAACTACAAGATGTATGCTTAAAAATCTTGATTCCTACATTGCATGCTATACATTCACATCAGAATGTCTGCTAGTAGCCATCAGACATCATTTTTAAAAATATAATCCCAATATGACACAAAGTTTGGTAACTCCTGTTTTATATCATTTTGTCTTACTCACAATTGTGATTTATCTTCACTGGTGTTCTTCTAAGTTTCTTAAAGAATTGTGGTATAATAAACAATATATTTGTCCTTTGTTCACATTTCCTGGTAGAAAGCTTCAAAAACACTGAGAATTTCATTAGCAATCGGAATATCTTTATTATGATAATAAGGTTACTTTTGGTGGCTGCTCAGATAGCTAGCTTCCTCATGGAAGTTGGTCAATGGAAAGTCCAACCATATGATTACAGGGTTGGAAATTGATTCAGTTCATTCCTTGAGGAAGGGAGGGAGATTAAAGACCAAGTTGGTCTGTGCAATGGTTTAATTGGTCATGAAACCCTATGTTAATCATGTTTCTCCAGAGGAATGTATTTGATGATAAAAGAAAATTTATTGTATTGGCTTACATGATCAAACGCTGAATAGTTCCATAATGCCTGTTTGCAGGCAGGAGAGCTGAGGAAATAAGTTCAGTCCAAGAAGCTGGGAGCCTTAGAATAAGAGGGACCAATGGTGCAGCCCTAGTCTAAGTCTGAAAGTCTGGAAGCTCCCTAGAGTGTCACTGGTACAAGTTCTTGTTCAAAAGCTTAAGAGTCTGGAATATGATGTCCGCAGGTAATGGCAACAGCAGAAGAACACACCGGCTCCAAAAGAATTTAGCACAGACAAGCAGGGAAGGAATCTTCCTTCTTCTGCTTTGTTGTTCCACCAAGGGCCCCAGCATATTGAACTCTGCTGCCCACATTCAGGGAGGGTCTTCCCTACTGTTTCCTGATCCACATCCCAATTTTCTCTGCATTCTCCCTCACAAACACACCCATAAGTGTGCTTTACCAAATTTCTAGGTGTCTTTAAATGGAGTCAAGTTGAAAACCAATATTAACTACCACGAACCTCAGTTTAAACTCTGACCATTGGAACTTAGTGGGGTCTTCTGTTTGGTTGGAGTTCATGGACCAGGAAGTGATACATGCATAATTCACACAGGGCATAGAAATGTAGCATCTAGGCCTCTTTCAGATCTCACATGTTTATGCTTTGAAATAAAACTAATTATAAGTTTTATTTTTTGAGTACTGGGAGTCATTCTAATGACTTATCAAACCTGTGGGGGTCATGAGAATTCCCAAACTTATAGCAATTTGATCAGAAGTACAAGGACAATGTATGGAGAAGTAAGCCTTCAACTTTGGGAGTCTTATGTTAACTCCAGGTGGAGAGTATCAGAATTTTATTGCAGTTGGAGATAAAGCAATGCAGGTACCAAAGTCCTTTATAACAAAAGTTCTTTATAACTTTATGTCCCAAATAGATTCTTAAGATTTTTTTCTCTACATAAAATATTCTCCAAATACTATTTATTTAGTGGAAATTCTAATCCTTCAGGTACTAAAGCAT
This sequence comes from Marmota flaviventris, assembly GCF_047511675.1. Lineage (NCBI taxonomy): Eukaryota > Metazoa > Chordata > Mammalia > Rodentia > Sciuridae > Marmota > Marmota flaviventris. The sequence continues at coordinate 51,235,438 of NC_092503.1, read as the reverse complement.
TACATCATTGCATTCCCTTTCCTCTCACAATATTCTTTTACTTTATAGGACTTATTGCACTTTATAACTATGCTTGTGTTTGTATATCAGTCCCTTCATCAGACTCTTGATATATGTGAGACTGGAAATCACATTCTTTACCATTGTAAATTTAGGGCTTAGCAAAGCTCCTAAAGTTTAGGTACTCAGGAATTTGAGGGGGTAGGTATTTAAGTAAATTTTTTAAAAATATTTTTTTTAGCTATACATGGACACAATATCTTTATTTTGTTTATTTATTTTTATGTGGTGCTGACTATTGAACCCAGGGTCTCATACGTGCGAGGCGAACTCTCTACCGCTGAGCCACAACCCCAGCCTTTAAGTAAATCTTTAATTATTAAATTAATGTATCTTGCTTTCTACCACATCCAGTTTTAAAATTATATACTGAAAAAGCATGAGTTTTGTTGCTGTATAACTTTGTTTCAAATTCTTGCTGTGCTATTCAACTAGGCTGTGAAAATTTAGGGAAGTTTGGTAAACTTTTCTAAATTCAAATTTCCTTCTCTCCAAATGGGAGATAGCAATTCTTATCTCATAAGGTTATGAGAATTAGAAATAACAAGATAAAACATCTCACAATTTATTTTCAAAAAGAAAAATCTCCTTTTCATTTTCCTTTGTGACCTCCCAGGGCTTAGAGCTTCCATATTCTTTCTAGGTCTACAGAAATCTATTTTTTTGTCTTTTTCCCCTTCATTCCACATTACCACCCCCAGACAAATAAAAATACCCCACCATACTTCTAGCTTCCAAAGAGGGCACAAACTAATCAGCCATTTGAACTCTTAAGACAGTAGGGAGGCTAGAGGTATCCACTCACTGGCTCATGTGATAATTCAGTTCTATCTTCCCAGTATCTCCTGGAGAAGATGACTACCTCTCAGCCATTCCACATTGTGTTTCTCATTGAAGCAAAAATATTTTGTGACATCTCAAAATTGCTTCAAGTCACTTTTATTATGTAAAGCATACAAGGAGGTCTCAACTTCTTATGCATAGAGTTCTTAAGACATTTTATAACCAAAGTTCACGTGTTAAATATAATTAAATCTACAAAACCAAGTTCAAATTTGCAACATTAATTTACATAAGGATAGTGGATTTTTTTTGTAAGTGAATAGTCTAAGTTGGTTTTAAGGACAGAAAACTTTCCATGTATATGTTGTATTTAGCTTACTGCTGACTTGAGTCTTGGTTTTGCCCATGAAAAGATGATGGAGTCATTTTTTATTGCTTTGGTTATTTTTTTAAATAAATTTTATTTTAAACCGCCAGTTGATTATTTTGTTGAGGAAATCAGCATAAATGTCCATTCCTCTAAATAATGCCAAACCAACAAAAGCCCTCTTGATTGCATTTGTATCTTAACTATTGAAAAACTATTGAAAATTGCCATTCATCATGATAAATATCCACAAACAACATAAATGTGGCACCACACTCCCAGAGCACAGAAGCTTTCTTATTGGCTATGCCTACAAGGCCACGTTTCTTGTACTGGATTCCTTACCCCACCTTCTTACTCCTTCAGAATCACTATAAAGTTTCATTCACACACTGAGCCCTGATGCTATTTAGCTTTCTTCTGGTTCTACTCTTCTCCTAAAAATACTCTTAACATGGCTATGAAGTCATCTAGAAGTATTCTGCGCTAAGATACTAATTTAAATCAAGGGTCAACAAACTACAACCTACAGACCTAATCTGGTTCTCCAACTTGTTTCTGTAAATAGTTTCATTGTAACACAACAATGTCTGTTATTATTGTTAGGTGCAGGGCAGGCTGAACTAAGTTGTCTTCAGGGCAGGCTGAATGAATGTGAGCTGCAGGATAACCCAGGCACTCAAACCCCCCTCTGTCTGGTCTTTTATCACCTGTTTGCATCAAGTCTGAACACTCAACCCTACTCAAGGCTGAACACTCGACCCACACTCGTCTGGTGCTACAGAAACCCACATCTGACCCCTGCCCCATCTGCCTGAAGGCAGAAGATGACACTCTTAGCAACTACTGTACGATCCAATCACTGTACTCCAACGAGGCAGCTTGCAGACCCAAAGACCCCATTAGATTTTGGCTATAAAAACTTTCTCCTGCCCCCCTCTCTTGCTCTCTCTTTCTTCTTTCGCTTTTTCTCTCCCTCTCACTCTCTCCTCTACTCTCTGTCTTTTTCCTCTCCCTCCCCTCCTCCCCATTTCTCTCTCTCGCTCTCTCTCTCCCCCCTCCTTTTTTGCACTGCTGCAATAAAGATCTCTTGGTGGCTCCCAGTGTTGTGGTCACTTTCCTTTCAATCATTACCTATAGCTGCTTTTCTGCTGAGTCAGGAGTTGTAATGGAGTGTATATAGTCCACAAGTCTAAACTGTTCACCACCTTGCCCTTTACAGAAAAAGTTTTCTGATACTTTATTTAGATGATCAGGATTATGACTAAAGTAAAAACAAACATATTTAAAGAAATTTCTTAGAACTCTCTTTACCCTAGAGAATATGCATGTGGAACTCAGGTTTAAAAATCATAGATAAGTAATAGATGTTTACTATAAGGTTAGGAGTCTTCCTCTATTTCCTTGAAAGAACTGGCTTCAGAAGGCTCCAAGGAGACCAAGCTGTGAATCATGTTTAAAGGTTAGATGCTTCAGGTATCTATGAGCCAGGCTTCCTGACACTTGGGCCGACTGCTGCAGAGAACTCAACTGCACTCTTCTATTTATGAGTCTATGACTAATGCTACCCTGTAAGTGTCTCAGGACTGCCATATTGTTTTCCATTATGTCTCTTTTTAGCATCAAAGTATTAGGAAAATTGCAGAAACTAGTAAATCTTAGTTGAATAGATGATACAGAGATAGTGACACTAAACTGGGAATTGTTAAGAACTACCCGGAGAAGTACCAAAGTCTCCTTTCAGGGTAGTTTGTAGCACTTCTGGGAAGCAAACCATAGGAATTTTATAGGTCTTTGCTAGCAGTGAAACCTATAAGAGCAGTCACTCTGGAGCTACTTCCACCTGATGGCAGAGCTTCCTTGTGAAAAATTGTCTTAATAAAAGCAGGAACAGGTCATTCATCCAAGTCATTCTTTGTTGTAGAAAATTTGCCATCCTTCTCATTAAGGAGCAAGAGTCATGTTTTGCCCCTTGTAGCTGTGTACATGAGTTACTTACACAATTTACTCTTTGTTACCAGATAAGTTATCCTGTATATAGGAGAAATGAAATAAAAAGATACAGGGAGTGGAAAAGATTGTATAAAAATTCTGTCAGTACAGCAGGGAGAAACAATGTGAAGACATTTGTGAAGCTCAACATCTTATTTTCTACTTTCTAAAGGAAAACTTCAGGGAAGACACTTGAGACATGTTGAAGAAAGGTCCTTCAGAATTCCCTCTTTATGTTTAACTTAACAGATACTTGTAATGGGAGTTTATGCTGAATTTATGGTAGTAATAAAGTGATATTTTGGCCTTGATTTTCTAAAATTTTTTTTAACTGAAATATATATATATATATATATATACTGATGTCTGAGAAGTTTTCTTGAGACCTGCATTTTTTTTTTTAAAGATCAAAGAAACATGGGCATTATTTGTTGGCAAAAAGTGAAGTGACTTCCCAAGCATCAAAGCTGTTTAAAGTGTTTTGAAAATACAATTACACTATTCATCTGTTTTCCCTTTAGAACTAGGGTTTAATGCATGCCAACTATTGTGCTATGCCTTGGATGGGATACTAAGATGTAATCTCAGTTGAAATAAATTGAAGTCCCTCATTAGATATTGAACGGCAGCATGAAGGAAATTGGTTTCCTTTAATCTTTCACATAAGGAGGCAATCTCTTTATATGCAAGGAAAGAATTTTGCATATTGATTATAGTTTCTGATGATGAACTTACACATTTCTAGGCTAAATGGTATTCTCTGAAAAAGAAGGTGCATAGTAAATATCTATTTCCATAATTTCTTCTAACAAGTTACTACTTCAGCATGCTAACCACTGTAATAGCACAATTCATATCTCTTTTTCTCATTCTAATTGTACCATTCTCTTATGTTGATTTTATGCTTCCAAAAATTAATAGATAATTTTTACCTTTGAAACAAAATGGCAAGGAAATCTTTCTGTTCTTAGAGCTTGTGGGAGAAGATAGGGTGATCCATTTGTTCTGGTTTACCTGGGGTTTTTCTGGTCATAGTGATAAAAGCTTGAACCTAAGAAAACTCTTTAGTCTTTGGCAAAATGGCTAGTTGATTAGTTGATAATTTGAGATTATAAGATTAGTAATTGTTTAATCCACCACCCTTCTACCAGTTTATTTACTTCAGATGTTTCTTCTCAGATCTCTGTCTTGTTTGTTTTTATATTACTTACACATTTTTAATGAACTATTTGAGACTAAGTAGAATAATTATGCCCCTTTACCTCTAAATTTTGGTGATTATTTCCCAAAATCAAATACAGTCTTTTTCATGACCACAATATATCAAGCATATTTATTAAAATCAGGAAATTTGATGCTTAGAAAATGTGTAATCCACAGTGCTTATTCAAATTTCATTGAGTGTCTTAATAATACCCTTCATAACTTATTTTTCCTAATCGACTCTAATCCAAGATTATGTCACCTAATTGTTGTATTTTTAGTCTTTTTAAATCTACAACACTTTATATACATTTTCTGTTTCTTTTCCTTGACATTGTTGAAAAATACAGGTCCGTGAATGTGTAGAGTGTCTGTCAATTTGGTTTTGCCTAGTTTCCTGGTGATTAGATTCACTTACATAGTGCTCAGATAGGAATACCACTGAGGCTTTGCTGGGTCCTTCTTGGTGCATCATCTCAGAAGACACATGATGTTGGTTCATCCCAATGTTGTGATATGGGGAAATGCTGTTGCACCCTCTGGTTTTAGTACTCTCTGAAAGTTTTCCAGTTCCATTCCTTCTACATCTGTTACCAATTCTGTTGTCATTGTATCATAAGGAAGAGCTTGTTATGATTTTGTTTTGTTTTGTTTTTTAATCTATAAGAAGTCACTCGATTCATTATGAGCTTTATTGTTATCTGGTCACCTAACTTTATCATTTGTCTCACCAGTACTCCCAGTATTCCTATTGAGTTACAAGTTCTGAGAATTGCAGTGATCTCAGGACCCAGAATCTTCTGAAAACAGAGGCAAAAATCTATCTATTTTTGCCCTTTTGCAAAAACAGGAGAGGCACGTGTTGTGCTGTAGAAAACACCTTTGAAGACTTCAGAGAAAAGACATTATTTATGCGCTGTAGGAGGGCTCTTGAACAGTGTATTAGCCAACTACATTTATTGATTGTCTCCTGTCTGCTGCACATCTTGCCAGATGCTGCATTAGAGTATTTTCTTTAATCAGTAAAAGAACAGAAAATTGGATGACTTTGGAGACTACAGCCCTTGCTACCTGCCTCCCAAAAAATTCTTATTAGTATTTTAAATGCTAATTCCATAGTTTTTAAGACTTAAAGACCAAATCAGCCCTGGTAGCATATATACCTGATTGGGACACAGGTCATTGGGACACAGGTCATCAGAAGAGGTGCTTACATAGAGAAGTCCCTTTAAAGACAGTGTTCATTTGGTGAACAAAAGAATCACTTTTTAGACTTTGGAAATTTATAAGCATTTATGTCTTGTTTTGATTCCTAAAGCACTTTTCATTGATTATTTTGACATCTGTAGGAATACATAATTCAGGGAGCAACATCAAAACTGTACTAATTGCTAAGTGACTTAGGTTGAAACCCTTTAACTCATGTTATGGTTTCCTCATCTGGAAGAGAGAACAAAACCTTAACTCTTGCATCCTAAAACATATCATTTCTTTGGTAATGAGTCTTATGTGTAGTTATGATGTAAAAAGTAACAATTTCAGTAATAGTACTGCAATAAATCATTACACTCTCCTTTTGTTATAGTTCGGATTTGAAATGTCCCCCAAATATCCATGTAATAAAGGTTTGATTGCCAGCCTGTGGCTCTTTTGGGAGGTGGTGAAATTTTTGGGAGGCAGGGCCTAGTGGAAGGAGGTTGGGTAACTGGGGATGTGCTCTAGAAAGGGATAATGGGACCCTAGTTTTTTCTTCTCTCTCTCTTTGCTTCCTGGATTCCATGAGATGAACATGTTATCTCTCCTTTGTGCTTCTACCATGAAGGAGAAAAAAAAAAAAAAAAAAAAAAAAAGCATTGGGACTAAATAGTCATTGACTGAAACCTTTAAAACCATGAACAAAAATAAAAATTTCCTCCTTTTGTGTATGTAAGGTATTTTATCATTCTGAGAAGATACTAACATACCAATTTTCTCTGGGAATTTCAGCAGTTTGCTTGTCTCAGGGACTAATAAGCATCCAGGTGCTGTAGGAAAATTAACACTTATTTCAGTTTTAACTCCTCAACAGGGTAAAGAGAATCATTATTCTCATGATTAGGCTGACAAAAAGAAAACTATGGCGGTTTTCAAAAAGACTAAAAATGTTTAAATATCATCTCTTTCTCTCTTATTACTAAGATGGAAAATATAATCTTTCTTTTTTTATTTTAAAGTAGAATTTCTATTTTATTCTTCTCTTTCCAGAGGACAGTTTTTTTTCAGTCCTTAGCTTAGAAACAGCTCCTCACAGGGGTTTTGGAGGAGATGGTGGGGCAGCATGAGCAGGTATAAATAAGAATTGGGGTGCTGAGTTTTCTGGGCTTCGTGAAGGAGGTGGATTTCTAACTGTTATGGGCCAGGCTATATGGGCAGTGACCAAACAGATTTCATTTTACCCTGAGACTCCATGTCACATAAGAAATGCTTCTCCCAAGGGAAAATCCCTCCTCTGTACCCATCAACAGTTGTTTAGAATAGCAAGTTCGGCAACACAAAATGGGAATTCTTTTTTTTGGGAAAAGAACATTGTTGATTTTATTGAGTAGTTAAAGGGGAAAGATAGTACTTCAATTTTCCAGGCACAGTGAGTCTTTTTTGTTGTTGTTGTTGTTTCTTTTTTATTATTATTAAATTATTTGTCTATTCTAATTTGTTATACATGATGGAAGAATGCAATTCATTTCATATTACACATATAGAGAAAGTGGCAATTCTTATACAGTATAAATTGTTGTCTTTTTTGTTCCCATTTGTCTTGGGCAATGTGCCCTGTCAGAGATGTCTAGATGTTAGTAACCATTCTTTAACTTGTACTCAACGAGGGTCATTTTGACCCACTTCTCCTTCTGCTTACGATCTCATAATGTTTGTTTATGGTTTTGAATCATAGCAACAGCTACTTATGATTTAATGTGGTTTTGGAATATAAAGGTGTCCTCTAACCCTTGGAGGGGATGGAATGGTGTAGACTTGCAACCTCCCCCTCCCTTGACCTGCCAGCTGGTGAATAAATGTTCCATCTCCTGCTTTAAGATGGACTCGGTGATTTATTACAATCTCGCTGTAACATAATGACCTTGCTGTGATTGACATACTTATGTGATGCTATAGCTTCACACACAGCTTGGGAGGCACACTCACTTTGGAGATCTCCCTGGTGGTTTTGACCACTGCTATGTTTCAAATGGTGAACTTTTCAATGATTCCACCTTTGGCTAACCAATGGGTGGAGCTAATAGGCTGCCTGTCTGTGACCCTTTTTTGGAATTACTACTGTTTCTTCCTCCTCCTCCTCCTCCTCCTCCTTTTCCTTCTTCTTCTTGTAATCTTGCAAGTAAGAACTTGAAAACATTCATTTCTTTAGCAGACCTATAAGTACATTATTGAATTAGATGAACTGTATTGGTTTTCAGTTCAAAAATACTAATTTTAGTAATTGTCAAATACGTGATTCTATACTTTTACACTTAGCCTGTTAGGTTTAGACTGAATTAAAGATAACCCTTTGTTTTTGTCCAGAGGCTCACATTTTGATAGGGACCCATAATATAATGATCAGTTTATACATTTAAAATCTATTCCTTAGAGCTAGGAGCTCAACTTTATTTTTGAGTATTTTATAATTACCTGTATTTTCAAGACATAGTTGATTATATCTATAATTAATATGAGGCAGATTCTGGTTAGGAATGAAAGCCACAAACAATATATTGTTTCTATGGGAAAGTGTTATCTGCTTTACAGTGAATGACTTTGTGATGTGGATTCCAAACTGTATTTGTAGAGAGGATCTGGGATTGTACTCATCTGGTTACACCAGAACATACTGTGGTTGTTTCATAAACACAATTTCCAATGAAAGATCCTATGGGAATGAGGAGAGAAATCAACTTTAAAGGGTTAATCTCCAAAATTGAGAGAAAAACAGAAGAAAAGGAAAAATATGCTTAGAGAACAAAGAAAAGGCATTTGAAAGCAGAGGAGAGAAGAGAAAGAATGCAGAGGAAGACAAGGTAATGGGTAAGATAAGGAAATTTTTCAAGGAGACAAATATCATTAGAAATTCAGTCTACTTTTTAAGAACTACAAAAAAAAAGAACTACATATACAATTTTACTTTTAAAATTACCTGTTTGTTCTTCATAAGCACCTCTTCTTACTTATTCTACTATGCTTTATGGAATCGTGTGCATATTGATTTGGTCAGAGACTACAGAAAAAGCAGATGAGGAAAAGAAAAAGGGAACAAGAACTGGGTGTTGGACATCTTGCATGATGTTATAATGATAAGTGTGTTAGATCCATGCTACTGTCATAACTATGAGAATGACAAAATTTAAAAAAAAGATTGAAAAAGTTTAACTAGTTAGATTAAGAAGGGATTAATCATGGAGATTTATAGGGCCTTATTTATCTTTAAACTTTTTGCTGCAATCTGAACAATTTTATTGGCATGTTTGAGAAGACTGGCAAGTAGCTAGAGCCAAGTGGATTCAGATATGAAGTGTCACTTTATTTATTTATTTATTTTGGTACCGGGGATTGAATTTAGGCACTCGACCTCTGAGCTACATCCCCAGCCCTTTTTTGTATTTTATTTAGAGACAAGGTCTCACTGAGTTGCTTAGCGCCTCTCCGTTGATGACACTGGCTTTGAACTCACAATCCTCCTGTGTCAGCCTCCCAAACCACTGGGATTACAGGCGAGTGCCAACATGCCCTGCCAAAGCGTTACTTTTAATATGGTGTTATGGTTTGGATGTGAGGTGTCACCCAACAGCTCCTGTGTGAAACAATGCTGAGACCATTCAGAGGGTAAATGATTGGGTTGTGAGGGCCTTAACCCAGTCAGTGAATTAATCACCTGATGGAATTAATTGAGTGGTAATTGAAGGCAGGTGAGGTGTAGTTGGAGGAGGTAGGGCATTGGGGGCGTGGCTACAGGGTATATATTTTGTATCTGGAGGGTGGAGACTCTTTCTCTACCTTCTGATCATAGCATAAGCTGCTTCCCTCTGCCACACCCTTCTGCTTTGATGTTCAGCCTCACTTTGAGCCCTGAGGAATGGAGCCAGGCTTCTATGGAGTAAGACCTCTGAAACCGTAAGCCTCCAAATAAACTTTTCCTCTTCTAAAGTTGTTCTCATCAGGTCTTTAAGTCATAGCAGTGAAAAAGCTGACCAAAAATGGATACAGTTTCTATTTAAACAGAGAGGCTATTGATAGTAAAATACTCTGTTAAATAGTTTCTCTCAAATATTCCAGGAGGGATTGAGCACTATGCATTGTCCTTTATTTTGCTTGCTCTATTTTATCTTCCTGAAACTTTAAACTTGAAATTAGACATTTATAAGTTGGTCTTCTGCATGCATTCCAAACTCAATTCTTTCAAGAAAATAATGAAAACTTCTAAATGTTGATCCACAGACACATTCTCCAAAGTTTTCCCCTTATGTGTTCTTTGAGTAGTTTTATAGTTTTAGGTCTTATGTTTATGTATTTGCTCGACTTTGAGCTTATTCTTTTAGAAATTGTGAGATAAATTTTGTTTTCATTCTTCTGCATGTAGCTATCTACATTTTTTGTAGCATCATTTAGTTAATAGATGTCTTTTTCTTGTCATATGTTCTTGACCTCTTTGTTGAAAATCAGTTGACCACAATTTATAGGTTGAATTCTAGACTCCTGATCCTTTAATCAATGTGAATATTTTTATACCATTTGTCACACTCTTTTGTTACACTCTTTTTTTAGCTACAACTTGGTAGCATATATAATTCAGAGAGTGTGATGTCTCTAGGTTTGTTCTTTTTGTTCAAGTTTTCTTTATTTCCTCTCTTCCTTCTTCTGTTCCCTCTTTCCCCCTCCCTTCCTTCCCTCCTTCTTTTTTTTCTCCCTTCCTTCTTCTTTCTTTTGTTCTCTCTTTTTGGTTTAGTCACATTTCTTTTCTTTACACAATCATTGAAATTCTGTACAATGAGAGGGTCATGAAAAGATTAGTACATGAAATGTGGTATTCTGACTTATGATTTTCAGACAACTCCTGTATTTACATTTTGTTCAGGTTTAGTTAATGCCACATGGTCAGAATGATCCTATTCTCAGACCATAAATGGTCTCTCTGAGGGTGTGATTCAGAGGAGTCTAAAGAGTGAGAGCAAGTTCCTTCTTACCTCTTGATCACTGTCATAATGGGGATGTGCTTCATTCCCAGATCTGAACATCCTCCCTTAGGCTTTCACAGAAGAAGGAAATTGCACATAATGGACACTCAACTCCTCCATTAAGCCTAACAAAGGAGTTTGACCCAGCATGGGGTTTTCAGATAACAGAAAACTTCACAACTTTATAAAATCCAGTTGTTAACTCATTTTATAAAACATGGCTCTGGGTCTATAAGAGGACCCACTTATTGACTTCAATTTGGGGGTGTATTTTGAGCATGGAAGCGAGGTGTACTTCATTCTCCTAGGAAGAGTCCCATTCGCCTATACAAAAGGAAGTCACAGGATTTTAAGGTCAGGTAACTCCCATCAATGGGGTAAAGGAAGGGAGGTAACAAGCTAATTTGTTTCTTTTTTTCCCACTCCCAATCTTAGGCCTACTTCTTTTTCACAGAAGAGTGACCTTCATATTATGATGTACAAGCTTAAAATCTTCTGTCATTTTATTTTTAAAATTATCAAAAAATTATAAACAATACTTTTCTGGTACTTTAGAGTTTACTATAAATGCTCTCATATATATTATTTTATTTATTTTTCACAAGAACCCTATAAATCATCTCTCTCTCTCTCTCACACACACACACACACACACACACACATACTTGGTATTAAATCCAGGGGTGCTTGACCACTGAGCTACCACTCACCTCCCCTTTTTAAAAAAAAATCGAGTCAGGGTCTCTCTAAATTGCTTAGAGCTTGGCAACGTTGCTGAGGCTGGCTTTGAACTTGCAATCCTCCTGCCTCAGCCTCCTGAGCTGCTGGGATTACAGGTGTGTGCCATGGGAGCCAGCCTCATCTCTTATCCTCTTCTGCAGGAGGAGAACAAAAACTGAAAAATTGGAATGTTCTCAAGGCCGTGCTGCATATCAGCAAATTTTCGCTGGCAACTTTGTAAGATAAAGCTAGTTAGTAAGGGCAGAGTCAGGCTGGGGCTAAGGTTTTAAAATTTCAAGCCTTCCGGTCTGTCCTGTCTCAGGGCACCTCCCTTCAGGATGAGTATTGTTGATAGAACCCCACTTTCTTACTAGCTGTGTGTCTTTCCTCCTGGGTAAAATTTTTCCCTTTTTCCTTATTAGAACGTTATTTGTAATCTATGTTACTTTTATTTCTGTCTGTGACATTTTACTTAGTAGAATGTAAACACCCTGAGAACATGAATCATTTTTGCTTTTCTTTTTTTAATAGCATATGTGATACAGTTTTGCTAATATAAATTATACAAAAATAAAAACCTGTGATAAAGTCACACAAACATAATTATTAGTCTATAAATCATGATATTGCCAGGGGGAATAGAAAAAATCAGTTTGAGCTTTTTTCCTATGCTTTTAATTATTTGAAATTGATTTGACAATCAGTTCTGAAGCATAAATTAGGTGGCAGTAACAGATCTGTCACAATATATTTGTACCTACAATCTTACTCATAGAAATAGGGTTATTAGGAATATTCAGACTCACAGTTTGCCCTTGAAGATATGCATTGCAAGTGCATGCGTGTGTGTTTGTATGTGTTCGAAGGAAAAGAATGTAAAACTAATTACTTCCAGAAATGGAAGATATGGGAACTAAGACGGGGAGGCTGCAGCTTGTTTTCATCTAAAAAAATCTTGATTCCAACAGTAAAGCTTTCTGAGAGAGCTCAGTTTTCTCTAATGTGCTTGCCTTCCTTTTTATTTTTCTTTTCAAATCACACAGCTGAGGAGCATTGTCCATGGAAACACCCTGTTAAGTTGGTGATTCATCCACCCTATCTGTTAAGGTTTTGTTCCTAAGGTGTCATTGGGATTATTGTGCCTTTGCAAAGATGAACAAGACATTCTAAACATAGCCCCTAAATTTTTATATATCCACACTCAGCTGCAAACATTTTCTGAGTATATCTAATTAATGTACCCAAAGGGACCTGCAGAAAGTTCAGGTGTTTCCTGTCCCTGTTGTATCTCAGTCTGTTGTACACTAAGAGCCAGAAAGCTAAGCTTGATTTCAGGACATTTGCCAACAGAATTTGGGGGTTTAGAGTCCAAAAATAAAAGCTCATTTGTGGGTGTATGTGTGTGTGTGTTTGTGTGTGAGCACACGTGTGCACGCGCACGTGTTGGGATACAGACCTAGATAGAAAAGAAGATGAGAGATGCAGAAAAAAAAAGTCATTTGTATATAAGCTCTTTAAAAAAAATGACATATTTTAAAATGCTATACATTAAAAATAAATTTTAAATATGCTATTGTTGCTACAATGATGAGGTCTATTTGAATATGCATAGAATTGATAAAAATAATATTGAATAAAAATATAAGTTGCACAAAAATATTTAGCAATGACATATTTTTGTAAGATAAAAATATAATTACAAGGGCTGGGGTTGTAGCTCAGTGGTAGACCACTTGCCTGGCATGTGTGAAGCACTGGGTTCAATCCCCAATACCACATAAAAATAAATAAAATAAAGGTCCATCAACAACTAAAAAAATTTAAATATATATATACATATAATTATATATAAATACAAAAATGTATGATGCAATTATTTTTTAAATGTCTGGAATTAATTTTTTTATTTTTATTTTTATTTTTTTTTTTTTTATTGGTTGTTCAAAACATTACAAAGCTCTTGACATATCATATTTCATACATTTGATTCAAGTGGGTTTTGAACTCCCAATTTTACCCCAAATACAGATTGCAGAATCACGTCGGTTACACATCTGCATTTTTACATAATGCCCTATTAGTAACTGTTGTATTCTGCTACCTTTCCTATCCTCTACTATCTCCCCTCCCCTCCCCTCCCATCTTCTCTCTCTACCCCATCTACTGTAATTCATTTCTCTCCTTGTTTATTTTCCCATTCCCCTCACAACCTCTTATATGTAATTTTGTATAACAATGAGGATCTCCCTCCATTACCATGCAATTTCCCTTTTCTCTCCCTTTCCCTCCCACCTCATGTATCTGTTTAATGTTAATCTTTTCTTCCTGCTCTTCCTCCCTGCTTTGTTCTTAGTTGCTCTCATTATATCAAAGAAGACATTTGGTATTTGTTTTTTAGGGATTGGCTAGCTTCACTAAGCATAATCTGCTCTAGTGCCATCCATTTCCCTGCAAATTCCATGATTTTGTCATTTTTTAGTGCTGTATAATACTCCATTGTGTATAAATGCCACATTTTTTTTATCCATTCATCTATTGAAGGGCATCTGGGTTGGTTCCACAGTCTAGCGATTGTGAATTGTGCTGCTATGAACATCGATGTAGCAGTATCCCTGTAGTACGCTCTTTTAAGGTCTTCAGGGAATAGTCCGAGAAGGGCAATAGCTGGGTCAAATGGTGGTTCCATTCCCAGCTTTCCCAGGAATCTCCATACTGCTTTCCAAATTGGCCGCACCAGTTTGCAGTCCCACCAGCAATGTACAAGAGTACCCTTTTCCCCACATCCTCTCCAGCACTTGTTGTTGTTTGACTTCATAATGGCTGCCAATCTTACTGGAGTGAGATGGTATCTTAGGGTGGTTTTGATTTGCATTTCTCTGACTGCTAGTGATGGTGAGCATTTTTTCATGTACTTGTTGATTGATTGTATGTCCTCCTCTGAGAAGTGTCTGTTCAGGTCTTTGGCCAATTTGTTGATTGGGTTATTTGTTTTCTTATTGTTTAATTTTTTGAGTTCTTTGTATACTCTGGATATTAGGGCTCTATCTGAAGTGTGAGGAGTAAAAATTTGTTCCCATGATGTAGGCTCCCTATTTACCTCTCTTATTGTTTCTCTTGCTGAGAAAAAACTTTTCAGTTTAAGTAAGTCCCATTTGTTGATTCTTGTTATTAACTTTGTGCTATGGGTGTCCTATTAAGGAATTTGGAGCCTGACCCCACAATATGTAGATCGGAGCCAACTTTTTCTTCTATCAGACGTAGAGTCTCTGATTTGATATCTAGCTCCTTGATCCACTTTGAGTTAACTTTTGTGTATGGCGAGAGGAGGGGATTCAGTTTCATTTTGTTGCATATGGATTTCCAGTTTTCCCAACACCATTTGTTGAAGATGCTATCCTTCCTCCATTGCATGCTTTTATCTCCTTTATCAAATATAAGATAGTTGTAGCTTTGTGGATTAGTCTCTGTGTCCTCTATTCTGTACCATTGGTCCACCCGCCTGTTTTGGTACCAGTACCATGCTGTTTTTGTTACTATTGCTCTGTAATATAGTTTTAAATCCGGTATCACTATACCACCTGATTCACACTTCCTGCTTAGAATTGCTTTTGCTATTCTGGGTCTTTTATTTTTCCATATGAATTTCATGATTGCTTTATCTATTTCTACAAGAAATGCCATTGGGATTTTGATTGGCATTGCATTAAACCTATAGAGAACTTTTGGTAATATCGCCATTTTGATGATGTTAGTTCTGCCTATCCATGAACAGGGTATATGTTTCCATCTTCTAATATCTTCTTCTACTTCTCTTTTTATGGTTTTGTAGTTTTCATTGTATAAATCCTTCACCTCTTTTATTAGGTTGATTCCCAAATATTTTATTTTTTTTGAGGATATTGTGAATAGAGTGTTTTTCCTCATTTCCGTTTCAGAAGTTTTGTCGCTGATATACAGAAATGCCTTTGATTTATGCGTGTTGATTTTATATCCTGACACTTTGCTGAATTCATTTATTAGTTCTAGTAGTTTTTTTGTAGACCCTTTTGGGTCTTCTAGGTATAGAATCATGTCACCTGCAAATAGTGATAATTTAAGTTCTTCCTTTCCTATTTTTATGCCTTTAATTTCTTTCGTCTGTCTAATTGCTCTGGCCAGTGTTTCGAGAACTATATTGAATAGAAGTGGTGATAGAGGGCATCCCTGTCTTGTTCCAGATTTTAGGGGGAATGCCTTCAATTTTTCTCCATTGAGAATGATGCTAGCCTGAGGCTTAGCATAGATAGCTTTTACTATGTCGAGGTAAGTTCCTGTTATTCCTAGTTTTTCTAATGTTTTGAACATAAAGGGGTGCTGTACTTTGTCGAATGCTTTTTCTGCATCTATTCAGATGATCATATGGTTCTTATCTTTAAGTCTATTGATGTGGTGAATAACATTTATTGATTTCCGTATATTGAACCATCCTTGCATCCCAGGGATGAATCCTACTTGATCATGGTGCCAAATTCATTCTATGAGGCCAACATCACCCTGATTCCGAAACCAGACAAAGACACCTCAAAGAAAGAAAACTACAGACCAATATCTCTGATGAACCTAGATGCAAAAATCCTCAATAAAATTCTGGCGAATCGGATACAAAGGCACATCAAAAAAATTGGAATTAATTTTTTTTGTGTGTGTTTTTTTTGTACACACATACAAATATACTACTGAATTCTGGTTAATTATTTTGTAGAGAGAGATAAGGCAGGGAATACCACCAGAGAAAGATAAATTTATTTACTCTTTTATTTCCTTTAATGAACAAAATATAAGAACTAAATGTAGCAATCAATTCACATGGTTACATGGGTGATATTTGTTTTATTATTTTCTATTTGTGTATGTGTGTGTGTGTGTGTGTATATACACACACACACACACACATACATACATACATTCATGCATACACAAATTGACAAGAAAAAGTGGATTTTATCCTTTAACACTATTTGTATATTGAGTAAGCTGATGGGAATCAAAGTTTGGAAATCTAAGGTGTACATTAGGAAAAGGCATAATTGAACTCATTAACTCTTTTGCTGATATTTGAATAATACTTGAGCAATTTATGGAGTGAAATATTTTCTTTAAAAATGTTCATATTACCAACTATTTAAGGCTCATTGATTATACTAATATTTTAATATGGTGTTAGGGATGATTTTTAATATTGCCTTTAGTGCTTAATGCTGTGCACTAACTCAGAGGGATTTTGTTTAATTTTTTTATTCCTAAGAAAACTTGAACACAGTTTTTGTCATGTTTCCTTTCACCTACCATCTGTGCAGTTATGGGTTTAAAATAAATTTAAGCCAGAGAGAGAGAGAGAGAGAGAGAGAGAGAGAGAGAGAGAGTGTCTGTGTGATTCCTTCCCATCCTTGTTTGGAAAGCATGAGGATTTGCCTAATTCTGCCTACAGTAGCCAGTGCTTGGTTTCCTTCTTTCTTTTTTAAAGGTATTTTATTTTTAATTGACATAATTATATGTTTGTGGCATATATATTTACGACATTGCAGACTTATTATATCAAGCCAATAAACATATTCATCACTTCATGTGCTTATTTTTTGTGATGAGACCATTTCAAATCTACTTTTTAGTAATATTGAAATATATAGTACATTATTATTAACTATAGTCACCATGCTGTGCAATAGATCACCAAATTTATTCCTTTCATCTATTTGAAACTTTGTGCCCTTTGACCTTTGAATGTTTATCTCTCCTTACAACTTATAATCACCATTCTAGTGTCTACTCCTATGAATTGGGCATTTTAAGACTATTTTTGTGAGATCATGCAGTTCTTCCTTTCACAGCACATACACTAAATTGGAATGATACAGAGAAGATGAGCATGGCCCCCAGGCAAAGATGACATGACAATTTGTGAAACATTCCAATTTTTATGTTTAGAGACATTGGAATGAGCAAAGATTTGTTTTGTTTTGGATAGGATCCTAAAACAAAAGGAAAAAATAGACAAATGGGATTATAACACACTAAGAAACTCTCTCAGCAAAGAAAATAATAGAATAAAGGAAAAAAACCCTACAGAATAAGAGAAATATTTGCAAACTATATTTCTGATAAGGGGTTAATATCCAAAATATATTCAGAACTTCAAAATTTCAATAAAAATAACCTAATTAAAAAGTGGGCAATAGATCTAAATAGACATTTCTCAAGAGAAGTCATACCAATGGCCCATAGTTCCATGAGAAAATGCTCAATATTGCTAATCATTAGCAAAATGGAAATTGAATCCAAAATGAGATATTGTCTCACTTCGGTAAGAATGACTACTATCCAAAGGACACAAAATAACTAGTACAGGTGAGTATGATGATTTTTCAAAATAGGAAATATAGAACCACCAAATGTTATAGTAATCTTACTTCTGGGTATATACAAAGGAAAGGAAATTAGTACATTAAAGAGATATCTGCAGTCCTATGTTTATTGCAGCACATTAACTTTTACTTTTAGAGGTAGCTGCACATGTTTTCATTAATGACTGTACAAATTTATACCCCTATCAACAGTATGCCAGGATTCCTTTATCTCCCTATCTTCATTAATACTTGTTATCTTTTTGATAATAGTCATTCTAACAAGTGTGAGGTGATATCTCATTCTAGTTTTTATTTGTATATCCCTGGTAATTGGTGATACTAAGCATGTTTCCATATGTCTACTGACCATTCATATGTCTTTTTTGAGAATATGAATAAAATATAAAAGAACCTATGTGTTCAGGTCCTTTGTTCATTTTTCAATTGGGTTATTAGTTTTGTTGCTGAGTTATTTGAATATATTATATAGTTTGGATTTTAGCTCCATACCAAAAAAAATTTATATGGTTTGAAATATTGTCTCCCATCCCACAGGTTTTCTCTTCACCGTGTTTTTTCCTTTGCTGTGTAGAAGCTTTAAAGTTTGATACAATCCCATTTGTTTACATTCACTTTTGTTGGCTGTGTTTTTGGAGTTATAAACAAGAAATAAAAACAATTCAAAAATCTCTATGAAATCATAAAAATACCTAAAATGGCCAAAGGAATTTTGAACAAAAAAGCACAAAGCTGGAGGCATCGAGCCCCTTATTTAAAAAATATAGTAATCGGAAAACATTATTCTGGCACAAAAACAGACACATCAAACAATAAGGATTGAAAGCCCAGAAATAAACCTATGCATCTATGGTCAACTGATTTTCAACAAAGTTGCCAAGAGCAGACAATGGGAAAAGGACAGTTTCTTCTAACATCTCTACTGGGAAAACTATCTAGCCACAGCAGAAGTATGGAAATGGGCCATTATCTCCCCTTGTACAAAAGATTCAACTAAGAGTGAATCCAATACACAAAAGTAACAAAAGAAAATATAAACCTACTAGAGGAACATGTAGGGAAATAGCTTCAAGATGCTGATTTGGGCAGTCTTCTTGGATATGGCTGTGGTTTCTGCATTAACCTTGATTTCCTCTTCTTGAACAGTTGGGCTGCATGAAATGGGTTGCTTCATGATATTATTTCTCTTTTAGATTATTTTTTTGAGACAATATCTTGCTGTGCTGCTCCCACAGGCCTTGATCTCCTAGGCTCAAGTGAGCTTCCTAAGACATCCTCTCAAGGAGCTGGGATGACGTTATATTCTGCTCACTGTGCCAACACAGTCCTTTCCTTGAAGTTTCCCAGATTGAGATGTTAGACTCTCCAACTTAAAAACATTTTCTAAAAATTAATTAATTGTTCTATTTAAAAGTACTTTCATTGCTTTAAAAATGAAAAAAAATACTACAAGACAGAGTAAATGGGATTCTCCCTCATTTCCAATATCTCACTCCCTTGCCCAGTGATCCCCACTGTTAAGTTTGTTTGTTCTTTCAGTCCTTTACATGTACACACCATATAGCCACGCAGACACACAACTACCCAGATTACTTTCTTGCCTATATTTAAAATAATATAGTATAAAATTATTCATATTTTCTCCAATTTCTACTTAGCAATCTGTTTTATATCACCTGACCATGTCCATAGTATGGATATCCCCCTAATTCCTTTTTAAAGGTTTCAGATGCCTACAAATCAAGAGACCATTATAAATGTCTTTCTCTTTTGATGGATGTTTAAGTTATTTACAATATTTCACCATTAAAAAAATGCTGCAATTAGCAGGTATATATATATATATATATATATATATATATATATATATATATATATATATATATAAGCTCTTTTGTAAGAATAAGAGAATAAGACTGGGAGCCAGATTCTTTGAAGTAAAATATCTGAATTAATATGTATATAAATAGTTTCATAAATAGCTTCCTGTTTTCTTCCAAAAATGGTGTGTTAATTTATAATCTCCCTAGGAATTTATGAGGTTGCTTGCTTCTCCACACCATCCACAACTCTTGATATTGTTTGTTGTCAATTTTTCAGTTTATTAGAAAAGCATTATTTTACCTTATTTCCTTTGTATTTCCTTTCCTTTCATTTCTCTCTTTCTCTCTCTCTCTCTTTGTTCAATAGGGAGATAGTTGCTTTACTTGTTTGTTGACTATCTTTCAATTGAAATATTTAGTCTATTTTAATGTTCCATTTTCCCAGAAATTTTTGTACATCTATTAAACAGTTAAGTCCTGTACATATTTGGAAGTTAATTTTCCATTAGTTTTTTGTTCCTATAAAGCACTTTTTAATTTGTATAGTACTTATAGTTGCAATTACATGCACTGTGACTATTCTAAGCACAATACAGATTTAAAAGGAAACAGGTGTACCATGAATGAAGCTGAAGTGTGTTATAACTGGGTAGAAGATACTGCTGTCTCTACCCCACATCTAATTAATAGACATGACTTTCTTGCTGGACAGAAATGTGCCCAGCTAAAAAGTTCACTTCTCTCTGGGCACACTGGTATATGCCTGTAATCCCAGCAGCTTCAGATCCTCACAGGAGGATAGTGAGTTCAAAGCCAGCCTCAACAAAAATGAGGTGCTAAGGAACTCAGTGAGACCATGTCTCTAAATAAAATACAAAATAGGGCTGGAGATGTGGCTCAGTGCCCCTGAGTTTAATCCCCAGTAATGCTCCCCCACATCCCCCAAAAAGCTCACTTCCCCATCTTCCTTTGTAGCTACTGTTGGACATGTGGCCTAGTTTTAGATAATAAAATTAAAAGGAAGTCTATGAACAATGATTCCAGAAAACTCTTCAACAGAAAGAAATTTGGTGGGAAAACTTTTTTCCTCTTTTCCTTTCCCTCTTTCTTCTTCTGGAATGCAATCTTTATTCTCCTAGGTGTGGTAGACATTTGGCAAACAGGAGTATGGAGGCCGCATGCTGAGGATAGCTCCGCAGAACAGCAGGACCCACACCCTGGATGGCATAATGCAACAGCTGCCTCAGACCCAGCCTGCCCACTACTAGACTCACTGTTGCATGAAAAATACTCAACAACAAAAGAAGCACGTGTTTAAGTACTGTTAATCAGGACTAGCTGCACTAGTTAGAAGGGAGTCCAGGGTCTCTGTTTTATAGATGACAAAAGTGAGATTCTGAACAGGTTTAGTGATAAACAGCTTCTGTGTTCTAATTTAATGCTATTTGTATTCTACAATGATTATCATTTTTCTGAAAAACAATTTGTTGAAATGTTTAAATGATTATTTAGCTATATCTTTGCTAATAGATGGTGGATTTGCATAGTTCTTTGTAGAATTCAAAGAACATCTAGCATGGTATTCTTAATCTTTCCAAATGGTCTTAAAACCTCAATCTTAAGCTTGACTGCATTCATCAAACTCTCCATATTATGTATAGCTGTCATCTATCTTTATGCCTTAAAGAAAGAATAAATTCACAATTGCTTAAAAACGAAATATTTTCTATTGGATTTTAGTATATCCCATCAAAATGATATTAATATAAAAATGTTGCAATGGCATTGTCTACTCCTCAAGATAGAGCTAGCCAGTATATTATATATTTATAAAAGAAACTTATTTTTGAACAGGGAAATCAAATTACATTAAAAAGTGAATCTAATAATGTCAAGTTATATAATAAGAATTTCTACTTTTTTTTTCCTAACAGACATTTATTGAGCTCTCTTCATACGTTGTTACTGGTTTTTGCTTTAGATGAAAGGATGATTGTGACATGTCTTCAGCCTCACAGGGATCAAGCATAATGAAAAACATAAGTAAGTGAATCAATGATTACAGATCACTGAGGAGAAATGTGAGAGAGTGTTGGTAAGGAAGGAGAAGAATATCAGGAAGGGAGGAGAATATCAGAATCAAACTGTGTCTGTTAGTGGAGGTAGCCCAGCAGAGGTGATGCCTCAGTTATGTTGCTATGAGAAAGTGAGAGTTAGCCAGGCATAAAAGAAGACAGACATTTCAGCTGCTTACCGTATATTTAACAAAGATATAACACTAGGCAAGCAGGACCAAATTAGGGAAAGCTTTTAATTAGCTTAGTATAGCTGGGATAAAAAGTTCATGTGTGAGGCAAGCAAGAGATGCAGCTAGGAAGCTAGAAAGGGGTAAACCAGAGAGAATATTTTTTAGCCAAGTTAATATCAGTTCCACATGCAGTTTTGAATAATTACTATGTGCCAGGCAATGTGCTGAGATCTGGATTTCAAAGGCCATAAAACTTTACAGCTTTGGTATAAATTGAGTTTTGGTTATTTATTTTTCCCCCTTGAAGATTCTAGAGATTTCTGGGGCCAAGCTGTTTCTTGAGGCATTCAGGAACAGGACCCTGGAGATGCAATGAAAAGTGAGCTGAGCAGTATTTGGGGTCCTGGGGAGCATTTCTCCACATGGTTTCCCATGGAAAGCTCGTGGGCTACTATTGACTCCTGGCTCTGCTTAGACAGCAACTGATGCTATTTTCTTCCTAGCACTGACATTTAGGGATGGAAAGGAAGCTGGGAATGGAAATGGGAATGGAAAGAAATTATAGTTAAGTTTCTTTGTTTTTTTAAAGCCTCTAAGACAGCATGTAAGCTAGAAATTTCCCAAGTGAGAGGGCTGGATATGTTCAGATAGGTAAAGAGCAAGAGGGAAACTGAAGTGAGAGAGAGAGAGAGAAGAAAGTAATTCAAATCAGCATGTTTCTAACTTCAAAAGAACTAAAATCCCTATTTTTTCCTATTGAATATTCAGTTTGGTGGGAATGATTTTGGAAGGGATATTCATTATTAACAGAATTTCCTTGTGATAACAAAAAGCTTGCATATAAATAATGTGAGGTGAGTACAAGTGTGCGTGTTTTCATAAGTGGTTCCCACAAGTAGAAAAGATCAGATCAAAGGAGATCTGATCTCTGTAGAGTTTCTACCACCTCTCTACAGTATGTTTATATCTGCTTATCCACCTTGTAATATAAAGAAAAGCTATTATGAAAGTGTGGTACCTCTTGAGAATTATTGTGAATGTCTTTATGTCTCTGTCAGTGTGCATACTCCTAATCCAATCTCTTACTGTTAACATATAACATACTTCAAAAACAGTGATCGACAGCCACATATTCATGCATTTTAGAAAATGCCATTCTGTGCAGTGGTAGTTCTTAGTCTTTTTATCAACTGACACTCAATGTATGATACTCATATGCCTGACTCCTTCCCAGGGTATCTTCAAGATCACTCATTCCTCTCTGATCCATGGATATTGACTCACATTAGGCTGGGGTGGTGTAGGAGTGGTGGAGGTTCACTGGATTTGGAAAGACAGTAGAATGAATTTGACATAACTTTCATATGTTTATATATGAATACACAATCATTGTAACTCATCACATAC
Source organism: Marmota flaviventris (assembly GCF_047511675.1). NCBI lineage: Eukaryota > Metazoa > Chordata > Mammalia > Rodentia > Sciuridae > Marmota > Marmota flaviventris. The sequence continues at coordinate 51,212,231 of NC_092503.1, read as the reverse complement.
AACCACAAGAATGAAGAATGAGAAGTTATACTCATGTATATGTGATATGTCAAAATACATTCTACTGTCATGTATAACTGAAAAGAACAAATTAAAAATATCACTCATTCCTTACCCATTTAAAAGAGCACATTAGAATGTGAGAAGAAATGTCATATGATATTCTATTTTATAAAAAGAAAACCATTTCCAAGGTAGTACTTGATTACTATTAACAAGTGGTTGAAAACTCTCACAGTTAATGGCTAGCGTAAAATAGGAATACTTTAAGTTTATAGAGGTTTGATTATAAAAACTAGTTATTAATTCTATATGGTAGGCAAATATGAAACAGAAGTAAAGTAAACTACAAAGAGGAGAATAATCTTTCAAACTTTCCCCTTTTTCTATTTGGTTACTTCTCTGACAATTTCTCAAATAAAAATCATTTTAGATAGGATGTTCAAATTGGCTTCCCAGTTGATAATGTAATTGACAGGTAATCACTTTAAGATCCTTACTCCCATCCCACATCACATTCCTATGTCCCAGGATCACATAACATTCAAGTAGTAGCCATAGTGCCCAAATAATTGAAATTATGATGTGTCTTGAAATCAAGTTGCTAGGACTTTTGGATAAGACTAGTCACATCCTGGTTTATGGCTTTGCTGAATGATAAGAGTAGCAAAACTGGGAGGGAGAGATTGAGAATATTCATGATTTTGGTTTATAAGTCTTTGTGAACAATTCTTTGTCTGAGCCTGAGCCCTCTATATTTCTTTCTGATCCTGGCTTAAGGAATTAACATTGCTTGACCCCTATGGGGGCTCTGAGGGTTTATTAAGCTACCATGTGAGAAATTAGTTTGAAAGAATAATCTATAACATCATCAAAAGCAAGAATTTTCATTAAAAACAGTTGCTTTAATGCATTTAAAAATTACTATGGCACTATTTAAATTTTTAAACTTTTATGTTGATACTTTAAATACAAACATTTAATGAAAAGTAAAGGTATTATAAATTATGGCTCAGGGAAGATTGTGGAAGAAGAAACTGCCTATTTCTCAATTTTCCTAACTCAATGTGTTATTGTAATTAAAAGAAGTTCCAGGAAAGAAACAAAACTAAAAACCTCAACTTGGCCTTATTCAAAGTTAAAGAATTTGTATAATTCTGATTTTCCATTCCTTAAGGAATGAAAGAACAATAAAATCACAGAGAATAATTTGAAAAATGACAACTTGATAAAGCAGATAAAGGGGCTTCATATTGATACAAATAAAATAAAAAAGGGCTTAACAGAAAACAATTGAAAAGAAACACAAGAATGAATGAGGTCCTATCCCCCAAACAGAGAACATGTACAACAAAGAGATTCTCTCTGAATCTTGAAAGTTGAAATATTACTATTATCAAAAAGGTACTTTATGTAGCAATCATTACAGACAGAAAAATATAAATAGTTCAACAAAAGTTTTAAGATATTCGTGGATAAACTGATATTTTCAAATGTTGTAGGTACTTCAAATAGCTATGGGAAATAGAACCTTTTTAAATTAATGAGGATCCTGACCTTCTGACACAGTATAGTGAAGGACTGCAGTGTGGCCCCTGGAGTTATATTTAGTTTTTGAATGTTGGTTAACTTCTCTAAATCTCATTTTCATGTGTAAAATAATAAAGTGACACAACATAGCTCATTGGATTGCTGTAAAATTTCAAGCATAGTGCTAAACACATAGGAAGTCAATTAAAATACTAGTTATTGTTATACTATAACAAAACATGTATTTGTTGAAACTTCTCTGAACTTTTGAGGTCAAAGAACCTGCAAAGACTTTCAGACCTACTGTAAAAGTTCAGCTATTGAGCTTGGAGGAAATTGGCAACATCTACCATATTTTAGCCTCTTATGTAATATTCCCAAAGGTACAATTTTGAAATTATATAACAATTTTAAAGTCTATTACATGTCCAAATCTGTCATCAATTGTATTTGGCAATATTCACTGACCATAATTTTGTCAACTTCAGTGTTTGTTATAAGAAGCACCCCTGGATATCTTCATTTAAACTTTTATTAACTTCTTTGAAAATATTTACTTATCCCTAAACTAGAAAAGAATCTTTTGCCTTGCCCTGGTGATCAAATTCTCTCATTTAATTTTTTTGTCTGAAATGATAGTAAAAGAAGAATGTTGTTTTTCCTTAGCTATTGAAGTTTTTTGAGTGTATTTACTGTAAGTAATGAACTTTAATTACTTTTGCAATTATGGCTTATTTGATTGAATTTTCCACTGACTGCACAAAACATCTGTCCTGCTGGGACCATGCATACTCTCTGATCTGGGTACAAGATGCTGTTAAAATATAGTAACATCTGTAGTCCATTAATTTCTAAAGCAATAGGCAAGTTTGGCTTCCAAAAGGGTTTGGCCAAGTTTATACTTGGGAATTCTCTTTCTTTGCTTCCCATCTAAGTGGACTGAGACAACTCATCTTTCTGCTTTGTTTTAGTCACTACTTAGTGTTTGATGCATAAATATAAATAATTAGATTAGTATTTGATTTGATGCTCTATTTTATTCTAGATACATTATCTTTCCTCAGAGATAATATAAATAACAACAGTGAGAAGGCACTTCATTATAATTTTATGGACACCAGGATGCTGTCACTGGGCTGCTAAATGATATGAAGATTTTCTTGATAATAGCACTTTCATGTGCATCTCTTTGAAGACTAAGTGTAAGGATGCTTGAAAGGTGAGGAAGAGGCTTCCAGGAGAACAAGAAGCTTTTAATTTTGTTTGAAAGTACACTGAAAGACTATCATTACTGTTACTCTTGTTCTTGTTTCTCACAGAAATGTTCTCACTAAATCTCAGGATATATCTCTCTCTCAAGGTCCTTTTCTGTACCCTTACACTTCTGAGAAAATAGGTGAAGCATAAGGAAATCACAGAGTAGTAATGATATTGATATAAAGAGGTTCAATGCAGGTACCCATAAAGGTTGCACCTTTCTCATGTAGAGTTTGGAGCCCCTTTGTCTTTTACTCAAATTTGGTTAATGTTTCATGATCAGTAACAAGATCACTTCCATGTTCAAAATAGAAAATACCATCTCCATTAGAAAATTATGGTAGTAGAAATTGCTCCTGTTCACCTGAGTTTTCCAGGACTTCTTTCAGTCCCTTGCCGTGTGTTGGGCCTCTTACTGGTGAGATGTGCTTGGAAGTGATGGATGTCACTTCCAAGGCTATGTCTCCAGCATTTTCTGTCTTTCCCAAGTCAGCTGTGGAGGTCAAGTGCTCCACATGGCAGAGCTAGATGGTGAGGAGCCTACTTTACCCATCTTAGGAAGAGCTTCCAGTTGGTAAGAAATAATCATTTGGGGGTGTTAAATTTCTGAGATTTACTTTTATTGAGGCAGCCATATTAAATCTGCCCCCAAACTGTCTACTAAGCAATTTATTTAAACTCTACATAATCCAGTTAGGTAGTTACATTGTACCTATGTAGGCTAACATTGCTTAGGATTATTGTGACTGTTTGATACTTTCTTAATCATGTATTATATCTATTCCTCAGTTCAACAAGATAAAGCACTTAGAGTCACACACATATGTGTAAATATGTGTGAATCAATATGGGAGATATATATTTTATTCAGCAGATCATTGACAAAACTACTGAGAAATTACCTTGGTGAGGTAGGGAGAGGGAGCACCTAGTAGTAAGCTCAGGAAGCCACATGGAAGGATGACTATGTCAGTGGACAGGAGTGAGAACCAGACAATCATCAAGGGTCAAGGAAAGATTGCAGTGACCTGTCAAGGAACATTCCCTGAGAAGGCTTCCAGCAGTACAGAGCAACCATGAGACCCAGAGGGAAAATCATGGCCATGTCAGCACCACTTTGGGACCTGCCAATGCAAACGGCTAGACCTGTATTGAGGGTTCTTTTCTCTCTGTCATAGACAAGGATGAAAACACACTAAGGGAGAAGGGCTGAACCTCTTGAGGAAAACTGATGCACTCTCTCTACCACTTCTGCACTTCCTAAATGGGTTTTAAACATCCTAAAATGTCGACAATGTGTTCATTTCCTGTGGTGGATTTACAGTGTGTGACAGGAAATCCATTTCTTTTCCTGTAGATGCTAAATTCATTACCTTGACACAGAATTCAGACTCACTCTTTGCACTTGCTGCCATAGCAACCAGTATTGGGCATTTTTTTTTCTTTCTATTTTTCCTTCCACTGGAAGCTGCATAGTCAAATGCAGCAGTAAAAACTGCATTAAAAATGTTTTTTAAAAGACATCTAACACTGTTATACCAAGGGGTTTTTCATACTGTCTCCATCATAGTTATATTATTCATAAATCTATAATCACATTATAGACCATAGCATTCTAAATTAGCAGAGTTTGGATTTCTTTAAAATCCTTTTATGAGTGAATTTATTTGTTTCCTTTTTACGTTTTTTCATAGCAATGAGAGTTATTTGAAATAATGGAAGAGATAGATTTTTCTTATTCATCCAATAGAATTCTCCGCAGAGCTGTAATTACTATCAGAGGCACATCCTAGACAGGTAATAGACATAAGTGATCCAAATGCTATTATGGCTGTGAATAATGTCATGCTTAAATTCCACATGGTTTGGTATGTCTTCTGGTTTTGGCTTAAAGAAAGGAAAGAATACCTCAAGCTCATCATGGCGATAAATTTTATTGTTTCCTAAATGACAGAGGGAATAATTAAAAAAATAAATCAAATATATTTCAGGGTCAAATATTTGTGGGGTTAGCTTGGAGTGATGGCTGAAGGGGAGGAGAAAGAACACTTGGCATGCCTGCCTCAGTCTCAGGAGGTCCTATTTTTGAGGATCCAACATGCAACATGCTCACACATATTGTAAGGGTAGGATCCTGGGCATATATACATCAAGGTCCAGAGAAATCATAACACCAGCAAGGTATATATCTATGTTATTGCCAGGCTAGTGACTATATAGCAACAATCACTTGGCATAATACATTCAAAGGGCTCAAGCCACCAATTCCATCTGGTCCAACTTACTTTGATTATTTAATTATTGTTTTAAATGTAGTATCCAGAAACTACTTAGGAGAGTGTTCAAAGAAGAAAGAGCCATGATATTTTACAGCTCAAAGCAGATAGCATATCAGCAATTAACAAAATAATAGTGGTGTATAACTTTTTAAAACCTTGTGTGTGTGTGTGTGTGTGGGGGGTGTGGGTGTGTGGGTGTGTATGTATGGGTGTGTGTGTGTGTTTCCTCCTCATGTTTATATTTACCTGGGCCTACAGCAGAGGTATTTTGCATTTAGTGATTACCTAAATTTCTCTCCATATTCTCTAGGTCTAAAATAAATTCAAGTGCATATAATAGTGTTCCATGCTGGGCACTATGGCACACATCTATAATCCCAGTAACTTGAGAGGCTGATGCAGGAGGATTGGGAGTTTGAGACCATCCTCAGCAATTTAGTAAATCCCTAAAACAACTTAGTGAGACCCTGTATCAAAATAGAAAAATGAAATACAAAGGGGTGGGTGTGTAGCTCAGTGGCAAGTTTCCATGTGGTTCAATACTCAGTACCAAAAAAATAAATAAAAATAGAAAAATAATAGTATTCTTCTTCTCTCACATATCCATTTCTTTTTTCCACATATCCATTATATCTTCCTCCAGCAACTTCCCTTATTAACATTTTGCTTAAAATATATCCACACACAGTCCAAATAAAGCAAATGCTATTGAATAGTAGAGCATTTTAAGCCTCACATTGGGATTATGTTCAACTACCCAAAGTATATGAAGACACTGCATTGATCAGCAACTCTTTCATTAAAATAGTATGATAGTGAATTCGAAGAATATGAGTGAAATTTGTAAGAAAAGTATGATGAGTATAAACTCAGAATCAATAAGTGCTTGAAGAACTGTAGACCAGGCAGACATAGCAAGGGCTACAGAAATGAATGGTTCAGAGCACCATTCCTCCGGCAGCTGGTCGAATGGACAAGAACAGCAACAAGATTTAGAAAATGTGCCACCAATTACATGTGCTAGCAGGAGCTCAGGTGAATTTACTAGTAACTAACTAAATGAGAAAAGCTTCACAGGAGAGTGGGACTTGATAGATGCAGCCAAAGGAAGAGCTCATGGTTGAAAAACAGTGGTGGCTAAGGAAGAGGTATTCTAAGAAGTGAGTAATACAAGAACTGTGACAAATTCATCAGAAAGAGCTAAACACAAGTTCTGGTTGGATTAGGGTGGGACATGTGTAAAAATGATGCTTTCAGGAAATAGAATGAGGAAAATTCAGTGTATTGGCTGTCTGGGGAATGTGGATGGGTCGAATATCCAGGAAATTTACAAGGGTTGTTGTCCCAAAATCATGAGCAAAGAAAGAATATACTTATTTTAGGTTAAAAAGTTGATAAAATTGAATGATTAAATGCAAAGAATACATATATAAATAATTTTAAATTCAGTATTTTGTAATAGGAAAGAAGTTATTTGTAGTTTATATCTTTCATTTTCTTTAAGAGCACCATCCCCACCCCTGCATTTTTTTTTTTAATGAGACAATTTCAGGGAAACTATGATGCTAAAAATATTTTCATAGTAATGCAAAGGTGTTCTATTTGCCTGGGTTTATAACTGTTATTTTTAAGCAAATTTATAAATATTTAAAGATATTCTTAATTTCTATTTGCCATAGGTAAATAGTGATGTTATAATCTATTTAAAAATCTCTTTGGCATTCTCAGTAGCTTTTAAGAGTATATAGGGATCAGGAGGCCAATAAGGGTGAGAACTTTTGGTGTTTTTCAAAGTATTTGTGCTGCTTTACCCATCAATGTGGAAAAGTAGAGCTAAGCTCTCTGATACTGAATGAATACTCCTATAATCAAATCCTAAAATGGAGAGTGTAAGCTTTGAGTGATTTAGTGATAAAACCAAGTCAGTTTTTTTTTTTCCAATCAAACTGTGTAAGAAAACTGTCACCCTTCAGCACCCACCAGTTTTAAACACACCTATTTTTATATTGTATGAGTTTTATAACATTTAATAAAACTTCTTCCTTCTTCCCTTCTTCAATAGTGCTACATTCATTTTTCGGCATGTTGACTGGAAAAATTCTATCTTGATAATTATATCTGGCACAGGAATTAATACAGGTGATATCCACTGCTTTGCATTTTACCTTGATCACCTAGCAAATAAAGATAGATAATAACCTGAGATTGGCAAATAACCACTTAATTAGGAATGTAAAACATGGAGGCATGGCATAGCATACCCCTATCAATAAAGATATGGCATTTATGGTTTTTATCCATGCAGGAAATTCATCTGCTGTCAATTAACTGGAAATGTTCAGAACAAGCACATAGGAACACAAACTAAATTCCTTGATATGCTTCTCAATAATTGTTTTAAGGCATAATTCTGACAGATCACATTCATGCAGATGAACAGCAGAATTAAATATTTCTCTGACTCATTACAAACCAACAGGGCTCTGAAATAGAAATCCTACTGGGGGAAGGACACGCAGAGGAGACAGGGACAACCAAGCCTTGCCACCACAACATGGCTGCCCACGGATTCTCTTGAGAGGCCAGGCCCTGTGTTTCACCAAATACAGATTTATATGTACATTTGTGTTGTTTCCTCATGTTCGTTTGAGAGGCCATTCCACTGATACATGCCTAGCTTTCCCAGTCTCAAGAATATTTTGGATACCCAAATGCATAGTCCACAAAATAACAGAATTGAAGTGCCCAAATCATGAAAAACAAGAGCTGAAGAACTGTTCCAGATTAAGGGGACTGAAGAGATGTAAAAAGAATGTGGAAATTATTTGTGCTATTTTTTTTAACATTTTAACTATAGAGACATTCACTAATAGACTTATATATCTGTGTGGGAAATGATTAAGAATGCAGCTTTTGATATCAGAATTCCTGGGTTTAAATCCCAAATCTATTACCTGTTAGCAGTATAACTTTCAAATTAATTACTCTAACTGCTTCAGTTTCCTCATCTTTAAAATGGAGAAAATAATGCCTCTTACCCATTAGTTTGTCGTGAATATTAAATGCATTAATATAAATAAGGTGCTTAGAAAAATGTTAACTTTTACAAATATTTGTTAGAATTATGAGCATTATTTTTTCTATACCAATTGTTGTGCATGAAATATTAGAATGAACTATAATATTATTCTATCTCTAGGTAAATGTCAATCTATCTATCATCTATCTCCATCTAGTTGCTAGCTATGCAGAATCTTTGATAAAGCAAATAGATATAGTGATGGCATGTCTGCCATTGCTCCAGGAGATCACAGGAGTAGACAGGTTAAGAGATCAGGGAAAACTGTTAATGAGACATTCTAGGAGACTTGACCTTCTGGCAAGGTAACTCACTAATAGCTCAAGACAGAGAGTGTTTCTGAGAAGTAATGTGATATGTGAGACATGAATTTCTACTCAGTATACAAGTCCAAGAAAACTTTTTTAATCTCTTGAAAATGTTATTTTTTTACATATACATCTACCTGTTTTGAACTATTATAGCTCAGCATATGAGAGGAGAATGTGGTCCAAATTAGCATTAGAAACCTTGACATCAACAGAACAGGACCTGCAAGGATGGGAGGGGATTCTAATAATGGAAGCCATTTAGTTGAGGGTGATATGCTGTGGGAACATTGAACCTGAGATCATAAAATACAGTTGATCTGGTGCAGTGTAGCTCTCACCCTGTGGTTTTGCTCTTAAGACCAGCTGTGGTACATTGTACTCACCAAATTTTATATCCCTAATTTTGCTCGTTTCTCAGAACTTTGAGAAATGTTGAAACTTTCTATTAGGCCATGAAATCAACATAACAAAGTGTAAGAATTAGATCATCAAAACCAAATAGGTTTACTGGTTCATTCCTTACTTTCAGTACTGTCCTCATCTATTCTTCAGAGATAGCTGAGACAAAACAAGGCTGCGTCCACCAGGGTTCACCAGCAATGGGAGCAAGGGCCAGCATCTCATTGGGGGATTCTTCTTCCTGCTGAGGAGGATATAAACTTAGTCTCAAATAATTAGTGAAGAACAAAACACAAATAGTCAGAAACATATTTACATAAAGTGGAGCCCCTGATATATCTAGTCACATGGGTGCTGGATCTAGACAAAAGAAAGATGGCTCCAGTGGTTTATTTAAGGGGGTACATCAAAGGCAGGGATAAGGTTTCAAGGGCAGAGTCTTGCTTCCTGATGTCTTGCAGTCAGCAGGTTGATTGACATTTTGGCAGGTCACACCCATCTCAGGTGCTATGTGGGCCATGACAGAGCAGGATAGAAATTCACAGTCTCTGGGCAGTTGATCAGAGAAAATGTCCAATAGTTAAAAGATGCTTCTATCCACTAGGCTTTGATGACCCACACGCAACTCATGGATGATGGCTTGTGATACACCAGGAAACAGGAATCACTAGACACTATAAACTGAGGGAGAAAACTCAAGAGTTTACTCTACCCCAGGGGTAGAGAGGCACAGAGGGGAGGTAGTATTTGTAGAACTCAGAACTAAGGTTTGTCTGTGTGATCAATGACTCAGTATCATTAAGATAGGTGGTATGTGGCAGGGAACTAGAACCATGTAAAATGTTGCTGAGGTATGTAAAAAGATGAAGAAATACTTTGTGTCTCCCCTCCTTCCAACTGTAATTTTCCACTAGTGTCTCTGGCTCGTTAATTATGCCAGAAAGCCAGTTTGCAAAGGGACCTAGTAAATGTGGTTTGTAGGAATAGGGTATGAATGAGTCTGCTTGCAAACAGGCAATGACCACCACCACATCTCTTTCCATGTCTGAAATAACAAACAGAAGTCACGTGACTGCTTGACATATGTGCTGTTTTAGAAGAAGTTTCCCCTCCCAGGTGCTGTTTTCTTAATTTTTCAGAGGAAGTCACTTAAGCAGTTATTATTATCTCAACCTTGTAGATGAGAAGACAGGATCTGGGGAAGGTTCTGGTCTATGTCTGTGATTGCAGAGCCAGAAGGGAACAGAGGCCACCTGGTCCCATGCCTACTTATCTTCCTTTCCTCTATATCTGTTCAACTCTTAAAAATCTTGTTTTGTATTTTGGCGGAACTGTAGAGTTTAAATCTCTGAGGCTAAAATAGATAACAGAATTCATGCAATTTGATTTTAAAGATGCATAACCTATGGTCTGGAAATGTTTTCTTGATAGAAATGGGAACTATAACTCAGAGTTTCCTTAAAAAGTTGAGTAATTACATCACTAACCTAAAGGCTCTCTGTTCTCTCTACATAAAGTCACTGAAGAATATCAATGAGGATGAGAATGAAGAGCTCTGGTGGAAGGAATTTGCCTTGAGAAGTCAAGGGGACACCTATGTGCATGTGAAGTCACCTCTGTTTTTTCTGAAGTAGAGAGATAGACTATATGCTAAGGTCAAAAGGGAGGGAGGACGATGGGACATCAAGAGTATGACATAAGTTTGAACTGTCTGCTGAGGAAGTGGGAAGTGAGTGTAACTAGGAATGCACACAATGACTCATATGTAATGGAACATTGAAGACCTATTCATAGCAGCCAAGGGTGAATGGGTCAAATGTGAGGTGGCATCAGTCAGCAGGCTTTCTTCAATAGTGCTTATGGTTCTGGACAAGAACTAAGAAAGTGTGTTTTTAAACTGATCTAGGATTGTAGAAATGGTCTGATAGGTGAGGCAGACTGGTTAGAAAGTGAGTAAACTCTGTGCTTTCTTCACATAGGCTGGAGAAAATGGATGTCGGAGAAGGGTTGTATCAGAAAGTAAAAGCCTCATGAGCCAGGGGTGTGGCTCAATGATGGAGTACTTGATTAGCATACATGAAGCCCTGGGCTCCATCCCCAGTTCTGCCAAAAAGTCTCTCTGGAGTTTAAATTTTGATTTAATGAAAAACTTATTAGAAGAAGTGAATGGGTAGAAGGCTGAAATCAGAATGTGATTTCTAAGTTGTTTTCAGAACTGTGAAGTTCAATACAGAAGCTGACAACTGTAAAATTGGGATGTGCAATAAATGTAAAATGTAGACCAGACTTTGAAGACTTAAAATTAAAAAAGAATGTAAAACATGTAAATATTTTTCAAACTTAATCTATATTTAAATGATACTATTTAGGCAATATTTGCACAAATAAAATATGTCAGTAAAATTAATTTTACCTTTTTCTTAGTGTGGCTACTAGAAAAGTTAAAATTATGTATATGAGTTACATTATATTACTATTGAATGGCACTGTTTTAGCAGTTGCATAGTTAAAGATTCAAGACAGCTTTTTAAAGTGTGTCTGAATAGGTCATTTAATGGAATTGTATGGCATATTGGCCAATATTGGAAATAGAAAATTGCCACAGTATAAAGTGTATAAAATATTTTTATGTATTAATTACCATTGCTTAATTTAAATAAGAAGAGTTTTCCTAGTTTTGGCACCAAAGTTTTGAAAACAAATTCAGTTGCAAATAGTTTAATATGTTTATATTAAAGAAACACACTGAACAGTTTCCTATGTTTTGTCTATAGTAATAAGTTAATTCTATACCCACAATCATGAGTTGGCAATATAAAAATGATCATTTTGTGTCTGTCACACAGTGCTCAATATTCAAATTGAATATGTGTCCAGAAATTTAGAGAGATTTCTCACTAATACTACTTTCAATGCTGCTAACAAGCACTTTTCACTCAAAGTAGACTTTAGAGATAAATGCAAATGGCTTCTGAACTGATTTTTTTTTTAGTTGCATTTATCTTTGTAAGTTGTATGGATGTAGCTTTAAAATAAGCCCCTTCTCCATATGATTAAGTGATCTTCAATAAGGGTGCCAAGATCCCCTGATGGGGAGAGGACAGTCTCTTCAATAAAAGCAATGGGAAACTGGATGATACACATGAAAAAGAAAGATGCTGCACCATTGTCTTACTTTATAGACAAAAATGAACTCAAAATTGATTGAAAACCTAAACGAGGACCTGAAACTATAAAACTCCTAGAAGAAAGCATAAGGGAAAACTTCATGACATTTGGATTTGGAAATGATTTCTTGACTGTGCATTAAAGGAAACAATCAGAGTAAAGTGGCAACCTGTGGAAAGGTAAAATATCTATAAAATATATGTAACTTGAGGCTAATATCTAACATGTATAAAGAATTCTTACAACTCAGAAATAATAATAATAATAAAACTAACAACCAGAGTTAGAAATAGGCAAGTGTCTTACATAGGCAGTTTATGAAATAAAATATACAACCTGCTAGCAAACAAATGAGATGATAGTCAACATCACTAAGCATCAGCTAAGTGTAAATCAAAACAAGTATGAGATATGACCTCATACCCAGCAGCATGGCTAATTGCAAACAAAAACAGAAAATAACTATTGATAAGAATGTGAAGAAATTGGAATCTACACTGTTGGTGGGAATGCAAAATGGTGCAGTTGCTATGGAAAACAATACCCTGTTGCTCAGAAAAATTAAACATAGAATTATCTCATGATCAGGCAATCTAAATTCTGAGTATGTGTCCAAAATAACTGAAACGGATCTCAAAGAGATATTTGCACACCTGTGTTTATTGTATTAGTATTGACAACAGCCAACACATGGAAGCAACCAACTGACAGTTGAATAAATAAATAAAATGTGGAATATAGGTAGAATGACATATTAATCTGCTTTAATATGAGAAATTCTGTTACATGCTACAACATAGATGAAACTTGAGTATATCGTACCAATGATAGCAAGAAATGCTATATGATTTCACTTATATGAGGTTTGTAAAATAGTCCAACTCAAAGTAGAGTGTGGTTGCCTGAGGCTGGGGGCGGAGGAGAAAATGAGGAAGTGTTATTTAGTGGGTGTAGTTTCAGTTTTGCAATATATAAAAAAATATATTTTCTAAGATTTGTTGCACAGCAATATAACTATGTAATTAAAAATGATTAAGATAATAAATATTGACTATTTTGTTAATGTTGAATTTTATGCTGTGTTTTCCTGACCCCAATTGAAAAGACAAACCTTGAAAATACAATATTTCTTCAATAAGTGAAAAAATTTGTAAAGTGTTAGAGATCCATGAAACTTCCAGCAACTGATGTATTTTTGAATCCAGAAATTTCATCTTTGTAAAAAATTCTCATAGCTTTTTTCAAAATTATTAAAACAGGTCTGGGGATGTGGCTCAAGCGGTAGCGCGCTTGCCTGGCATGCGTGCGGCCCGGGTTCGATCCTCAGCACCACATACAAACAAAGATGTTGTGTCCACCGATAACTAAAAAATAAATATTAAAAATATTCTCTCTCTCTCTCTCTAAAAAAAAATTATTAAAACGTATGACTTTTCATGTATAATTTTCATGTTATTTAAATTTATTACTTGTAGAATATTTGAGAAAAACATTAAAACTTATGACTTTTCATGTACAATTTTCATGTTATTTAAATTTATTACTTGTAGAATATTTGAGAAAAACACTGAGAATAGTTAAGAGAAGTATTAGCGTTTATATCCTATTCCTTATTTCAAAAACATCTTTTCTTTCAACATCTAATAATGAGCTTTTTATAGTTACTGCCCTACCTATGTTTCTTTCAAGTATTAAAAAATCATTAACGCAGAGATTCTACTTAATTATGTTCACAAAGTTTTGCGTTTCTTTCAATACTTAATCTAAATTGAGAGATTCAGTATTTATTATCAACAGTTGTGTGTAAATGAAAACGTGTACTGATTGACATGTGGGTGTAATTGGTTTTATTTGTGTATCAACATTTTCTATTGTCATACGCATATTTGAAAATTTGTCAGTATTGAGCTAAATGAACTTTTCCAGTTTGCAAAGTAGTCATTATATCACCAAATCACATCTCTCTTAGTAGAAATTTTTAGAGATAAATAGAACAAATAATCCCTAGTATTTTTCTTTCATGCATATCTCAAATATACTAGGACCTAGTTCACATTATACATCTAATTGACATTTGTAGAACTGTACAGTAAAATATATGTTAGTACACAAATATAATAGCAAATGCTCTTATAAATTGAAAGAGTTGATATTATTCAAAACATGATTGTATTTTTGTGTTTGACTCTTTTACTTTCCAACACACACACACACACACACACACACACACACACACACACTTTAGCCTTTTTGATTGCTTTATAAACCTCTTAAAAATAGTTTCTTATATCTGATTGTGCTATGAAGCATGTGAGTTTTGAATGTGCCCTCAGTTTTAGTTTCATCTCTGCTTTTAGCAAGCACATTCATCAATTCTGCACAGGAAAACATCATTTAGTCCCCGTTCTGGAAAAACTCAATTGGTTTACCAGAAAGGTTCCCGTTCTTTTTTGAAAATTATGTGAAATCTTGTATTGCTTTATACCATTGTTTGCTATATTTTCAGCAGAAAATTCACTGAGACAAATCGATCACTGGTTTAATAAAATTCAATTTTCAGATCCTGATTATTATGTAGCCTATTCTCATTTTATCTTCCTTTATGTTAATAATTACACTTGCAGACTCACTTGTTTTGCACAAAGAGGTTCACATTGATGCTAAACCAAACTCCATAAACTTGCCAGAAAAGAGACTAGTTATTTAATCTATTGAAAACTCACGTTCTTGTAGCATTGTGGGTATAAAGCCACAACTCATGGAATTGGTGTAAGAAGTATGGAAAGTAATGTCCCAAGATAATAGCTGTCATGCAATTGTCTTTCTCATAACAAATGGGTATCCTGTCTTTTAAACAAGAGTGAAAGAAAAATGGGCTAGGGCTGGGGTTGTGGCTCATCAGTAGAGCGCTTGCCTAGTATGTATGAGGCTCTGGGTTCAAGTACCACATAAAAACAAACAAACAAATAAATAAAAGTTAAAAAGAATAATGGGATAAAAATTTTGGTGGAAACTCAGAAGTGTCATTATTGTTAAAAAACAAGTAGAAGAAAACTGCCTATTTCTGATGACGATGTAGTGGAGAGATTTTTCTATGATATGAAGTCTGTAGTAAAATATATTGGCAATTGGAGTGGGGGTTCATTGGACTCATTAGAATTGATTTTTTTAAAGGGGGTAAATAGGAGGAGAATGAGAGGAAAGGGACTGACATGGATCTGAATAGAGCTTTGCCAGACAGGAGGGGCTTAGTCTTGACCGAGACTAAAACAGAATTTGGGAAATAGCTCTTAGTAGAGATGTAGGCTGCACTGGGATTATAATACAATTGAGGAATATAAATATTTTTGAATTCTACAGAATTTTAATCCCAGTTATATATGTAGGGCCTCAACTTATATTTAGTTAATTCAACTTTGGATTTCAGTTCCTGATCTCCATTGGTTCTCAAGTGGCAGAACTAACTAGAGCTCAGAAGCATCTTTGGGATTTCAGGGGCATCACAAGGAGTCCTAAGAGGAGTGATGAATAAGACCAACACATCCTTTGCTTTTTAGTTTTCCCAATGAGAATAAAATGGGAACTAGTCAGTGTCACCTGGTATAAAAAAGCAAGATAAAGACATTGGAAGATTATGTCCTGTGTGATTTTGATAGGACTGGATTTGAATCCCAGCCTCTTCAGTGATATAAATAGAGAAAATAATTTACTCTTTGAAAAACTGGTATCATAATAATCACCTTTCTGTGAATCTACAAGGGTTAACAAGACAACATGAACATGCTGCCTATCATATTGAAGATGGTGGGAAAATGTTCATTTCTTTTCTGTGCATTTACAAGTTGTCTCCCAATTCTGAAAAACAATTCCTCTTATTTTTTCAATAAGCAACTATTAGGTATTGAGCATCTGCTTGGTGCAGGCTCTGTGATGAATGGAATATTATGTGAAAAAGGGAGACATACATCTCCCTCATAGAGTTTATAGACTGGTATATATTTTAATTCAGATTTTTTATTATTAAAACCCATCAGGCAATGGTGTTAAGTAGCTCCTGAGCAGCTAAGCCCATATTTTCCAGGGCACTTCTATTCAATGCTAATTTGCACTGACTTCTAATAAAAGGATTTTTCTTTGGTGGTTATGTGTTTATTTCTGGAGGATTGAGGAGAGCTAGCCCTCCATCTGTCACCTCTTCTTTTTGCCATTACTATTCTAATCACTACATTGAGCCATTTATTATGAGAAGAAAATATTAATAATGATAATTGTAAGTAGGTAAATGTCAGATTTTATGTAATCTTATTCCTTAGTAATAATATACTGCCTGTGACACATGAAACTGTCAGAATTGTGAATTTGAGTTTCACATTAAAAAATATGAAAAATCACATCTATCTGTCTTTGAAGCTAAGAGAAGGACATAAGGGTTTGTTTTTACCACATAAGTTTGACTCCCAGGAATAAGAATAAAAAAACAAAGTCCATGAAAAAAAAAATCACATTCTAACCTCATATTATTTTGTTTTGAAGGTAGAAGACAGCATAATAATTGAAGAAAACATAATTAAATAATTCATTGACATTCCTTGTTATTTGAACTTATAGCAATGGGATAGATTCATTATTTTTTATAATCCAAAATGGAAATTGTAAGAATAATACATATTTCCAGGTAAAATCATCTTTAGTCACTGCAGCAGTGCATTTCTAGAGGATGTAAGATCTCAGAATATACACTCTGATATGAATCACGTCACAGCTTTACATAAAACACTTATTCAGCACAAACTGGCCTTGCAGGAGCTGTGCTGCCCTTCCCCCTCCATTTCCACTTTTCATGCTCCTGTCCTCCCTTGGGAAGATGCATGCCTGTTCCATTTGCGCTCAGCACCAGCGTTACCATGGAAACTCGCCTCCTTCTTTCCCCTTCCCAGTTACCAAGTACAGCTTCTGGACTAGGTGCCAAGACCTCCTCTGTACAACCTCAATATTCTTTCAATGTTTAGACAAATCTGTTGGAAAATGTTGTTTACATTTTTCTTTTTCCACCGTGCTGTAGCTGCATGTTTGGCGAAAGACATTTCCCATGGATCTATGCATGTTCTTAAAGATATTTCTTTACTCCTTTCTTTATCATGTCTTTTAGAAAGTATTGTATTATTTGGTCTGATTTTTTTTACAGGGCATAAAAGACTCAAGATCATGGAGATTCCATCCTTGCCATCAGTTTCGATTCCTGAATCTCTTACTTTGTATGCTTGATCTCTGTCCTTTTGTGGATTGATTTCTATTTTACACGATTTTCAATGTTAACACATGCTTTAAAATATCTTGAACAGTTATTTAAATTTTCTCTCATACCTTAGAAGTCCATTAAAGTATCCCTGTGGATCTTAAGTTTTTCCAATCTTCATTATTCAAATGTTTATGGACATCTCCAGTTATTGGAATTTATAGTTAGCTGTCTTGGTACATTTTGTAAAGATTTATAAAGCAATATCTATTGTTTAATTGGTTGTTCTCATACTCCTTTATGCCAGCAACATTATGTTGATTGCATGACTTTTGTCCTTTTCCCCACTTTGAAAACATCAATTTTACTTATAGATTTCTCAAATATTTAAAAGTAGGTCCAGCAAAGTATTTTTAAATTTATTTAACATTTTTATTATAAATAAGTAACATAAGCCATACTTACTGTCCCATTATGCTGACACTGGCCTTTTTTTAAAAAAAAAAATTAAATATGTATATTTAAAAATGTAAAAAGACTCATCTTTTATTTGGAAAAATTACCTCTGGTCAGCAGAAGAGGGAGCAACATTTCCTCTTTTTAACAGAGAATGCAGTATTGTTGTTTTTAAAATTCTCTTCTCACCTTTTCCCCCCACAAATGTAAACCTCCTCTGTCATAATTTCTACTGTTGATTTTCTTTCCTAACCTTTCTACTTTTTGTTGGAGGATGGGTGTCCTGTGGTGGCCGGAGTTGGACCACCCATTTTGATCAAGGAAACAAAGGTTAAATTCTTTCTCGTTTGCTACGTTCTCTTAGGATATGGTTAAATATTAGAAATCCTTGTCTTCTACTGTATATTTTTACTTGCAACAATACTTAAAAAAAAAAAAAAACTCTCCCTCACTCCTTTACAAAGAAGCCCTGGCATTGTGTAGGCAAACAGAGTGAATGCTTGTATTTTCCATGGCCTGCCCTGTGAGAGACTCTGTCTCCCTGTTGTTCTCACTCTGAGCTGTGTAGGAACCATGCACATCTGAATAACAGAGTCTTTTCTGCCTGGTGCAATCCTGGATTGTTACAGTCTAGAGGCCAGCCATGCTGTCACCGGCACAAATTGATTTAACCATCAATTGCTGTGGTCATTAAAGCTGCTAAAACTCCCCGCCAAACTGATGAATTGCAACTGAATGTGAAATGAGTCTCTAAGTCCGTTTCCCACCATCTCATATCAAAGGCTATTGTATCCCTGTAAAGTAAAGGGTCGGAGGTTCAGGCTGGAGTTCAACAATGGGCTCTGTCAAAGGATAGAGCTCCATTCACTCTGGCACTCCCAATTACAGTTTGCTTTCCATACCTTATTGTATAAAATTTGCATCCAACTAATACATTGAATTATTGGCATACTTTGGGTGTCAAAGGAGTCATTGAATGGTTTGTCCTTAAAATACATGGAATTCTAAGCATCTGGTGGTTACTGGGTCATAACAATGAAATGATTCCCTGGTTTTTCATTGCTTGCAAAAGACTAATTTTACTCTTAGCTCCGATTTAACACTTTTGGACACTAGGCACAATTTCCTCCATATTCACAACCAAGAATGTATTTCAAGATTTTTTTTTTTTTTGAGAGGAATATCAGGGGAGAAATGCTAGTATCCTTGCCTAACAATGATGTATTTAGAAAACTTAAATGATTCACAGTCTTTTGGAGCCAAAATAACTAGGTAAAACTGAGACTATACTTTGATTTATTATTTTTACCTGCAGACAAATGGAGAGTAAAAAAAATGTGATGTGAAATTAAAGACACTCTGGACACAGATGTAAATGCCCAGGTGAACTTTCATTAATGCTCTTAGAAAAAAAATATACATATAGGATAGGTTTTAGGTTTTCATAGTTAAGCTAGCCAGAACTGACTGCTCGATAAGTGCATACATGTTGCTACTGTGAATATTTATTTGATACCTAGAAATATGGAGATGAAGTATCACTAAAATTCGTTAAGCTCTAATAATACAATATAAGCAGGGAAATTCAGAAGATGTCAAGTTTTGTTAATAGCATTAATTTGCTCCTGTTGGTGATCACTTTTTTTTTCATTTTCCTAGCAGATACTCATGTGAAGAGTACTTTCTGTCATCATGAGTCTTAAGTTAAACACAACATGTAATTTTATTGACACATACACTTGCATATGCAATTTGCAAAAGTTCACCAGAGTTGTTATTTTTTATTTTTTAATGTTTAGGTTAATACTTAAGGACTGTGTGAAGAGCCTTTTGTAATTCTAGGATTTTCAGCTGTCTGCCCTTTCTCTTTTTTTTCTTCCCAAACAGTGGTGTGGCTCTAGCCTCTTGTATTTTTTTCCCAAGGTGCATAGAAAAAGCTCTGTAGGAGAAACATGACTTTGGACATCAAAGGAAAAGAGCTCATGTCCATTCCTGGCAGTCCCGCATGCTCTGCTTATTTTCTTTCCCTGGCTTATCCTGCCACAAAGTTCTATCAACAGGGCTGAGATGAACAGATGTGGAAAACACAATAAATCTCACTCGATATTGTAATGGGGTTCACAGAATGCAAAGTATAGAAGAAAGTAAGCCAAGCCAGCACACACAACAATGCCATGGAAGAGAAGAAGGAGGGGGATTTTACTTAAAGATTCACTGCACAGGACAGGGGTTCAGGCCATTTCAGTGTATTAATAATGAGTTGGCAGACAGATCCAGGTTTCCATTTCCCTTTACTCTGTTTACCATAGGCTGTGCCTTTCCAGCAACTATGTGTGGAAACCCATCAGTAAGAACTGTTAAATCTGCCCAAGGTTTCAAATGATCATTCAAAAATGGTCATTGGATTCTCCTCTTTTAAAAGATCTTCTGTTCAAAAAATGGAGGTGGGGGTGGGGGACAAACTCTCTTGGTATAAAAGAGAGAAATAAAACCTGATCCCAAATTGCTTAAGCATTGTATACCTCGTGGAACAGCCATTTCACGACCCAAAGAACTCCAGTGCATTTTAGATGGAATTTAAAATGAAAATCAATTCTTTTTATAATCTTCCCTCATAGAACAAAAGTAGAAACATTATACTCATTTGTGAGATCAATTTTAAGGTTATATAATCTACATACACTTAAAGATAATTTGTATTTGGTCATTGATTCTGGACCAAGAGTTAAGAATTATTTTTAGCTCTAATGTAGTATTAAATTTTTTATATTTATTATGATTATTTATTTGTATCCTGATTTACTACAGGGGTCTGAAACTGGGTTGAAATGAAAAAGTTTTCCACTTTAGTGTTATATAAATAACTTTAAGTTGTCTAGTACCTATAAATATATATTCTTAAATATTTGAAATATATACTTATCAAAAATTTACTTAATGGGACAACATGGCAAAAGAGCCTTATAAAGCCTAACTTCAGTTTAGAATTTTTAGCTTCAATTTAATTATGACATTTTACTTGCATATATAGTTTTAAATAGTTTAAGAGGGATTTATAAGAGTTTTATCATTATTTTCTTCCACCAAATTTAGGATAGCAGAAAGCCTGTGTGCTTTATTTATAAATATTAAAGTTCAGTGAAGTTAATATGTCCCTTGATAAATATGTATAGAGTGAATGTATACAGTCTCCTGATATTGCTTGCTGTAAGATAGGAGAGAAATCTGTGCCCATTTCATAGTTGGAGAAATTCATAGTCAAATTTCTAGATGATTTTTCTAGAATCACATGACTGAGAAAATGTTAGATTAGAACTTCTGTTGTATGTGTGGAAGTTTCATTCATTGTATTTTGGTGTTTTTATAATAATTTAAGGTTGAAGCCATGACAGAGATAATCTATAATCCTTCTGAAAAAAAAAAGTAAGCTCTTCATTTCATGTATAGATTTTCCTTCTCAAGGTAGAGAGCCTTGTGTTCCCTTTTATGTTTGGGGTCATTTCATACCAGAACTCATGAAATTATATATTGTGTTACTTTATTTAAAATATTGTATTGTGTATTCCTTATTTTTTAATCTCTATGTGCCTTTATATTTAAAGTGGATTTATTATAGATCACTGTGATAGTTAGCTTTTTGTCACTCTCACAAAATAGGTGAGAAAAATAGCTTAGAGGAAGGAAGATTTATTCTGGTTCAAAATTTTAGAGGTTTCAGGTCATGGTCAGCTGGGTTCATTGCTTTTAAGCTCAGAGCAAGCAGAAACATCATGGTGAAGGACATGGTAGAGTCAAGCTGCATACCCCTTGACAGCCAGCAAGCAGAGAAAGAGAGAGAGGAAGGGATCAGGAACAAAATATTGTCCCTAAGAACAAACTCCCAAGAACCCACTCCCTTCTAATAGGTCCCACCTCCTACATTTTTTCAACAATAGTGATTCAAATTCTGAGTCCACCAATGGATTAATCCACTGAAGAGCTTTGAGCCATCATGATTCAGTCTTTTCCTAAAAGCCCCACCTCTGAATATTGCTATATTAGGGACCAAGTCTTCAATATATGAATCTTTAGAGGATTTTCTGGATCAAAACTATAACAATAACTTATAGTTGGGCCTTTTTCCTTGATTCACTGACAATCTGTCTTTTAATAGGTGATTTAGGTATTGATATTCAAAGTGATTATTGATAATAGTTGAATCGATATCTATTCTTTGTTTCTGTTTTCTATTTGTTGACCTTGTTTTTCTTTTATCTCCCACTCTTTTTCTTTTTATGGTTTTAACTGAGTATTTCATATCATCCTGTTTTCTTCCCTTTACATATCTGTTCTACTTCTCCACCCACCCCCTTTCTTTCTTTCCTTCCTTCCTTCCTTCCTTCCTTCCTTCCTTCCTTCCTTCCTTCCTTTCTTTCTTTTTTTCTTTCTTTCTTTCTTTCCTTGTTTCCGTCTTTCTTCTTTCTTTTTCTTTTTTGGCTGTTTGTCCAAGAGTTGGCAATATACATTTAGAACTAATCCAAATGTACTTTCATATAACATTATGGCGCTTCATGGGTAATCTTATAACAAGCACCTTATAACAACCACAACAAAAATCCTAATTCCTCTCTGCTATCCTTGCATCATGTCTGTCATTAATTTCATATATATGTATATATATGCACATTAACATGCATATATAATTAAATACATTGTTGCTGTTAATAGTTTGAACAAACTTATTGTTACATAAAAAGAGAATACCAAAAATAAAGCCTTTTGTTTTACCTTCACTTAGACAAACTCTGGATAGGGCAGAGGGGTTGGAGGAAGGGAGGGGGCATGGGGTTATTAATGATGGTGGAATGTGATGATCATTATTATTCAAAGTACAAGTATGAAGACACAAATTAGTGTGAATATACTATGTATACAACCAGAGATATGAAAAATTGTGCTATATATGTGTAGTAAGAATTGTAATGCATTCTGCTGTCACATATAATTTTAAAAAATAAAAAATATTTCTTCTTTGATGTTATGTCTTTAAGTAGATCCAAGTTTCTGATCCATAGTACTTTCTTTCAGTATTTCTTTTTTCTTATTTCATTATTTTTTATTTGTTCTTTTTATATTCATAGGATAGTAAAATGTATTTTGGCATATTATACATACATGGAGTATAGCATTCTAATTAGGATCCTGTTCTTTTTCTTGTACATGAAGTGAAGTCACACTGGTTATGTATTCATATATGAACATAGGAAAGTTATGTCTGATTTATTCTACTCTTTCTTATTCCCATCCCTTTTCCTTTCCCTTCATTTCCCTTTATCTAATGCAATGAACTCCTATTCTTGCCTACATTACCTACCAGTGTTGTGGGTTAGTATCCACATATGGAAGAGAACATTCAGCTTTTGGTTTTGGACTTGCATATTTCACTTAGCCTGATAGCCTCCAGTTCTATCCATTTATAAGCAAATTTCATAATTCCATTCCTTGTTATGATTGAGTAATATTCTACGTGTATATATACATTACATTTTCTTTATTCATTCATCTGTTTTAGGGCACCTAGTTGGTTCCATAGGTTAGCTATTGTAAATTGAGCCTCTATAAACATTGATATGGCTCCATCACTACAGGATGCTGATTTTAAGTCCTTTGGGTATGAACTAAGGAGTGGGATAACTGGGTCAAATAGTGGTTGAACTCCAAGTTTTCAGAGAAATCTCCATAGTGCTTTCTATAGTAGTTGTGCCAATTTGCAGTTTCACCAGTAATGTATGAGTGAGTCTCCCCCCCCACATCCTAGCCAACATTTATTGTTACTTGTATTGTTGATAATTGCCATTCTGACAGCAGTGAAATGGAATCTCAGTGTTTTAATTTGCATTTCTCTAATTGCTTCTGATGTTGAACATTTTTATATATATTTTTTGACCATTTGTATTTGTTCTGTGAAGTGCATGTTCAGTTCCTTTGTCCAGTTTTGATTGGATTATTATTATTATTTTTTTAATTCTTTGTATATCCTGGAGTTTAATGTTCTCTGTGAAATGCAGGTGGCAAAGATGTTCTTCCATTCTCTCTTCACATTCTTGATTGTTTCTTTTGCCATGAAGAAGCTTTTTAGTTTGATACCATTCTAATTATTAATTCTTGATTTTACTTCTTGTGCTTTAGGAGTCTTATTGAAGAATTAGTTTCCTACGCCAACATGGTGGAGAGTTGGACGTACTTTTTCTTCTAGTTAGTTCAGGATTTCTGGTCTAATGTTTCAATCCTTGATACACTTTATTTTTTATTTATTTATGTATTTTTATGTGGTGTTGAGGATTGAATCCAGTGCCTCACCCACGCTGGCAAGAACTCTACCACTAAACTATAACGCCAGCCCTTGATAAACTTTGAGTTGTGTTTTGAGAGGTAGGTGCTCAATTTTGTTTTACTACATATGGATTTCCAGTTTTCCCAGCACTATTTGTTGAGGAGACTATCTTTTCTCCATTGTATGTTCATGATACCTTTGTATAGTATGAGATAACTGTATTTATATGAGTATGTCTTTCTGTCTATTCATGTCTGTTTGGTGCCAATACCATGCCATTTTTGTTACTCTAGCTCTATGGTGTAATTTAAGGTCTGGTATTGTGATGCCTCCTGCATCACTTTTCTCACTAAGGATTGCTTTGGCTATTCTGGGCCTCTTCTTTTTCCAAATGAATTTCATGACTGCTTTTTCTATTTCTATAAAGAATGTTGTTGGAATTTTAATAAGAATTGCATTAAATCTGTATAGTGCTTTTGCTAGTATGGCATTTTGACAATTTAATTCTGTCTAGCCAAGAACATGGAAGATCTTTCCATCTTCTAAAGTCTTCTTCAATTTCTTTCTTTAGTGTTCTGTAGTTTTCATTATAGAGATCTTTGACCTCTTTTGTTAGATTGATTCCCAAGTATTTAATTTTTTTTGAGGCTATTGTGAATGGGATAGTTTTCCTGATTTCTCTTTCAGCTGATTTGTCACTGATTTATAGGAACACAACTGATTTGTGGGTGTGATTTTTATATCCTGCTACTTTGCTGAATTTGTTTATGAGTTACAAAATTTTGGGGGTCTTCTAAATTTAGAATTGTATTGACAAATAGGTATAGTTTGAGCTCTTCTTCTCCTATGCATAGTCTTTTAATTTCTTTCTTTTGTCTAATTGCTCTGGCTAGGGTTTCAAGGACTATGTTGAACAGGAGTGGTGAAAGAGGGCATCCTTGTCTTGTTCTGGTTTTTAGAGAGAATGCTTTCAAGTTTTCTCCATTTAGAATGATGTTGGCCTTGGGTTTAGCATATATAGCTTTTATAATGTTGAGTTATGTACTTATTATACATCAAACAAATCATTCACAATTTCAAGAATCTAATAGATCACAACACAATAACACTGGGTGACTTTAACACACCTCTCTCACCACTCTTCCAAACTAAAACTAAATTAAGAAGCTATAGAACTAAAAGAATACAATTAATAATGTAGGCTTAACAGACATATATAGAATATTTCATCCATCGATGCGTGAATACACTTTCTTCTCATCAGAACATGAATCTTCTCTAAAAAGACCATATATCTTAGGCCACAAGCAATTCTTAGTAAATATAAAAATTAGAAATAATACCTTGCATTTTATTAGATCATGATGGAATAAAATTAGAAATCAACAGTAAAATAAAAAATAGAAGCTACTCTAACACCTGGAGACCAAATAATACATACACTATTGATTGACCAATGAATAGCAGAAGAAATCAGAGATGAAATAAAAATAAATACTTAGAGTTAAATGAGAATAGCAACACAACATATCAAAATCTCTGGGACTCTATGAAGGTGGTTCTAAGATGAAAGTTCATTGCATTTAGCTCATTCATTAAAAGAACAGAAAGTCACCAAATAAATAACCTAACTTTACATCTCAAAGCCCTAGAAAAAGAAGACCAACTCAACACCATAAGTGGTAGAAGACAGAAAGTAATTAAAATCAGAGCAAAAATTAATGAAATTGAAACAAAAAATTCAAAAAATCAATGAAACAAAAAGTTGGTTCTTTGAAAAAGTAGGTAAAATTGATAAATGCTTAGTCAAGCTAATGAAGAAGAGGAGAATACTCAAATTACTAAAATTCACATTAAAAAAGGAAGTATCACTATGGACACCCTTGAAATACAGACAATAATCAAAAACTACTTTAAAAATATGTACTCCAGTAAAGTAGAAAATCATGAAGATGTTTACAATTTCTAGAGACATATGACCTACCCATATTGAATCAGAAGGACATTGAAAATTTAAAGATATCAATTTCAAGAAATACAGAAAATCACAGGCCCAGATGGCTTCTCAGTCAAGTTCTATCAGGCCTTCAAAAAAGAACTTATACTAATACTCCTCAAATTATTCCATAAAATATAAAAGGGAGGAACCCTTCTAAATTCATTGTATGACACTAGTATCACCCTGATACCAAAACCAGATAAAGACACATCAAGGAAAGAAAACTTAAGACCAATATTCTTGATGAATAGAGATGCAAAAATTCTTTTTAAAATATTGGCAAATTACATACAAAAACATTTTAAAAAGATAGTGCACCATGATCAAATGGGGTTTATTCCAGGGATGCAAGCCTGGTTCAACATATGGTAATAAGTAAACATAATTCATTGCATCAATAAACTTGAAGACAAGAATCATGTGATTATCTCAATAGATGCAGAAAAAGCATTATTTTCTTTTTCTCTAAATATCATCTTTTAACATTTCTTACAAGGCCAGTGTAGTGACAACAAATTTCCTCACTTTTTGTCTAGGCCTTTATTTCCTCTTTACTGTTGAAGAATGATTTTTTCAGGTCACAGAATCCTAAGCTGGTTATCTTCTCACTATTTGAAATATTTTGGTCTACTTTTTCTAGCTTGCCTAGTTTCTGAGGAAAAAGTCATATAATCTTATCTGCACTCTTCTACAGGTAAACCACACCCTGCCACTTCTTTCAGGATTTTTTTATTTATCTATATATTCTCTAGTTTGTATGATATACCTACATATAGTTTATTTTGACATTTGTCCTGTTCTCTGTTTTCTGAGTATTTTGGATCTATGATTTGGTGTCTGACATTAATTTAGGAGAAATTCTTAGTCATTGTTGTAAATATTTTTTTCTGTTCTTTTTCTCTTCTCTTCCTATTTGTGCATGTTATACATTTTGTAGTTGACCCACAGTTTGGAGGACAGTTTTTGTGTATTCTGACCTTGTTTCTTAATTTAATTTTCAAATATTTTTCTCTTTGTTTTCTAGGTTAGAATTTTCTATTGAAATATCCTCAAAACACAGATTTTTTTTCCTTAGTTGTGTCCAGTGCACTGACAATTCTATTAAAGGAATTCCTTATTTCTATTTTAGTGCTATTTTTAATCTCTAGTATCTTTTTTTTTTTTTTTGTATTCTTTCTTAGAATTTCCATCTCTCAGTTTACATTGCCCATTGCCTATTTTTGTTTTCAGTTTCTTCTATATTTTGGACATTAGCCCCTTATCAGATGTTTGGTTTACAAATATTTTATTCCAATCCCTGGGTTGTCTTTTCACTCTATTAATTTTTTCTTTGCTATGCAGAATCTTTTTATTTAAATACAGTTTCCTTGGCCTGTTTTTGCTTTTGTTGCCTATGCTTTTGGAGTCTTATCTAGGAAATCATTGCCCAGAACAATGTTTTGGAATTTTCATTCTGAATTTTCTTCTAGTGACTTTATAGTTTTAGGTTTTTAGATTTTTAAATTCTTTTGAGCTGATTTATGCACATGGCATGAATAAGTATCCATTTCATTTTTCTGTATGTGTATGTACAGCTTTCATAGTATCATTTAGAGAAGAGACTGTTCTATCCTTATTGTGTATTCTTGGCACTTTTATTGAAAATCAATTGACTGAAAATATTTGGGTTTATATCTTTCTTTCTATTCTGTTCCCTTGGCCAATATGTCTGTTTTTATGCAAATACAATGTTGTTTTGATTATAATAGTTTTGTAATATATTTTGAAATTAGTGAGTGCGATGCCTCCAGTTTTGTTCTTTACATTCAAGATTGCTTTGGCTATATGGGTTATTCCTGGTTCTGTATGAATTTTATGGTTTTTTTTTTTTGTTTTGGTGTTGTTGTTGTTCTATTTGTGTAAAAAATGACATTAGAATTTTGATAAGAATTCCATTTAATGTCTAGATATTTTGGAGTAATATGAACATCAACATCAACATTAATTCTTCCAACCCATGAACACAAGCTATCTTTCCATTTGTTTGTGTCTTCTCTAAGTTCTTTCATTAATCTTTTACAGTATTCTGTATACAGATCTTTTACTTTGTTGGTTCAATTTACACTAAAACAGTCTATATGCTGCTACAAATGGAATTGTTTTATTGACTAATGTTTTGTATGATGTGTTAGTATATAGAGACACTACTTATATCTGTAATTAATTTTGCAACTTGCAACTTTCCTGAATGCTCCCCATAAATTACCTCTAAACACACACATAAAATAAAAGTTAAAAGTATGATAAAAATATTTTATGCAATTAGAAACCATCATAGACTGTGGGTAGCTAGTCTTACATTAAACAAAATAGTCAAATATTGTAAAACGAGAGGAGGAAGATCATTATATAATAATAAAGGGATTGATTGATCAAGAATATATAATTGTACAAATAACAAAACCAATAAATGCACAAAGGAACTGAACAGACACTTCACAGAAGAATAAATACAAATGGTAAAAAAAATGTTCAACATCTCTAGCAATTAGAGAAATGCAGATTAAAAATACACCGAGATTCTATCTCACTCTAGTCAGAAGGATAATTATTAAGAACATAAATAACAATAAATGACAAGGTGTGGGGCAAAACTTCACTCATACATTGCTGTTGGGAATGCAAATTAGTGCAAACACTATGGAAAGTAGTATGGAGATTCCTCTGAAAAGTTGGAATGGTACCACCATTTGACCCAGTTATCCCACTCCTGAGTTCATACCCAAAGGACTTAAAATCAGCATACTGCAATGATGTAGCCACGTCAATGTGAGATGTCCCCAAAAGCTCATGTGTGAGACAATGCAAGAAGGTTCAGAAAAGAAATGATTGGATTACAAGAACCTTAACCCATCAGTTAATTAACCACCTGGTTGGATTAATTGAGTTTTAACTGAAGGCAGGTGGGATTTTGACTAGAGGAGGTTGGGCATTAGGGGCATGGCTTTGGGGTATATATTTATATCTTACAAGTGGAGCTCTCTCTCTCTGCTTCCTTATCACCATGTGAGTTGCCTCCCTCTGCCACACTCTTCTGCCATGATGTTCAGCCTCATCTTGATCCCTAAGGAATGGAGCCTGCTGTTTATGGATTGAAGCCTCTGAAATAAACTTTTGCTCCTCTAACGTGGTTCTGGTCGGGTGTTTTAGTCACAGCAGCAAAAAAGCTGACTGAAACCCATACTAAGCCAGTCCCCAAAAACTAAAGGCTAAATGTTCTTTCTGATATGTGGATGCGGATTCACAAGAAGATGATGGGGGAGAGAAAAATGGAAGTTCATTGGATTAGAAAAAGTTGAAAGAAGGGAAGGGAAGGGGGATGGGAATAGAAAAGACAGTAGGATGAATCAGACATAATTTTCCTATGTTCAAATATGAATACACAACCCGTGTAACTCCACATCATGTACAACTACAATAATGGGATCTTCATTAGAATAAGTTATGCTTCATGAATGTATAATATGTCAAAATACACTCTACTGTCATTTATATCTAAAAAGAACAAATAAAATGGAATATGCTATAATTATAAATAAATATTCACCTAAAATTGTAGTACTGAAACATATAAGGCAAATATTAATAGATCTGCATAGATTACAATAATAGGGGATTTCAATATCTCACCTTCAATATTTGACAGTTCTCTAGATAAAATATAAATAAAGAAATAGTAGATTGAACTACACTTGTATGACGCATTGCATTCAATCATAACAGAATGAACCTTTTTCTCAAGAGCTCATGGACCATTCTTGAGACTAGAGCATGTGTTAAGTCAATAACAATTCCAAAAACCTGAAATCATATTGGGTATCTCTTTTGACCCAATGGCATAAGGCTAGAAATCAATATATTGGCAGATTGATCTTCCAAATCTCAAGAATGCAGAAATTAAACAACATGTTTTTGAACACCCTTTGGGGGCAAAGAAGAAATTAAGAGAGAAATGTTAAAATATCTTGAGACAAACAAAAATGGAAGCACCACATGCAGAAACTTATGGGATACAGTAAATGTGGTTCTGAGATAGAATTTTATAGCAATAAACACATGTATCAAAAAAGGACAAAGGTCTTAAATAAGCAACATAATGTTATACCTGAAGAAACTAGAAAAAGAATCTGCTGAACTTAATGTTAGGCTTTCTTCATAATTGAGGATTGAATCTATAAACACTAGTTATTTGTACTTTGTTTTAGTGTACTGTTTTAGATATCCTTGTGGGTTCTTTTCCCTATGCATAAAAAATTAAAGGAATTTTCTCATTTCCTCACTCACTAAAAATTTTGAGATGCTTTTTTCCCTTGCCAGTTTGTCTTCCTCTATAGCCACCCTATTTTTTTTTTTTTTCTTTTAGAAGCTGGGAACAATGGTAGGAGCTATAGCTAAGAGTTCATTGGTTCCATATAAGGTCTAATTTATTTTCTCAAAAATAAAATATATTCCTTCACTTTGTAAATATATTATAGCAGCATGTCAACCAGCCAGGGCTAGACATGGGGAAGTGAGAGAGTCACCTAGAACTCCCCAAAGGCAGGACATTTCTTTAAATCTTATGTTTGCAGGGAGCCACCTGTGAATTACTTGAGGGTCTTCTCTTGGTATGGAGCCATGGAGATTTAGGTTTAATCTTGGGAACTATGATTGCCCAAGGCACATGACTTCTATCTCTACTCTATTAGGAAGACCCTTCTTGTAGCTCCAGAGTTGGATATAAGCCTTTGGGAACTGGACAGCCCACCTTCTATCTTATTTGTCAAAGAACATTCCATAGAAAACCTTTGATGTCCCCTGATATAAATAAAGCAAGCAAAGGCTCTAGTTTGCTCTTTTTAGTGTGGAAGCTTGAGCCGTTTAATTGGCTAGCCCATCTGCCCCCTCTTTAAAAAATATTTCCTGTGTTCTGTGGTTTTTTCATCATTAGCCTTTATTTTGCAGCCAGCCCATTCCACCACCCACATGGGACATGGGCGGGATATTTCATACTAAAAATCAATATGGTTGTTATTTTTAATCATTCATTCATCAAGTCTTTAGCCACAGCATTATTTTGGGTACTGAGGGGGAAAAAAAACAATGTGAAAAACTGCCCAAATATCACCCTTCATTAAGCTTATATTTTAGTAGATAAAGAAGAAAGAAAGAGAGAGAGAGAGGGATGGGGAGGGAGAGAAGGAGGGGTAAAATGCTCAGGGTGTTGGGATGGTAACTAGTGCAAGGGAAAAGAAGCCAAGGATGGGAAGGAGAGCAAGTTCAGTGGGGAAGTGTGTTACCATTGAAGTACCAGGGCCAACAGGCCTCACTGAGAAGATAGCGCGTGAAGACATGAAGGACGTTAGGGAGCAAGACACACTGGTACCTGGCGAAGAGTGTTGAAGTGAATGAAAACAGCAGGTGCAAAGACACAGCGTGGGAATGTGACTTGTTCTGAGGGAATAACAAGTAGATAGGTGTGGCTGGCATAACAGGAAAAAGTAAGAATTATAGTGCTCTCTAATGGGAAGGGACTGGTGTCTGGAAAGGTCCAGACTGGTGTTTGAATCCTTTAATATCTTTGTCTTTTTCTCTGAGAGTTTTGAGTAGAAGAACCTGTTATTTGACAGGCTTGGAAAGCAGCACTCTGGTAACTGTCACGAAGAAGTGAACAGGAAGAGGCAAGGAAGGGATCATGAGAAAGGGCCAGATGGCCATTGCATTAACGTGAGATGGTGACATCTTGGATTAGCGTGGTGCACTGGAGCTGGAGTGAGTGCTTGTTGTCTGAACTCACGTTGGAGGATGAACTGACAGGGTTTGCGGATGGATTGGGAAGTATGTTATGAGAAAAATGGAGAAGGTAAGGATTATGTAAGTTTTATGATTTGACTAACTTAAAAAATGAAGATGATGTTTACTCTGATGAGGAATATGGAGGAAGAAGCAGATTGTTTAGGAGTAGGGTAGAAATGAGGAGTATAGCTTTGCATGGCTTGAGTTTAAGGTCCCTATTAGATATCCAAGGGGAGATACTGAGAAGGCATTTGCATTCCTATAGGAAGAGAGTCTAGATAAAGAAATGGTCCAAGGACTAAGCTCAGCAGCAACGCACTTCCTTTGTAATTGGAGGAGAGTATTTAGGCATAGATGCAGATAATTGGGTGGGAGTTTATGAAGGCTTCTCAGAGTGCTTTTGTTTTCCCAATGAAATAGGAATTAAGTCCATTATCTAAGAGGATGAGGGTAGAAGCACAGATTTTAGGAGAGATAAAGGAAAGAGATGAAGGAATAAAAACAGTAATGTTCAGAAAGTTCTTTGGGTGTAAGAGAATTCAAGGTCATGGTTTCCACGTGGAATCATTCAATATGACTATACTGTTTACTTTGGCAATGTTTAGCTGTGTCAGTGTAAGCACAAAAATGGGTAGAGAACTTCATTTAAGCAGAATTGGGCTTTTGACAGATGAGAGCAAGGGATATTGGGAGGGACAAGGGAGCTGAGAGAATACAAGGGATTGATTATAATGAAGAACCAAGGAACTTTAAGAAGACTTAGATGTCAAGGCAGTAACATGCAGTGCTGCTCATAAGACAACTGCACGAGAATTCGCTATAGGAAGGCATACTAAATATGTTTCTATGGTTTTGAGTGCTCCTAGAACATGAATTATCTACATTTAAAGAGTATGGTCTCAGTAATGGAAGTATGACTTATAACATGACTTGTAACACTTTACGTAATGGGTACCAAAGCACCATGGAGATAGGTACTAATATTTCAGGTTCACAGGTTTTTTTTTTCCTTCCTTATAGCACTAAAATCCAAAAAGCTCTAAAATTTGCCAGTTTTTCTTTTTCTTTTTTTTTCTAATTCATTTGGTAGCAGAACCTGAACTCACCTGGACTTAACTAGTGACAAGCTGCTTGTGTTTATGTATTTGACTTTTGTGAATAATCTTATGTTTATTTGCTGAAATTTTAGTGCTTCTCAACTGCCAGAAGCTCTGACAAGAGTACAGCATGACACATGGTGTGTGTGCTCTGTTCACTTTCTTAAATATGGGAAAGTCTCAGTTTTAGAATGCATTTAGTCCAAGGATTTGGATAAGAGACTGTAACTTTTTTTTAATGTTCTAATGAAGAAAATGGAGGTTGGAAGATTTAGGTAAATTGCCCAAGGCTGTGAATAGTTAATGGGAGACTCAGGTTTGATTCTGGTTCCGGATGAGCAAGGGAAAACTGTGAGGGACTATGGAACCTACCTCACCCAGTTGCTGTCATCAGATGTAGTCACTTACTCTTTGTACAACGCGGGGCCTCAATGTGGAGGAAGGAGAAACTATCAATGAATCTCAAATCTAATTTGGGATTCAGAGTTGTAATGAAAATGCCTTTTTAAAACATGAGGCAAGAAACTCAAGGCACAAAATCTCTCTTGCTAAATGAGCTGATAATATGTTCAGCAACCACCTGCTATCAGTTACCTAGCTGAATGACTGTACATGCGAAATGTGAGTTCTCCATCAAAAGGAATCTTTTTTCAAAGCCCATTCCTTACACATCACACCTACCGCTAATAACAGCCATCACTAAATTCTCAGAAACTTTCAAGCTCTGTAGTGAACACTTTAGATACATTACTTCATTTAATGCCTAGAATAACCTTGTGACCTAGGTAGTATTTGGTATCATTCTTTTACAGATGAGGAAATGGAAGATGAGAGAGGTTTCCCAAATTCCCAAGGTCATGCAGCTAGTAAAGGAGAGAGGCTTCTAATCTCTGTTGCAGACTCAAAACTAGTGATTTATAGCCATTTAGCAGCCTGCCTTTCAGAAGTGAACAATAATAGCAATAATGATAGCTACTTTTTAAAAAAGCTTTCTATGGGCCATATACTTTATTCACATTATCTACTTAAAAGTTACCAGCTGGGAGAGCTAAAATTCAGTCAGTAACATAATTTGACTATGGCCATACAGCTACTGTTTGCTCTTTTCTTTTATCAAGTCAAGGCATTGAAGTCTGAGAAGAAAGAGCTTTCTGCATATGGTTTTTCCTCTTTCTATATTCTAAGAGAGCAATTTTATTTATTGGGGTATAGTTTCTATAATGAGGTCAGGGTGAGAAGCAGTGAACACTGTGATTACTCAGCTCTCAGCTTAGAATTTTATCATTCTACTAGGTATTCTTACCAACTTGTCCCTCCCCTCCCCTCCTCTCCCCTCCTCTCTCCTTTCCCTTCCCTTTTCCTTCCTCTCCTTGGAGGACACTTTATGGTGAAAGGAACAAGAAATAGTGACTTTGTTGACTTAATAACTTGTTTTGCCTTTGGTAATGACAAAGACAAGTGTTTTCTTCTTGTTGGTATTTATCCCTGAAAAACAATGAAAGACTTAATGCTACCTCTAGGAGAATGGAAGACTCAATGAATCTTTTCTTCTTCTCCCTCCAGGAACCTTGAAAGACTAAGAGAACAAAAGGACAGAAGTGGGAAGTAGGGACTCCTAAGTGCCTGTCTGAAATTGGTCCTCTAAAGGCTGAGAGCTGAGTTGATCGACAAAGCAAGGAAATATTGCTACAAACCCTGGGCCTTGAGAGTAGGTGAAAATGTCTAATGGTAAGACTGTCTTTTGGTCATGAGCTATTGTTCCCTGTCTATCCAGATGCTGTGCATACGATTAAGGGGTTACACATTGGTGTGAAAGCAAAGAGGTCCTTTAGTCTCTTTCTCTGCATCAGCACTCTGGGGGCAAAGTGAAAAGTTCCCTCTACCCTCTAAAGGTTCTTTGGAATAAACTGTCAAAGATTAAGTAGGCGAAGGCATACAGATTTATTAATGTACGAAATGGGGAAATAACAGCTTGGGGGGAAAAATCACAGAAGTGTGAGTGCCCACCTGCTTAACTTTATTTGGAAACTCCCTGCTTTCTCCATAGGAAGGGGGAGAACAAGGAATGTTGACACTTTTAAAGGCTTGTATAAATACAATGGTCCCAGAGAAGTTTGACTACTCAAAGGACCACTTGACTGAGCTCAAAGACCACTTGACTGAATTAAAGGCTTGGATCTCTATGCAGTGGATTAATCTACTGAAGAATTGGGAAGTGATGGAAATTTTAGGAGGTGGGACCTTAGGGGTAGTAGGTAACTGAAGGCATGCCATCAAAGAATATATTTTGTCTCTGGCCTCTTCCCCCTTTTTCTCTTTCTCTCTCTCCCCCTCTCTTTCTGGCCACCATGAGGTGAGAAACTTTGTTCTACCATGCACTTCCCACTACCATGCACTTCTGTCTTGCCCCAGGCCCCAAACAATGAAACCAGCTGACCATTGATTGAAACTTCTGAAGCTATGAGCCATGACAAAATCTTTCCCCAGTTTAAGTTGATTTTCTCAGGTATTTTGTCACAGCAACAGAAAGCTGACTAACACAAGAGGAAAGAATGTTGAATATTAGTTCTTAGGGAAGGATCTCAAGGTCACTCAGGAGCAACTGAAACTTTCTCAGTGCAGTGCAATTCTGATTCTATCTGGAGGTAGGTCAAATTTCATAGGATAAAGATACAATCCCTTCAAGACTGTTCATTTCAGATGTCAGCTGCCACCTCCTAGGTTTCAAAGCCATCTGGTCTTCTGAACAATTAGCTACAAATTTGGAAGTTCCCATTATCCACTCAGATTTGCCAATTTGCTAGAATGACTCATAGACCTCATGTAAGTGCTATATGTGTGATTACAGTTTTATTATAAATGATACAAATCAGGATAAGCCAAAAGAAGAGATGCATAGGGGGTGGGTCCTAAATGCCAGTGTCTTTTGGGTGCTGAGACAATCTGGCTCCAGAGTAGCAGATCTGTTTGGAGAGATAGTTGCCTTTGGAAAGCTAAGCTGTTTTCTCTTGCCAGGCCCATTATCAGAATTGTTAATGCCAGTGCTTTTTACCAACTAATTAAAAAGTGTAAATGAAAGAAAATAAATGAAATATTAAAAGAGGGATATAATATCTATTTAGAAAAATAGAGCAAAAAAAATTTCAGTTCTATTTTTATTGTAGCATTAGGAGGGTGCTTTACTATGGGCATTTTTTAATTCAAAAGTTACCAGATGCAATAGGTTCACCTGTGGTCACAAACCTAGAACTCCTAGTTGAAAAAAAAAATCATAAAAGGATAGAATTGAAAGCCGAGAAGCTCTGGAGAAGCCATGGTTGATGTGTCATAGGCATTCACTAATGCTTGTTCCTTCTGTTGAGGCAGGTGTGTTCAATCTGAAGGAGAGACCAAGTGCAACTAGGAAAACCCAGCTAAGTTAGCCTTGTGGAAAATAGCAGTCCACAAGTTAGGTAAGGAACATGTTTTCTCAAACAAAAGACAGTTTGAGATGAACCAAGGATGATTCTAATGCATGTGTAAGAAAGGACTGCATTCATATTGCTAGAGGAAATGGAATTGCTGCCTAGAAAACAATTATCCTTTGTTGCTAGGAAAAAATGTAAAAATATCTATTGTTAATCTGGAAAAGTGGGAATTAGTTGAGGAAGGAGATAAATAGCATGCAATTGAGTTTCTAATTACTTGATTTATTTTAATCATTTTGTCTACTTCTATTTAAAGGATTTTAATTGTACATAGGAATGAAAAAAATTAAATTGTAATTTTTAAAGAATGAAAATTAATATATACTGTTTGTGAATTCCAAAAATTTGAAAAAGTATAATGCTGAATACTTTCTCATGTGAAATTCTCATGGATCATTTCTGGTGAGCGGAATTCTCTGCCTCATTGCAATGTTTATTTATTCACATCTCTGAGATCTACATCCAGAGAAATGACAACTGTTTGGGTAACCTCAAGACTCCTTTTATATAGCATCTACTACCCTCATACCCTCCTTTCCTTCTTCTGCTAGGTTGAACATAATTCCTCTTGGGGGTATTGGAAGTGGTGTTAGGATCAGGTTATAGCCTCCAGATTTTCTTGCACAAATCTCAGAGCTGAGGTATGGGGGAAATCCAGAGATTTAAATTTAAGCTCCTCTTTCCCACAACTGATATCTTTGCTTATGATAGGAAAAAATACTTTGGGTCAGTAAGTAAGAGACTAAATTTTCCACTTTGTCACTACCAAAATAAAGCTGTGGGAAGCCTAGGTTTTAATCTACTCATAATGAAGTCTGAAAAATGCTAGGAGAGAAAAGGATTAAAAAAAAGCATCAATCTGACATATGTACCACTATGCCATATATATATTAGAAGTAAATCTGTGTGAAGTCTTCAACCAAGGTGAGACTATTCTCATTTCCAGAACTAAGATCTAGAGATTCACTGTTTTTTTTTTTTTTTTTTTTTTGTACCAGGGATTGAACTAAAGGGCACTTAACCACTGAGCCACATCCCT
Organism: Marmota flaviventris; assembly: GCF_047511675.1. Lineage (NCBI taxonomy): Eukaryota > Metazoa > Chordata > Mammalia > Rodentia > Sciuridae > Marmota > Marmota flaviventris. The sequence continues at coordinate 51,174,787 of NC_092503.1, read as the reverse complement.
ATCCCTTTTTATATTTTATTTTGAGACACGGTCTTCCTAAGATGCTTAGGGCCTTGCCAAGTTACTGAGGCTGGCTTTGAATTTGCGATCCTCCTGACTCAGCCTCCTAGACCACTGGGATTACAGGCATGCATCAACACGCCCTGCTGGGTTACTATTTTTAAGGTACTCACTTGCAGTACTTCATTTTCCCAATGTTATGTTATGATATCACAAGCTTGGTTTCCATTTTCCAATTAATCTCATTTTTCTAAAACCTTTACCCTGATTGGCTTTGGCATCCATGAGAACTTCAGGGCCTTTTTTGGGTGACCATGCAATTGTTTATTAGGTTGTGTCTCTGAGTTTCCTTATGTGAACTGCTTCTGAACCTCCAAATTGCTTTCTACTGCCTTAAGATGGAGAGCCTTCTGGACTAGTTCTACTTTCAATGGGAAGTTGAAGCCTATATTCACAGTCACTACATACACATATGAATACCAGTCCCTGAAACTCTGGCCATACTCAGAACAATGAGACAGTCCTACCCAGAAATGCCCACCTTTAGGACTGTGAAGCCACACAAACTATCAGTGTATGACTCTGTGAATAATTGACAGCTCATCTTGGCCTTCACATCTTTCCAGCTATGTACTATTTACATGGTTGACATGTACAGCATAGGTCAAGTTCTTTTCTCTTATCATTGGCACAATACTGTACATGCATTTCTTAAAATTATGGTTGTGCTCAGCTTATAAAAGAAGATTCAAGGTTGCTTAGTTCCATACCCTAATATGTGATCAAGACTTAGGGATCTTATTCAACTGGTAGATCTAAGTAGACCACTACACAAACTTAAGAATATCAGAAATTAATCTCCCACCATCTAATTTCTGTAGCATCTAGTACCCTTATCTGCTCCTTTCTGTAGAAATGAGGTAACCATGGAGGGTAGGGAAACAAGAACACAATCAAAATTCCAGTTTACAATTCTAATCAAATTTCCAATTTCCAATTCTATGGGGAAGTTTCTATAGATTTTCCATACTTAGTAAACTCATCTACCACTGCCTCAGTTTAATTTTTTGGGTATTTCTATAATTCTGAAATGCTATAATGCTATCAATAGCATTTGTAGCATTAATGCTATAATTAGCATCTCTCCAAAATTATAATCCCAATTTCAGTGTCATCTCTATATTACTTTGAATTTCTGCTACTATTCCAATAATCACTACGATTGAGTTTTATCTCTTCCCTACTCCTTTGACATATTCTCCCATTAGTTTGATAGTCATGTGGAAAACATACTTTAAAAATATGATAATTTAAAATCATTGTTTCTAGACACTGCCTGCTCAAGCCCCACTATGGACCAATAGAATCTGTATCTTTAAGGATGGGAGATTGATAGAGTTGTCCCCTGTTAGCCAAGGTTGTGATTTCTGTGATTTCAGTTGCCCATTGTCAACTGTGGTCTAAAAATAGTGAATTGTAAATTCTAGGAATAAATGACAAATAATAATAATTATTATTTTTGCTTCTAGTATAGCAGATTGAACCACCGGGCCTTGTGCATGCTACACCTGCACTCTTCCACCAAGCTTTATACCCAATTTATAAGTTTGAAATTATATGCCATTCTGATTCATGGGACAGAATGTTTTCCATTCTCCCAGAGCATGAGTCATCTCTTTATCCATTCCATCCACATTGTATACACTAACAACATTTGAGCCACTTAGCAGCCATCTTAGTTATCAGTTGGACTGCCATGGTATCATAGTGTTTGTTGTTCAAGTAACATTTTTTAACTGAATAATTTTTTGAAAGCAGAAGAGTAGTGACACTGGCAATCTGAATATGCTATAGAGAAGTAACAAAGTATTTCTTTTAAGAGAAAAGGTGAAAATGAAAATTCTTGACTTATTAAGAAAAAAATTGTATGCTGAGGTTGCTAAGATATGTGGTAAGAATGGATCTTGCATCTGTGACATTGCAAAGGCATAGAAATAAATTCATGCTAGTTTGCCACTGTGCCTCCAGTTGTAAGAGTGATGGCTCTGGTGTGTGATAAGTGCTTATTCACCTCACTCCTCTCATCACTAATGGGGCTATCTCACATTAACACAAGAAAGGTACATATACTACCATAAGGCATTTTTATTTTATTTTATTGATACCAGGGATCTAATCCAGGGGCACTTAACCACTAAACCACATCCCCAGCCTCCTCACCCTTTTTTTTTTTTAAAAAAACAAAAACAAAAAAAAAAACAAGATCTAAGTTTCTTAGGGCCTCACTAAGTTGCTGAGGCTGGGTTTGAACTTGCAATCCTCCTGCCTCAGCCTTCTGAGCAGCTGGGATTACAGGCATGCACCATTGTACTGGTGGATAAGACATTTTTTGAGACCACATTCACATAACTTTTATTATAGTATTCAGTTATAATTGCTCTATCTTATTATTATTATTTATTATAATATATTTAGGATGGATACTTTCTGAAGTTCAAAGTGTCCACTGGGGTCTTGTATCTTCTGTGAATAAGCAGGGACTACTGTATACTTTTTTTTAAGTTTCTTGTTTTGAAGTTTTTAAAAATTTCTTCAATCTATGACTCCAATGTACAACTAAGTTTAAAGACTCCTTTTTAAAATTCAAAATGCAGCAAAGTAACGGAATTTAGGTCCAAAATCCTTGATAATTGCCACCTCCCACCCCAGTATGACACATACCTACATTCAATTCTAAATTAAATAAACTTAAGATGTTGTTTAGCTAAAATTGTATATAAAAGAAGAAAAACAATAAAAACTGAAATGTGAAACATTTATTATTGTGACCAGTTTCTTCAAAGAATTTGCATAGGATTTTACATGATGTGTCTTGTGGGAAGTTTCCTAGAATATTTTCCTAGATCATTTCCAGAAAAACAAGCATACAGAAATGCCTAAATCTGAATTCCAGGTAAATAATGAGTACTTTTTTGTATAAGAAATGAGCATACTTACAGTACAAATTTATTTGTTATGTAAAATTAAAATTCAATTGGAAATTCTAAATTGTATTTGGCAAATCTAAATTTTAGGTAGGTTACTTAAACTCAACTCTGAAATAAATTCCTTTTATGTTTTTCCCTAAGTTGTCAGCAGTTAATAATGTGTCCTTTATTTCAATAACTCAACTTATTAGAGGAAACTTATTAGAAATGTTAATTCTCAGGCTAAATCTCAGACCTATTAGAAAAATTTGATTGAGCAATTTTTGTTCTAATAAATCCTCCAGATGCTTCTTATTATGCATGCTCAAGTTTAAGAACCACTACTTTATTTCAACCCAGGTTGTCTTCCTACTGGTATAATTAACTTCTACTAATCTGTATCCTTAAAGAAATCAAATTAAAATAAAATAGTATGAGTGTGGAATGCTAATAGCTTGAATTATCAGGAAGTACACTCAGTGTTTGGCCAAATAAATAATATAATGGGATGGGCCTCAAATAATTAAAAACAATTCTATTTTTTATAGCACTCATCATAAAATTGGCACTTATAATTAGCACAGCTGCTTTGTTATGACCATCATTATCATTCTACATAAACATAATTCCCATTCTTTGGGGAATGGATATGAAATCACCCAGCCCACTGAGATGATACTTAATAGTGAACTACAGCAAAAACATTTGACTCTAATATATGTTTTGCCTGATGTAATGAGTCCTTTTAGTCCCCGCCTTCTTAATATGGGAGTTCCAAAGAGAGGTATCATGGCCAATTAAACTGTTACTCTATTTTCATAAAAAAGAATTGACTAGTTGGATATAAACATGATAATTTAAGTAAAATGTTAATTTTTTTAAAGTAAATTTGTTATAAACACTTGTCAAATTATGCAACATGAAACAGGTTTTATTTTGTTGTTTCATTCTTCTTACAAGGCAAGTACTCTGGGCTGCTCAGAGAATCATTGAACATCATGGGAGTCAAGGAAATTATTATTTGGGTCACTGGTTAAATTGAGTTATATGAAAACAGATCTCTCTTTGTGGAAACATGTTCATTGGCCAATGTAAAGTAAAGTTTCAACTACTACTCAGGACTGGAAATAACATGTTCTGAATTAGACCATATGTCAGCTTTCTTTTGTCAGTCTTTATGATTTTGAGAAGGGATACTTGAACTCACTCTATAATAATTTAGATCATAAGAATATGCAAGTTTCTTAATTTGTGTCTTTGAGTACCTCCATCTGCAAAAATCAACATAATAATAATAAAATTTCTACCTATTTCATAAATAGTTAAAATAAATAAGCTAAATTAGTAATTTGTTACTTGTTGTAATTTGCTAGTTGCTGTTTCAATTTTCAGGGTACTTGTAGAGGTCTCAGACTAGTGTAGAATCTGTTCTTGGATAACGTAGAGGTACTGGCCAGTTGTTCCAGGAAGTTTTATGATTCTATTGAGTAGGGCTTCTAGGAGATTCAGACTCCCTTTTGGAACCAGAATTACAGGAGGAGGATCAGAATAGACTGAAGAGGGACCAGCTCAGGAATGGTATCGTTATTAGAATTTTCATTGGCATTGAACTGAACTTCATGAGTTGTATTCAAGTAATTTATCAGCTCCATTTCATCTCCTTTCATATCCTGGGTAATGCTGCAAATCAGGAACCAGGGCATGCTTTGAATAGGCACTATCCCAAATGACTAAGCCATTCCTCAGTGGTAGAATGCCCAGATGGGTTCTTCCTGCAAAAACTCAAGGATTGTCTCTAAATCTTTTTGTATTGCTTTATGTGTGTGTGCATTCACATGAACAGGTGGTAGTGAGCACTGAGAAGAAAACTCAGGCCTTGAATGCTAAGCAGCTAACACTATCACTGAGTGATACCCACGTCCCTTGGTATTCCTTTAAGTGTATATTTGGGATTGTTAGAATTTACTTTTTATCCCAGGCTTGTCTCTTCAATCCATAGTTACTTTATGTTACAGTAGGTTCTTGACCTAAGTGAGCATTACTCTGTACCTGGAATCTCAGGCAGGGAAGGACTTAATGGTTTCAGATGTGAAATGGCTTTATGAACATAAATGTTGGAGATTGAGTTTTTCAATATCAAAGAAATTCTTTTTCCATATACCTAGTCTGAGCTTTTCTCAAAGTCACATTATTGGAATAAATATAACTTCAAATAAGTAATTTGATTTTAGTTCAAAATAATTAAAATCAGAGCTGCGAGTTAAGATAATTTTCTTAAGTAATACCTAAGGCTATAGATTTTGGAGAGATTCTTTCGGCTAAAATTGAAGATGATAACTGAGGACAAAGGATTAATATCATTAGAAGAAAACACAGCAAAATGCCTATTTCATATCTTAAAGTTTTGGAGTTCAGTTCAGATTTCATAAAGATGAAAATCAGTTAAGTCTGAACATCAAGTATAAGATTAAAGCAATCTGATTATTTTAAGAAGGGGATTTAATTACAAAGCCATACTTATATGTTTGGCTTTTCCCTTATTTATTTTTGCTGGTTCTTTCACCATTTGAATACATTTTTCATGTTGAGAAAATATAACCTCTCATCTCTATCCTCTAAAGAATTTCACTAATCTTTCATCCAAAGGTTATAGGAAAGAAAATAATGTTTATCTGAGTCTAACATGTGCACGTAATTTGAGCCCATTTTATTTAATGTAAAGGTTTTATATTACATCATTATTAGTTCTGAGAATGAAAGTCGACATTGATTTCTTCACTTACATATTAATTTGATTAGCCTTCATTCTAGTGATATTTTCTTTGGTTTTGCTGAATTATATTAATGCATTTTACTTTCTATTCTTTTGGAATTTAGAATTTTCCCCTTGTATTAACACATATTCTGTGATTTAAAATACATATGTCCAGTGGCTAATGGTAAGCCTCCAAAATAGACATCCAGAGCTGAGTTTGTAATGGGCCGCAAATATGGTGCCCACCTATCACACAGTCTTGGATAGTCAGATGATTCATGGCCATAGGCAGTTAGAAAGTCTTGCTGGATGTACCAGGGAACATATAGTGAAATATTTTATTGATTATAAGAATTGGTGTCTATAGCTTTCAATTTTCTGTCAAATTCATTATCTTAGGCAGTAAGTCTATATCAATTTTTCAAAATTATCAAAGGATACTTGAAACTCCTCTAGATATATCAACATAGAGCCATCAGTAACTCTGTAGGTAGACCACATTCATATTATGTGTTGGTTTTCCCAATTCTGAACCTCAAATTTAATAAAACGTTGAAAACAATTTTTACTTTCCCATTTGTTTTGTTTTGTTTTGTTTTGAAGTGGGCAAGGTGCTACTGCCTATCTCAAAATATTTATTACTGGAAATAGTATAACTTTATGTCAATAATTTTTAAAAGGCTTCAAGTCATGAGTGTACAAAAACACATTTAATTTTGATTGGTTACTTATAGTCATTCACTTAATCTAACCAAAAACAAAGGTTACTTACCAATTGTCTTAGAAGAAGTTCATTTGATTACAAGTAAAAAAAAAAAACTTCTTGAGCTATATTTAAAAATGGAGAATTAGTGTTAAGATATTAAACTTCTTCTTAGAATCCAAGGCCAGAAAATGCTGCTCAGTCTCAGATGAACTGGAAACTATAGAGTAGTCAGCATCTAAGCCATTGACTGTCTTTGATTCTTTTTTTTACTGAACCACAGGGTCACTTGCCTGTGTTGTTCCTTCTCCAATCTCTCTGCAGAATAGCTCTGCAGAATGGCTTTTGTGTGTATTCACAGCCAGCTAGTCAGTTCTACATCTCTGCAGTTCATTAGAACATTATTTCCACATGCTGAAATTATTAGGTGTGGGAAGAATATATTAATACACATAATTCTAAATTAGATTCCATGGTAGGTTTTTATTATCCATTATAGAAAAGAAGTTTTAAAGTTTAGAGATGATGAAATTTGTGATGAAAGTGTTAGAACTAGTGGTGAATGTGATGAAATAAGCCACATGCCTTTGGATAGATGTGAGGACAAAATGAAAATTAACTGGCTTGATTTCATTTATGGATGTAAAACACCAAGCGAAAAGTAAAAATTCTGACAAACATGATGGCAATTATTTGAAATGTGAATGTTTGTTAACTGGTAACAGTGAACATATTCCATTATGTTAGGGGATACTCTAGAATTCCAGAATAAATCCGTTTAATTTTGTGTACTCTTAAAATACACAATGATCCACTAGGAAAAAGTGTAGACATTTTCTTAGTAAAATAGAAGGATAGTAGTTATGGTTTAGATGTGGTGTCTCCCAAAATCTCACATGTGATATAATGTAAGAAGGTTTGGAGGAGAAATGATTGGGTTATAGCCTTAACCTTACCAGTGAATTAATCCCTGATGTGATTAACCGAGTGGGAACTGGAAGCAGGTGGGGTGTGGTTGGAAGAAGTGGTTCATTGGGGGCATGGCTACAGGGTATATGTTTTGTATCTGGAGTGTGTAGTCTCTCTCCCCCTCTGCTTTGTGGGACCTGCTTCCCTCCATCACACTCTTCCACCAAGATGTCCAGCCTCACCTCAAGCCCCAAGGAATGGAATCTGTTGTCTATGGGTTAAGACCTCTGAAACTGCGAACCCCCAAATAAACTTTTCCTCCTCTACAATTGTTCTGGTCAGATCTTTTAGTCCCAGCAGCAAAAATGCTGACTGAAACAAGGTTAAGCTTCCTGATTGGTAAATGTGCAATATAACAAGGATGAAAAATGCAATATCCACAGCAACCCCCAACTGTAGTGCCTCATAAAGGTAAAAGTACTAACTCTGATGAGGCTATAAATTTAATGACAACTGAAGAAATACTCCATTTCCTGTCATAGGCTTTATTTTTGAGAGAGGCATCTGTTGGTTATTAAAAACTAACATAAATTTTACAAATGCTTGTTTAAAACTTCTTCTTGATTGATATTTAACAACATATTATTGAAACTCTTCCCAAAACCTCTGGATAATTAATGTTGAAAATGATGCTGTAGGGTTTTTAAAATAACACAGATTTTGGCCTTATAATTCTGATAAAAAATAAAACAACATTTCTTACCTTTTATAACGTGAAGTCATTACAGAGTGATCCACTAACATTGTGAACCCAGTCTTACATGTAATATTTTTCCCAAATACTAGCTGGATATAAGGACCTATAAAATTAGGGTTTTGCCACATTTAGCAATTCATACAACCTAAAAAGTGAGTTTTAAACTCACAGTTAAAGTCACAATGAAATACAATGTAGAACCTAAATTGTGAGTGCTAAGATCTTTTGGTAAGGGCATTTTTTCCCAGTGGATTCCAGTGGATATATGTGGAACAGTCAGTTTGCTATTGCATGCTCAAAGGAACTCTCTTTCCTGAAAATCCCAGATTAAGTATTGGAGCACTTAATAAGGCTGTTAAACTCATCAGTCATGCTAATGGTAGGACTATGTATCTGACCTTTTTTTTAGACCAATTTTACTCAGAAGTCCTCTCATCTACTCATATTGTCTGAGGAACTTCAGTATATTTTAGAGGGCAGTTTATGTGAGAACATATGATATCTGCTTTGCAAATTACAACATCTTGAGATTTATTTACTTACTTAATGGACAAAAAAATGAGTATTTCAAAAGATGAGATTATATTAATATTGCCATGGAAAATGTGATTGCAATAATTATAAAACTGAATTAGTATATATCACTTTCAAGGTGAGTCAGATTCCCATAGTTAATTCTAAGCAACCTGGGTATGAACTTATCAAAGAATGCACTAAACATGTTTTAAACACTACTAAGAAGCACTAAGAAATGCTGCATGAACAAACTTTCTACACATTTTTTCTAACAAGACTACATCCACGAGTGACTAAGAACCAGGTTTTATTTTTACATTTTAAAATAAAAACTGGACACATTCAGAATAGATTCATGATATTTTCAGTTTGTTGAATAATAGTCGCACTATTTCAGTAAGGAATGATTTCCCTGTATCCACCTCTATCATCATTTTAGACTATACATGTGGGGTGAATTCTCAATGATAGTAACAGAAAATTTTAAGAAATAGGATTGCCATATTGGTATAATACCTTGTTTTCATCTAAACTAAATGGTATCAAGCTGAATATCCTTTCATTATTGACTCATCTTAAAACATTTTATTTTTTTTATTTTTTTTTTTTATTTTTTTTTTTATTTTTTATTGTTGGCTGTTCAAAACATTACATAGTTCTTGATATATCATATTTCACAATTTGATTCAAGTGGGTTATGAGCTCCCATTTTTACCCCATATACAGATTGCAGAATCACATCAGTTACACATCCATTGATTTACATATTGCCATACTAGTGTCTGTTGTATTCTGCTGTCTTTCCTATCCTCTACTATCCCCCCTCCCCTCCCCTCCCCTCCCCTCCCCTCCCCTCCCCTCTTCTCTCTCTGCCCCCTTTACTGACATTCGTTTGTCCCCCTTGTATTATTTTTCCCCTTCCCCTCACTTCCTCTTGTATGTACTTTTGTATACCTCTGAGGGTCTCCTTCCATTTCCATGCATTTTCCCTTCTCTCTCCCTTTCCCTCCCACCTCTCATCCCTGTTTAATGTTAATCTTCTTCTCATGCTCTTCGACCCTACTCTGTTCTTAGCTACTCTCCTTATATCAAAGAAGACATTTGACATTTGTTTTTTAGGGATTGGCTAGCTTCACTTAGCATAATCTGCTCTAATGCCATCCATTTCCCTGTAAATTCTATGATTTTGTCATTTTTTAATGCAGAGTAATACTCCATTGTGTATAAATGCCACATTTTTTTTATCCATTCATCCATTGAAGGGCATCTAGGTTGGTTCCACAGTCTAGCTATTGTGAATTGTGCTGCTATGAACATCGATGTAGCAGTGTCCCTGTAGCATGCTCTTTTTAGGTCTTTAGGGAATAGACCGAGAAGGGGAATAGCTGGGTCAAATGGTGGCTCCATTCCCAGCTTTCCAAGAAATCTCCATACTGCTTTCCAAATTGGCTGCACCAATTTGCAGTCCCACCAGCAATGTACAAGTGTACCCTTTTCCCCACATCCTCGCCAGCACTTGTTGTTGTTTGACTTCATAATGGCTGCCAATCTAACTGGAGTGAGATGGTATCTTAGGGTGGTTTTGATTTGCATTTCTCTGACTGCTAGAGATGGTGAGCATTTTTTCATGTACTTGTTGATTGACTGTATGTCCTCCTCTGAGAAGTGTCTGTTCAGGTCCTTGGCCCATTTGTTGATTGGGTTGTTTGTTCTCTTATTGTCTAATTTTTTGAGCTCTTTGTATACTCTGGATATTAGGGCTCTATCTGAAGTGTGAGGAGTAAAGATTTGTTCCCAGGATGTAGGCTCTCTATTTACCTCTCTTATTGTATCTTTTGCTGAGAAAAAACTTTTTAGTTTGAGTAAGTCCCATTTGTTGATTCTAGTTATTAACTTTTGTGCTATGGGTGTCCTATTGAGGAATTTGGAGCCCGACCCCACCGACTGTAGATCGTAGCCAACTTTTTCTTCTATCAGAAAACATTTTATTCTCACTTTCAGGTCTACATTTCAAAATTAATTAAATTTCATATAATGTGTCTTTTATTTATTTTATACTTTAATTGTAATTTATACTTTGTAACATTATACTTTTATTTGTTTTTATAATTATCTTCTCTTTATAACAAGTGATAGTGATTTTTCAGTTGCATAGTAATAAAGTTTCTTTTACAAAAAATGTGCTCAACCAATTAATGCAAACGAAAATTATTTAAGTGCTAATATGACAAAAAGCATGAAGGCAGAAATTAAATAAGTGACATTTGGAAAACACTGGGCATAAATTTATAATTCATAAATGCAGTATTTTGCTGAATTTACCTGGTAGAGCAACTGGGGAGAAAGAGCAAGAATGTTGAAATTAGGCAGATCCCAGTTCAGCTGCAAACCAGCAGTGATTATCTTGACAAGTTAAATGGTTTCCTCATTTGTAAAATGGGCATATTGATAATGATTTCCTAGAGGGTTGTTAAGAGAGTTAGGTTTAACATATATATGTTAAGGCACCTTGTCTAATAAGTGCTTGCTATTTTTCAGGCAGTTAAGCAAATATATTTTAAAAGTATATTTCCTTAAAATCAAATATATGTTTGGCATCTGTATGTTAACATTTCTACGTAAGAATTATCAGCTAAAAGATTAGCCTCAAAACCTCCTAGAGACTTTAGAAATGGGATACAAAAGTAAAACATGTCATCAAAAATCAAAATGATAGGATGGTTGAAGGTGAATTCTATTTTAAGTTTTCTTCTATAGAACTTGAAGTGCAGTGTAACATTCAGGCTAGCTGTGTTAATCAATTGCAGATAAACTTATACCTTGGGCTGAACAAAGACATGGAAGCCAATAGCTTTGCTGTCCAGTCCCAGCCCTGAAGCTAAACCTTAGCTCTCATTTTCAAAGGAATTTCAGTGGGGCTCTTTGTTTCTGTGTTTGAAGTAGGAACTCACACACAGGTGCGCTATACAATTTCTTCTCTTCTTTTTTCAGCATTCCATGCTCCCTGCTTGGGATATTGTATAGATGGGGAACATTTGACAATCATTTTAGAATTTTAGTAATGCTTACAACAGGACCATTCACATAATGAGCCCAACTATTTGTTCCACTATGAAATTCAAAGGTTTGTATTCCATCTGGGTATTTTACATAAAATAGTTACATTTTGTAAAACTTGAGCCCATGAGTGGGGGCCCATGGTGGTCACAGTGCATTTGTCATTTCTGAGGTGAAGCTTTTATAATCTTACATATTACTGCAATGTGAGCCTGATGTTACTGATGACAGGTTCCAGGCCAGGTTAGATGCATTCTTCATTCATCACTGGTTAGTGCTGAACTCTGGGATATCAACTGTGATTCTGGTTCTTCATTGAAGCTGTGTATGATCTGTGTGGTGAAGCAGCTAATGAGACCATTGACCACAGGAGATGCCATCCCTGTGAGCAGCCTCTGCTCTGCTGTTTCTTGGTAAGAACTTCCCCTTTTCAGCAATCATGCTTTTCTTCTTTTTTTCCTGGCTCTTTCACTGTATCCATGTCTTTAGACTTTAGCCATGTGGTTCAGTAGTCACCAATAAATGTAGCAATTTAAGTTCATATTAGCCGAGAATACAGAAAACTAAAAATTCAGCTCCTTAATTGTACTGGCTATATTTCAAGTGCTCAATAGTCACATATGGCTAGCAGCTACCACATTCAGCATTACAGAATCATAGGACATTTTCCTTCGTTGCTGGATGTTCTATAGCATAATGATTCCTTCGTTTTCTCTGATTCTATTATCTTTTTTTGCAGCTATGCTACCATATTCCCACCACTCTCAATCTAACGATTTATCATTTGTAATAAAAATCCTTTGTTATATTCCCCAGCCTCTTTAGTTCATCTTAACTCATTTTGTAGTTTGATGAGAAATTTACAAATGCTGGAGCCAGTTTTTGGTTCAGAATTTGGCTCTGCTACTTATGTAGTTTCCTTAACCATGAAAAAGGAGACACTGTAATGTCTATGTTTATTGGTTGGGTAATAAGAACCCTTTTGTTAAACTATAAGAAAATAACTCAAAACCACTGGATTCTTTGAAAGGAAAAATACCGAATTAATATTTGACAAAAGCAGATTCTTTTAGTATTTCTCAGATCAATACTAAACACTTTTTAAGGTTTTTTTAAAAGGAGCACTTCAATAAGTACACAAAATTTGATATATTCATTAAATATTACATTTAGTAAGAGACTTTTTAAAAAATTTGAGTAAATCTGTGTAAAGAAGGAAACTTAGGCATTACTTTCTAATGATATTATAGTTCTGTAATGAGAAAATAACTAATGATATGAAAAACCACTCATAGAACAAAGTGCTTTTCATAGCCATTGGACAAATGGTTAGAATAGTAAATTATTTTTAATACATGGCTAACCTGAACATGTTGGTACTAAATGGGAAAGATATATTTTTCCAGTTCATTGTTAATAAATACAATTAGGTTTGAACCTTAAAAACTCGGAAGGATCATGTTGTCAAGAAATATTTTTAATTTTGAGAAGGAATATGTTCTGATAACACAGTTGCAATGATAGGGAAACATTCTAAAATGGTAATAAGATTTCCCTCAAATATTTTGAGTGTAGGGGAATAGCAATATATAGGTAGACTTATATATTCATAGAATATTTCTGGGTGTCTTCCTCTTTTAAAAGAATAGGATAAAAGTGTGGGAATAGGAATTACTTCTCATTTAATGCCTCCTTGTATATTTATAATTCTGAAACTTCCTCATGGATAAGATGTTTAAAAACAATAAAAATAGAAGTAAGCAATCAAACATATTTGTTAAATGGTTTTCAAAATCAAGAACTTACATGGGCATAGAAAGAAACATTACATTTTCTCATTCTCTTATTAACTTTAATACAAACACAAAGTAATTTTTATGGGCTCTATTACTTATTGCCTTCTACCAAATACTTTCATTCATAATGTTGAACGTTTGCAGACTTTAAGCTTGTCCCATTTCAATGGGATGATACCAAGTCCTGATAGTGCCTAGGAGTATTTCAGAACCCCACATTTGACAGGAAACAGGCTCTGAAATGTAATTCTTCTTAAAACTCCAGTACCTACTTTGTCTAGAGCTAGTTTGTGTTTACATACATATTCAACACTAGTCTGTACTCTTAGCAAAATAATTCATTGTAATTATAAATCTGTTCTGAATTTGGATATATACTATAATAGTAGACATATCCAGATATTTATATCTATTTTGTACATATGTATAATATAAAATAAATGAAGGAATACATATACATATATCTATATCTGTGCATGCTTGTTTCTGTTGAATTGAAACACCAACTGAGAAGACAGTCTAATTAAGTAATAAACCCCAAATGCAGATTCATTCAGAAAGGCCATACTTTGAACCCAAAGTTTCAAGTACTTGCTCCCAAGTACTGTCTAAAGAACAATTTAAACCTAAAATTATTCAACATTATACTCCCATTAGCTCACTAAAATGTGTGTTCTCCAATTCTGTGGCCAAGTTGTGTCTGTTAGTAGAGAATTTGCTAGAAGCAAGCACTGGCGTGGCTTCCATTGTTGCTGAATGTCTAACCTGGCAGCAGTAGTGACCAACACTTAGCCCTCAAAAGAACACCAGTTAATCACATTGTACCCCTGCCATCATGGTGGAAGCAAAAATTTATCTTCACTGAAATATGCAAGGCTTTGATATGTACACATTCTCTGCCCCCTAATCTTCCTTCCAGCACCACCATCGATAGGCTAATTGTTTTCTGTCTTAGCATTATACATAATATTGTTTCTGATGAAGAAAGTAATTTGAAATCTCAAAGCAACTGGCTTGTTGGAAAGGTGAGATGATCTAATTATTGTACCACTAATTGGATTCAGTCTTACAGGTTGTACTATATCAGAAACCAATAAATGATCTGTGTCTCTAAAAGTCAGAATAAAAAAATCCCCAAAAGTGGATCCTCTCACTATTAAAACCAATAGCTTACTTGTAGAATTTTTGTTTCCATGAAACTTTAAAGTCTTTTGGTATAAAGATCTGAATCCCAAGAGGAAACTCTGGCCAACACAAGATGAAACAATGATTTTATTGAATTCCACAATAACATTGACACCTAGTTGTTTGGGGTCCTTATGTCATTGAACCAAAGACAAAGGAGTTGTTAACTTGATGTTTGGGGTGATTGATCTGGTTACCAAAAGAAATTGCATGTTGCCCCATGATGGGAGCAAGGCAGGCTATATCTGGAACCTAGGATTTCTCTTTAAGAGTTTCTCATAGCACTTCTAAATCCAGTAGCAAAAATTCATATGAAAGAAGAGCAACCAAAAAGTTAGGTTCACTAACAAATAAGACTCTTCAGGGAGGATATTTTTGGTCATTGCATCAGGGAAGGAACTCTGTCCACCTGAGAACAAAGAAAATATATGGAAAGGCTAATTTAAAAAAAGAAAATCATAATTATCAATCTATGGCCTTATGACCAGTTAGAGAACTAGGGATTCTAGTTGCTAAGTATATTTTCTTTGTTGTCATGCATTATATAAATATTATATACATATATATATTAATTTGTACAAATTTTGCTGGGGATTAACTTTACAATTTAGACTTTTACTAACAGAATATGGAGAGCCTGTGACTTGATTTGAGGAGAAAATAACAGCTCGAAATCAATACAATGACTGTTAGGGCTGTGCCTCTTCTCACTTGGGAACAAGGTGGGAACAACTTCATTTATATGAATTATAGTAACATATCCTTAAGTACAAACACAGTTGTCTTTTGTGAAAGTTCAGTTTGTGAGAAGGGCGAGTATAGATCATATGTAGCTGAAGAGAATGACTGTGCCAATTAATAAGTGTTATGTCTTACCTTCCCCTCACCCCGTTTATTCCAGCTTTGTCTTGCTGGAGCTACAGATCTTCAAGCCCCATTTGTACTTTGCCTCTTGGACCCATAGTAGATTCTGTCAACAAAAGGAACTCTAAAGGCCCAACAAGACTCTAGAAGGAGGAAGGACCTTTCTCTTCTGTTTACAAACTGACTCCACAGCAGTGCTTCTTCCATTTAGCAACAGTGGCTCATTCCCACACCAGCATTTTAAAAAAGTTTGCAGTTTTCCCAACACTCACAGAAGAAGCCCCCTACCACCACCTTCCAAGTAGCACCCTCTTCCCTGAGGTCTGAATTTCAGCTCATCAGAGACCCTCCTCCAAGCTTCTAAGTTTTAGTAATTCTCCACCTGTTCTACTTTTCCCCTTAGCCGTAAGGACAGATGCTTCCCAAATATATGGGTAGCCTGAACACATTGGTGCTATGTGGGGACTTGAGTTTTCTTTTTACCTTTTAACTTACTCAGTTTACAAATATATGATTAGTTATAAACTACATTATTTTGTTCAAATAACTGCTATAATTCCTCTCTCTTAACTGGACTAATATATTATATAAGCATCTAATATATTAGAAAACAATGCCTAAGTGCAACATTAATAATAATTATTTCGTATCATGTGTCTAGAATGATTTTAAGCTCATTATATTAGGGTCGGACTGCAAAAAGCCTAGTGACCAACTTCAGAAATTTATATTTCAGCTGTATATAGTGGGGACTTCCCAAAAAAGTTTTTTTTTTTTTTTTAAAGGGGAATGAACAGATTTCTTTTTAAAGGCTATTCCAAGTATTATTGTAAAGTATATAGTTTTTTTTTTAGGAAAGAGATACTGGAAATATTAAGATAATTAGTTAAAAATTATAATAGTCAGCTGAGCAATAATGACCTCACACAGGATGATAAAAATCTAACCAGAAAAGGAAGGAAGGGCATTAATGAGATATTTCTTAAGTATGATCACTGAGCTTAATGACCAACATAATGTAATGAATAAGAAACAGAAAAATGACAGTTTAGACAGAACTGTTGGCAAGAAATATATTAATATGAATAAGGAATGAATGGGGAATAAGAGTTTTCAGAGAAGGGAGTAAACAGTTACCAGGTGAATGGTACTATTAACAAGTTGGAGCCTTCAGAGACACTGAGGCAGCAAAAAGATCCCTCTTCAAACCCTGATTCTTGCAATCAAGTCAGAAAGATACCAGACATGTTGTTCAGAGTAATAGGAATGAGTTTATTGAAGGGTTAGGAAAAGGGAAAGGGTCACTCTCAAGGGAAAGTGTGGGTCCTCTCAAAGAGGAGAGGGACAACATGCCTCTCCTGGACTCCAGTTTTATTGGGAATCCCAGAGAAGTTTCCAGAGAGTCCTACCCAGGTCCACCTCTTGACATTTGACTGACAGTAGGATGATATCAGACTTTCAAGTACCCACTGTCATGGTAACTCTAGGTCACCTTGGCCCATGCTTACTGGTTCTAATTGTATCCTAAACCATACATTCTTACAGATTTTATGGTTAGGGGGAACTATCCTTATCTCTCAGAGTTTCAGGATCTGGTCACAAATGTTTCCTGGGTTTCTCCAATCAATATTATCTTGAGCCTGCATTTTCCTTGCAGTTAACAAGTTTGCTAAGTGGACATATCCTGTCCACTTAGGCCAGGCAGGGTTGCAGGTAAATTGCTTCTTGGAAAAGGAAGCATGTGGGGTCAGCACGGTAGACTCATTTAATAGAATTATTCTCTTAACCTTGTGTTCCCACCATCTCAGCTGTCTGTTCCCTAACATTTTCAAGTATATTACTCTGCCTAGTCATCCCATTTGAACCATGTGCCATGTTGACCCAGCTGGTCTTAGGCTCATACTGGAATCCCAGTATTTCATCTGAGTAGCTCCAGTGGGTTCTTAAGTGTGAAAGTTCATTACTACTATATTTAATTGAATCATAAAGTATGCTTTTATTTTATTGATTGTAAGAAATATCCCCATTTAACAGAGATGAAATACAGTATTGTAAAAACATTAGAATAAATATGACTTTTGAAAAGAGATCCCTGTTGTAAGAAATTATCTTAGATGACCTTATATAAGTAAGCAATTTGAACCCCACACTTTGATATATTTTGCCAATATTTCTTAAGAAATTCAGTATTGACCTTAACAAGAAAGCAAAGGAGGAGACATCTCAATAATGGACCTCAAATTATACTATAGAGCTATGATAATAAAAATGACATGATACTGGCACCAAACAGATATGAAAACTAATGGAAAAGAAGAGAAGTCATAGGGGCAAGCCCACATAGATACAGTTATCTGATACTAGACAAAGTTGCCAAAAGCATACGTTGGAGAAAAAATGGTGCTGGGAAAACTGGAAATCCATATATAGAAGAATGAAATTTAACCCCTATCTCTTACCCTACACAAAAGTGAATCAAAGACATAGGAATTAGACCAGAACCTCTATAATTGATTTTATCTGGGCATCAGTTGCTTTCATTGTACATGTATTGCTTGAAATTTTAAGTGAGTTTTTATTTTTTAAAGGAAATTCCAAAGCAATACCAATGTGTCTCACTTTGCTTATTCTTGATAAGTAATGTATATATTTTTGCTACTATACTATTCTCCTTTCCTGAATCTTCTTTATCTTTTGTTTTCTTGGTGGAAGTCTCCTAGGTATTTACAACTGATATCAAGTTCTACCTGAGCTGAGAAACCCATACAGACCATCTCAGCTTGTGGTGATTGACTACTTTTTTGTTGCAAGTTAACATGCTCAGCATGCCTGCCCTGTATTATTATTTTTTTTTAATTTGTATTTTAAAGTAAAACTTTGCAGGAATTAGACAGTCCCTTATAAAATTTGTATACTACTATTTAGTACAGAGCCTTGTTTCTTAATGATACTTATAAATAGTAGAATTTTAGGGAATTACAAGGGACTTTGAAAGAGTTCAACTTCTTTTGTAATAATTTGATTATAATTATAAAGAAAAAGCAACGTGTGTGTACACACACACACACACACACACATATATATATATATATATATATATAATGAATCTAAAGAAGGTCTTTTGTAATCTTTGATATTTTCTATAAGTGTATTACTTAATACATGTAAGTGTAGAATATGAAAATTTATACTATAAAAGATCATATAAATGATTATGTAAAATTCATATTCAAATTCTTTTAAATTTATATTACTTTCATGTTTCATTTTCTATTTTTATAAGCAATATTGAACAGTATATTATTTCATAACATATGAGAACATAATTATCTGTGGAACTATCAATATGTAGGGTTAAAATGAATGAACTAGCAAGAGAATTTAATAATTGACTCTAGACCAGGATCAGGAGCTATTTTTTATAAAAGGCCAAATAGTAAATACTTTAGACTTTATGGTTTTTCTTGAAACTGCTCAATTCTATATACATGTGCAAAAGTAGTCTAAACAAATAGGTTATTGAACAAGCACTGATATATTTCCAATAAAATTTTATTTACAAAAACAGGCATGATCTATGAGCCATATTACTAATCTCTGAAAGACAATCATATCCTCTAAACCAACATATTAATTTTCTCTTTGTAAAAAGTCAACGACTTCCTAGTTTTTCAGTGAAAAAGTTTTATTGTTCTATAAAACAACTCTCAAAATAAAATTCCCAGTGTTTATTTGAAAGATTTTTTTCCCTAAATCCTTTAATAATTTGAGTCTATTCTTGTCATAATTGAAGTCTTCCATAGAGAGAAGCCTGAGATACATTTTGCTTCCCTTGTACATTTTATCGATTAAATTTTTCCTTTAATTTGGTGACTTTATGAGTTTATTTTGTATTTTAAAAATAGCAGATTTCAGTTCAATTAACAATTACCTATTTGAACATTTATATGTCTAATCCTGTGTCAATACCAATAAAGTATTCATTGATATCTTTTCTATTCCTCAATACTGATTTTCTTCTGTGTTGTTGTTCTTAACTCTGTTGCTACAAAATTCTCAGTTGTTTTCCCATCCCTATAGATCCCTCAAATTAGATCCCTCAAATTCCTCCATACTCTGACCCAATCCTTCTTACATTTCCAAACTAATTTCATACCTCTTCCCTCATTTGAAATCTCCTCTACCACAATACTTGTCTTATTTAATATGAGAGCCTCGCTCAGTCAGAGAAAATAGTACACTATAGGGACAGGGAAACAACTGAGAATCTTGTAGCAACAAAGAGACACATTCATTATATGGGATGGAGAAACAAACTGAATTAGGCTGCCACTGTCTTTCAAAGCCCTTAAATATGAATGCAATGGGAGTCTTTGTGAAAGAGAAATAACTTTTCTCAGTAGTTCTTTGAAACAAATAAATAAAAATCCTATTCCATAATCTTTCACCAGTACAATTATGACTTAACTCGACAGAGACCACCCAGTATTTTATTATCTATCTTGAAAAGTTAGCTGTGTGTTCCTTTCACTTTAATTTAACTATCTGGTTTGTTCTTATATATTTCTGTGCATGTTTATCACTCACCCAAGCCCCATCCTGAAAAGACCCTTTCAGATTTTGTTAGCTTACTATGAACATGTTGAAGTGATCTGGTCTCTGATACCAGAACTTAGGGTTCCCTTGTTCCTTGCTATAACCATATCTGGGACCAGTTGACTCGTTATTACAATCAAGCCTCACTATAAGAAGAATTTAAAGGAGAAAACGGGTCAACCATTAGGGGACTCAGCAAACGTCAATCTTGTTTTCCTCTGATCTTTTACTCCATAGTGGTCAGTACATTTTTATCTTCTTTGCTCTGATTTAATTCTGGACATGCTAATCTTCTCATGGCCCTAGTCCTTTTAAGAGATAGGTTGCCAACTCCCGTGCTTTAGCCTGACTCTTGCTCCCAGTGGGGGGAACTCTCATATGCACTATCTGATCTTCTTATTAATGCCCTGGTGCCAAGGTAGTATCTTCCTTCTTGGCTAAACTGTTATCATGTTTATACAATGGCATTTTTATTGAACTTTTTTCTGATTTTTCTCATGGACACTTGCATTAGTCCTGATAGAATTCTGTATAACAAAGAAGCCTAGGTTTTCAGAGTATGAGCATGTTTCATGTGTGCTCATTGTAAGACTCAGGTGAAAATAGTAATCTCTTTCTGTGATGTGATGATAACATGGACATAGTGAGAGAAAGGTGAATAGAAGCACACACTGCATTATGATGCTGTGCTTAGAAAGCATATCACCAATTTTATTTAATCAACGTTTCATTTAATCAAGTTATGAGACAAGCTGAAAGCCAGTGGATTGAGGAAGTATATACTATAGGGATAGGAGCCCTAACAAGGGCAGAGAATGAGATGAACTGTGAACAATCTACCACAGTAGATATAAACCAACACATCTTTTTTAAAAAGGAGGATGATTTATTAACATAACTTTAGAATTAGTTGAAACTCTTAATGCTTTCCTTTGCACATGGTCAGGCAATCTTTGTTTTCTCAAACAATTTTCTAATAAATTGAACTGTAAGACATACCACCCCATTTTATGTGATGGATCTTTACATGGGAATCTGTTGAATATAAGTCTGAGATTGTAGGCTGTATTAATGAAATATTAATGCTACTGGTTGTTTTTGGTGTTTGTGCTGGCTTGTTTAATGTTGTTAGACTCTGCCTTAATCTATTGCATGGCCTGATATTCAACCACATGCATTAGTGTTTTCTCAAAGCAGTATGCATTTCTTTAATAGAAGTGAGTAACTCTAGAGAGGTATATATTACAGTTTATTTTTGGTTGATAACATATTACTTTTTCTCCTGTGCATTTAGTTTTAATGGAATTCTTTTGTTAAAACTAAGTTAAATTAGAGGACATCAACCTATGCTTTTTAGCAATTTGCTCCAAGAGGAAGCACTAAGGAATAAACTGCATTTTTTTTTAAAGTTTAATTCTTCTTTATACATTCCAGGGAGAGTAAGGGACTCTCATTTGTTACTTAATGAGCAATAAATAGTATGCAAAGTCACAGAAGTAGACACCCAAAGAACCTGAAGAGCTCATCTAGCTTGATGGCAAGCTTCCTTCCCTCCTCACAACTAAATAGCATGTCTTTTTTTCCCCGAGACAAGGTTCATATCCTTTGTGGGTTAGTAGAGAGATTCTGACATTCTCCAACATTTTATTCTTATTAAGTAAAACATAATAGAGAAACATAAAACAAAATTCCTATTTGAAAAAAAAAGTATACACCTATATGCCTGATAGGCTTTAATAAATTTTTTATGTAAACTAAGTATGGAATAAGGATGCTTCTTTGTAAAGGAAAGGACAGAGACTCATGTACATTAGTATAAACGTGGGTATTTTCACATTTAGCATTGGTTAGCTAGAATTATGCAAAAAAAAAATGTTGAAAACAAGGAAAATGTATTTATTTGTCCAGAGAAACATAAACTTAGGATTTCAGGATAAAATCCAAACCTTTAAAACTGAATTAAAAACAAGGGAAACTTTTCATATGGAGTAAAAACTAAACCAGAAGTTATTTTTTGGAGTGGTGATAAAAATTTCTACAGTAAATACTCTACCTTAGCATATACTTCTCTAATAATCAAGAGCTAGTATTTTTGGTCTCTCTCTCTCTCTCTCTTTAAGTTCATTGTAGTTATAAATAATATTAGGGTTCAGTTTGACATAATTATACAAACATGGAATATAATTTGTTCTAAATCAGTCCCCAGTGCTTTCCCCTTCCCTTCCCTCCTCCCCAAACATTCTCATTCCTCTACTTTCTTCTATTTATTTATAGTTTTTTTTTAATTAGAACCTGTGGATATGCATAAAGATGAGATGCACTGTGGCATATTTGTGTATGTACACAGGAGAATTTGCTACAGGAAATACCATTGTCACATAACACATTGGAAAGATATCTAAGTTCTTTAGATTTTGCCCAACTCACAGGGAGTTAATTACTTAAATGACAATTGTCATGGCATGTTAGACTTTTTATTGCTGTGACCAAAAGACTTGGCAAGAACAACTTAGAGAAAGATAAGTTTATTTTGGCTCATGGTTTTATAGGTTCAGTCCTTGGTTGGATGACTGCATAGCTCTGGGCACAAAGTGAGGCAAAACATCATGGTAGAAGAGGATGGTTACGGCAAGGAAGCAGAGAGAGTTGAGTGCAAGAAATTAGGGATAATCTAATACCCAAGGGCATGTCCCCAGTAACATACTTCCTCCAGTTACACCCTACTTGCTTACAGTAGCATCCTTTAATGCATTCAGATTATTAATGCACCAAATGAATTGATTTACTGAATAGGCTACACTTCTCAAAATCTAATCATTTCACCCCTGAACATTCTTGCATGGTCTCACACATGTACTTTCTGGTGACACCTTATAGCCAAACCTTATAGCACAGAATAATATTGCTAATAATAATCCAAAAGGTGCATTTAGTGTTTCATCTGTAGGATTTCTGACAACATTTGAAAAATTGTAACTGAGATGTGAAGCATAAAAAAATTTCTCTTCTGTTCCTATCATATCAGTGAATGTATTAAGATGCTTATGAAACTATTAATGTTGCAAATAAGAGCTCCATAATTAGGGAGAATTGAATAATCACATATATTTAAAGTGGTAATAACTTCTATTTTTTTATAATGTTGTATAGAGGTGCTGGACTATACTTTTTTTCTGATTACTCAAAATCTTTATAATAATCCATCAAGTAAATATTATTATACTTATTTTACGTACAAGACATATATAATTAAATACAATGACTTTTCATACCTTTTACTCTTTAGTGTCTGATTTAAATCTTGAATTTTTCCTGTTACACAAGGAAATCTACAAGGGGATGAATTACTCATTCCCTGTTCCAATTTAGAATATGTTAAGTGGAGGTTTGTTATAAAAATTTGCAGGTATTTTTGAGATCTGACACCTTTCTGGTTGAAGTGTCTATAAGTTCCCTTTTCATGTTAGTGTCATCCTGTCACGAGCCTAGATGTTAACCTTGGACAGTGAAAAAAAACTGTAAATTAAAGTAACTCATAAAATAAAGTGACAATTGTAGTTTTATCCCCTCTAGCTGTGAGAAGATGTTGTATGTCAATGTCAACCATTAATCCCATTAATTAAAAACAAGAAGCATCTAGTATATTTCATTTCAGATCACATCAAGTGTGCATCATGCCCTTTATATTACTTAGTCTATAAATAAAATGTGAAGATGTTTATATTGACTTGTTTCCATAGTGATAAAAGAGTCTTCCCTTGAGTTGTCAAGGCGATGTGCAGTGGGTTAGTAAATTGGACAAGCATGGGAGCTATTTGTCAAGTAATAGGTTTGAGAAAAGCCAAGATAATGCAATAAGAAATGGTCCAACTAATAATAGAACCAAGAATCTTAGAATGTGAACATTTTGGTTTTAATGACCTGCTAACATTTTTTCTTTTTGTGAAATAAATGTGAAACTATAATAAGAAAGCACATCCAGTGAGCTAAGTTATGCTTCTATCAATGACAATTTGTTTTTTCCAAATTAGGTGAGATTTATTTTAGAAGAGCAGTTAGACTTTTTACCAGCTCCAAGGCTTAGTTGGGGTGGGTAAAATGTTTACCAATAAATTTGATAACTGCTTAAGGGTGTTTACTTTGAAATAAACAAAATCCTCAATTATGAAAATAAATTAAGAAAAATGATTCTTTGGGTTAGCTGTGGCAAGAAAATGTCAGAAAATATCCAAATTCATCATCTCCGTTCCTTGGTACCATCAAAATATGAGCAACACACAATTCATTTTTATATTTCTTGACACAGAGATACCTGATGTAACTGCCAGGTTGGATGGAACCTGACACAAAACCAAAAACCAAAACCCAAACACACATACACATCAAAAAACCCTTCAGTTCCCAACATTTTCATTTTGATATTAAAAGACAATTAGAAACCAATGGATGAAAAAAAAAAGCCATACTACCTTTTGTTGTTGTTCCAGAAACAACGGTTATAGCAACTTGATTGTGGATGATTATTAGAGAAGAGTACATGAGAGTTACATTCCTAAGAAAATGCTGTGGGAAGATGTCTGAACTTCCTATGTTCAGAGTAAAAGCAGAGTAAGGAAATTACTCAGCTGTCCGCTATGAAAACAGTCATGAAACTGTTGAGCTAAAGTTGTGGCATTGAGTCATTTCCTAACAAAAGAAAAATGTCAGTAACAACTCCTTAAACAATGACAGTAACTAGAATTTTTCTTCCACTTACAAAGGGAACAAAGTTGCATGTCTTGAAGACTTTTCTGAAGCATTTTCTTAAATAACATGTGATAATTTAAATAACATTTAATAGGTAGCATTTTCTAGTTACCTATTTATGCCAGTATCTTGGCATCCTCATAGTTGATTGGTCTGGTAATTTATAATGAAAAATTGGAATTTCAAATGCGTTCAATTGAAATATGATGGATGTGTTGTTGTCGTCTGCCCAGTGTTTTTATCCCCTTCGCTGGATAACAGCAGGCACCCGGTTTCCATTTCTCTTTCAGTTCTGCTTCATACTGTATGATTCTGGTGAGTTGTCGTGGTTCTCACACAACTGGCCACAGGTGCTCAAAAATGTTGCACCTATGATCCAGGTGAGAGGAATGAAAGCAGCCTCCTGGAATTTTATATATGGTTACTGGCAGCAAAAAGCTGGTATGCCTCTGTGAGCTCTAGCTAAGATAATATTAGCCTCCCCTATCACCTACCTCTGCCCTCCTGGAGAGAGCCATCTGTAGTACTACAGAATGAGCCAATACTTGGTCAGCCACAGGAGCCAACGTGAGGGAGAGACAGGGAGAGGAGAAAACCCAGTAAGATTATCAGAGACCATGGGTTGGTGTCTCACTTCGGACTAGATTTTATTGTGCCTTCTTCTTTCTCTTTCTCTCTTTCTTTTTTCCTCCCTCCCTCCCTTCTTCCTCTCTTTTTCCTTCTCCTCTCTCTCCCCCACTTCATTATGATGAGAATAAGAGAATAAAACTCAACACGAGATCTACTCTCAACAAATTTTGAAGGGTACAACACAGCATTGTGCCTCTTACTATAGGTACAATTTTGTGCTACAAATCTCGAGCATTTGATCATCTTGCAGAATTAAAACTTTAGACTCATTGAATGGCAGTTTTCTTTTTCATTCACAGCTCAGCCTCCAGCAATCACCTCCTAGGTTTGGATTGTTTTGGACACCTTGTGTAAATGGAATTGTGCAGTGTTTATCCTTCTGTGACTTAGCATAATGGCCCTAATGATCAGCCATAGGATTGTGGATTATAATATTTCCTTTTTTAAAAAAATATTTTTTAATTGTCAGTGGACCTTTATTTTATTTATTTATGTGCAGTTCTGAGAATTAAACCCAGTGCCTCACACAAGGTAGGCAAGCGCTCTACACTGAACTACAACTTCAGCCCCTGCAGTATTTCCTTTTTAAAAGCTAAATAACACCCTGATGGATATATACATTACATTTCCTTTATTCATTCATCCACTGATGGACATTGATATATCATCATCATCACTAGTCATATCTTAACTAGTAGTGAAAATGTTGTAGTGTATAGGGAATGAAAAAATGTTTTCAAGATCCTATTTCCATTTTTTTTTTAGATAAACACCCAAAAGTGGGACTGCTAGATCACATTGTGTTTCTCCCTTTAATTTTTTTTTTAGGTTCTTTCATACTGTTTTCCATAGGCTCTATAGCATTTTATGTCCCCACCAAAAGTGTATAAGGGTTGCCCTTTCTCCATAACCTTGTCAACATATTTCAAGTAAGAAAGAAAATGAATTGCATTATTTTCACTGTTGATGATATTTTATATTGGATATATTCTACTTGAAAAGCCCTATTACAAGAAAATTAATTAAAAGTTTATTTCAGAATTGTGAATACACAGAGTAATATTTATAAAAATTATATTTATATTTTTGTGGCAGCATGTAATTTCTCTTGAATACATTTTCCTTGGTTACTTTTGCTTATTTTACATGAAATGATTTGCCTAACACTCTCTTCAGTCTTTTAATAAGGTCAAGAAATACTCTTGGCAAATGCTCTTAAATACATCAATATTCTGTCTCCTTTGATTATGCACTTAAGGATATTTGAAATAACTTGGCAAGGTGATAGGCTGCTGTTATTTTTACCCACAGATTCACCCTAAGTACAGAAGTTAAAGTGACTTCTCCTTGTCAAAATAATTTTCGGGCTTCATAAAAAACAGTGACTTCAAGGGATTAAAAATTTTAGATTAATGATTCAAGCTTTTCAAAGATGGAAAGAAGGAGGGAGGAAGGGAAGAGAAGAGGGCTGGGGAGAGAAAGGGAGAAGAGGAAAAAAGAAGAGAAAAAGGTCTTAAAAAATGATTGTATTCCCATCTTCTTCGTGTAGTCCTTATTTCAACAAAGGTTGCAATATTAGTCCCTTTTTTTCCCCCCCAGAAGTCAGGGCACCATTTTGGAGTCCTTAATCACCTCCTCATTGTTCTTACTTACACAAATACCAAGTCCTTGAGTTCTAACTGAATGTCCTTCCCATTCATTCATTCACTCACTTCTTTCAGTGGCACTACCCTAATTCTGGTCATTATCATCTTTCCTGGATTATTGCAAGAAGTTTCTGACCAGTCCCACTTTCCATCTAATTTTCTTTGCACTAGCATTCCCTACTTTCCAACCAAGATGAAAGTTGTGAAATGTGAATCTGCTCATGCCTATTTTAAAACTTGCAATGATGCATGCATACCTGGTGTTATGCCATCAAATCTCTTTCTTTTCTTTTTCTTTTCCAGTGCTGGGATTGAACCCACGGTTCAATGGTAAGCAAGTGCTGTACCACTGAGTTATACCAATAGCCCTTCAAATTTTTTCTTTACCTTTCAACTTCCAACCCTCCTCAAGGTATCAGTTTGGTGTTACTTATTTCAGAAAATCTTTTCCTAAACAAACTCAGCATGTGCTAGGTGCTTTCCTGATTTGCTGATCTACTAAGTAATATCACATTATGATAATTATCCATTTATTTGTTCCCCAGTGTACTATAAACTACAAACTATTAGGGCAATTATTTATTTTGCTAATGATTTTAGTTGCAGTAGTAATGATCCTAGAATATAGGGTAGATATTCTGTAAATACTTATTGACTGAATGATAAAATTAATTTTTCAGCATTTCTTTTGTCATTTAATATATATTGAAATTAGACGGCATCCACTAAAGAAAATTTAATATTTAGCTGAAGCAAAATATTTTTATTTGTTCTGGACATCCTTAGCAATATTATACTCCTACATTTTAAGTTAAAAAGTCACTCTTTCACATCTATGATTCAGTCAACAAGACTGTATCGATTAGTAGAATGCTCAGTGTTTCGTATTAATCATCTCTAATCCCACAATAACTAGAGAAAATACATTACTTTGGGAGAAAGAGAAAGGAAAATAAATCCTAGAAAAAGTATGTAACAATGTTCTTCTCTTTTCCAAATATAGAAATGTGGAGAAGTGTTGAGTATAAGTATATATACATATACCTATATATTTGTACAAATATACATATGTGTAATATATATGGCTGTCAACTTTTCAGAAGAAATTTTGTGTTGCCCTATAAAAATCTTTCATAATTAAAAGTACCTATGAGTAAATTAGATCGAAAGTGCTTGATTTTCTGATTTTTTTTATGATAACTTAACAATGAAAATTGACTACACCTAGAGTTCTAGTAACACAAAGATGAAGAAAGACTCCTTTATAGACACCTGAGCTTTTTTTTCCATGGATTTTACTTGGTTAGGTTTTCTCCCACTTTCCTACATTTTTTTTAATTTAATAGAGTTTATTCAAGTGCTTATTAAATTCAAATCCAGTTACAAGACATGTTATAAATACCTGTCTACTCCCTCTAAACATTTTTTAGGTATTATGAAAGTATGGTCAATGGAATATAGTTGAAGACCATGATTTTTTTCTCATGAATATATTTCCCAGCGAGATGTATCAATACTGTATTCTGTGCAAATGAGACTTCCTCTTTCTAGAGGAAGAATTTGATCATATCTATCCCTCTGCTGAAAAATATTCAATGGTATCCTCTTCTCTCTCAGAGTAAACCTAAATTACCTATACAGTTCAAAGAGAAAGCTTATGGAAGTTCACAGTGGAATACTACATCATAAGTGCATGAATTAAGGGTTGTAAAGGAAAATTTTTCCCAAATCCAGACATCCTAAAGGCTACATGCACATATTTTAGCTATGCTTATAACAATAAAACAAACAAACAGAAAAAAAATAGAAAGCAATTTGGAAAAGGTAGAATTCAATAAGCAGTGTTATGGTTTAGATATGAGGTGCCCTCCCAAAGCTCATGTTTGAGACAATGCAAGAATGTTCAGAGGTAAAATGATTATGAGAATTGTGATCTAATAGGTGCATTAATTCTCTGATATGCTTTAACTGAATGGTAACTGTAGGCAGGTAGGTTATGGCTGGAGGAGATAGATCATTAGGATCATACTTTTGGGCATATTCTGTCCCTGGTGAGCAGAGCTCTCTTTCTCTCTGCTTCCTGGTGGACTTGTTCTGATCTGCTTTCCTCTGCCTTGCCCTTTCCACCATGATATTCTGCCTCTTCTTGGGCTCAGAAATCTATAACAACATAGCTCCCTCTTCTATGTTGTTCTGTCAGGTCTTTAGGTCATAGTAATAAAAATTCAGACTAAAATAAGCAGTTTGTATATATTTCCTCAAAAAATCAATGACTTTGAGCTGAAGGGAAGGGCAGAAAGAATGAAGAAGAAATTGGAAGGCAAGCAGGTAAGAACAAAGTCAGAAAGTACAGGTATACATTAATTCACTTCAAGTTTCCATCTTCAGGAAAACTCTCCGATTACAGCAATAATTTATAGGTTCTAGCTTAAAGGAACTGTCAGTAATACCAAGAAATCATAAAATAGAAGAAAGCTCCCAGAAAATTATAAAGGAACCCACATTGCCAGGTAATGGAAAAGCAGAACAATCACAGAAATACCACACAAGTAATCCTGATGAGGAAAATTGAGTAATCAGATGCAATTCCAATGTGCATATTGGAACCTAATACCCACTACAACAAGGGTAACCATTGGGGGTGATGAAGTCATGAGGCTCGGTGATTGTGAATGGTATTTGTGCCCTTAAAAAAGAGATTGAAGGCGCTGGTTTGACCTTGAGCTACATAAGAGTGCAGCATCATCGCATATTACCCTTCACATACCCTTCCTTCTACTAGATGAGGACAAAATTAGAAGGTATCATCTGTGAAGCAGAAAGAAAATCTCACAGGACACCTAATCTGCTGATGTCTTGATCTTGGACAGCTACAAATTTCTATTATTTATAAATTATCTAGTTTAAAATATTTTGTTATAGAAATGAATAGACTAAGACATCAGACATGATATCCAATTGACACATTTAATGCAAATCATGGATAGTTTTAGCAGATATAAAATATTATATGATCTTAGCATTAATTAGAATTTTTGTAGCTACTATAAAATCTAAGCATTTCTTAACTGTCTTAGATGGCTAACATCAGACAAAATATTACATTAGATTCTCATCCATTGTTTTTGAAAATAAATATGTTTATGAACATAGAGATAAGACAACCTTGATTATATGGAAGTTAGACTAAAAACAAAACATAAAACAAATTAAAGGAAATCAGAGAAAGTGAAAGGGGAAATAGAATATCTTATCAACTAACATGTTAAAAATTTCACATGTAGAACATGCCATTTCTCTCACACAGCAAGAGAGTAAGGAAGAGAGCATAAGCCTGAAAAAGCTAGAAGCCACCTCTCTTCCATGAAAAGGCTCTGTCTGTCCTTCCAGGAATGCCATGTGACAACCAGATATATTGTCCCTTGTCTTTAGGGAAGACTCAAAAAGAAAGTGGGGAGAGAATGCTGGGAATCTTCCACAGAGTGTCACTTTTAATTATTGTATTTTTTATAACAGATTGATGTGATTTATAATTGACTATTAATCATTTATATATTTAATATACTGTTTTTCTAAACACAAGTGCATTTTGACTTTAAGCAATATGTTAAGCTGGGCTTAGATTGATATTTTTATATTCCATTAATACTCCCTATTCTTTTATATCTGATTTAATTTGAAGGATTTGAAATTAAAGAACTGAACCAGGAATGTCCTAATTCCCTGTTTATAAGAATTATAAGACAAGCCAGAACTTTAAAATACCTGATAGAGTTACTTAAAAAAAATGATGGTAGAATGACATCAAACAGGCAAAGTAAGGTTTTCTTAGATTATAAAGAATAATTTTCAATGGCTTTATGTCCCAGCTAGAATCACCACAGGTTGAGCAACAACTGCAAAGAGCCTAATAGTACAACCATTCTTAAAGACATTAATCTACTCCAAAATATCATACTACATATTTGAAATCTAAATTTTCTTCTTGCCTAAAGTCCCCCCACCTCCCTCCCCCCCCTCTCTTTCTAATCCAGTAAACTGAAAAAATGTGACTTGGAAACAAGAGAGTTCAGAGAGTTCAGAACAACTAATTTTAGTTAACTGTAGAAAAGTCACCTTTTAAAATTACATGGGTGATTTGATTAAAAACAAACAAGCAAAGAAGCATGAGATCCACAAACTGGATTCTGCTTTCCCGTGAGAGCAAACTCATTTATCTCCATGTGTATTGTACCCATAAGAAGGCAGAGTGATTCATCATGTTCAGCACCAATTTAATGGTCTCCTAAATACTACATTTTCTAATTACTTCTACTACATATTTTCGGAGAGACAAGTTCTAAGGTCAGTAAAAGTTCTTCAATAAGTTATGTGTGCATCCATGCTCTCAAAACTATAACATTTAAAGCTATTACACTTGTGTGGAAAGACACATGATGTTTTTCTGAAGTAGCATTATGTTGGAAAGTCAGCACTACTTCAGAACCAGACAGAATAATTCTTTTGATATCACCATCATAAAAACCAAACACCTAAATTTTAGAGTTTAACATTGAAGTCACCTCAACTAATTTAAAAAGATTAGGTCATTCTTCCATTTCCCTATGGTCTTTAAGTCTCATGGACTAGTTTCAGGAACTGATTGTGATCTTGCTCAACTTAACTTGATATCTTCCTCTCCCATTCCTCTTCCTGATCTTACTAGTGAATTCATACACCAGTGCACAGTGAGACTTTTCCTGTGGCCATAGAATTGACTATAGCTCAGACATTGAAACAAAAAGAGGCACGAGAACTTTACTTTTAAAAGAGAAACTCAGGCATGCCTGAGTTACTCTGTCAAAATCTGCACACTACTCTACCATAAACACACACACACACACACACACACACACACACACACACACCACAATTCTAAGTCAGTTGAAGCCATATATATATATATATTATACTGGGTTTTCTTTCCAAGGTTTAAGCCAATGAGGGATAGATCCAAGAGAATCACTCATAGAAACTGAGACAGCACCCCCCCCCCCAAGAATTTATTAATGACACCTCATTACTCCCTGGGATCTTTATTAGAGCTGTGTATTTCCTCATCTGTGTCTCCTATGCCTAATATCAGTGTTTCAATTTGATCTGACCTGTTGGCACCTCATGCATGAGCTGATGGGCAAGGAGCTCCAGCAGCAAGAGGTTCAGAAGAATAGTATGTGTATGTGCATGAGTGTGTGTGTGTGTGCGTGTGTGAAGGTGGTGTGGTCATGGAGACAGTTGTAAGAAATCTCATACCATGCACTCATGAGCACTCCATCTTCAAAACCACTACCTCCATCAAAGTCAGTGAACTCTGAACTTCCTCTTGTGCTCTGTGAGAGCATTAGCATTGGTGTCTCTGTCCCCAGAGATCATAGGGTGATGGTGGTTACTCATTGGTATCTAGAGAATGAGCAACAATCAACAGACAATTCATAGGCATCACCTGGAAACATGCTGGGCACAGAGTGAGTGACCAATAAATACTGTTATTTTATCCTTAGGATTATTTCCAGTTCCGTTCAATCACTCAAAAAGTATTTAGCAAAAAAAAGCTAACTTTAAATGTAATTAATGAGCAATTAAATTAAAAGAACTTAAGAGATCTGATATATATATTGTGAGGTATGTAAATCAGAACTCTTGAAATACGAGTTTCACTATTTCTGCTTGAGACTGAGAAATATATGCTGTCACTACAAGATATAGATCACTGCATGTAACATTTTAATGCCATTTAATTAAATGTAGGTTCAATCAGAGCACTTAAAGTCACTGTCTTCAAGTATTACTCCCTGCCAGGACTTATAGAGTCATCAGGGAAAAAGGTACTTTTTTTCCTCCTAAATCTAATTAGATATTTTGAATAAATGGTCCAGCAGAACCTTGGTCAAATTAAATTAGTATAGGTTATTCTTAATTTCAGTAATTAAAGGCTAAGATTTAAGAGAAAAAGTTGTAATTCAACTTTCTTAAAAATTTCAAAACATAATTGATTAAGCAAAAAGACTTTAGGTCTTAAAGTAATTGCTTTTATATAGTTTTATCATAAACTATACTCTTATAATTTATTTTCTCCAGTTGCTTTGATATTTATGTACTTGTACAGTAAGGTTTAAATTTTCTTAAATTACCAAATTATAAGACTATTTGAAAACTAGAAGGCATTTAGGCACTTTATCATGCCGCATATTTTAACAATCTCATTCATTTAAACATATTATGAAAAAGAACTACCCCTTGTATTAATTGCCTCAAGAGTATATAATAATTTTAATCATCTTTTAATTAAAATCTGGTCTCACTTTGCTTTTCTAATCTTTGGAGTGTTATGCTACTAATTGCTAGCCCAGTGGTTGTCAATCATTCTCAATCTCATTATGACCTTACATCAAGCAGAATAGGACCTATTGTCTAGTGACTTAAAATATGTCTAAATGAGTAGTGTCTTTCCTGTTCTATCTATAGTATGTAGTGATATGGCTTGAATGTGCTTGTCTTTTTCATGTTTAATTTAAATCCTAATGCCACGGTATTGGCAGACATGGCTTTTAGGGGTGAGTGAGTCAGGAGGATTCCACTTTCATGAGTGGGATTAGATGCCCTTAAAAAGGCTTGCTGTCCCTTTTGCCATGTGAGCATGCAGTGGTTCTCCCCTCTAGAGGATAAAACATACAAATATCTTATTGGAAGCAGAGAGCAGTCCTCATGAGACAATGAACATACTAGTCCTTTGATCTTGGACCTCCCAGCCTCTAGAACTGTAAGAAATAAATTTCTGTTCTTTACAGTTTATCTAGTCTCAGGTATTCTGTTACAGTAGCATGAAACACTAAGACAGAAACTGGTACCAGAGGAGTAGGGTATTGCTATAAAAAAACAGCTAAAAATGTGAAAGTGACTTTGTAACTGGGTAATGAGTAGAGACTACATCAGTTTTTAAGTGAATATAGGAAAATGCTTGTATTACTACAAATGGAGCCTTGAGCTGGTTCTGGAGAAGGTATATAAGAAAAGAAGAGCTACAGGGAAGGCCTCATTCTTCTTAGAGTTTAGTTAAGTGGTTGTGAAGAGATGTTGGTGGAAACACGGATAGTGAAGGACATTCTGATGAGGCTTTAAATGGAAATAAGGATCAAGGCGTTAGAAAGGAAGAAAGTTTATTTTTGTCACAAAGTGCCAAAAAATTGGGCTGAATTTTGTCTATGTCATAGGACTTTGTGAAAAACGGAACATGAGAGGGATAAACTAGGATATCTGGCCTAAGAAATCTCTAAGCAGCAAAGCATTCTGGGCACTTCTTGGCTTCTCGCAACTGCTTATAAAATGTTAGGGGAGAAATCACTTAAAGATGGAGTTTATAATTAAATGGGAAGCAGAACATAAAGATTTTAAAAATTCTTAGCCTTATGTGTAAAGAATAAAAGTGTATTTAGGAGAGAAAAGTAGAGATGTGGTCAAACAGCTGTTTGGTAAGGAAATTCATATGGATAAAAGAAAGTCAGATGCCATTCATTTCAGTCATTTGGGGACTAGCTAGGACTTTGAGGATATAACACTGTCAGGGGAGGGACTCAGAGTACCTGGAGGACCTCAGAGTTCACTGGCCAGCGTTGCCTTGAGCCTCTACTCTCCAAAGTCCAGTGTAGCATTCATTGGCCATCTATGCTGTGACTCAAGAAATCCAGTATAGCTCAGGCCTCAGCTCTGAAGGCTACAAGCAGTGATTTGGGGTGGTGTCTAAAAACAACTACAGCTAATTCTTCAGATTTTCAGAATGCAAGAGCTATGGAAGCATAGCAACCTCCACCTATATTTTAAAGGATGCCTCAGATAATCTCAGGGCACAGGAAGAGATTTGCTGCTGGGTTAGGGCTGCCACAGAGAACCCCCACTAATATAATGACAGTGGGAATGTGAAGGCAGGACTTCCCTCAAGACTCTACATCTATAAAAATACTAGCATGCAATGCCATCCTGGGAGATCTGAGGCACTGAATTTCAGCCCTTGAGAGCTGAGGCCTGGGCCATGCTCAGTGAAGCCAGGAGGGTGGAGTCTCCTGGGGTCATAGGGACTCAACCCTCATTCCAGTGTGTTCAGGAGATGGGACATGAAATCAAAGATGATTCTCAAGTCTTAAGACTGAACATTGTTTGCCCTTTAGGTTTTGGACTTATTTGGGACCTGTTGCCTGTTTCCTCTTGCCCATTGCTTCCTTTTAGAATGAGAACGTCTATTCTACACCGGCCCCATCGTGGTATTTTGGAAGCACACAACTTGTTCGCTTTCACAAGCTTATAGCAGGAATGAATTGTACCTTGAGTTGCACCCATATATGATTAAATAAGACTCTTGGTTTTAAACCTTTAAGTTGTTGTTGGAACAAGGTAAGATATGTGGGGCTGATGAAATGGAATTAATTTTTCATTTTAGAAAGGACGTTTAATGAGAAGAACATAAATTTCATGGAAGCGGGGACAGAATGCTCTGATTTGAATGTTTTTGTCCCTTCCAAAAGTTCATGTTGAAACTTAATCCCTAAACCAAGGTGTGGCATTTGGGAAGTGATTAAGTTAAAAGGGCTCCACCTTCATAAATGGGATTAGATGTCCTTGTATAAGGGCTTAAAGGAATAAATTCACCCTCCTTTGGCTGCACTGTCCTTCCTGTCATGCAAGGACAAAGTGTTCCTTTCCTCTAAGGGATGCAGGAGCAAAGCATCATGCTGGAAGCAGAGAGTAGTCCTAATGAGACAAAAAGCCTGCTGAAGCCTAGAGCTTAGACTTCCCAGAGCTGTGAAAAATAAACTCCTTTTCTTTATAAGTTACCTGGTCTTGGGAGGCATTAAATGGAAAACAACATAGATTATGAATAAACGTAGAATCACTGCACTGTCAGAGGGACCCAATTTGATACATTAAACAGTGTTATTATCTATAGAAGTGAGATTAGACAACGGAGATCTAAACTGTGGCATTCCAATCTTCACCAGGGGTACAGGGATATGGATTATAGCATCCAAACAAGAGTCACATCAGAACTTTAGGAAACACCATTGCCTCATTCAAGCCCAGTCTTAATTTTTAAGTTTCTGGTGTCTGCATGCAGGCCAGACTGAATACACACCAGAGAGCACTTCAACTGAGCCAAATGTATCCCACTCATCTTGATGTTGCATAATGCACCTGGATGCAGGGCCATAGTTCCCCATGAACTGGTCCTCATGTTCATACCCTCCCCAGATAACACACCCTATGCCTGTGCCTGACACTTTCCTGAACTTCAAAATTGCAGAATAAGATTAAGGGTCAGATGTCTCTGGAGACATGCTAGCAAGCTCTTAGACTGGCAATAAGACTTATAAGCTCTGATGGAATATTAATAAATATTCCCCTGGCAATTTTTCCATAAACTCCCCAAGCTCTATCCTCCAGGATACACTGGTACTCTCAAGCTAATGAGGTCATTATCATTTCTTCTACCAATTTATAATTTCTGGAGCTTTAAAAATAAAGCCTCTTTAAATTTTTACAAAAGTAAGATGAGGAAGAAAACAAAAGTGCTTTTGGAAATATGAATGATTAGTACTCTTCTTTAGTTTTTAAAAGGCCCCAAATAGGCCAGTTTACTCTTGCCAAACTAAGATGCTTATAAGCTTCTAAGTCTTATTGCAGGTTTTAGAGCCTGTTAACATGACTGCCAGTGATAACTGACCCTTTTTCTTAATCCAAATAATATATTTTTCACAGAACAAAAATAACATACATATAATATGGAAAATCATTTACTTCAATTGTCACTCTTGAATTTTAATAAGGAGATATTTTTGAAAATGGGTTCAGATATATTTTTAAATATTATATTTGGAGCCTCTGTATGATATAATTTGTTACAGATTTTTCACAGATTATAAATATTATTGTTATTATTCCCATATTTCACCCAGAAAAAAAAATGTATCAACCACATCCTATGTAGAAGTCACTTAAAATTGGATGCACTTAGTTTGTTTTATGTGTAGTCACATTTAATATTGGTATGTGGATCATGCAAATTCTGTCCACTGAACTGCATTTGATATCATTATTTGCTAGAAAATCATTATAGGTATGAGTATCATGTAGAATGTTTTAATAAATAAAAGCTCTATAGTGCTTGAAGAAGTTTCATTCAGTATCCTGGTAATCTTTTATGCCACTGGCCACGCATATTGATGTATAGAACATTCCCTGCTATCGCACACATGCGTGCGTGCACACACACACACACACACATCAATTGTGTAATGCAACAACACTGAAAATAATGGATAGGTGGAGAAGAGAAACAGTGATTATAAATAAATCTCAAATAGTGACAGGCTGAGAGCTTGGGAGAAGATAATTCAATAAAAATGTGTCAGTATTTTCAAGTTTTCTTTGTCACAAGGTCCTGCATACCCTTTTGACATTTGGTTGCTTAAAACAAGCTTTGATAATACCTGTCATATTCACATGATCCAAGAGAAAAGCATCAGGAATAAATGTTTAATGAGAAAAACTAAAAATAATATTTCTTCCTGGTTAAAAATAAAAATAATAGAATTTTTTTCAAAGTCTTCCCAGTTGATTTTTCCCATTGAAATAGTTTCTATAGAAAAATGTACATAAAATTCATATTCAATTCAATTCACTATTTTGTACTGAGGTAGAAATTGAATGAAGAGACATGAGATAGACTTAGATGTGTCAAAAATAAGATCTAGAAGATTAATCTGTATTATTTAAAACTTATTTTGTCCCTTTAACCTGGGATTATAAAGAATTATTCCATGCACAAATAACAAGCATCACTATCATGTAAATATTGGTAGTCTTATCAACTTTAACTGATTCAATCTTAGAATAATCTCAAAGTGTCAAGAACCTGATTAAATAGAAAAACAAGAAAATAAATTTTTGTTTGTCTAGTATTCTATCTATAGAAAGATTTTTATTTAACAATTTGGCTTATATAAAAATTCACCTAATTTTGTATTCACATAAAATTGTCTCATTCAAACTATGGTGAACTTTCAGTCGACACAATATGGCATTGAATGATTTCTCCTTACTTGCTCTGCTAAATGCAATTATAAATCCTGAAAATAATGCAAGAGGCAACGAAATGAGAAGTCTGGAAAGCCTACAGAAAAATTGGTTATGGACAGCAGGACTGGAGGAAGAACACAGCAATGGGTTGTCACCTACTCCTTGCTCTTTGGAAAAAAAAAAAAAAAAAAGATCATTCAAGACCTGGTATTTCCCTATGTACATCATAGGAAAAGAAAGCAACCCAGATAGGCTTGATCCTCTCCCAGAGCCTGCTGGAAACACCTAGCAAGCTCAGCAAGAGGGATTCATCATGGACTCTGCTGACAAGAAATCTGTAGCCAGGGGCAGGAACCAGAGACTCCTCAGACCCCAACTCAGGGAGGCTGAGCAGGTAGAAATTGCAAGATGGTTTCCGCTGCAAACACCTGGCCCAGGAAGCTTCTTTGTCATTATTCTTCAAAGAAGAATTTCCCCTACTCAGAGCTGCCAGGTGGCCATGTGCAGCAGCAAAGAGGGTCTTATCACTGGTGACTCAACCTGTAAACCACTCTTTGTCCCCTCATGGTAGAGACTCCCTTCCCCAAGCCAGAGGCACCACATGACCAGATAGGAGCATTCCTTCCTCCCTCTCAGGCCCCTCCCCAAATAACTCAACACATTAAAATAATGTGATAGATCTAATTTAAATAAACCTTACAAGGTATAAATGTAAAGGCTTACTATTTGCTCCACAAAACCACCTCAAACTATAACTTTAACTTTAAAAGAAACATGCATTAAAATACAACTATTAAAAATAAGCTCAAAATTTTTTGTAGAAACTATGTGACAAAAAAATCTGTTGTGATCTCAGGTTATGTTTATAAAATACAGGAGGTAGAATGAGTGGTGACAGTTTCTTTCTTTGCATTGATCAAACAGCATCTGGATATTTATTATTTATTTCTTAGCACTATTATTTCAAGGGACATAAATCATCACAGTCTCATGAACAAGACCAGAGTAATTTGAGGAGTCAAGAAATATGTCATTTCAGAAACATTTGAAAGAGGCAGGAAAGCTTATACGAGATTGAAAAACTTGAGGAAAAGAAAATGTTGTATGTTTGGATGTGGGACAGGTAAGTAGGACAAGTGGTGAGAACGTATAGGGAGATGCGTTTTGTTTCCAAGTAAGACTGAACTATTTAGCTGTCAGAGCTGGTGGAACAGTGGAGCAGGCTTCGTAGGATCATAAAAAAATCCCGCTTCAGTGGAAATATTTAGAAATTGGAAAGAGAGAGTAAACTGTGTGTGACAAGTTCATCAAGTGGAATACTACTAAATAATTAAAGCAAATGAACTCCTAAGATATACAGTAATATCATCTCAGAGGGTGACAGAGAGGGTAAACAATCAAAATACATTATTACCTGCACATCTGAAAATGTCACACAAAAATACATTATTTTGTACAATCTATATACACTAATAATTACAATAATAAAAAATACTTAGTGAAATAGGCCAGATATAAAATAGGACATACTCTGTGATTTCATTTATGTTAACTCTTGAACTAGGCAAAAATATTCTGTGTCACAGAAATCAGAACAATGATTGCTTCTGCAGAGTGGATGATGTGGAGTCTAAGGAATGTTCTTCAGTGGTAGGAGTATGTGCAACAGAAGTGTGTGCACTTATCAGAACTATGTACATTTATCATCTGTGCATTTCATAATATGTGAATTATATTTTTTTGAAACAAGATAAAACATTTTATTTAATCCTGTTTCCTCCTCTAGCTACCACCTATTTCTATACCTCTTCAGATAAAATCTCTCTGGAAGTTTCTAGCTCCATTTCTTTTCCTGTTATGATTTCAAGCACATGCTCCAAAAGTGCTTTCACTGTGATTGCACGACTAAAACTTCTCTTTTCAAAGTCACCAATGACCTCCAGTTAAAAAAATCCAAGGATATTGATTTTCATTCCTCCCCCAGTTAATCATTCTGCCACACTCAACACTGTGGGCTACTCTCACCTCTTTGGAATACTTTTTACTTTTTACTTCTCTCCCAGGATATATTTTGTTAGTTTAGTTTCCACCTCACTGGCCATTCCTTTCCACTGCCCTTCTCTGGATCCTGCTCCTATTCCTACCCTGTTATCCAAGTATTCTCATATTCTTGGATCAACACTCACATTTCTCTCTAGTTACATCTGTATTTTAAGAGGAAATACTAAAATCCTATGGCTGTAACGTCAATTTTGTAAGCTACCAATTCACTAATTTATACTTTTTAACTCTCATTTATGTTTCTCATCAATGTTTGACTAAATTATCTGACTGCTTTGACAATATCTCTTCTTGGATGTCCATAGAATTGGATTCTCAATTTAAAATGTTCCAAAAGAATCCTTTCTTCTTTATACTCAACCAGTATCTGCTCCCTCTCAACTAATGTCCTGACCATTTGCCAGATTGCTTCACTGTATGTCACTGAGGTTCTTGTATAACCTTATGTAAACTACACCAAAGAATGGTTCTATTATATCCTTGAAGATCATCTTTGATTGAATAGACTGCTTTGAGAGGAGCATATGTGAATCTGTAAGGGAGAAAAAGGGGACATTAAACCAATTGAACTCATTCCATCAAACCAGGTCATTGACTGGGATAATATGTCTTAGTAATAGCTATTTCCCATGTCACAAAACAGCTGAATGCACACACACACACACACAAATACATTTAGACCTGCATGTTTATGTGTGTGTATTTTAGTTAGAATTGCAGAGCAGTAACTCTGCCTTGATGACTTTAATCAATGGAGGCCAGAAAACAAGGGGTCGTATGTATGTATGTATTTATCTATCTATCTATGTTTATATATCCATAAATATATATGTGTATATATATATATATATATATATATATATATATATATTAATTTATATGTGAGATGGCTCATTTTTAATTTTAAGACTTGATTTAACTTCAAAAAATCCAAGAAGTTTTCCAGATAGACAGTAATAGATGACTGAATTGGGGAAGCTGGAGGGCTATGTCTTTTGATATTTGTGATTCTGTTGTATCATCCACTGAGTATTATATGCATATATCCTTTCACAAATCCTTACTTACTACCAGACAATAAGCTAAGTGGTAATTGGCATTAATATTACAGAAATTACTTTTTAAAAAACTCAGTCTTGTGAGTAATATTAATGGGAAATGTACCATTTAAGTAATACTGTTTAAAGTCAGACATTTTCATTAATATTCTATTTTTAAAAATTTGTGGTTCAAAAGGTAGATATACTGAAATAATAAAATCAGAATTTATCTCACTAAGCAAAGACACATTTAGGTGCATGAATGATAAAGAAAAAAATGTACAGTTTCAGCATTCATGAAACCCCAAGAGAGAAGGAGGAACTGGAGTGTAAGTAAGGAAGAATTTACAAGGATGCTGACTGAGAAGAAAAAAAAATCATGGAAGAATGTTTTGAGTAGGAATGAAAGGGGATTGTGTATATTTGTGCCAACAACTAAAAATTGATAATACAACAATATTTTTCATGTTAAAATTTATTCAGAATGTTTTTTTGTTGAACAATACTGTTAAATAAATCTTAGAGATTTTATGCAAAAAATCTATATCTATCTATCTATCTCTGTATTAAATTTGTAAGTCAGAGATTATTTTGATTCCATTTTCCTCTCTCATGCTTCAATGCAATGACCTTCAAATGAACTCATCTATCCACCTTGTCCTTTTTTCCCTATCAGAAACAAAAACATAACAAAACAAAGCAAAGAAAACAGAAAAATAAGAATGATAGAAGCAGCTCTTATTCTTTGGTAACTTTTCTCAGTAGATTTAAATTTCTCAAATTTTTAGCTATCTGGTCTGACACTTCATTTTTCCTATTGCTGGATGTCACCAAGTGGGAACATGAGCAAAAGGAAGAGATAGGGGGAGAGCATTTAGGTGGCTTAGATATAACAGTGACTGGCACATTGTCTCTGGTCATATGACATTTAGAGTCTACCTGGGAATATAGAGACTTAGCAGATAAAAGGATGATGGGTACTACAAAAGACAAATATGGGATGATATGAGAGTTGCCAATCTCTAATATGAATTGGAACCTCATGAAAATCTTTCCAAAGAAATTAACATTAAATTCATAATCTGAAAAAACTATAAGAATTATCCTAGGAATTATCCAGGTGGCTGTGAGGAGTGAAAGTATCCCATGATGAAGGTTCAGTGTGTATGAAGTTACTCAGGTGGGAAAGATTGTCTTTGATAGAGGGGCTGAAAGAAGTTTGGTTCGATGGCAGAGAGAGAAGAAAGAAAGGAATATGACACCAGATATACTAGAGCCTAGGGTACGCCCGCAGAACCTGTTCATCAGAACAAGGGTTTAAGGTTTTATTTTAAGGTAAAGGAAAGCTAATGAAGGCTTGTAAGTGGGAGATACCTGATGAGATTTGCATTTGTCAAAGCATTTGGGTTGAGGGGGGTAAGCATGGATTCACTGATGAACAATAAAGAACTTTCCTGAAAAAATGCAGATATGAAGAAAAGAGGATCTGAAGAGAGAAGGAAGTGCCCACAAAGGGTCCAAAGTGAGATGATGAGGAAGAATGGAGGATAAAATATTAATCAGTGTCTTCACATTTAAATGGTATTTTAGAAATAGACAAATTTGGAAAGCAGGTTTACTCAAAAGGCAGAAACAAATGCACAAATAGCACAGAAATAGGTCAGTTTGATACTATCCAGTATCTACAATATATCATAGAAGCTAAATGTATTTGCTTATTTATAGATTTGGTGACAGAAACCCTCAATGGTTTTAAACATTAAGAAGAAAGTCAGCATATCTTAGAGTTTTCATTAAGGGACACTTCAGAGTGAAATAAAATCGTCTAGAAACCAAACTCTCCAATTTTGATTTCACAAAAAGGGGACAGAAAAGCAAGAACCATGTGGAATCATTGGGACTACCCCAATGAAACCATTAGGTGGAAATACTGGCAATATCAAAGAAAGGCAGGGTTTATGGGACTCCTAAATTTAAGAGCATGTTTTGTCAACCTTCTAAGTTATTTCTATCAGCAGTTTTTAAATTATCTCAGCAGCATCTGATTGGTAAACTGATAAAGATGGTATTGCTCTGGTTCAGGTGGGGTGAAGTGCCCAGGGAGCCTCAGGAGGTACTATGGTAAATGTGTATTCCCTATTTTTAACTCAAGTTGCTGTATTCTGTTTCTGTCCAATACAAAATGCAGTTTAGATGGGTATACTGTAAGGTAATGTTGCCAATTCTTAAGCACAAGGGGGAAAAAAAGCTTGTTTAAAATAAGACTTATTCAAATGCCAAATTAATTTTAATATGCCGATAAATTGCCAACCTGATCTGCTGATTGGGACAATACAGTTGTTATGATAAAAAAGGTAACATTACCAAAATAAAATGTATGAATATTTTTGTCTTCAAATAAATGGTGTTCAAGTTGGAAGTAAATGGATGGTTTACTTCAGCTATTTGAAAGCTGGAACTCACTTTCACTAGCAAATTTGCTGAAGGGCCAGTCTTCACAAAAGACAACAATACGGAGTAACAAGACAACAATACGGAGTAACAAGACAACAATACCCAGTAACTGCGCAGAATCCTGGAGAGGTTCCCTTTGGAGATAACTCAATTCAAACAATAGGTAGCTTTTCAGAAAAGCATCTCATTCCAAAGGAGACCCTCCAAGGGACAGGGTGTGGCTTTGCAGATGGGAAATGTTATTTTTCTTCAGATACAAACAAATCAAACTCTCCTCTAAAACAAAAGCATACCACCAACAACATAAAAAACAAAAACAACTACAAAAAACAAACAAACAAACAAAAAACCCAAAACACAAGCACCAGCTTAGTATCTGCTGTTGAGCAGAAATTTCTGACACTTCTGTCAAAGGTGACTTTCAAGTATGCCCCAAATAAATCCCTTAACTGATCAATGGAAACTCACTTTTAAAGCTCTGTTTAATCCTCTACTTAGGGAAGGTGGCAGGTTGTAGAAATTTAATTCCCTGTGATAGAAATTGTTCAATTTAATGTCCTGGCACAGAGCTCAGAATACCTCATCATCACTGAAGGTCTGTTTCCAGCAGG
Organism: Marmota flaviventris; assembly: GCF_047511675.1. NCBI lineage: Eukaryota > Metazoa > Chordata > Mammalia > Rodentia > Sciuridae > Marmota > Marmota flaviventris. The sequence continues at coordinate 51,130,389 of NC_092503.1, read as the reverse complement.
TTGACAACTTAATCACAGATAAGTAAAACATCACACTAGGAAATGGCCAGTAGACCTCTGTCACACTGAGGCTCCCAGATAAATGTGTGTGCACTTTGTTTTCTATAATAAAACTGTCTCTTACAGGAGAATATTTGGTGTATAGAGAAAAATCACAATTGATAAGACGTGCAGTATAGTGTTTGCATATGTATTTGTACTCCATAGCAATAATTGTTATGGTTTAAATATTAAATGTTCCCCAAAAGCTCAAATGTGAGACAATGCAAGAATATTCAGAGGTGAAATGATTGGTTATGACAGCCTTCCCAATCAGTGATTAATCCCCTGATGGGGATTAACTAAGTAGTGACCCTAGGCTTGTAGGCTATGGCTTGAAGAGGTGGGTACTTGGGGGCCTGCCTTTGGGGTATATATTTGGTAAACTGAGATTAGTCTCTTTCTGCTTCCTAATCATCCTATGAGCCACTTCCCTCTACCACACTCTTCCATCATGATGTTCTGGCTCACCTTGAGCCCTGAGGAATGGAACCTGCTGTCTATTGACTGAGACCTCTGAAACCATGAGCCCCCAAATTTCCTCCTAAAATTGTTCTTGTCAGGCCTTTTGGTCATAGCAGTGAAAAAGCTCACCAAAACAATATCTACTCTCTAGGTTGCTTTGAGAGCTGTTGATGTTAAATCTTCGAATTTATTTTCTGTCAAAAAATAACTGAAGGATTTGGAGCTAAACTCTGCTGTCTTTCTAAATGAGAGTAACATGGCAAATGGAAGCATGATAGTGTGGGGACTTCGGACATCAGTTAATCCAATACTGCCCCCTTTCCATTTTCTATATGAGAAATTAAGAACTGATAGAAATTAAACTACTTTTCCCAGCATAATGCCCCTGGTCAGTAGTACAACCTAAATTTAATGTCTGTTTTATTTTACTTTGGTAATAAGGGTTTCAAAGAAGTTCATTAGCCTAGGTTTATAAATAAATCAATATGGGGAGAAATGATTTTTTATTACATTCTTTGAATTAAACACATGTAAGAATTTTGATTTTGACATTTCCCCAAATTTTGAGACCTTTGACATTTTCCTCTCAAACATGGAAGAAACTTTCACTCATGACCTGTTTAGAAGAACTGGCTCTGTGACTCTCAAATGGTATGTCCAGAAATCTCTCTGAAGTGTCCTGAGGTACCACATAATCTGGTCCTTCCTGCTCCTGCTCATTGGTTTCCAATCTTCTCCCCCATCTCTAGGCCTCACTTACATTGCCTGGTTTTCATCTCAGGGCTTCCACTCTTGATGCTCCCTCTGTTTAAGGGCTTCTCAAGCTCTTTAAATGGATGAGTCAGTGTCATGATTCAAGAATTTGATCCAATGTCATTCTCCTCACAGAATCTTTTCTTGTCACCATTTTTGAAGTAGCCTTTCTTTCCCCCCCACTCTGCTTTATTTCACTTTTAATACTTACTATTCTCTGATATGATACTACTTATGTCAGTTTTAATGTCTGTCACCTGTACTATCTAGTTCTGTGAGGCCACTTTTTTTTTCTGTTTTCCTCCTCCCAACTTTATTTCTAGCCTATAAAGCCTAATAAATATGTGTTGAATCTATAATTGAATGAGCAAATCAGTTCTTCTTTCTACCTACTCTAGACCTACTTGTTTACTTTTGATAGTTGCAGTTGCAGACATTATTTTAGGGGTCAGTATTTTCCGCTCTGCCCAAATCAAGATAGAATAGGATAATGGTTTAAGTTATTGATTCTCAGGTGGTTAAATTTCGTATCTACCATCTGGTGGCTATGATATCATTTCATCTTTCTTGCTCAGTTTTCTCACTGGAACATTTCTTTTTACCTTGTGAGATTTTTCCAAGCGTTAAAAAATAATGTGTTTTACTCATTTAACAGGTTTTGGGCCATAGTCAACTGTTCACGAGTGTCACCTTTTCTATTAATATTATTGTTATTCCATGTAATGATAGTCTGTCTTTCTGCTTTCTGTCCCTAATCATGGCTACTACTCTAGAAACTCCTAGTTATCTCTTACCCCATAACTGGTACAGCTCACTCTCTTAACCAGCTCTTCAAATGCCAGCATTCTCATAACCCCAGCCACCCAGCCCTAATATGGGAGAGAAAATTGAATATTGCCTCTTTAAATCTTGATATCCATCTTATGAAAAATTCGTCACCATTATACCCAAATTCACCTTAAAAGATTGCGTGTTAAAGTTGTTAAACAATCCCCCAAGGTCTCACAGCTTAGGTATCTGAGTTGTGATTCAAATTTGGATTTCTAAGTTAACCTTAATTACACTTTCCTTGGAAGTTCATCTTTTTGTCTACATGATCCTATGCCTTTAATATCACCAACACTGAGCATAACACCCCTGAGGCTCACTACTATTCTTACCCTACAGGCCTGAAAGGATTTTTCTGAGTACAATGTTCCACATAAAAGTGTTGTTTTGGAAAATTAGGGTTTCACAAAACTTTGCTTATGTAAATGATTTTATGATTTTTGCATAAGGGACAAAATTTAGGAAGGCCAAACATATAATAAAAATGTATAGAATTAATTGAATCTGTTAAAACCTGACTGAAGCTAAATGCCTATCTTTACAACCTTTCAAAAAACTGGCCTCTTTTTCAACATTTATTTTTGGCCCATGAAATTAAGACTATAAATATGCAATTTGATCTTTTCTTTTATCCACACCTTAGAGTAAAGCTGTAATTCTGCCAAAGTTTTCTCTTCTGCAAAAAGTTTAAAATTCTTACAATTATTAACATCATTATATAAAAATGAGATGCAATAGCTACATTCTGCACCCGAGTGCCTCCAATTTGACCATTTTTTTTTGTATGACATGTGCTAGAATTTTAGAGAGAAAGATTTTTTTTTTTTTTTTTTTTTTTAGTAAGGATCTAATCAGAAGAAAAGCTTGATCTTAGCTTTCCACACAAATTGGGAGATGGAACTCATTTTGTGTTGTAAGAATTTCTAAAATTCTTTAAACTATGTCCCAGAATAATTGCCTACAGGTAAATTACTGCATGCCTGGCCTGTTTTTCCAGTAGTTCTCATTATCAATCTGCAGAGGTATTTCTATGGAAAGTATGTACCTCTCTAGGAGAATAAAAATCATTTCTAAAAAATCATAAAAAGAATTATAGTTATCATTAATAAAATACTAAAACTGCAAAAAAAAAAAACCAGGAAGAATTAAAGGTATTACAAGATTTAATAAAATGTGAACAGTCCATTTTTAAAATTTTTGTGTCGTTAAAATATACAATGTATTTTTTTAATCATTTTTAAAAGAACAGTGATGAGAAAAATGAACAGAATGAATCATCCCCACCCTGTTTCCTTATTCCTCAGAGTTCTACTGAAGACATGTAAAATATTGGGTAATGCCTTACTATTTTCTTCTCCAGACCTCTTTTCATTTTCAAAATACATACAAATGATCATTTTTTTTTGCATAGCAGTTATCTATTGCCACAATAATGTTGTATATCAAAACTCCCCAAACCTAATGAGCTCAGAGCAATAGCAATTTATTTAGTTCCTAGGCTTCACTTAGGTCAGCAATTGAAGCTGTGGTCAGATAGCAAATATTTTCTAGTTTATTTCTATCTGAGATCAACTGTAGGTCAGGTGGGATAGGATAACCTTGCCTGTGGCAACTGAGCTCTGCTTCATCCTTAACTCTGCACATCTTGTCCTCCAGAAGGCTAGCCTGGGGATATGCAAGCATTTTAGTACAGCTGGCGATATGCAAGCATTTTAGTACAGCTGGGGATATGCAAGCATTTTAGTACAGCTTTTGATTCCACCATATTTTCTAAGTCACAAAGTTGAGCCTGGAATCAGTGGATGTGGCAGAATACCCTGTGCACAATGAACTGGATAAAGAACTGTGGCCAACAATATAAGGCTTCTACTGCAATAGGCAAAACTTTGTAGATGACTTTGTCATAATGCGAACTGAGAAATGCTCATGATATAATGTTCATTTGTATCAATATTTTTTAAAAAAATGACATGATACAAAGCATATTCTCTAATACATTGAAATTATACTAGTAACTAATAAATATGTGTGAGAAGTTTCCAAATACTTGGAAATTAAACAACATGATTTAAAATGACCATGTATTAATATGAAGTCACAAGGGAACTTATTATCTTGAATCAAGTGAAAATAAAAACCCAATGTATTAAAGTTTTTGTGAAATTCACCTAATGCAACATTTTGGCAAGTTATAGAATCAGTCTAGGTGTCCCTCAATAGATGACTGAATAAAGAAATGTATGCATATATGTATACACACACACACACACACACATATATATAAATAATGGAGTTTTACTCCACCATTAAGAAGAATGAAAGTATGGCATTTGCTGGTGAATGGATGAAACAGGAAAACATCATGCTGAGTGAAATAAGCCAGGCTCAGAAACTCAAGGGTCAAATGTTTTCTAATAAGTGTGGAAGCTAGAAAGATGCAAGGAAATCAGAAAAATCTAGGGTGGGAGCATCTCATGAAAATAGAAGGGAGAATCATGGAAGACAGGAAGGGTAATGCTGGAGAGGTAAGAGAGATGAGAAAGCAGGGAGGAGCAGCAGCATGAAATTAACCAGACTGTGAAATGCACGTGTGTGAATGTATCAGAACGAACTCTACTTTTCTATATATCTGTAATGTACCAGTGAAAAATACATCAATAAAAAGAGGGAAATTTGTAACATTAGAAGCATATAGTAGAAGAGAAAGTTCTCAAATTAATGATTTCATCTGCCTAAGGACACCAAAAAGAGAAGAGCAAATTAAATATAAATCAAGAAGGAAAAATAAGAATATTAAAATAATGAAATTGAAAACAAAAAATAGAAAAAAATCAATGAAAACAGAAGTTAGTTATTTGATCGAATTAATTTTACCAGCTTCTAGCCAGAATCATTGGGAAAGAGATCAGTCAATATCTTCAATAACATATTTCCAATTTGAAATATATGAAGAGTATAATATATCATTACTGAGATTTCATATGAAAACATGAATTTGGCTTAAAATTTTAAAAATCAACCAATGAGTTGCACCATAGTAACAGCCCTAAAGAGACCATACAATTATTTTAATAAATTAAGAAAAAGCATTTGACAAAACTCAATATCCACTTCTAGAAAAAGCAAGAGACCAAGTACACTATACTTTAAATTGTACTTAAACCTAATTAAATTGTTTCTGTGCAAAGTTACAGGAATAAATGCAGTTATGTGCCAATATCAACTTGTAACTAAAATAGTATATGCAAAGATAAAATTGACCAAAATTCAGTTTTCAAAGAAAGAATGCTATTATTTCCTTAAAGCAATGAAAGGTAAAACTGCTTCTTTTCTTTATAATTTATCAACATATAAACTAATTTTTCTTCATTAATTAAACCATTCCTCAAGCTGTTTTTCTCATGGGCTTACAATAGAAACCAAAGAAATAGAGTTCATCTGTTTTGTAATAAATTACATTAAAATAACCAATAAACTTATAATAAGAGACCATTCAAATAATGCCCAACTAACTCCTAAAATCAATTAAAGAAGGAATTGATAATAGAGTGTCACAGCTGTTACCAATGCTAATTTATAATTTTTAACAGCATTTCTTTTTATTCTGTGAACCAAAATCTGTCAATACATCAAATAGAAATACTGAAGGTCAGTTCTGGTCCTATACTGATGATTCAAGGTATTTACCCGTTTTATTGCTTTGCAATTTTTTGTTTGGTAAGAGATAGAGTTCCTATCAAGTATATAAAACTTAGAAAATAAAATTATGAAATGGTAAGAGTCAATGAAATTTCAATGCAATTTCAAACCTGGTTTTCAAACCTGGTTTGAAATTCTAGCAACAAACTAAACCATTAAGCATTTTAAAGTAGATAGTAAAAAAAAAAAAAAAAAAAAAACAATACAGTGATTGCAAGAAAACACTCAATTTCAATTGTGAGAATTATGATTTAAGTTAAAGTACACCTTTATATACTTTTGAATTCAGATGAGTATAAAGAACAAAATTATTGCCAATAAAATACAGAACAGTAATAGATTACAGGATTTTCCCAAAACTTTGTCAGTCTATTCAAATTGGTCACGAGATGGCAAAATCAGTAGGTAATAGCATAATCCAGCATGACTGATCTGCACAGCAAAACTGCATGAGACGATAAGGAAAAAGTCTTGTTCTGTTCTTTTTAGGACTTTGATAATCCATGCACAACTGGGACAATCATATTTTCAGGTTTTGAATCTGATTTACCACTGCCTTCCAGATCTAGCTGCCCAAATGAGATTCTTATAACCACAAGGCGATCTGTAAATACATGCTTACATTCCACTTATCCCCTAGTGAGAAACACCCTACAAAACTCACAGTCCTAGGCAGATGATTAATCTCTTCATAATCTTTCACAAGACTTAACATTCTATTCATCTACTTTTAGAACTTCTCCTAAGAAATGTGGAGAGGGTCCCCATCTGCCTATGTAAAAGTAAGTATTTTGAGAAAAATACTTACTTTGCTAAAATACATAATCTTATGAAGAATATTTAGCAAAGACCCACATTTGTTTTATTGGTTTCTTCCACTAGCAATGTCTTCTCTATTTAACCACCTTCAACTTTTTAAAATAAAATCATTCTATGGTAGGAAGAGTGCCATTTAAAAGAATGTTAATAAAACTTTTAATGATAAGTGGTGAATATCAATTATCCAGCTTCTGCCACCGTTCCAAACTTAAAAAGAGTATAGATGTGAAGTCCCTAATTCAGTGGAACAAGTGGACCAGATGCTACCAGGCTAATTCATACCAATCCTTAAATATTTTCTCTGGCACAGTAAAGGATGATGACTGAAAGATACACTGGAAAATTAAAACTTTCTAAATGGAATTATAACATAATATCTTAATTTGACTGAGAGTTTCCCATATACATATTAAAACTTCAATATAGTAAACAGACCCAAAGAACCCTCAAGTATCTGTGAGAAAGGTATGTTTAAAAAAAAAAGGAATGCAAGGAGATGGAAAAATTACACTTGTAACTTAAGATATAGATATTAAAACATGGTGGAAGATGCATTAAAAGAATGTAAAATGTGCTATATCTGGTGACCAATTTATCTTCAGGCACATTGTATCAATTGCCTACCTAGGTGCGTTCAAGTAATTCGGAGGCAGCACCAAGCTATCATAATAGGCATTAAGGCATTTGCATATTTATGGTCTGAGTCATAGAGACAGCTATAAGAACAAGTCTATGCAGAATCTGGAAAAGCAATAAACAGTTGGGGAGCAAGGATGTGTTTTAATGTACATGTTATTAATGGATTTAGTTATGCAGCATATTCACTTAAAACATCTGTTTCTCAGTTGCTCTCCATGTGCAGTGGTATGATTATTAGTGGCCTTGTTACTTCCCAAAATATAAAGTTTGTTATTAACTTTGATAAGTATATAATTTCACTTTGCTTTTTCCATATGTATTGCTGACATATGACATAATGCTTATTTCTATTTCAATTTGGCACTACTTTCTATTGTTTTTGGAGAACAACTGAATTCACATTTTGAATGTTTCCCAGATGGATTATGAAGTACACAACCAGAACTAAAGAAAATCTCCAGCACATTTCTGTAATATTTTAGGGTTTGTGAAATAATAGATAAATATAAAATGTATTGACTCTGAAACAATATAAAGGATTTTTGACTGTGAAACAATATAAAGGATTTTTTTTACCTCAAAAAGTCATGAAATTTAAAATAATATTAATATGTCATGAAGTATGTAGAGGAATTAAAACATGCTCCGAGTTCATTCAGATGATTCTAGAAGCTGTGATAAGAAAATCAATATGGTTTGTACCTATATTCCTACAATCTCACCCTAAAATAATTGGTATATACTATGGGAAGCATGGGGTTCCATAAAAAATGGGTTATAGTTGTTTTAGCATCCTTTTGTATATGGGAAATGGCAAGCTTTTCCTTCTTTCTCACTCTTCTCACTTGCCTCCCATTTTTACCATTTGATGACTGGCAGTGTAGACTAGACCATTAGTTGTGGACTTGGATGGTTTGGGTTTTCTTTTACCTTTCTCTTTGAAGACTTTGGCAATTTTCAAAGGTTTCTTAAGTGTCTGTGCTGCATGCTGAGCATATAGTGGCACGTGCTTAGTGGAAAGCAGCAGAGGCTGGGCACAGCAACTCAAAAACCCAGAAGACAGATGCTCTTCTAGTTTTCTGCTGCTGAAGAACAAATTTCTGCAAATTTAGTGGCTAAACACAACACTCTTGTTCCAAGTTCTGTAGGCTGGAAGTCAGGAGCAGCACGGCAGCAATCTCTTCTCAGGGTATCACAGAGCTGAAATCAAGATGTTGGCTGAGCTTAATTCTTATCTAAAGGTTCTCAAGGCAACTCCGAAGGTCATTCTTTTTAGTGAATTCAGGTTTTTTTGTTTTTGTTTTGAGGTTGTAGGATTAAGGTTCCTTTTTTCTTGCAAGTTATCCATGAGCATCTTGAGAAAGTACCATCCCTCTTATCACTAGCACAGAAAAATATCCGAAGTACAGTTTCTACTGAATTGAAGTCACCTTTATACCATGATAAAGTAGAAAAATCCTAAGTTCAATCATTAAAAGGTGGGGACCATTTGCACTCCATTGATTACCACTATTTTCTCTCCTACCAGTATCTCACAAACTCCTACTTTCTTGTCGTCATGCTACACAAAAGCAAATAATTATTTTTCTTGACAATATCTACTACCCTCCTCATCTAAATGTTCACTCTTTCTATCACATCCCTAAGTCATTGTGACATAGGAAAAAAGTGAGAAAGTTCTGAAAGCAGATCCAGAGATGTTGGTTTTATTGTCCCCCTCAAATACGACCATTCAACATTCTGTCACTTAACTTAGTCTCTGAGATTCAATTTCCCAATTTTCAGATGGAATTTATAGACCATTCAATAGCACTCTCTGTGAAGCATGGTAGAAAATATGGTATTTTCCTTCCAGCATTTTAAGAGTGTATATATGTGATGGACATCATTTGAATACAATGTATTTATATTCCAGAGTTCTATCCTTTGTCCTCTTACAATTTTACTTAGAGGATCTGAGAGAGCTCTTAGTGTAACAGTTTCAGTAACCATATTTCCATCTCAAGCCCTATGTCTATCAAACTGGAAATTATTATTACAAAATTGCCTATGAAGAATCCAAGATTACTCGAAAACAATTTAAAATGGAATTCCCCATAAAATCTAGTTCTTCGAATTCTTTTTTTTTTTTTTAATACTCATTTATTTATTAGTTTTTGGCGGACACAACATCTTTGTTTGTATGTGGTGCTGAGGATCGAACCCGGGCCGCACACATGCCAGGCGAGCGCGCTACCGCTTGAGCCAAATCCCCAGCCCCTAGTTCTTCGAATTCTTGACATTTCTACTGAATGTTGTCCCAAGTCACCCTTCCTCAAGCCGAAAACCTTGGGATCAATCACAATTTCCTTACCACTTCCTTTTCAAGTTACTAGAATAAACTAGGTACTTAGTACATTATACTAAGTATTATACTTACACTAAGTACCTAGTATATTCTATTAACTTGAAACTTTGTCTAAGGCAGGAATCTTAGTTTATTCTGTTTTATAATACCAGCTACTAGGAAAACACAACATAATAAATAAATGACTTTACCAATCAATTTTGATATATAATGTAGCTACCATTAACAAAGAAAATATGATCTAGTACACTCAGGATTTCTACTTTTATAAGACATTAACAATGTTATATTGAAATCAATCCTTATTATTATGTTCATTTTTATGAGAAATGCAAGTTGGAATATTAAATGTGCATCCTTAAGTAAAATGTAGATTCCTCTGAAATTTAAAGAATCTGCTTTCACTTTTCTTTCATGGGCTATAAATATGAAATATTCTCTTTATAGAATGGAGATATTTGTGCAAAATTTGCATTTAAAATAAATTAATACTGAGGATATTGCCATACTAAACAGATGAATGTGAGATTTTGTTCATTGTGTACCATTTGAATGTTTGGGACAGTCCAAAATTATTCATATATATGAGCTATTTGAATAATATAGTAATGCATGAAGCCATTCCAGGAATTATAAAATTTAGATATCATCTTTATTTTTCCCTAAAGGAAAGCTTATTTATAGATTATTAGTTAATAAATTACTACACTGTATTCCATCCTTTAAATTTCAATTCTCCTTTACTACTTGAAACAAAAGCATGTTCATAGACTCCAAACACTGAATCTGGAATTCTTGCCAATATTGACTTTTTATATTGCTAACAGCTTTAATAAACAAAGCAAAGAAAGAAGAGTCAGACATTTGGAAATTTTACCTAATTAATTTTATGTCTTTAGAAAAGTCACTTAACATTGCAGACCTGACTTCATTATTAGTCCTGGGTATAGAAATATTCTATTAGGAGCCCCTTATTAGTTAGAATTGTAGTTACAGTTCTGTTATTTCTCCCTTTTCAACAGTCTCCCCAAAGTAAATAAGAGTAAAGAACAGAAACATCACTTTCCTTGAAACAGTGAGGGTAACTAAAGTCTCAGTATAATTAATAGGAAAGTGGTTTTTAGAAGCCATGGAAATAAATGGTATGAGAAAGCACATTTAAGGTGGCCTATAGCTACAAATCTCATAATAATCAGGCTGAGTCCCCTTATTAAATATGTAGCACAAAGATATTTCTTGCAGCTGAAGTTAACAGCTTAAAACAGCAACCATTTTTACTATGATCCTGGATTTGTTGATCAATGCCTTGAGCAGTATTCACCTAAGATTTTTTTTTTTCCCATTTGGCCTTGGCATTGATTATTCCATTGGTACCAGGTGGTAGAGCACTTCTCTGAACAGCTTCACTTACATTTTGGGGCTCTGGTGGAGATGAATGAAATGCAGGGCTCTGCTAGGACTGTCTAAACTGTGTCTCATAGGCTCCTCTACTCTAGAGACGTCAGAGTAGTGGGACATATATCTTAGTTCAAAATTTCAGAGCAAGTTCCCATCAAATAGGGCAGAATCTACATGGCCTTTTATGACCTCTCCTACGAAGTCACATTGCATCACATTTCCTATCCTCTATTGGTCAAAGCTTTCACAACCCACCCAGACTTAAGGGAAACCCCAAACCCCAAGGTCTTGACCAAAGGGATTTCAATGAATGTGTAGTGGTATGTTTCAAAACCTCCACAGTGAAAAGCCAGGAAAATCTCACCAGCCACATGGAAAACATGTGAATAGGCTGCTGTTGAGAGCTTCCTCATGTCTGGTTTGGTTGTCAAGAGAAGCTAAGTTAGAGCTGAATAGGAAAACAGATCATCTGTATCCTAGAAAGGATGAAGGTGAGAAACACAGGAATGAGATTAGTCCTAGAGCTTCTGATCTCATTAATGAGTGAAGAATAAACTAAAAACAAAACAAAACAAAACAAATCACAGTAAGAATTATTGTTAAAGAAGATTTATTAGCCCATAATCCCCTCTTACTCATTCAGGACGGATTACCTTTCTTTGAGATGGTTAATGAAAAAAGAACCAAAAGAATAAATAAATAAAATAAAGACAGATAACAAATATTAACTTTTTAAAAGTTGCTAATATTGATGTAGACTTCAACACACACACACACACACACACACACACACATACACACACAGAAAACTAAGTAATTAAGAAGATGATCTAGACAAATGCAGCCAGAGATCAAAGGTTGTGATTTAAATATTAGATAAGATTGAAGATTGAATTCAGAGTAAAAGGCATTAAATGTAATGGAGAATTTAAGACTCAGTTTAAAACCACAGGAATACCTAACAGTGCGTATATATCTATAACAAGTGACATTGTATCACTATCTGTGAAGGGTAAAAGAGGGAATACAAGGAAGAAATAAAACTATATTAATATTAGGGAACTTCAATTCACTTCTCTTAGTCAATGACAGTTCAAATGGAGATAAAAGTAGTAAGAAAATGGAAGACATAAAGCATGATGATTTTTAAGGTAGAATTCATTAACATATATCAGATTCAGTGTCCTGAAAATAGAGATGCCAATTTCTTTCTTAGAACAGAAGAAATATTCACAAAACACTTACATTTGGTTTTAAAAGAGTAATTAAGAGAGTAATAAATTAATTGGATGTGTATCAGCTTTTCAAATTACAATAAGACTGACATTATAAAATAAAATTTAAAAAAAATAAACAAAATTTACTCTTTATAAATTTCACTATCTTTAGCCTGTTCCCTACCCATAAATATCTTTAAAAACTCTGCTGTCCTATCTTAAACAACTCTGTGGTTCAAGAGAAAATCAAAACAAAAATAGCAGAATATATTTAAAACAAAAATAGGGGTCTAAAGCCATAGCCTTAACTTTTTATATTATTCAATTTAAACAGTTATATATCTAAATAAAGAACTGAAAATCCATATATAGAAAAATGAAATTAAACCTCTATCTCTCACCCTACACAAAAATCAACTCAAAATGGATCAAAGACTTAGGCACTAGAACAGATACCCTGCACCTAATAGAAGAAAAAATAGGCACAAATCTTCATTATGTCAGCCTAGGATCTGACTTCCTTAACAAGACTCCTAAAGCACAAGAAGTAAAATCAAGAATTAATAAGTGGGATGGATTCAAATTAAAAAGCTTCTTCTAATCAAAGAAAAGAATAAAATGAGGAGAGCGCCTACAGATTGGGAGAAAATCTTTAATCTTTACAACATGTACCTCCAATAAAGCATTAATCTCTAGGACATAGAAAGAACTCAGAAAACTTAACACCAAAAACAACAACAACAACAACAAAAATCAATAAATGGGCTAAGGAACTGAACAGACGCTTCACAGAAGAAGAGATACAATTGATCAACAAATATATGAAAAAAGTGTTCAACATCTCTAGCAATTAGAGAAATGCAAAACAAAACTACTCTAAGATTTCATCTCACTCCTTTCAGAATGGCAAACATCAAGAATACAAGCAATAATAAGTGTTGGTGAGGATATGAGGGAAAAGATACACTCATACATTGCTGGTGGGACTGCAAATTGGTGCAACCACTATGAAAGCAGTATGGAGATTCCTCAGAGAACTCTGAATGAAACCACCATTTGACCCAGCTATCCCACTCCTTGGTTTATACCCAAAAGACTTAAAATCAGCATACTATAGTGACACAGTCACATTAATGTTTATAGCAGCTCAATTCATAATAGTGGGACTATGGAACCAACTGAGGTGTCCCTCAGTAGATGAATGAATAAAGAAAATTTGGTATATATACTCAATGGAATATTAGTCAGCTTTACAGAAGAGTGAAATTATGGCATTTTCCAGTAAATGGTTGGAATTGGAGAATATCATGCTAAGCAAAATAAGCCAATCCCACAAAACCAAAGGCTGAATGTTTTCTCTAATATGTGGATGCTAATTCACAATACGGTGGAGGGAAGCGGGGTACTAGGAAAGAATAGTGATAGAAGTGATGGAAAAGAAGTGGAGGGGATGTGGGGATAGGAAAGATAGTATAACAAAGCAGACATTATTACTGTATGATATATGTGACTACATGACAAATATGATTCTGAAACATGTACACTCAGAAAAAAGAGAAATTATACCCCATCTATGTAGGATATATTAAAGTGCATAAATGCATTCTACTGTCATGTATAACTAATTTTAAAAATTTAAAAAATTTTTTAAAAAGAAGTTAGAATATGAATAAACAGATTTAAAGAGGAAATTCAAAAGTAGAAAGTACTTAATTTGAAATATTAATATAGTAGAATTAATTTTTAAAGCAAATAATATTGTTTTAAAGAATAACAAAACAATAAAATAGACTTCACCAAATGAAGGCAAAAAGGAAAAAAAATCCTTAACTTATTGTATAAAAATGATAAAAGGGAAATATCAACAATGAAGGAATTACAACTATAATGAGTGTCTACTTGTCCTATTCTATGTAAAAAATGATGATAATCTGAATAAGCTGGTTTTCAAGGAAAATAGAAAGTACTTGAAGTAGCCTCAGAAGAATCTCAGAAGAATTAGGAAGTATAAAGATACTAATTAATTTGAATAAATAGTCAAGGACAGAGATGGTGATCTTGAAGTGACATGTCCTCAAAAGGTATTAGGATTGATTTACAAGTATTTTCCCCAACATTTTTGGGGGAGGCACCAGGGGTTGAACCCATGGGTGCTTAACCTCTGAGCAATATCCTCAGCCCTTTTTATTTTTAATTTTTACTTACTTTAAGACAGGTCTTGCTAAATTGCTTAGGGCCTCAATAAGTTGCTGAGGCTGGCTTTGAACTTGCACTCCTCCTGCCTCAGACTCCCGAGGTGTTGGAATTACAGGGTTGTGCCATTGTGTCCACTTTCCCTAATCTTTTAAGTATATGTAATTTCAATGCTATTCAAAGTGGTCCAGAATATTGAAAAGGAAAGAAACTTCAAATGATGTTATCAAACTTATAAAACCTATCAAAGGGACATGGAAAAAAGGAAAACTAGTGGTTCTCAAAATGTAGTCAGCAAGCCTCTTGGCCCTCTGATGACACTTTCAGGAAGTCTGTGGTCAAAATGGTTTTCACAATAAAACGAGGGCTTCATCTGATATGGACCGTGCTCACATTTGCACTGAGTATGCAAGAGCAATAGGTGCTCCATAACAGTGCCGGCACCTGAGCATGCATCAAGGCAAAGACAGCGAAGGATACTCTGCATGGCTCTGCACTCATGTTTAGAAAGAAGCCAGTTTCACTTAAGATTGGGAGAGATTGGAAATTTTGTTAAATCCTGTCCCTTGAGTATATATTGTTAATGTTCTGTGTGTAGGACTAAGTCTGCAGAAAGCACTCTGGCTCCAGTCAGAGCCCAAGGCTGGTCAGAGGAAAAGAACTTATGTTATTGTTTAACCGAGAGCTAACATAGCCCACTCCCTTCTTTTTTTTTCCCCCCTATGAAAATGCTTAATTCCTGTGAAGGCATGAGACACCATACAGCCTCACCTTGAGTTGGTGTCCTGGAATGTGGATAAAGAACAGGAAACTAAGAAAAGGAACAGTGCAATTATACACACTTACTAAACACCATGGCATGATGGGTATTTTCTTGGAGTCATTTTGCAGGGCATAAGGCCCTTTCAGTAAATTCTTCAATAAAACATTTGTCTTATCTTTGTTGATGAGATGTGTATATTTCAAGGCAGAATAAAGATATTTTAATAAATCACAACCATTTCCAGAAACTTCATCCTAGTCACCTGGCCAGAGAGGCTGTCCTCAGCATTTCCTGTGTACATTCTCAACGTTTAACAATGTGTTCAAATACTATGTTCATTTAACTTTCAATAAAAATATTGCCTGGAAATTCCATGATGAAGTCAAAACTGAATATGTTCACATATCTAATTGTCAACATTCTTACCTCACCATGTTGCCACTGATCCAACCAACATGGATTTTTTTTTTTTAACTTCCTGGCTCCAGCAGTGTGTTTCTTTGACAATACATGGAATAAGCATGGAGAAGCTACCCCCACTGGGGTCATCCATTCGGAAGGTGGAAGGTGAGCTCTGTGTATAGGGTTCCACTTGAGGTTTTTGTAGCATCCAGTCTTCAAACATAAAACAAGTGATTTTGCATGTTTTCTGGATTCTTAGTCTTTGTAGTTCAAAGGTTTCAGATATATGAAAATAGTTTAATAAGTAATTTGACTCTCTTTTAATATTGTTCCAACTCCATCACTTTATAAATTGGAACTAGGAAATCTAGAGGCATCAAAGGACTTGCTCAAGAATACAAGGCAAGAAAATGAGCAGAAACCAGAGTTTGGGGGGTTGGGGGTGTAGCCCAGTGGTAGAGTACATGCCTATCATGCATGAGACACTGGGTTCGATCCTTAGCACCACATAAAAATAAAAGATAAAGATATTGTGTCCACCAAAAAAAAACAAAAACAAAACAAAACAGAATTTGGTATTTGGAGCAAATAATCAAGACAACTGCACACTGCCCCTCCATAACTATTAGAAAACCAATGCTTGTATACTTACAATACTAGCTTTGGGGGAAAAGGAACACACACACACACACACACATATACACACACAGGCAGAGGGAGTGAGCATGCACATGTGCTATAATTGGGGAAAGCTAATAAAATACTACATATACATATAAATTGGTTATTATTGGGCAAAGTCAGTGTTGGAGAAAAATAATACATATTTTTATTTTTATGGTATGTAATATTATTATATATAAATATATCTATAATTTCCCCCGCCAAAGCTACTATATGCATATGTGTATATGATGTATATACTGTATATTGCATGCGTATATGTATTTGTGTGTGTGTGTCTACTGGGGAAGGCCTCAATTAAAGCATTTGAAGAGATGATACATGTTATGGAAGGAACCCCTCCATCAACTTAAATGCAATATTATATGACAGCAAGTTGAGCTAGAGGCCTGCCTGTGATAGCTAATCATAACTTCAGAACAAACCTTCTCCCCCTACCTCACTAAAGTAGCCCTCCCAGTGATTTTACATAAGCTGAAATCCATTACCATGTTCCACTTTTTACCATGTCTTTGAGATAAAAAAGGAAAAGGACTCAGGATGTCTACTGAGTAGTTCAAGACCTGAAAAAACAGCATATGGCAGTGGAAACGTAAGTGTTGCTTTGATTTTGGAAAAAGAAGTGAGAAACAGTATTCCTGAGTCAAAGCTCAATTCCACCTGAATGAGAAGATTTATTTTTATGTGACAGAATGAACTTTGTGTGGGCACAGATTTATGGTAAATGCACAAACACCTGCCCAGATCTCATTGGGGGTGCAAAGAAGCATGATTTCCCATGACAGAAATGATTATAGGTGCAATAATAATAGTATTTTCATTTAATGAAAGTGTGTTTTTTACTCCTAAAATCACAAAGCACTTATTAATTAACTTATTTTCAATGAACTTTTCAGCAAACGAGGGAGATAGATAAATGACAAGTTAGCGCAAAACAACAAGCTTAACAAATAAAAGGAATCAAGCTCAAAGCAAAGTAACTTTAATTTAAAACAATCAAATAAAATAAGACTAATAGCTCTCTCCCATTAACCCTCCAGATGTTTTCGACCCTGCCATCCAATTTTTCTAAAAGCTTATAAAATTTTAGTAAAAATTGGAAGACTCTCTGAGGCTGCGTAGGCACTCCCCAAGAGATTGTCCAGATCTAAATTCTTGATGAGAAACATTCTTTCCCTCTTGGCTTTCAAGAGAAAAAGAGATACCATCGTCAACACATGTGTGTTCAACAAAATATCTTGTTCAGTCTTGCTTCGTTTTAATGTTTTAAAGTTTTTCTATGAACCATTAATATCACAAGTATAACCACAAACCTAAGTGGGTTGGCGAAGTTGGTACATTACTTTTATTGCTACCCTGGAGGGGAGATGTCTGCCAGAGACCTGCTCTGTTTTGCCTATGAAGACTTCAGCCATCTCTTTTACAAAGTCATTCCCAACTATCAAGTATTTCCAAGAAACACTAAGGAGTCTTCTAACACAAATCTAAAGCTTTGTGCTATGGCAACAGCAGAACATCCACAATATCTGCTTTGCTTCCTGGTTGGTATCTACTGTTCATAAAGTCTTGGGGGCAAATGCCACTTTTGTCACTCCTGACAGCACTCAGAACAATGCAGAGCCCTTGCCAAAGAGGCTTCCAATAAGTCTTTACAATTCATGGCAATGTACATAGCATCAGTTTTGTTCTCCAGTGTACATTCAGTATCAACCACAGTGCTTAACGAAAATCAAACAACACAAACTCAACGAATAGAGGTGCTTTTCCTCAATCATCATCATTTTTAAGATACGACAAAATTCTTAAAACAAATTCACTTTGTTTTTCTCTACAAGTTATATGACACACTGAGCATTTATTTTTTCATTAAAATAAGCAAGATCATAATTCACTAACCCTGAGTAAATGCAGTGATGCACAAAATCATTTTTAGCACAGCACGAGCATAATCATTTGGTAGGATTTACTCACTGCATCTGTCATGGTCTACTGAACAAATATATGGATGTTCCTAAGTTTCTCCAAGTGACTTTGAAATCCTTCACCTCCTTTTGCTCATGTTTGGATCATTGACTCCTTTCTCCAACCCTCCAGTTTGCTCAGCTGATTTGTAGCTCTCCTGGAAGTTTATTTATCTTAGATTTTGCATTCTCAAGAGACTCACTATGTCCCACTGTACCCTTCTCTTGTGCCTACCACATTCACCACATTCTGTGTACCACGTGGAGCACACATACTGCCCCACCCCCTCCAAGTTTCATGGCATGTAACAGACTCTGGATCAGGACTTTGTTCTTTGAGGACAGTGAATGCTTTCTAACTCATCGTATCCCCAGGGCTTTGAATGGAGCCTGTTTTCCATGAAAGTTGAAAGTGCAGTATAATGTCTCATGGCAATGTATTAAATGCTTGTTAGACATATTAAATATCTATGAGACACTTAGTAAAGTTGAAAGGGATTCGTTTAATTTGTCATAAGAAATCTTATTGATTGAACTCTGTTCAAATAGAAAGCAGCTTGTTATTACCTCTCCCTGGTCAATGGGAAAGGGGATTATACTCTTGAATCCGTTTGTTAATCCCAATATAAATAGCTATTTTATCTTTTTTTAAAAATTCAATCCAACTATTTTACTTATGTCTGATGTGACTCAATGAATAGAGTTCATTCCACTTAGTAAATATTGCTTTCCTGTCATTCATTATTCAAAATTGTGTTTGCTGGGTACATATTATATGCCACCAGATAGTCAAGGTACTAGTAATTCAACAGTGAAGGAGACAGTCAAGATCTTTGCTCCCTTGGTACTTAAATTCATGTGGGATAGAGGCAGACAGTATACAAATAAAACACAAATGTGTTATCTAGCTATGTACTAAGGTGCAAATATATGAAAGTGCTGTTTTAGAAAAACAACAAGAAACTTCACTTTAGGTAATCAAAGGGGTTTCACTGAAGAGGTGACATTTAACTTGAGACCTGAAGAGCAAGAGAAAGTCAACCATGGAAAGAAGCTCTAGGGAAATAGCTTTCCAGCTGAGAACACAACTAATGAAATCACCCTAAGGCAGGACCCAGCTTGGCATGTTCACAGAAATAGCATGTTTGCTTTCCTTCAATTCTCACTTCTTCTTTTCAGCTAGGGATCGATTCTCACATTTTAAAGGCATACTATGCTAGACACTTTCACTTAAGTATCTGTAGATGACTGCAGAAATGGGCAGAACTGTCTTCATTTATAAAAGAGAATTGCAAACTTTGTGATTTATAAAATAAGTGGGGAAATAAACAAAGCAAGAGTTCCAAGGAGAAATCTTCACAAAAGTTTCAGCAACTAAATAAATGTTCTAAATTTTTGCCCTCTGTATTTGCCTTTGGTTTTTTTTTTTGTTTGTTTGTTTTTTAACTTTAAGTCCCAACATAGACAACACCCAGGATTTAGCTGATCTCCCTTAAAACTCAAATCCAAATTTAGACAAAATTCCTTTATTTGCCTTCATTTAGTTGAGATAGGCCAACATGACTACTTGTGTTCCCAAAAGGTTGACATCACCTTTGGACACTTGGCTGACTCCTAAACCAGGGAGCCTCTGGACAAATTTATTCTTCCTTTTCCCAAACCTAATCTGAAGCAATTTCTCTCTTGTTAGCAACAGATTCAAAACATTCACTCTTCACGATGTGTCTGCATTTTCCTGATTTGAAATCATCATCAATTGTCTTACTCTAAATTAGTGTAGTCTGCTGAGAGACAGACTTTATTCATCACTCTGATGAAAGACACAATAACTTGGTTCTGCCCACTCTATCATGCCTTTTGGGTTAGACCTTCTCCAGTAAAAGTTTCCTATAGCAGAATTAATGAGTAATTTTTTTCCTGTTCTCCCTACTTTGATTCTTTCTTTGATTCTTTAGAATCAATATAGTCTAAACACATTCCAGAAATCAAAATCCCTTTCTGTTTGCTCTACTTTTAGCCAATTAATTTATGTATAAAGCTTTGGCCTAATGAATTATTTAGCCAAAGTGATGAAGAGGTCATTAGAATAAGGATGAGCTGATTGAGGAAAGGGTATGAAGAGCCCTCCATCTTTTCTAGGGTTAATTTTTCCCACACTAATTGAAACTGAAGTGGGATTTCAGTGGAGAAAACAGATACAAAGAAAACAATGGCGAATACACTGATATAAAAATGGACATTTCTAAGGAGAAGACACATAAATGGCCAATCTGCTTATGTAAAAAAATCACTTGTCATTCAGGAAATGCAAGTTAAACCCACAGTACCACTCACATTTGTTAGAATTGTTATTATCAAAAAGAAAAAAAAAGCTGGCAAAGGTGTGGAGAAAAAGGAACACTAGACACTGTTAAAATGTGAACTAGTTACAGTCATGGGGTAAAATAATATGGAGGTTCCTCAAACATTTAAAAATAGAGCTATCACATAATCCAGTAATCTTGCTTCTAGATATATTTCCAAATCATTATGCTAAAGAGTTATCTGTTCTACATGTTTATTGCAGCCTTATTCACAAGAGCCAAGATATGAAATTAAAACTAAACATACACCTACAGATAAATGAATGAAGAAAATGTTGTTACATATATTCAATGGAATATCATTTAGCCTTAAAAGAGAAGGAAATCCTATCACTTGTTATGACATGGATAAAGATGGAGGATATTGTGCTAAGTGAAACAGACTGGGTGCCAAATGACAAATACTGCATGATTTCACTTATATGTGGAATATTAAAATGTCAAAGTCTTAGAAGCAGAGGACAGAATGGTGGTTGCCAGGAGCTGGGAGTTGGAAAACATGTTGGTCAGATTTTACAAAGTATCAGTTATGCAGGATGAACAAGTTCCTATATTATGGTGACTGTACTTAATAATACTGTATTATATACTTGATATGTGCTAAGAGAGTGCATCTTCATTGTTCTTACAAGAAAAAAAAAAATATAACTATGTCAGGTGATATGTTAAGTAATTTGATTGTGGTTATAATTTTACAATGTGGTCATCATTTCAAAATATGATGTGGGTTTTTTCCTTTTGGGTGGGGGGGTACTAGAAGATTGAACCCAAGGATACTTAACCACTGAGTCATAAGATCTTGCTAAGTTGCTTAGGGCCTCAGTAAATTACTGAGGCTGGCTTTGAATTTGGGATCCTCCTGTTTCAATCTCCAGAACTACTAGGACTACAGGTGTGAACCACAAAACTCAGCTAAAATATCACAGAAGATATACATAATTTTTATTTGGCAATTATACCTCAATTAAGCAGTAAAAATATGTTAAAGAAAACAGAGAAAGAGAGGCTTCCGATTTTGTAAAATTATAAGATTAAGTAAAAATGAAAATGGGTATGAAGCAGGCAAAGAACGAATACAAATGCAAGAACTCTCAAAAGCCACAAGAGCCAAATTTCTTCTTCTCCTTCTCCTTCTTGCACTCCTTCCTTCATTTTCTTTTCTTTTTTCCCTTCCCAAATAACTTAGTCCAAAAGCCATGAAACTAGAGAGGGCAAGGACATGCTGGTATGAGGAAGAGAGACGGACTCAGATTAGTTTCAGAGCTTGAGGGAAAAGGACCCTCACCTAGAGGGCAGCCTTGCTCAGGGTATAGAGCCCAAGGTGCGAAGGAGGATATCAGAGGAGGAGAGTGGCCCACTGTGGAGTATCGGGGCCCAGGCAAAGAAGATCATTTGTGCTAGAAAAGGTAAATATGGTGAGAACCAAGTTTCTCGCTGTTGGAGACAAAAAGTTGCAGTTGTAGCAACAAAGAACACTAGATTAATATTGTGGCTTTAGTTTGGAATTAGAGGTATTCGTGTGAACCTGTAGTTTTCATTTTATATGGACAGATTATAAATATAGTTGTAAATGTGAAGTTTTACAGTTGTAAATGCATAAATCCATAGGTACACATATACTCGAGCATACACACACATATACATACATATATACACATATATATTTTCTAGTTTTTGTCTTGAAAATCCTGGAAATAAACATATCCCAATAGCAAAAAGAATACCTAATGAACAAATCAGTTCCTAAATACCCATTTCCACAAAAAAGAATCAGAGCTGGGGGTAGGGTTGTGGCTCAGTGGTAGAGCGCTTGCCTGGCATGCTTGAGGCACTGAGTTTGACCTTCAGCAGAACATAAAAATAAAATAAAGGTATTGTGTCCACCTACAACTAAAAGAAATATTTTTAAAAAGAGAAGAATCAGAGCTTATTGGACAATTGGTTGATTTCAAGGCTCAGGTAGGAAAAATACAAAGTGATTCCAGAATACTTTTTTTTTTCCCAGAAAATAGAGAAATAAAGAATAATAGGGCCATGTCAAAAAGTCACAGAAAGCAACTTGAATGGGTTTTCACTGTCAAATATGGGACAATTTGAGTATCAAATAAATTATGATAATAATAGACTCGAGTCCATGGATAAAATAGAAATCTGAATGGATATAAGTAAATGAAAGTGAAAATTTGATAAGAAATAAGATCCTTCTCTCTCATTTTATATCTCTATCTCAATATTTATATCAATTTGTCCTTAAACTATCCCCTTATTTCAAAGGGTAAATCGCAGCTTTACAGTGTAGAAGCTTGGCAGATACTACTTTAATCAACTTCATCAAACTTAATGTCATTAGAGTCACTACAGCTGTACAAGTCAAAATAAGATCTCATAAAAACACTTCTCTAGTATTTCTGCTAAAAATGCGTAAGTCAAATCTAAACAGAAAGGAGCATTGGCCAAAACCAAATTGAGGGATGTTCTACATGATATTTACCCTGTTACCTTCAAAAATGTCAAGGTTATAAAAATCAAGGGCAGACCAAAGCACAGGTCCACCTGAGGGATCTAATGAGACATGTCAATTAGACATGACAGCTACATGCAGCAAATGATTTATGGATTGCATTCTTGGGCTATAAACGATGTTATTGGGACAAATGGTGAAATTTAAATAAAATCTGAAAATTAGATGATGTTAGTGTTAGTTTCCTAGTTATGATTTTCAGATACTGGTTGTATAGAACATTGTCCTTGTTTGTAAGAAATATACACCAAAGTATTAAATATGACTAGCTATGCTATTAGCAACTCTCAAATGGCTCAGATGTGCGAAGCATTATTTGTACTGTGTTTGCAATTATTATGTGGACTTGAGACTTTTTGTCAATAAGTAAATAAAGGGAAAGCTGCAAATAAATGATACTTGTTTTTTCTTACTTCCTCATCTTCCTCCTTTCAAACACTATCAATACCCAGAATTGGAGGGGTTGACTATGACTCTGGGACAAGTCATACTTGTGCACAAATTCATAGGTGTTATCTGTTTCAAGCTGCCATCCCAGGCCTATCCTACCTTCTTTTCCTTGGATGAGAATTCAGGCTATGTTGTTTGATTAAAAATACATAAAAATAAATCTGTGAGAAATAAAAATAGGACAGTGTTTAGGCAGTCACACATGTTATCTTTTCCAATTTTCTCAACAAACCAGTTTAAAAAGTATTATTGTTACTCTTTCTTTCTTTCTTTCTTTTCTTTAGTATGGGGGATTGAACCCAGAAATACTTAGTTGTTGAGCCATATTCACAGAAGTTTTTATATTTTAGTTGCTGAAGCTGGCTTTGAACTTGCGGTTCAAAATCTCCTGCAGTCTCCTGCCTCAGCCTCCTAAACTGCTGGGATTACAGGCATGCACCACTGCACCTGGTTTATCACTAGATCTTAAATAATGAACCTGGAGCTCAAACAAGGTTTTGAGTAAATATTGTATACCATAGACTGTGAATCCAACCTGGTTCTGCCTTTTGTTTGGGAGAGTAGTTGATCTGAACTTGGTATGACAGCCCACACAACTCTGAGGGGATGCAGTCAGAAATAACCTCCCTAAACCAGGTGTAGTGGCAGATACCTGTAATCCCAGTGGCTCAGGAAACTGAGGCAGGAGAATTTCAGGTTCAAAGCCAGCCTCAGCAACAGCGAGGTGCTAAGCAACTCACTGAGACTCTGTCTCTAATTAAATATAAATAAATATAATATAAAATAGGGCTGGGGATATGGCTTAGTGGTCAATGGCCCTGAGTTCAATCCCCAATACCAAAAATATAAAAAGAAACTATATATTAATAAATATGAATATATATGAGTTTATCTTGATATGATGTGTGGTCTATAAGATAATACTAAAACAAAAAAAAAAGAAAAAGAAAGAAAGAAAGAAAAAGAAATAGCCTCCCTATGTAAAAAAAAAAAAGATCAAATTATTTGAAATGATTACAGGTTATTTTGGTGAAAATGAAGGAAGGCCAAGGAAGAAGCTGCAACAAATTAACATATGCTCTTGGAGCACACATGCACTGTCCACTGGAAAAAGATTTACAAAATGGAACTTCTTCTTCCAAAATGTAGACTCCAGGCAGGGACAAAAAGAAAAAAAAATTTTTTTTTCATTTACCCAAACAAAATCATAAGTCACTGTTTTTGGTAACCTCTATTTCCATATTCTTGAGCAGAATAAAGCAAATGCATTTTTAAAATAGAAAGAAACCCCAAGTTCTTTTTATTTTTCTCATCATTAAAATTGATCAATCAACCAGAGAATACATGTAATTATTAGACCTTAGTACCAAATATCATTTATTTCAACAGAAGAATCACAAAGTTTTAGTTTTTAGTTTGGTCAGAAAAGTGCTATGGTTTCAAAATTTGTCCCTATTAAAACTCATGTTAAAATTTGGTGGTGGTCCTAGCCATGTTGGGAGGTGGAGTCTGAGAGACTATGAGGCCTTGAGGGCTTGGGTCTCATGAGTGTGATTAATGCCATTTAAAAAGGGCAAGTTTGGTCCTTCCACCTTTTCATGTGAGCATCCATTTTCTCTGAAGGACGTAGATAGAAGAACCCTATCTTGGAACCAGAGACTGACCCTGCTAACTGTGAGCCAATTTCATATCTTTTCTTTATAAATTACTCAATCTGTGGTGAAGGCCAATATGTGTGAATTTAAAGTTTTGTGGATATGTGAGGGTCCTTGAACTTTGCATACACAGAACTAGTAGGGTCTAAATAAATAGTTTATAAATAAATGAATGAGCTAGACTCATATTTCAGCATTTTCCAGCTGACTGAAATTCCACCTCCTTTACTTTACTAGTGGGAAGTGCTTAAGCATGAATGTATAATTTGTCCAAATCTATTTATAAATACATGTCTGTATGGGCCTATTTATTATTTAACTCTGGCAGAGAGCTTCTTTTAAGTTATCACACAATGAGT
Organism: Marmota flaviventris; assembly: GCF_047511675.1. Taxonomy (NCBI): domain Eukaryota; kingdom Metazoa; phylum Chordata; class Mammalia; order Rodentia; family Sciuridae; genus Marmota; species Marmota flaviventris. Next base: position 51,104,834 of record NC_092503.1, on the reverse strand, counting down.
AGAACATATTCTATGAAACGTGCACCATGCCGTTGTACCCCCAGAGGCTTTGTGCAGCAGTGCAAGAGCCCTTTAAAACTGAAGAATTAACATCTCTTCAAATGCTTTGAGAAGTATCATTCTGATTCATAGCAACAAATACTGGAATTTTCATAATTACACAACACTTTATTCTTGACAAGTCAAGAAGAGCAAAGGCGTAAAGGTTTAGAGAGGTGTGGAGAAAAACCCAGCTATAAAAAAATATTTTTGAGTGTTTTAGATTACTTTAAAATTTCTATTGTCCTGCACTCATTTTGCATTTGTCTTTCTCAGAAGAGTCTAAAATTCTGGTTAAAAATAACTAAGGTTAAAAATAACTATTTAAAAAATGAATTTGAAATTAGTTAGCAAGTGGATTTATAATTTAGAATTTTCAGTAAACCTATAAACACTGATGGTGTGCGTGTTTTATCACAGTTGCCATGGTAATCAAATAAGTAGCCCGAGGCCCTCACAGCTTCACTGTCATTCAGATTATATCTTTCTCACCATCATTTTTCAGCAATATATTTTAATGAAAGTGATAATAAATAATAAAGTGATAAATAAATAATAAAGTGCAAGTTAATAAAGATCCGACAGCCATTAATTTCCCAAGCATTTGTTTTTAATGGTTATAAGGTTCATGTCAGAATACAAAATGCCAGGAGATTATCTTCATTGAACCCTTTTGGACTGAGCACTCACAGCTGCAGAGCCGAACATAATTACATTTCTTAACTGCGAAGTTCATAACTATTAACCTTTTGGCAATGATTGCCAAAGCCACCACGTCATAAATCACCTCCTGGCCTCCTTATATCAAGAGGGTCTAAAAGAAGAGCTGCTGGTGGTGGCAGCCTGGCATGAGCCACCCAACCCAGCTCAGCAACCAGTGCCGAAAGAGCCCTGCAATGTGCAGCTTCCTCCTGGCTGGTTCTTTCGACTAATTTTAAAATGAAGTGCTTGAACTCTTTAATCAGTATCACACCACTCTGCAGAGCAACTCTAAAAATTGTGTTTCCATGGTAACAACTGGAGACATTCACAAGTCCTCATATTGCCTACATAACCTGTTTACTTACACAGGAAACATAAAACTATGTGTGTATGTATGTGTATGTATGTACACACATACGTGTATGTTTTGTATATATTAAAGTTATATGTATTGAATATATTTATGTGTGTGTCTGCATTTATATTTGTATATATACATACATAAAATATATAATTTTTCATGGAATGCTACATGGAGTTAATTCTTCATGGGATTAATTGTCATGCCTCATCATGTTAATGGGATTTAAAAATACTTACACCTACAAAAATATACAACATGTAGGGAACAAGACAATAGAGAACGAAAATCCTAACACACATTTTGTGATCTCTTTCTCTCACAAGCTCTGCATAATCTAAAATCTGCATTCTCAATCCTCACTAGAATTATTCTTAAAATATTAAATTGTCTGAAATATAAAAGCTAACCATAATGACTTTCAATTCACCTGAATGCAAATGTAAATATAAATAAAAATAAATAAATAAATGATAAATAAGCTGCATTAGGGGAGAGTGATTTAGGTCATCTCCATCTCTTTCTCTTTGTCTCCTCCAAATCACACATTTGGTTTTTCAGCCCACATCAATGTAGATTTAGATTCTGTACCAAGTACTGGGGTTAAAACAATGAAAAGGGCACTCAAGCAAACAGTTCCTGTTAAAATTGCTGAACACACTATGTGCAGAGGCACCATTAATGCAGTGGTAGGCATGAGTAGACAAAGTTTCCTGGAGGAATTGAAATCTGAGCTAAATTTTGATGGATGAGGAAGAATCTACAAAGTGAAATGGTATGAATGAGGGCTTTTGGTATTCTTAGAAGATAAAAAGCACAGCCAAGCAAAGAAGGTACTATAAGGGAGTTCAAATAGTGTGTTATGCTAGAACATGGGATGCACCAAGGCTGGCAGGTGTAGAGTTAGAAAGTTGGTCATGATAAAGAGAGATAGAGAAGGGTTTGAAGAAGTGTTGGGATTTAGAAAGACCCTTCTGGTGAATAATGCTCTGAAAGAGGGCTGAAGGTAAGGAGACCCATATAAAACTTAAGAGAGTTCAGAGGGAGCCTAGTGGAGATAGTGAGGATGGTTCTGAATAAAAGAAGTAGAACTCCCAGTTTGGGGTGATTGATATTCATCTTGGCAATGAGTGAGAGGATCAGGAGTGGACAGCCTAAACTTGGATCATCAAGTTATTAAAAGAAGTATCTGTAATTTCTGCCTCCATTTTCTTATATTAACCTTATATCTCAGCCCCACTTAATTCTGAATGCTACCATCAATCTGAAAAAGCTCACACTAAAAACCTCTCTAACTTCAGTGTTGCTAAATCCAGTGGATGCTATTTGGGCTCACTTGACCACATTCACTTATCTAGAGCATCTTCTGTCTTTAGTGTTCTGTGATGCTGCAGCCCTGAATCTCCTTCCTTCTAAACTCTCTACTTCATTCCATTCCCAGATTTATTATTCCCTTTAGGACTCAGATATTTTCCGAGTTAACACAAATCATTATATCAAATCCTAATTTCATAAATTTTCCCACTTGCTCCCCCCACTACTGTATTTCTCTTTCAGTGCTCCCCAGTGGCACAACTCACCTTAGTTTTTAAAGCCCTAACACTTTTTGAAAACATTAACTGCTTCCTCTCCCTTGAATTCTATATTCCACCAAAGTTCAGGTTCCGCTGATTCCAGCACTAAACTCTCTCCATTCCCATTGCCATCACAATAATCCAACCCACTATCATCTTTTAATAATCTCAATCGCCTGTCTGAATTCACTCCTGTCACTCTTCAATTTGTTCTAGATAGTAGTGTGATTTTTTTTTTAAAAAATGCATATCTGATCTTATCACTCAATTGCTTAAAACATTTGAACGGTTTTCAATTTCATTAATGTCCAAAATCGGTCATATGGTTTGTGTCGACTTCCATCATCTTGCTGTGGCCAAAATTTCCATCCTTACCTCATGTTACATTTCCCTAAGATGTTGGTGTTTAAAATGTCTGAGATGGAATATTTCTTATCATTGGCTAATATTCAATCTGTGAGCAGGAAAACAGATTGAAAAGTCAAATTAAAGGCCAAGGGCATAGGAGGTGAAGGGAGTGTCATTATTGTGCACATTACATTTACACTTTCAAACCACTCCCTCTGGCATTTTGCCAGGCACCATCCAGACTTGTTTACGAACTCTAACATTCCCCTGGCAAAATGCCAGGTGTTATTTTTGACTTGTTTACAGACTCTAACATTTCCCCCTTTTGTTTAATTTAAATAACGACCATAGTGGTTTTTACAGAAACACCATAAATAACCTGCTACAAACAGAAAGGGAGGATACAAAATGCCACAATACCAAGCCAATTGATGGCTCCATGCAAGAAGCCCTTGGAAAAATTATACAAGCAATGACACCATTTGCAAAGATACCGAGTTACAATTTGTTGTAGATTACAGTTTGTTGTCTCAGTCCAGGTAAAGCAGTGTCTCAAATAGATTAACTCACAGTCCAGGTAAATCACAGTCCAGGTAAGTTCTGCAGGCAGCTAGCTTGATCCGAAGTCTCGTCTGTTTCTCAGCCAAAGTCTCGTCCGGTTTTCAGCAACACTGGAAATTCTTCCACCTTGGTCTTTACGGGCACTGGGATGAAGGCAGGAACTCCGGATGGCTAAAGAAAATCCTGTAGCATTCTACTAAGAAAACAACCTTCTGAACAATTTAGTACATTATCTCAAGGTTTTTTTGCATTTGAAATAAGCATTAATAGTGCTCATTACTCATCAGCTTCCAGGTGTGGGAGAACCATTGTAGCTTAGTTATTGGCATTGAAAATGACCAAACATCAGGGACACCAGTAGCATCTTCTGCTGGCTGTAGTGCCTGGGCAGCCCCAGATGGCCCTGGGGAGTGTCCCGGACTCAAACTGCTACTGGGCACAGGGAGCAAGAGCCTGCGAGACTGTGCCTCCAGGTCAGGTCTAGATTTGGGCTCGTGGCAGTGGAAGAGCTAGCTCCCTGGCCAGGAGGCGGGGAAGGGCCAGTCGCCGCCAACTTTTGGAAAATCCTTGCTGTGCTGTGACCGGCTTGCACACTCGGCAGCTGCCTCTCCGCTTCACGCACCCTCCGGTAACGAAAAATATTTAGTAATAGCCTTTTGCTGCAACTTTTTTCCTGATAATCCTTCTTCTTCTGAACTTTCTTTTTCTTTCTGACTAGAGTTCCTGGGCTCTTATCAACACATGCCCTAACTATTCTTGGTTCCACTGGGGTGCCTTCTTCCCTTAGTAATTTACTTCTCACCCCTTCCATATTTTCATCACAAAGACAATACAATACACTGAGACAAAACAAGACACAAACATACTGTATCAATCTTCTCCATCTTCTTAAAATGGCCATTTTTCCTCTCGCCCTATCTGCCTAGGGACGAGCAGATTTGCTCCCGTCCTATCTATGTACGGACAGCTTTTTTCGTCACTTACCCCCGAGTGTCCCAGGGCTCCCCGTAACGGGCCACCATCTGCCGCAGTCTGGCTGCAGCAAACTAACCAGGGGGGTGACGAATAACTTGTGTACGTTGATACAGCAGGAGTGGGAGCCATTTATTGCAGGACTTGAGCAGTATTTATACATTCCACACAGCTTATCTAATTAGCATAAACTAGATACATCAGTCAACCAATAAGGAATCTCTATACTTAATGGCTCTCTTTTGTTACTTTTCAAACCACTCCCTCTGGCATTTTGCCAGGCACCATCCAGACTTGTTTAGGAACTCTAACATTCCCCTGGCAAAATGCCAGGTGTTATTTTTGACTTGTTTACAGACTCTAACACACTGTATGGTATATGGTAGCATGAATTACAATAGAAAGAGCATAATTGTCCATGAATTATTTGTTGGTTTGTTTTGTTGAGTGAGTCTTATAAGAGTGAGTCTTATAAGAGTTACAAGGAAATTGGGTAATAGAACAACAGCTCTTTTGACTAACATCCCAAGTTTCATTCAAAGGAAGAAGTAATGGTTTAGTAAAAAAACAGTAGGCAGCTACACTAAGCCAGAGGTTGGTTTGTTTCTTGTTTTTTTTTTTTTTTTTGTATCAGGGATTGAACCCAGGAGCACTTAACCAATGAGCTACATCAGCAGCCCATTTTATTTTTTATTTTGAGACACAGCCTCACTGAGTTGCTTAGGGCCTCACTAAGATGCTGAGGCTGGATTTAAACTTGCAATCCTCCTGCCTCAGCTTCTCAAGCTTCTGGGATTACAGGTATGTACCAACACACCCAGAAGAGCCAGTGGTTCTTAATACCTTACAATCTAAGTACTATCCAGAGGCCACAGAATATTTTAGCAAGAGTTAAAAGCTCTGGGTTCTAGATCTGATTTCATACCTCATTTTTTCTGCTCATGTTGGGCACTGGAATATCTGAAACTCAACATTTGTCTTCAGTTAAATGGAAATTAGGACAATTCTCTGACTACCTCATGGAAATGTGAAGACAATTAAATGAGATGATACACATAAATTCTTCATGCTTGTAAACCCTATGAACTTGGGAGTTATATTTTCCCTCTCATCCTTATGTAAAGTGAATGCACTCCAGACCATTTCTGAGGTCTTGCTGTGTCTAAATAAACTTTAACTCTTTAATTATTTTTCAGGGGTAATTTAAGAGGTAGAAATTGGTTACTAAATTATCACTAAATGCCTGAGAGTCCATCATCATCTATTTAAGCATATTACGGAAATGAATCTGTAAGGCAGAGCAAAATACACAAATTGTGTGAGGCTGAGTTTCCTCCTCTAGGCTGCAGAATGTGTTCATGCTCTTCCTCGAAGGCACGCTGTTCATGATTGGTTCCATTTGCAGTATATGTCCCCTCCTAAATTAATGAGAGTCCTAGCTTCCAGTTTTCCATTGCTCTCTCCTCTTGTGATGGCTGGAATTCTCCTACCCATGCAGGAGATAAAACCGCTCACTCCTTAATTGCTGCCACTAAATGCAGACCTTAGCACCCAAAGAATGAAAGAATTGCTAATGTTATATCTGAAAAAAGACAAATAAACAATACACTTTCTGAAAATAAAGACTAGCCATGCATTTCAAGAGACTCCAGGCATAACTTTAATAGCTTTACAAGCTCTGTGTCTTCCAAACCCCAAAGCATATGTCTAATGTTCCATTCAGGGAGTTCCCATTCCAAATAAGCTACTCAACCTTCAAGTTTGCATTCCCTTGGGTCAAGAAAATTCCTTCATCAAATATAATTCTTGTGTGTAGCAAAGTGCTGAGTTAATGAATTATTAAGACTATGGGTTCCCCACCCCCCTGCCACAAATCAACATTCAGGTGAATACATGTCTGCAAATTTAGTGGGTGTTAAAGGTTTTCTGATTCTTAGATTTCTATGAATATTTTTTTTTTCTAGCAATAATGCTTAATGTTTGACAATTAGAAAGTCACTTAATTTATCTAGGGCAGCTACAGAAAAGCAAAAATATAATGCTATCTAAACAAACTCTTATGGACATGCTGAAACCACGTTAATGAGGTTTCCAAGTGTAGAGATTACAATGAACTTTGCAAACGAAGTGATTGTTGTCTACATTTTATATTTCGTGTTCAGCTGTATTAGTCAATAGCAATAAGGAATGTTAGACTTTTTTTAGAACAGAGTAATTGATTCTTCTCTCTTCCATTCCAGATGTATCGTGTTATCAACACGTATTTCTTCGAATGAAGATTATACAGCAAAGGCTCTAAGATATTGGCAATAGAATAGAAATAAAGTTGTTTTTAACTCACTTTTAATAACCTAGACCAGGAGAAAGAGGGTAATACAATAAAGTCATTGCTGTCACATATCATTATTATATTAACATGTAAATTAGATTCAAAACATCTATCATATGCTCTGTGCACCATAGAAAATAGTTCCCAGTGGTCAGATAACTAGACATTCAATAAAAACAGGTTACAGAGAATATATGTGAAAATAAATTATGACAGATACTGATGGAAGAGTGAATCTAGAAAACTCATAAAATGTCATATTTGGGATATAATAGGAAATATATTGAATATTAAGTTATAATTAACTTTTAAAAGTTAAATAATAAAAAACATTTACATAATTCATTCATCTACTATTTGTGGAGTATCTGCTACATGTAGAAAGCATTTCATGTCCTAGGAAATCAACATTACACCAAACAAAAAAATCCCCTGACATTATGAAAATTATTTTCTTTTAGAGAGACACATACATAACACATAAATAAAAGTTAAGGAAGGCATGAACTTCTTTTGGCCAAGATGAAGTAACAGAAAGTCATTTTACTCTCTGATTTGAGGCAATTATAAAATGGATAACATAAATAAAACACCAGTTCTCAAGATACTGAACATCAGGCAATGAAAAAGCAATGATCTCTGAGATCAACTACATTATTTTTCTCATTGAGTTTCTCATCCAGCAGTTTGTAATACATGCAATTGAATTTTTAGTTATTTCTCTTTATTCATTTAACAAAAGTGTAATAAGTATCTACTGAGTTCCCAGTAATCTTCCAGGTACTGGTCATATAGCAAATGGAGTAGGAGAGATGTATAGTATATCAGAGATTGTAAATGTTAAAATAAATAAGGTAAGAGATTGGTTGCATGTGGGAAAGTGTTTGCTATTTTAAATGAGATGAACAGAGAGAGCTTTGTTTAGAAGATGACATTTGATCAAAGATGTATAGTTTTTCAAGAAGAAAACTATGCAGATATTTGAAGGAAAGATGAACCAGCAATGGAAATCAGGAAAATTGGTATATACATGCCATGAGCTTTGAGGAATTTTGTAATAATATAGGATATGTGGTTCAGTGTAGTAGCAGACACATCTAACTGACTCACAATTCTTCAGAATGGGAAAAAGATGTTGGGGATATAAATGAAGGAATCTCAGAAGAACCCTATATAAACCCCCTAATTTGGCAAGGTAAAGGCAGGCAGTGGGGCAGGTAGCCAAAACAAACAAATTCAGTGCAACAGGGATTCCTTACAAGCTAAAACAAATCAACAAACTGCGTGGTGTGGCTTCCTTCCAAAGCAGATGTCCCCCACAGGCAACCAACGCAAAAAACAAAGTCATAGAGAAAAATGCTACCCTAATGTGATTTTCTTCCAGTGCAGGTGGCCAAAGACAGAAACCTATGGCCCTAAATCCTCTGAAATACACAATACAGGAAAACAACTATTACATATAATAGAGAGGTAATTGTTGAATGCTTTCTTGTAGACAATGCTCCATTATGAGAATAACTCAAATGGTGTTCATGATATGTACAGACAAATTTTTTTTTTTTAAATGTGTTGGAAGTCACCAGAAAGCTATTAAGTCAGCCAGGACTTGAGAGGGTCCCAGAGAGAAGAGGTGCTCACTAGAGACACCTAACATTATGCACTCTTTTCCCCTGTGGCCGGATTGCAGAGCTAATCCAGAAGTGGCTGCTGAGAGACTGAAAACGCAAGCAGTAATTAATTACAAGTAGCTACATGGAGCAGGCAGACTACACCTCGAGTCCAGGACACATGAAAGAAGATGTGTTTTTACTATAGGCATCAAGTTAGGATGTTGGAAGAAGTATATCGGAAGAGAAGGAAGACCTGGCCATGGACCAACCATATGAAATACTGAAATCCAGTTTCCAACCAGCTCAAGACTATTCTGGATGAAGGTCATCTGTCTCACTCTAACTGCCAACTAGAAAGAAACTCATCTGTGGATGAAGATAAGCACAGCCAATGCTTCAGGATTTCTCTGCACTTTTTCAACCATTGTTATCTGGTATTCAAAAAAAGACTATGAGTCAGGCAAAGAAAAATAAATAAAAAACAGGAAAAAACCTGAAAAAATAAATATTTCCACAGTGCTCTACATATTGGCCTACAAAACATGAACTTAAAGTGTACTTAAAAGGTTTTGCATATGAATTATAAAATGCAGAAATTCAACAGAAATTAAAAAATATTATAAAAAAGAATTATATAGAATTCTAAATGTGAAAAATATAATACCCAAATTTAGGGACTCAATTAATGGGTTTAACAGCAAATTATATATCGCATAAAAAAAAGATGAGAGTATTAGTGAAAGGCCAATAGAAAATATGTAAATTGAAGGGCACAGAAGAAAAAAGATTAAAAGTACATGAAAATATGTGTGATAGCAATGGAAGATAGGGTTTGGCAAGCCTTTTCTCTTTATACCTCTGGGGCCATGTGGTTGCTCTCCTGATAATCCTGTGGTTGTAGCACAGAAACAGCATGGGTGATACATAAAGGATTGGGTGTCGTTGTGTCCCAATAAACTTTGGTGTGTGTCTGTGTTACTTTACCAACTGAATCCACGTCATCTGAAGATTGGGATAAAATTTTATAACAGCCTTTCAAAATATCTGGTTTAGGTCACAGTCTACCAAGGACTGAAGATATTCTTAGGGAGTATAGTATCATCCTTTGAATCCTGGTTCAATCAAGTCCTTGGAATATTACAGAGATAACCAGACTTGTGGAGTAAGAAGCACTGGAGATTAATTGTAGGGTTTCAAGACATAGTATTTGGAATTAACATTAAAAGGAAATTTCTCAAAACATCTACCTCTGAGACAGGATCCCTGGCAGCCTCCAAAGAAAAACACAGTGGGGTAGAGACATCACCAGGGTAATTATGTTGAGCTAATCAGTATAAGGCAGCAAAAAGAAGATATGCTTTCTATATATGTTCAGACTTCCGAGTTTTATCAAAAGCAAGTGCTTTGATATACAGTTTTGAGAACCAGGAATGGTCAGATCAAGTCAATTTATAACCAAGAAGATTCAACAAACACTTCATTAGTGAAGCTAATTCAATAAGAACATTTAAAGATGACTATCTTCAGGGAACATGAATTGATTGTCTTTGCTGGGATAGAATCATAAACAAAGACCTGGGAAATTAAAATTAAAATTGGTACAACTCAACACCCTCACGTTAACTGTCAACAGGCTCAAGGTGTACAGATGTTTTCTCCTCCAAGTAGAAGTGACATCAGAAAATGCTAGGTCTGAGCTGGGGATACTGCTACCTCATTTGGTAGATTCTGAGCAGAACTGGTCCCCAAGTGGTTATTTTTTTAAAACTACATTTTGTAGACCCAACATCTTAAAAATCGTTTTAATAACAAACATAAAACTACATGAAGTTTCTTGAACTTCTTTATAGTTGTTTGAATTATGGCAAGGAGACGTGCATTATGGAAGACTGAACTATGCAGAAGATTCATTACCAAATACCAAATACATGTGTTTTTTTTTTTTCCCTGTAGAGGAATGATCATGCAGGGAGGGACTGAGGGGGTAACAGTTTCTACTTACAATCCCTTTGAATCTTGATGGTAATGTTTTCCATTGGAGTTACAACTTCTTCACTGACTTTTCTTTCGTTATTTTTCCTCCTCCTTTCTTTTTTCCTTTTGGTACAGATACAGTAACTAGATTTATTCAAACTCTTTGAGTATGGATTCTAGTCCCAGGGTTGGGGAAAATCTAATGGAAGTTTTGCTTTTACAGACCTGTATAGACATAAACAGTTTGTTCTGCTTACTTGTTGCTGTATAAAAAACTGCCTCCAAACACAGTGGCTTAAAAAATATATTTTGCTAGCTCATTAGTGTGTAATTTGATCATGGCATGGTGGGGACTGCTTATCTACCTGTTAATCAGAATGGCCTGAAACCTGGGAGCTGAACCCAACTGAAGACTAACTTGCATATCTAGCAGTTAGATCCCTACCAGGCCTGTGAAAAGAACCTCTCAGTCTCAGAAGTCACCCATCATCATTCTGGAGAGTATGGAGAGATGATCTCCATATATCTCTTGTGCTTCCTGCTGTCTTGTGAATAGAGACACTGACTGCCTTTGGTCCAGGTGATCTTTTTAAAGGATGTTCAAATAACTGACAGAATTGTAATATAAAGTGCCCTCTAGAAAAATGGGCAGTCATACTTACTACCCACTATAATAAAAAATAATGACTCCCTCCAAAGGGAAAGAAGATGATGAACTTACTGATCTTTGTAAGATTTGGGGGTTCCGTAAGCTCAGATTTCTCTCCCGTGTGTGCATCTGTCATCTGGCTCTCTTTGTGCTTCCCTGGGGAAATTTGAACCCAGCAAATTAGGGAACAAGAAAATGCTGGTACTCTGGCTATTACTATTGTTGTGAGTAATCAGGTTCTTTTCTGACCCAGGAGTCTCATTTCTTCTGCAAGCATTTCTGAAACTGTGACAGGCCAACTCATTGACTTGAAGGTAGAATACGCTCTCAGGCCCGCTATAGTTTTTCACATTGATTGGTCTCTGTTCAAAGGGAGCAATTGGACTCTCTCTTTTGATGGAATAGGTGTCAAATTTTTGAAAAATCATTTCATATTCACTACAGGGGTCCTATCTGTGAATGTTAGAGCTCACTGCTCACAGATGTTGTTGGAACAAAGTATACAAAGGGAATAGCTGTGCAGAGAGTAGGTCCAGAAAGGAGAGGAAGCTGATGGCAAATAAGACTCAAGAAGAAGTCAAAAGAGGTTGAACAACTTGATGTGTAGGAAAATATTTGAGTAAAAAATACAATTAAAATTTTTTGATTAATTTAAGAGTTTGAGAGACCATATGTATAAAAAGGTATTATATGTATGTGTATATATACACACAAATATACATATTTTGAAGGATTATATACTATATATTATGTGTATGTGTGTGTATGTATGTGTGTGTGGTACTGGGGTTAAACCTAGGGCCTCACACGTGCTAGAACTCTTCCGCTGAGCTACATTGCCTCTCCTGAGAGAGACAAATTTTTACTTTGTGCCTAGTGCACAAACAAAGGCAGTAGAATATCTAGATTTTCATCACTGAGCAGACAGCTGGGGATGCAAAGCAATTGGTACCACTATTTATAAGACATTTGGAATTGATATGGGCCATTTGTATCCATTTCCACCTATTTTTTTTGTCCAAAAATATGGACAAACTGAACCATTGAAACAGCATTGTAAATGATATTGCTAATTTGTAGGTTTTTAAAAACAATATTCTAAATTATGACTCACCTTCCTATTGATAACTCTGTCTTGGTTATGGCTGTCAATTGTGCTTTGGTTTCCACTCTGGGGTCAGGTTCTCACCTGTGATTTCTGATGTCAGTATGCTTGCTTCTCAAAGGCTCTTCTTTTCCAAATAATAGCTTTCAAAAATTCTGTGGTCCAAGAGGCAAGACAACACCACTTCCTAATGTGTTACTGCTTATAAAACACATTGATGCATATTAGTTCTTTGACTCTTCATGAAATGCTATTTTTGTCAGAAAAGAAATTATCATCTTCATGGTACAGGCAAAAAATCAGGACTTGAGAAAGGTGAGTATTTTGTCTAAAATTATACAACCAGTGAATAAAAGAACCAAACTTAGAACTTAGAACATGTAAATCTTATTCTGGTACTTTTCCCACTATTACCAAGTTGTTCCTTTATAGAGCTGCAGGTTGGGGGAGCAAATATTTTATTGCTCAGGTTTTGATGGAGACAAAGCCTCTATTTTTTTTTCAGCCCCAAATGACTGGGGTTTCAGTGCCACAAATTTAAATTATACTATTTTTCTGACATATTAAAGGTGAATAATTAGAGTCACAATTCTCTTTCAATACTCGATTTGGGTTATACTGGATGAAGATTGGTATCTATGTTTCTTTTTTCTAGGACATAGATCTAGAATTTACCATCCCAGAAAGCCCCATCACCACTAAATGCAAGAGATATTAAAGAAAAGTGTGCAAACAATGAAGAATATTCTCCTGAGAGAGAAGGCATGCCAGACCCAAGCAACTGGAGAGCTTCCACATACCTAAGAGCAAGGCTCTATGATTTCCATTCTACAGGATGAGTTAGGCCTGCCAATCATTCCTTCTACACAGAATGTCATAAAATACTCAAGAGGATCAGCAGAATTTGAACACTGAAAGGATTAGAGAAATCTGCTTCTCAGCAAACTAAGTTTTTTCTCTGACAACTCTGTTGAGGATAGATTAAATCTTAATGTCAGAGTCTCACAAGATATTGATTACAATGTGTGAAAACATCCAAAGTGTGCATATCTCAAACAAATCGGCTTTCATAAATTTCTCAATTTAGAAAATTAAATATTTGAAAGTCCTTAATGGATAAATATTTATATGACCACTGAAGTGAAGGTTCTGGTGTTTATGAGCCAAAATTAGATGTTAACTCTCAATATTTTTGTTTTAGCTAAGCTCTTTCCCCTCTTATTTTGCTTTCTTTAAAAATTGTAACTACTTTCTTAAAAATTTTAAATAGCAAATGCTAATATTTAGTATCATATGTATTAGTGATATGACCTTTAAGTTTTTCTTAGTCATTAAAAACAAACATAGTTGTATTAAGTATCAGAGACTAAAATTTCAGCTTAATAGCAAACACTCCTTATCCTTCACCTCTCCATCCTTCTACCTATATCAGGCACTGGCTACCCATATGTACATATTTTGTATAGTTTATAATATCTGTACAAACAAGAATTATTCTAACTATTAGATATAGACTGCCTTAGCCAGGATGGTAGATAAAAGCAGAGACTTAAAAAAAATCATGAAAGAGAAAGTCTGGATAAGGGGTTACCAAGTCTATATTCTCTGTGGCTCTGGAGTATCAGAGAATGATGCTTATCTGTTAAGTCACAGGATGACTGCTATAGCATTCATCATTATGTCCTTGCATGACAATATCCAAAGTGGCAGGGAAAAAAGTAGGTTTGTTGTTGTTGTCATTTTTTTTTCCCCATTAGCTCTCTAAAGGGAGCACTTTTCCTATGCCATTGCCTATAGTCACGTGCAGACCAGGGATGTTGGAAAATGAAGATCCAGAATTTTTCTGTCTCTTTGGACAGATCTTCTGACAGGGAAAATGTGGGAGAAAAAAGTCACCAGATAGGCAACCACCAGAGTCTGTTCTAGAGACAAATGTTTCCTGACCAGGCTCCCAACACTAACATTTTCACACTAGATTTTATCTTAAAAGCAACAAAAATTTTTGAGTCTGTTGTTTCTTCCTAAAATACTTGATAAATTTATTTCTCAAAGAAACAAAAACTTTCTTTGAGAACATTAAATATGCTTTTATAGTTAAATTTTAATGTATTATAAGGCCAATTAACTCAGTCTTTAGTCACTATTTAGAGTATGTCTAGTCCAAATTTATTACCACAAAGTAGAACAAGAAAAGATATATTTGTGAAACCTAAATATTGAGCATATCATCCTTTAGGGCTGTTAATGTTTGAAGAGGAAAAATACCACTTTAGTAGTACTATTGCTCATTCACAGAAAAGAATTTCAGTATTAAGCTCAACTTGAAATATCTTTGTTTTGACATTCACTATAAACTTCATATAGTGGCATGAAAATAGGCAGAATTCCCAGTATGTTATTATTATTAATAACAATAAAGGCCAGCATGAAAAGATTTATAATACATGAAAGCAAATCTTATTGGTAAAAATGGTTTCTTTTTTGATATAACTAAGATGAATCATAGTTATTAAGTTTCTGTGATGTCGTGTTTCTTCATATTGCATTATCTTAGTAACTAAATGTGGGAGGACACAATGAAACAGAATTTTAGGTCAAGTTTTATTTCATTTGAATTTAAATGTCTGCAGTAATGATTTTTTTTTAAATTTAAAATTATGATCACAAATCAAACAACAGAAATTCTAAATTGGGTACCATTAGTGATGATTTCTTTTGACAAAAGAGACACTAAAAATATACTATATTCTGGCCTGATAGAATTTTTTGTTTTCAATGCTTTCCTAGTAAGACAATTGAGGTGGGGAATTCTAAACATCTTTGGTCAAAATAGATCTATAGATTCACACTCTGGATTAATTTTTGTTACTGTTGTCACAGTGATGATACATATAAAATAGGAAATTCAGGTTCAAGGCATTTCTAATGTCCAAGATGGAACAGAAACCTAAAATATTGGCAGAGTGGAAGGTAGTGATCAATTTGGCTCCTGGTTCAGGAGTGGGCAACTGGGGCCAGGTATTTGTTCCCATTTGATAGAAAGGTCAAAGTTGTTCTGAGTATGTGGGGTTTGGGGAACTAGAAAACCAAAGCCAAAACCTCTGAAGAAGACAGAACCTCAAGGGCCACTAGTAATTATCTTTTGTGGTTTGATGAAGGATATAGATCCATAGAGAAGAGAAAGCAAACATTCAAGAACTGAAGAAAGTTACCCATTTGTTTAAAAAGTATAGTCATGAACTCATTTTCCATGATAGTGGAAGGTTCCAGATGTATTTGTAGGTCCTGATTCTGGACCAAAGGCCTGGAAAGCTGGAAGGCTGCAATCACAAAACTCAAAGCCAGACAAGTGTCCGTGAAGCATAACAGTGAACAAGAAAAATAAAAATAGAGGAAGAAAAAGAAGCAAATTACTTTAAAAGCTTTCTATTTAAAATGAGTGTTTACAAATATTCTAATGCTAAGAATTTTTTTTTTTTTAAATCAACAGTTTGTGAATTGTGGCTCAGTGGTAGAGTGCTTGCCTAGCATGTGTGAGGCACTGGGTTCGATTCTCAGTACCACGTATAAGTAAATAAATAAAATAAAGGTCTACACATCTAAAAAGAATATTTAAAAATTACTTTAATGAAAGTTTTTAAGTAGATTAAAATTAATTGTATTAGATATTTAAAGAAAAAATGAATATACAACTTTCTTTTAAGTAGAGGTAGGTTTTTTAAAGAAAAAATCAGAAATCGTGCAATAATAAGTAGACATGAAAAAGTATGGAAATAGGATTTGGGGACTAGATCAGCAGTAGAAACTTGACTAATAAACACAAGGTCCTGGATTTGATCCCTAGCACTCACAAATAAATAAATACATAAGAGAATTGTGGAAGCAATACATGAGATAAAGTCAGGACAAGGATGAAATAATGCAGTGAATACAAATAAATTAAATGGAAAAGACTTCAAAGGCATCCAAAATACAAGCACAATTGTTCCTGACATTCAATTGACATTAAACTACATTTTAATAAATATAATTAGAACACATATAACATAGGGAAAAATCTTCAAATATTGTACACCTACTTTGAAAGACTATATGAAGCAATTAATATACAGCATCATTATTACACTGGTAGCTTTTTATCATTATACAAATAGTTGCTGGTAAAATAGTGATTCCCCTTAGACAGTTCAAATGATACCAATGCATAGCAACAAAATTTGGAAGGTTTATGAGACAAGTGGGTTTAGGTAATTCATCAATTTATCTAGTCAGGAATAGATGAACAAAAATGCCCTTCACAAAGGATAATGTATATCTAAGATGTTTCTATTTTTCTTCTTAATATCGTTCATAGTAGAGACACCAGAATCACAGGAGGTCTCAGGATACTCATTTTAGCCCTTATCCAAAGAGAAGCAAATAACATTGTATTTTCAAACATCATCAGTAGTTCTTCATTACTATCCAGGTCCAACACTGAGGAGTTATAATTAAATTTAATTATCTTCTGTTGAAAGAAATGGACTCTGGAGCCATGCTTTTTTCCTGCTCATGGGTTTCTCTTGATTAAAAAAAAGAAAATCAAAATATTATATCACATGACAGCAGTCTAATCATGAGAAAACATTAGATGGACTCACATTGAGGGACTTTCTACAAAATACTTACCCAAGCCAAAACTCTAGAAAATTATTAAGGATATGGGGGGGAAAAGGCACAACCAAGAAACACAGATGAGAAACACAGATTGGAAAAGACATGACAATCAAATGCAACATGATATATTGGATTAAATCTTAGAACAGAAAAAAGGACTTTGATGGAAGAACTAGAATAATCTAAATAACATCTAGAATTTAAATTAAAATAAATATGTTAAATTCAAAGATATCTCTGAAAACTTTTTATAGATATGCAATTAGCAAGATGACACCTTATTTCATTGATAAGTGTTATTAAATTATGAAACTTGTCATTAAATTGTGAAACTTGTCATATTAATCAGTAGAAACTTGTTTTGCCTTCAATCTTATGTGTGATTGAAAAATGTTATGTTCCTTCTTTTATATGTAAGTATTGAGATCAGTAACAGTACTGAATTATCACATGATAATTAAGCAAGGCTGATAGTCTAATTCACATGTTAAAAAACTGAGCCCACGTAGATTTCTAATCTTTCAGGAACAATAAGGTATCCTGCTGTGGATCTAACACTCCAACAGAATGTTTCTCCTAAGAATGATTACCCTGGAAAGTGATCATCATTACCAAGTATTAACAGTTATACTGTCCATTTTTGAACAATAGAGAAATGTTGGTTGACATGTTAACCTTTACCTAATTCACATTCTATATCATTACCTACATGGTTCTGCTGCTGATATTGCTTCTCAATAACCATTGCATCTCAGTGTATAATAGGAATAATTATATATATATGTATGTGTGTGTGTGTGTGTGTGTGTGTGTGTAAAAGCACATTCAATAGGGCATTTAAGGTACAATTCTAAATACTTTGATAAAGGTCAAATCATACTGGTCATGAACAAATATTTAAAACTGAAAGTAAAAGAACAGCCTATAAAATATTGATTATATTGAAAGCAGTCCTAACTAAACCAGTAACTTTAAAAATGATTTTAACCTTTAAGTTAAGTAATTAGCAATAGAATGATAGTGATAACATGAACCAAAGAAATGAAATAAGAATTAAAACTGGGAAGATAAAAAATTAATTTAATAAACTAAAATTGGTCTTACTATCAGAAAGCCAAACTAAGACAAGTATTTATAAATATCAAGAAAAAGATGACATAAAGCATTATCAATGAATAGACAGTTACATTATATTTTGAAAAATTTTGTTTTGCCGTTCCTATGTAGAATTTCTTTTGTCAAATTACAAAGAAAAAAAATAACCTTATTCTAAAGAACTAAAATAACTTTTTAAAAAAAACTTTGAAATGTCTCATTCTATAAGGTTAGAATAACTTGAAACTAAAATCAGACAAAGATAGTACAGGATCAGAAATATATAGACCAATCTTGGTTCACAACAGATGCATATATCCTCTATAAAATTCTAACATAAAAAGAAAGATGAATCAGAGGCAACTTGGTTTTAACCCAGAAATGTAAGAAGAAGACAACATAAGAAAATCTAATAATAAAGACTAAAACACGGTGGTAAAAGAAAAAAAAATCAAGAGGAAAATCACAGATGTTGGTAAGTATTCAATAATATTTAGCAACCAAATATTAAAACAAGAAAAAAAAAAGCGAAGTAAACTGGGACATAAGACATCATGAGCAGATAAAAATCACCTATGTAAAACCTAAATCTAAAGTCCAAGTTAATGATGAAGATTCAAAAACAGTTTTTAAATAAGAAACCAAATAATGCTTCTATCTAAGATCATACTAGGAATTTTAGCTCTTGAAATAAGACAATTTAGAAAATATGGAAAACATAAGAATTACAAAAAAATAAAAGTAGAGCAAAAATATCCACAATTATTATCCTGGGGATGATGATTTTTTTATGAAGATAATACGAAAGAATCTACAGACAAACCAATAAGATTAACAAAGCTGAATATGATTTCCAGGTACCAGATGACTATACAAAATCAAGAGTGCTCCTATATGTCAGTAATAAATATTTGGAAATGGCAAAAGAAAAAAAATCCCATTTAAAACAGATTTTGAAACCTTACAAGTGAAAATTAATTGAAGAAAAGATGTGAAAATTCTTTATAGACAAAATTATAAAGACTTATAAAGGTTTTAAAATGAAACATAAATAAATGAGAACATATTATATATTTTTATGGTAAGGTCATATTCAGATATTATTTCTTCCTGGATTATAAATTTAATGTAATTGTAACCAAAATTCATGGGTATTTTTGGAACTTACTATACAAATCCCAAAATTAAAATACAAAGGAAAGGGCTAATAATACATAATTCAACTTGAAGATTATATTATATTAATATAATCCTATATTAATGTTTTAGATAAAGATAGAAAATAATATAAATGTGAAATAGAATAATTTGGTGGACTGGGAAATGCACTACAAAGTCTACTCTTTTTTGGGGGGCTGGGAACTTTGCTGCCAAGGTCATGTGCATCAGCTTCCAGTTCTTTTGGGGTCTTCCTCAGGCAGAGGGTGACCTTTCACATGATACAGTTTTCCAGAGTTGCCCACATTTAACGACTGATTTGGAAGGGAGAACAAGTTTTAGGCCTTGTTATATCCCAAGCTCCTGCAGAGTTAGCTGAGTTGTTCTTTTTGTTTGTTTGTTTGTTGTTTTTTCTTTTTTGGTCTGCACCATAGGTTGAATTCTCATGTACACAATCTTACTTTCTACTTCCTTCCATAGGTGTTCATCACAATAAATATCCTGCATACAAATCTCTGTCTCAGGTGGGGAGAGCATATTGGGACAGGAAAGATGGTGGAATGATATGGACATCATTACCCTAGGTACATGTATGACTGCACATATGGTGCAACACTACATCGCATAGAAACAGAGAAATGTAAAGTTGTGCTGCAATTGTGTATTATGAATCAAAATGCATTCTGCTGTCATATATACCTAATTAAAATTAATTAATTAATTAATTAAAAAATCTCTGTCTTACTACTACTGCTTCAGGATCTCTCAATCTTCCATAAAGAATCCAAACCTAAACAATCCAAGAGAATGATAGCAATGATGTTGCAAATAAACCACTAAGTAAACTTTTCAGTATCATTACTTGAACAATAGATTATATGGAAAAAAAAAACAAAATACATTTATCTCATGTTGTACACAAAAATCTAATGATTATGTTAAGGACTAAATATGAACAGCAATACTATAAACTTTTAGAAAACTATACATATGACTTTTTTAAAGAATTTAGATAAAAATTTTGTTATGACAGAAGGTACTGTGAAGACAGAAACCATAAAATCATAATGACATTATATTTAGTGCCCATATGATTTTAAAAAACCAAGTACCTGAAATGTAAAAATAATTTCTATAAATTATTAGGGAAAAGTAATCAAATAAGCAAATAAGTAAAAGTTATAAATGATAACTTTATAAGAAATCCAAATTGCTGATGATAATTATTCTTACATCACTCCATCTACAATTTTAATCTATTAAGGGTGTCTTTCATAGGGATTGTCTTGTTATCTAAAAGAATATTCTGCATTTTAAATCCTGGGGTCTTTTGGCTAAATGGAACTTTGTTAGTGAGACTTACTAGGTAAATTATCAATATTGGAAAAGAAAAGATGATTCAATACTAGGAAAGGGTGTATAAGAAATGTCTTCACCACTCAAAATAAAATTTTGTGTTCCTTTATATCTATGCTCTGTGGATTCAGTGTTCATTTCAATTTCTAATGCTTTTGTTATTTTCCCTGAAATAAATGATATCTTCCAACAATCTGACATTAAAACAGAGCAAAATACAATATTGGGTATGTTTGCAATTCTCTAATTAATTCCTTATATACACTCAATATTACAAATGCCCTTTTGCTGCATGATAAATTGTCCAATGAATATGAATCTTTAGAACACACTCTTTGCTAAATTATATTTTTAGTTTAACATGAAACTTTGATGACATTTCATAGAAATTTAGCAAACATTTATTTAAGCAAGTCTTTAATTTTATCTTAAAATATATTCTCTTTTCATTACATAAAAGAAAGAATTAATAAAAATGGAATACAAGATAAAAAGTCATTCATTATAGTCTAACAAATCAAAATGCTATTAATGTTTTGTCTCCAATTCTAGTACTTGAGCATAATTACATACCACATTTTACACATACCCCAAAAAAGTTTTATCATGCACCATTGCTGAAAGAAATTTACCAACCTAGCTAGCTCAACTAGTATTCTAATATTCAATTTTAATTGTCTATTTGCTTCCATTAAAACCAGAGAATGATCTGTGGGCCCAAGACTCACAATGATCGCCAAAATCCATATTTACCACTATTCTGTGGATGCACTGTTAATCTTACTTCTATTTAGACGTGGATAGGTGACTTCGTGCAATGGATGCAGGTGATGTCTGTTCTATCTGGGATTCAGTTGCAAAGTACAGCTGTGTTTTCTACTTGCACTCTTTCACTTCACCTGGGACAAGTGGGCAGGATCCACTGCAGGACTCTTAGGGCTTAGGGGGATGTAGAGAATAATGAAGAAAAGAATGACTATGACCCAATTGGTCTGTGATACAAGCCAGATTTATATCTATATTACATTAAAATGAGATGGCACCATTTGCGTTAATAACAGGTAGTCTAGCATTATTTGCCGAATTACCAATTTTTGTTTGTTTGTTTGGTACTGGGGATTGACACCAGGAGCACTTAACCATTGATCTATGTTCCCAGCCCCCTTTTTATATTTTCTATTTAAAGACAGGATCTAAGTTGCTTAGGGCCTTGCTAAATTGCTGAGGCTGGCTTTGAACTTGTGATCCTCCTGCCTCAGCCTTAGGAGCCACTGAGGTTACAGGAGTATGCCATTATACCCTTAATAGCAGATGTTTTTAAAATTAAAATAAACAAACAACAACAAAACAAAACATTTCTTGCCGTATGGAGCTGAGTGGGACAGTAAATTGGTGCAGCCAACATGGAAAGCAGTATGGATATTTCTTGGAAAATTAGGAATGGAACCACCATTTGACCCAGCTATCCCTCTCCTTGGTCTATACCCAAAGGACTTGGTGTAGGAGAGCCACATGGTGTAGGACAGCATACTACAGGGACACAGCCACATCAATGTTTATAGCAGCACAATTCACAATAGCTAAACTGTAAAACCAACCTAGATGCCCTTCAATAGATGAATGGATTTTAAAAAATGTGGCATATATACACAATGGAATATTACTCAGCAATAAAAGAGAATAAAATTATGGCATTTGCAGGTAAATGGATGGAGTTAGAGAAGATAATGCTAAGTGAAGTTAGCCAATCCCCCAAAATTAAATGCCCAATGTTTTCTCTGATATAAGGAAACTGATTCATAGAGGGGTAGGGAGGGAGAGCATGGGAGGAATAGACAAACTCTAGAGTTATCTTAATATGACAATAGTCAACTAGGCAATGCTCCCCACACCCACACACACTTCTGCCCAAACTAATATGATAGGGCAGAGGGGTGTGTGGGGGGGGTGAAGCATGGGGTTAGAAATGATGGTGGAATGTGATGGATATTATTATCCAAAGCACATATATGAAGACACAAATTTGTGTGAATATACTTTGTATACCACCAGAGATATGAAAAATTGTGCTCTATAGGTGTAAGAAGAATTGTAATGCATTCCTCTGTCATATATAAATAAAAAGTTAATAAAAAAACCTTTCAACTGCTTTATAAGTAAACTCAAGAGAAAAAAATCAATAGAAAGTGATATCTTTTCAGTGAGGGCTTTCATGATGACTTACTGGACCCACATTTAACCCTCCTTATACAGATACCTGCTGTGTGGGAAGCCATCCGTTAAATACATAAGGATCTTCTCTCAGCATGAAGCCAGGGAGATTTAGGTTTGGCCTTAGGAATTATCTGTGGCTCTCCTACACCAATAGACTGCCCAATGCACATGACCTTTATCTATGCTCTGCTAGGAAGATCCTCATAGTAGCTCTGGAGATGGGTGTAACCTGTTAGGAACTGAAAGCCCACTTTTAACCTTTTTTGGTGAAGACCACTCTAAAGCAGGCGCAGGCTCAATTTTGTCATAGTGTAAAACTGTCTGTCCTGCCCCCACTTTCAAAACTACTTTCTGGGTTCTGTAGTTTTTTGCCACTCTATTTTTCTTAGTGTTTATTTCTCAGCCAGCCCATTCCACCGAGGGAAGCCTCATTTCTTATGCCCGTGTAGGATGTGGACGAGACTGCTGCATTTTCCATGGCACATGTCACCATCTGGTATACCATAAGTATGACTTATTCCTTTACTTATTGTCTGAATCTATTCATTAGAATGCAAATTGAATGAGGACAGAACTTTTGTTTTGTTCACAGTCCTATTTCCAGAACTTATGGCAATGTTTGCCACATGCAGTGCAATTGCAAAATAGCTAATCTCATTTAATAATCAGAATTTCAAATTATTAAAATTGCTTTCTGTACCTGTGATAAGATCTTCTGTATTATTTTCCAATAAGAGTAGGGGCAAGGTAGATCTCTATCTTCTGCCTTATTTGGCTAACCAAATTCCTTCATTGCTATTGGGTTGTAAGAGAGACCAGAGAGTTTGGGCAGAAGTGTGTGTGGGTATGGGGAGCATTGCCTAGTTGACTATTGTCATATTAAGATAACTTGAAGAACTCTGAGCCAAGCAGATAACTGAAGTAGACTCCCACACAGGCCTGTGGATTATTCAGAACCTTCAACTAACTGTACTTTCTACTTTATTGGTGATATATTTTCCTCTAGGTGCATATTTATCCCTCTTCCGGAACTTCTTGCACTGCTTAGCTTACTCAAAACTCACTGTCACTCATTCAGCTAATCCTCTAGAAATAATTAAAAATATCTGTAGGGCAGATCTATTAGTTCCAACTTAGCCTAACTCCAGTTCACTGGAAATCAATGTTCTTTGCATAGTACAGTTCAATTTTGTCCTTGAGTCAAGGTCTTTTCATTCACCACTGAAGCTACTAACCAGTCCATATTTCATCCTCTAGATTTCCCAGGCTGCAGTAAGTCACCAGGTTTTCTGAATCATTCTATTGGAGGTTCTTGAACTGGACTTGAGAAGAATGTTGATTGATGGTGGGAAGAGGAGTAGGGTTGTGCAAACATGGTGCATCTTTGTCCAAAAATGTTTTATGCACAATCCTTCCTAAATGTCCTAAATGTCAACAATTATATTCATTTATATATTAGAGGTAGATGAGGTACTTAAAAGTTGTATAAAACAGTTTTTGGCTACATATTTTTGAAATAATCATGGAAAGGCTTATGTCATGGTCAATATGAATTGTCAATTTGATTGGATTATGATATGCCTGGAATCAAGGGGCTTCTGAGCATATCAATGAGGGTGTTTCTGGGAATGATTGTCATGTGGAACAGCCAACCAAGGTGGAGACCCAGCCTAAGTTTGGACAGCACAGTCCAATAGGTTGAGTCTGGATGGGACAAAAGTTGAAATGACAAGGAAGCAGCAGCAAGGTGCAAGCTTGATTATTCTTGAGTGGGGGCTTCAATTGCTACTTTGATCACCTGAGAACATCAAACCCCAGTTGCTTCACTCTTTCAAAGCATACTCTGACCATTGACTTTCCAAGTAGTTTACAAGTCTTTGATTCCAGATTGGGGCTGCATCATTGATACCTCTTGTTCTAAGATTATGGCTTCTTAAACTGAGCAGCTAGTGGTTCCTCCAGCTCTGCAGCATGCAGACAACCATTGTGGGACTATCCAGCTTCTGTTTTTTTTTTTTTTTTTTTTTCTTAAGCCAATCTAATAAATATCCTTTTTTATAATCATAGCTATCTATATATAAAATCATCTCTCTCTCTCTCTCTCTCTCTCTCTCTCCTGTTGCTTCTATTCTTCTGGAGAACCATGACTAATACAGTGTATCTCACAATTTACTTTGGCTTCTGATGATTATTACACTGTATCTTAATGATGCCAATGAAGCTTACATAATTGCATCCTTATGCTTTTATATGCTTAGGCTTATAGCTCTCTGCTCTGTATAGTTTTCTTTCTATATGTACACATACTTTGGTTTTATATGGCTGTGCAATAAACTCCATACTAGTACCATGAAATAGAAATAACTTAGTATCTCTCATGGTATGGGGGATTGACTGACTCCAACTAGGCACTTTTTCTCAGGAGGTCTCATGTGGGACCTGGGACTGAAGTCATTGGAAATCTTCCTCACTTACATGTCTGGTGGCTGGACTAGAAAGATTCAATAGCCTGAGGCTGGAACAGCTAAAGGCTGAAATAACCGTAGCTCCTGGAACACGTTCCTCTATGTTTATATGATCTCTCCACAGGGTCTGCACAGCATGCAGGCTTCAAGGGAGATGCACTTCTTTCATGGCAACTCAGAGCTCCCAAGGCAAATGTCTCAAGAGATACCAGCAGATAGAATTTTATCATCTTTTATGACCTAATCTCTAAAACTATACAGGGTTATTTCTGCTATATTCTATTAGTCCTAAACTGAAACAGTTTCAAAAAGAGAGAACATGGCTTCCACCCTTCATTTATTGGAGTTTGTATTAGTCAGGGTTCTTCAATGACACAGGAATATATATATAAACACACACACACATACATGTATGTATATATATATATATATATATATATATATATATATATATATATACATGTATGTGTGTGTGTGTTTGTGTATGTATGAGGTGGGCTGGGGATGTAGCTCAGTTGGTAGAGTGCTTGCCTTGCCTTACATGCACAAGGCCCTGGGTTCAATCCCCAGCACCACCACCTTAAAAAAAAAAGTGTATGTATGAAGTGCCCAGTTGAGGTCAATCCCAGAACCCTAACAGATAAATACTGTATATCATATATATTTTGTTACACACACACACACACACACACACACACACATGCATGCATACTTACTGGCTCACACCATAATGGATACTGACAAATTTCTAGAAGAGTTGTTGGCAAGCTAGAGACACTAGAGAGATAATGTTATAATCCCAGTTTGTGTCTGAAGACCAGAAAACCAGAAGAACCAATAGTGATGTGTAAGGAAAATAAAAGGAGACACAGAGACAAGACACAGAGGCAGGAAAGATGGCAGAATGGCAGAATGGCCAAGCTGCCAGTTTTATTTATATCCATAGGTTACTTAAGGTCATTGACATCATTAGTACATATTGTTCATTGTGTTACTAGGCAAGTTGCAGACTTAGCAACATTATGCAGCTTATTCCTCAGTTACATATTCAATTGCAATGTGCAATGTTAGGAGTTTTATGTAGCTCTCAAGAAAGTCCATTGTATAAAGTTACTGTTATGTGAAGAGATTTAGGTTCAGTGAAACATTGTGGTTGTCTAACAGGAGAGTTCCTTTATTCCCAGGAGCTGTGTGCCTGAGATTAAGGTTGAAGCTGATAAGACTCTAGCAGCATTGCCACAGCAGCTAGACATAGCACATATATTAGTTATATTACTAGTTCCTAGGAGAAACTTCAAGGCATTTTATGGTGGGAAACAGAGTTTCAGTTACCCTCTAGGAGTTTGCTCACCAGAGGAATGCTTCCCTGTATATTTCCATGGTCAGAATCCCTACAGTGATGTTTCAGTCTCAATGTGGCAGTCAAGAGCCAAAGGCAAGAAAAGACTGATGTCCCAGCTCAATGCAGTCAGCCTGTAGGAGCTCCCTTTTGTTCAACCTTTTTGATCTCTTCAGTTCCTCAATTGATTGTATGAGGCCTACCCTTATTAGGTGAGATAATCTGATTTAACCTATTTAATCTATTTGAATATTAATTTTTTCCAAACACTCTCACAGACACATCCAGAAAAATGTGCGAACTTGCCTTATCTTTTTTTAATAAGAATTTAAAAAATACATATGTTCACAGTTTAAATAAAAGAGTATAGGTCAATTTTCAAATCCAATCTCTTTTCCACATAAAAATGAAGACACACTTTTAGGAACAGCAGAGACACATAAACTAAATTCCCATAGTTTATCCTATTTCTATGTCATAAATTGATCCCCTTTCTTGTGCCAGGTGATTTCTTCTTCCTTGTTCTAAAACTTTTGCGAATAGTGCCTCAAATCCTGATCAGATCTGTTCACAGTTGATCAGTATTTGGACTTTTAACTGAAGCCTTCACCAGTTACCTTTCGACAGCTCTCACAAGCCTACTTGTCATTTGCATTGTACGAATATTTGCAACCCTGGAACTTAATGGAAGCTTGCTGCTGTTACCAAGTACTGAAAAATGCCCATAGCAGTCTCCACTTGCTGGCAACTGTTGTTCTCTCCTCTAATGGTTGAGAAAATGAGCTTGAAATCACACAGGGTTGGCTTCAAACACTAGCTCTGCCACTTATAATTTGCATCACGTTGAAAAATAAAATTAATCACTTTGAGCTTTAGTTTTCTCACCTAAAAAAATGTACCAGTTAAGGCCCTGCAAATTTGTTGTGACAATGAAATAAGATGATGAATTTTACACATTTAATACCCTGCTTATAACAGGGTAAAATCTCGAGTACTATCAAAAAAAAATTTTTTTTTAACGTTTGATGATTGTTGTTTTTACTTATGTTTTTGTTGTACCAGCTCTGGAAGGGTATTTACATAGACCACTTTAACTTTGGCAAGAACTGAATGGCTTCTAGCCAGCAGGCTCACTAAGCTCCACAGCGCACTCGACTCTTTTGAGACTCCCTGGCACACGTAAGATCTGCAAGCAACTCCCTGGCCTGTAAAACAGGCCAAAAGTTTACTCTTTAATAATTGTTTGTTTATCTAGTAGGAAAAAAAAGATAAATAAAATAACATTAACCCAATAATATTAACCATAGAACCAAATATATGTCTGTCACACTATTAGAAAGTTTACAGTTGTTAAATTAAGCCATTTGAGTCTCAGTCTCCTTATCTCTAAAATGGAGATAAGAGTAATACAAACCTTATAGTATTGCTGTAAGAATAAAATGATATAATGGGTTTTAAAGTGCAGTGCTGGAGCAAATAATTACTGTGGCCTGTGAGATATCATTAAGGCAGAGTATTTTATTTTAAACCCAAGTATATATAGTTGCTGCATATTTTTTATAAGATTTCCTTATGCTTTGGGAGAATTACAAAGAAGTGAAGCTCATTTGTTTAGTTTGAGTTTGAGGAACTAATTAGAAAAGGAGGTGAGTTGTTATTAGTCATACATCTCTGACTCAAAACAAGTCGGCCTTTTGCTCTTTTCAATGCACGGCTTTCTCCCATACATGCATCTATTGGGTAATTATCCACAAGTTTTAAATGAATCTTGCACCAGTTACTGGAGACTGGAAGTTCAACAATCTTTTAATCTCGGAACACTTTTATGGTCTTAAAAATTATTGAGCACATAGCATTCAGATCTTGGTTTCTAATATCATTCTGCAAAAAGGGAACCAGGCCTTCTTGGAGAAATGACTGATTCTAGTACCAGGTGGGACTGAAGTAGCTTGTAATGCCAGAAAGTGAGGAAGTGCTTCTCTTCTCCTCCAAAAATGCCATACCACACATCAATGGAAGTATGTCAGAGGCACACAAAAGCCAACTGAACGATTGCTAAATGGCCAAATTTATTGAAATTGAAACAATTTGAGCATCAACATAAGCAATGTAGTAAGGAGCTATAACCTAGCACACAAAATAAATATCCACGAGTCATACAGATATGAATAAACAGATAGATTGACAGAGGCAAACAGATAAATTTGTTATGCATAAAGAAGAATTCCAAATAGTTTATATAGATTTTCCATCTTCAAGGAGGGGAAATTCTCAAATTGGACTATATATGTTGACTTTCTTCCATACAGTGCTGTATTAAAAATGGGATGAGATGGAGAAAGTAACTTTACATTGGAAAATTCTACCTTGGTCAGGAGATTAAAGTTAACACAAAAGAGAGAAAAAGCTGTGAATGTTAAATCTTGGGATAAAACCTGGTTGATTATCATGTGATTATTATTTTATAGATTGCTGAATATGACGTATGAATTTTTTTTTAGTTTTTTGGGTAGTAATAGAAATACTGCAATGATCATTGTCATGTATAAATCTACATATGTAGATGCTGTTATTTCTGGTGAATAGTTTTCTAAAAAAAGTGAAACTTTTGAATTTCAACATATTTGCAAGATTGCCTTTCCAAAAGTTTGTAAAAATTAATTATTTTCTCACTCTACAAAATATTTTCCCGTAATCTTTATCACACTGAATGTTATAAACATTTTATTAATATTTATTATTAAGGAAAGTAATTTCAAGAACCTCTAGTTCTTAGAGCTCTTATACAGTTATCAAGTAGAAATCAAAATTACAAATTATATGTAAACTAAAAATTCAGCACAATTAAAATGTTAATTGAATATGACTGATGATGTTGATATGTTAAAACAAACAGCAGACGCTGGAATTAATATTTGAGAAATGTAGCCTAGGTCTTTTTCTACATTTAATCAGTTTTCTTGTTTTTATTTCAATTAGATAATAAAATCAACAAATGCCTGGTCACATTAGCATGGTTTACAAAATGGCAATTAGCAACATGAGATTCATTGCTGGTTGATGGTAATCAGACTCAACACAACTAAAATTCTACCAGTGACCCATCCATAAAAGCAAGGTTTATCATAATGTCACTAAATACCTCTTTAAGGTTCTCCTGTGGTAAAAAAAAAAAAAAAAAAAGTTGCCCTTTGGCTCCACTGAAATCTGAGTATCACTAACTCATGGTTTTCTTGGTTATGTGCCTTTATTTTCTTATTAACTGAGTTGCATATTTTTTCATTCTTTTTCCCATTCTCACAATAGAATGCAAAATCAAAATTTATTTCTGTATCCACACCTCCAACCCTATTCTTGGCCAAATAAGTACTTGAATGAATTAATGCACAATCTAATCATTCCTGAAATCAGGTGCAGAAACTACTTCTTTTCTCATTTATTGCAACTGTTAGAGTAAGCAGTATGTACACAAATGAGGTTCATTTAATGCATTTTTCTAAATGTGGAAAATACTGATAACTTCATTACCTGCGTAGCAAATGTTGCTTGGCAAATTCAGTTTTAAAGACAAATGGGGAAGCTAAGATTGCAAAGCAGTGCTCTGTTGTAAGGTGATTATTTGAATTACTGAGGATTAACTGACACATTTTTTGATGATAATTAAAATGAAGGTAAAAAAAAAAAACTCTTCTAGATAACACATATAAGAATTTCCTATAGGTCATTCAGCCCATTTGGGAAACTCTTGCATACAATGCAAGTACATGAACCATATTGTCTTTATTGGAGAAAATTATTTTTTCCTCCAGAAAATTTATAGCTCTCATATTCAGAAGCAATTGCTTTCAATGTGTGCATAAAGTTTCTGGGCATAAATCAATTCCAGGAATTAGGGTGGTACAACTCAGAGGGAGACTAGGGACAGTGGTGATACCCCAGAGTTCACAGCTCCACATAAAGGTCAGGGTCAACTCAGCCTTTCTTATCTGCTCCTGGGAGTCAAAATCCTAAAGGGAGATTTATAAATAAAAGAAATAAAAGTAAAGGGCTTATGAAGAATATCTATTTTTCTTTTCATAAGTTCTTGACCTGTGAAAATGGTTGAAATGATAAGCTCTTATGAGCAACTGAGGTGGCCCATCTGCTTATCCAGCCACAGAAATACTAGGAAAACAGTAATATAAAAAATAATAGGGAATAATTCAAGGGGAGAAAGTAAAGGGGAGAAGAAAGAGGGATTTTGCTTTTGTTAAGAGAAATTTAATTATTTGTTTCTGATTAGATTGCCTTTACAAAGGAATTTTGGGAGGCATGGAAAAGAGATTAATTACACTATTTTATTTAAGGCTATATCTTTAAGTAATAAGGCCTACCTTTCTCCTCTGCCTCCCACTCCCCAGAATAGACCCATTTGGTAAACACCAATATGCTCTCTTGCTCCCTTTTCTCCTGTCTCTGGCCAATGGGAAGCCCTAGGAATGGGAAGGAAGGAGAAGAGTAAGGCCAGAGAGTCTCTTCCCGGTCTCCAGAGCAGTTAACCTCCCTGAACAGTTCAAGGTGATCTTCTAGTTCTCGTTGTGCTCAAGGTGACCCCCTTACATCACGCTACCTTTTCAGATTTAGGTTATTTTTTTCCGTTGCTAATACTGGGCTGATTATTCCTC
The DNA here is from genome assembly GCF_047511675.1 of Marmota flaviventris. Lineage (NCBI taxonomy): Eukaryota > Metazoa > Chordata > Mammalia > Rodentia > Sciuridae > Marmota > Marmota flaviventris. The sequence goes on along the minus strand of NC_092503.1, from coordinate 51,073,663 downwards.
ACCTGACTTTTTAAATGGAAACTTTGAAAAACATTCCTCAAATTATTTTTATTTCAAAGGGTGCTTTGTTTTCTTATTGATACATATTCTTTCTTCTGACATTTACTAACTTCTGTTTCCACCTGCTCACTTCTGCCTCTTTTTCGTCTCTAATTTCTAAGGGAAGACCCCCAAATTCCTTGTTGCTGAAAGTCTCCCAAGAGGAGCTGCCTTAGGTCACCAATTTCTTAGTTTACACTGGGCTCAGAAAGTTTAGGTTTGAATATTTCCAAAGTTGGGAAACAAAAGCACCTGCTGAGAAAGCCCATCTTCTTTTCCCAAAGTATAGCTCAGGAATGGAGCACTTGCCTAACATGAGTGAGGCCCTGGGTTCCATCCTCAGCACCAAAGGAAAAAAAAAATAGAAGTACACGAGTCCATACTGACATAAATAAATAAATAAACCTAAAAAAAAAAAAAAACAGTACTCAAAGTCATAATGAATAAATGGTAGTCTTTTCTCCATGTTCACCTGCCAGTCACATTTCTCAGGGACAACCACATGTAACACTTTTAACTGGGCTCTTCTTTTGATTATCTACCTATTTCTATGCATAACCGTAAGCTTATATTGCTACTTTTATCTGTTTTTCATTATCAGTTGACTTCCTATTTTGGTACTTGAGTATTTCTTCCAACTTTCCAACTCATTGTGTTAAATAACTGCTCAGCATTTGTAAAAATATCTTTCATTATTGAACCAATACTATGATAGTTTCCTTTCTCATGTACACCTGTGCTTTTCTTACAGTTCCTAGAATTTTGTGGGGAATTTCATTTCCTTAGGTTCTATATGGCTATCAAAATATTTTACCAGATAAGTAAAATGGCTACTAAATTTTTTTTAACCTTCTAAGTATATCAGATAATATAACAATTCATTTTATATATTGGGAAAAATAAAGTATATATTTTATTTTATTATTTTTTTTACTAGGCCAAAGTCTGTTTCTTTCTGGGTCCTATATACTGTATTGGCTTTTAACCTACCCCTTCAAGACTGTAGAGAATATGTACAATGCTTTTTCATGTTTTTATTATAGGAAGAAAATCACCCTTGATGAGGACCTACTAATCACCATATGCTGCACAGGGACCTTTGTCTCCATTTACCATGGAGCCTAGGGCCATTGTTGTGAAAACACTGGTTAGATGGCAAGTGAGTGGCAGATTATAGATCTGGTCGCAGTTTCTGTGCCTTGACATCATATGTTCTTTTCCTAAAGCCAAGCTGTTTCTCTTGAAATATCTGAAAATAGTGATCTTACTTCCCACCCATTTTTTTTTTTTTTTTGTCCTACAGTTGCTTAATGATTCCTTGTATAACATCATTTTAATTGCTCTCCCATTTGGTCATGAAATGCTCCCTGTAGTTCATCAACAAAATAATACTGTGCTTATTTTTTGGTGTTCAGAACTGATGGTAGTTCACCCTGACTACCACCTATTTATTTTCATGCTACCCTTGTAGCATTTTGCCTAGGGGTAACTGTTCTTTAAACACATCACACTTTAAATCATCTGTTAATGAAAACCTCTACTTCTTTCATATGTCTACCTCAATCTGTGATTTTGCAATTGGATATTGAACCTGAACTACAATGTGTTGTTTTTCTTGCTAATATTCCCCGTGTCAGTGCTAACCAGTCTCCCTAGCCTCCCAAGTCTTCTTTTCATTCTGAATCTAGGTATTGTTAACATCACAAAGCCAAGCAGGCTTCTTGATATCAGAATGCACTATCAAATAAAATATACAAAAGTATGACCATAAGAGCTTTAACTGCATTGTATAAGAACAAGTCCTTAAAGTAATTATTAAAAATGCATCTTTTTTCCCAAAATGTTACACTCGTAGCAAGTATTCACAATCTCATCCTCTTTCCCTTAAGAATTCACCACTGACTCAGATTTACTTCACTCAACTCCATGACCCAAGCCTGTCATCTACTATGTCACTACCTTCCCATTCTAATCACTGTTCTCATGGAGACAGTTGCCTGAAATTCTCAGGAATCAGTTTCCTAGCTACCCAGCATCATACAAAATACTAGAATGATCTTTACTAGCCTCTTATGTACAAATCTGATGGACATTTCTTTTATATTTTTATCTGAGTCATGGCTAAAAAATTTTGTCTTATTATTTAAATCCTATGTCACTCCAAAAAAGCTTAAGAAGGGTTTAACCTTGCAATAATATCTATCCATTTGTAATAAGCATATAAAGTCAAGGCCATGCAAAGAAAAAGAAGCAATTAAAGTTTATGTAATTACAGTCTGTGAGCATTGCATTTGGTGCTAGGCATTCTGGCAACAAGAGCAAACAAGAGAACAAGTCTAAATACTATAATTTCCAATATCTGCCAAAAAAACCACACCAATTCTTTAGGAGAAATAAGCATTTTTCTCACACAGTGAAGCTTAATAAAAGTATTCTTTGTGACAGCCGAATGGATTTAAAGCTCCTTAAAAATGGGAACTATTTTTAGTCTTCTCATTTATACTCATCTCTCCCTGATTTGTACTGTGCTCAATAAGAGAGAATTATGGTGATTATATATATATATATATATATATATATATATATATATATATTTTTTTTTTTTTTTTTTTTTGACAAGACTATTAGGCATGTGGCTTACTCCCCACCCCATCCCCCACAAGTGTGTTATACAGGGGAAGAAATGGCTATAGTTTATGGATCCAGAGGTTGTTAAAGAAGTAAGCCTGTTGAACAGGTCTTTAAGATATTCTGAAGAGGTCAAACTAATAGGAGAAAAACATCAATTAGTGATAGGAATAGGGGCAGAAGGGTAAGAGTAAGGGAGTAGATTCTAAGAGGCCCAAATATGTAATGAATATGGAGAAAAAAATGAATGCTGTGGAGTTTGGAGAATAGTAAAAATCACAGAAGTCAGAAGCAAGTTAAATTGTAATGCCTTACATGGTATCAACATCTATTCATTTGTGGGCAGCTTCTGTTTAAAGAGTTAATTTGACCCAGTTACCATGGTGCTTGACTTTGTCCATCTTCCCACACCAAGTTGAAATTATTTCCTTTCCAAAAGCTATGATGTTGGCCCAAACAACACATCCTTGTGGGGGTACTCATTGGATTTTAATGAGCATCTGGGCAAACCCTGGGAGAGAGCTGTGTTCTCACAGTGCAAGGGCAGGCTTGATGCTTTCAGCTCTTGGCACGGCTCACAGGAGATAGTGTTCTTGGGAGAAAGGGTGTTAGTAAACCTTCATTTTTGTGTGTGTGTGGCTGAAGAGAGTTGGCTGCAAAAGAGAAGGTCAATTCTCCTGTTTCTGAAAGCAGTAAAGAAGTTTCCAAATGACTTCCTTTAATGCAATTGGTAAGCTGCCCTCAAAGACTATTATTTGAGTATCTCAAAATACAGGCATAAACAGTTCCCCTTAATATCTGTCATTACAATAATCTGTTTAATATTTGCAAAAGATAAGTTAACAAATTTCACCAGAGTTCACATTTGGGGATAATATTGGTACCCCTGATAAATCCTGGAAGCAGAGAATGATGAATGGGGGATGGGGTTCAATGGGAGTCAATGTGAGCTACCCAATTCAAGAACTACCCAGAAGAATTCCTTTGAATACTCCACCAGGAGCAGTGGAAGTACTGATGGAATTCACTGAGTATCTTCAGGAGATCAGAATCAAACAAGACTAGAAGGAACTGCCAGTAGTAAGAATCTCACAAACACTTGGCTCATTCTGTAAGGTCACATTCACCTAGGGACCATTCCCTGCTTACCCCACTCCCTGGTTTTTGTTTTTGTTTGTTTGTTTTTTTTTTTTTTTTTTTTTTTTGAGGAATAGTGTTTATTTTTGTTTTATATTTTTACCTATTGTTTTTAAATATGCATGACTGTAGGGTGAATTTTGACATATTATACATATATGGAGTACAACCCATCCCATTCTTGTAGTTGTATATGATGTGAAGTTACACGGGTCATGTATTCATACAGGAGCATAGGAAAGTTATGTCTGATTCATTCTACTGTCTTTCCTATTCTCATCTCCCATCCCTTCCCTTCATTTCTCTTTGTCTAATCCAAAAGACTTCTATACTTCACTTCCCTACCCTCCCTTGTTACAGGTTAACATCTACATATCAGAAAGAACATTCAAACTTTGGTTTTGGGGGACTGGCTTATCTCACTTAGCATGATAATCTCTAGATCCATCCATTTACCAGCTAATGCTGTAATTTCATTCTTCTTTCTGATTGGGTAATATTCTATTGTGTATATATACCACATTTTCTTTATAATATTCATCTTTTGAAGGACACCTACATTGGTTCTATAGTTTGGCTATTGTGAATTGAGCTGCTAAAAAGATTGATGTGGTTGCATTACTGAAGAATGCTGATTATAATTCCTTTAAGTATAAGTTGAGGAGTGGGATAACTGGGTCAAATGGTGGTTCATTTCTAAGTTTTCTAAGGAATCTCCATACTACTTTCCAGAGTGGTTGTACCAATTTGCAGTCCCATCAGCAATGTATGAGTGTACTTTCCCCCCACATCCTTGCCAACATTTATTGTTACTTGTATTCTTGATAATTGCCACCACTCTCACTGGAGTGAGATGAAATCTCAATGCAGTTTTACTTTGAATTTCTCTAATTTGCTAGAGATTTTGAACATTTTTAAATATTTTTTTTCCATTTGTATTTCTTCTGTGAAGTGTCTGTTCAATTCCTTTGCCCATTTAGTGATTGGGTTATTTGTTTCCCCACTCACTGTGTACTTCCTCTGCAAAACTTTACTCAGCAAGGTCTATTTTCCCCATCTTGATGCTAAGTCTCATTAGTTGCCAAAGTATTTTCTTTATCATACCTTGATTGAAGCTTACATCTTCTACTCCAATGTCCATTTAAAGGTTTATCAGATTGTGAAGTCTTTTAGAAAAATGGTTTCTTTCTTTTCTTATTTCTCCTTCCAGTAACAGTGTGTAATATTGCCTAATGACTCCACAAATAAATGGACAACAAGCTAAGTAGAATAAAGAAGAATAAGGCAAAGATAGTTGAAGGGATGAGACAAAAGAAGAAGGAATAATAAACAAGAGAATGAAAATGAAAGATTGCTAGATGCTTGAGACTACTCGAGGTATGTTTCCTCTCGAGAGCCAGCTTGGGGAAGGAAAAATACAAAAAGTAGGATAATCAGTCTGTATCAAATAAAAAGAACAGAGGGACAGTAACATTTTCTAAAAGACTAGAACTAGAGAGCTGCTCTGCTAGGGAAGGCCAAACCAAAAATGCCAGATCTTTGTTCCTTATAGGAAGCCAAACTGGCAGATTACACAAGATAAACCCTAAACTCCTGCTCCTCTTCAAAACTTCTCCAGTAATTTGATTGATGACAACCCTGGCACTGGAAATGTGGTTGCTAAAGCAGTTAAACCTGACATTCAGAGAAAAGTGAGACTTATAATAGGAAAGATGTTACTTCTTATGACAAGACCAAATGTGTATCAAACCTTACTCAGGGATTACTTTATTCAGAGTCTTACTGCTGTAGATTAATTAAGAAGTGCAATTGAGAGGCTTGCTTAGTTCATAAGCATTGGTCTGCTAGGGAAGTCTTCCCAGCTCTAAAAGTCTGCCTGCTGCTGTGGATATAGGTCAGGCTGTATTGCATATGGATTCACTCTTCTCTCAATTCTCCGAACAAATGCTATTATCTCTTGTGCACTATCTTATTATCTTATGATTCTCCACCAGATTCCAATTTCCTCAGGGAATGGACTATTGATGTGCTTCAGAAATCAATCATGATGTGAAACTGACTGTAGTTATCAAAAAATGGTGGTTCAATATTGTGTTTATTTTGATATTGATCCAATTTGACAACCTAAGTTACTGCTTGATGTCTAGATTTCAGTGCTTTTAGACCTCTTTTCCTTATTGCTTAATCTTTTCTCTAATATTAATGCACTTTGCTTTGGTAATGGGGTGAGGATTGATCTGAAGATTTTGTGCCTGTATTGTATAGACTGTTTTCTCAAGCTCTCCATATTAGTGTTTATTTAGTTGAGTCTTATGTATTTTCCTCAAAAGCCATCCTCCATAGCTTCCATCCTACTCCAGGCTTGAGTTCTTGCTCTACAGGATGCCATATATTACTCATGCTTTTCTGAACTTCAATTCAGAAATTGTTACCTAAATTTTTCTTTTTCTTTGTTGATACCATTATTTTGTTAAGCAAAATCTTTATGGGATGTCTAAAGACAGGGATATTAATTTTCTTAATTGATTATGACAAGATTTTGTCATCACCATTGAATGTTATCCTGGCTACATTTAAGATTCTAGAGCAGAAATACTTTTGCTTCAGTCATTGAAAACATCACTCCACTGTGTTCATTCATCTATGAAGGAAATAAAACTTCTTAGACCTGTCTGATTTTTTTCCCTTCATTGCTTAACTAGTTTTGCATCCTTAAAATTTTTCATATATCTTGTCTTTAATCCTTGGTATTTTGAAATTTCTTCTCTTTTTCTTTCTCTCTCTCTCTTCCTCTCTCTCTCTCTCTCAGACACACACACATAAACACACACACACACACACACACACACACACCCAATAGTGATATAAAATTTTCTTTTATGTAAATTTATGTAAAGGAAAGATTTCTGGTAGGGAAAATTTTACTTTAAATGGGCTTTTAGGCAGCTGGATTCTAAACTTCAGGGACCCTAATTGTCAAAATGAGAAAGAGTTTACCTCTGAGTACATCCAAGATACCTACCCTCTTTCTCTTTGCAGCTTTCTGAGCTAAATTTAATGGATGTAGGTAATTCTTTCAGAGAAACTACAAACCTTTAGTCTCTTCATATAAGTCCAACTTCTTATTATTCTCATTCCAGTCTCTGAATTGGAAGTCTCTCTGAAGTTCATTTCCCTTATCCATGTACAGTTGAAGCTACACTTTCCATCTCTTTAAATTCACCAGTTAATGTTTTGCTAATATGTTTTTATTTCTTTCAAAAATTGTTGAAATTTCTTTCTGCCAGCGACCCTACAATTTTCTTTTTTACTCCATTTAAAAAAATTCCTTAAATATAATTTTAGGAAGAAGGAAAAGCAATAAATACCTGTGTAACCCACCATATCAACTGGAAGTTGGTAAACATGGTTTTATCTTCTCGGTTCCCTTTTTTGGTTATGATAAACTTATTTTATGGAAACTTAGTTTCTCTTGCCTTCAAAGTGTGAAAAAGAGCTACCAAGTTAATCACCAACCAATATTTATTGAATATTTACTTCTTATTACCACTGGTTTTGATGCCAATAATCTATAAGTAGAACAAATCTGTCTTTAGGGAACTTTCTTTTTAGTGAGAGGAAAGGCAATAAACAGTAACTATAGGCCATCAGAGGCAATCAATTTCATGAGAGACATTATAGCTGGGTAAAGAAGAAATAATTGCCAGGGGCAAATGAATGACCATCTGAGAGAATAGTGTTCTGGTGGAGGAAAGAACAATTTTCAGTGGCTTGGTTTTTATTTGGTATGTTTTTCAGTTTAGAATCACTATAATGAAATACCAGAGACAGGAAACTTATAAAATAAAGGCAGGTTTATTTTGGATCACAGTGCTGAAGTTTTAAGTACAAGATTGGGTAATCCCATTTATTTGGGCCTGTGGCAAGGGCTGAATGTCAAAGTGGAAGAATGTGCCATACCTCAATCCAGGAAACAGAGCAGAAATACTTTTTCTTCTTTCTACTTGAGAGGGAGAGAGAAAGGGAGGGAGAGAGAGAATATATCAGTAAGGTCCTACAAACCCTTTTGAGGGCATGCCTCCACTGACCTAAGTACCTCCCATAAGACCCACTTCCTATAGGTTCACAGCGCCTGCCAAAAGCACCACACTAGGGATCAAGCCTTTAATATATGAACCTCTGGGGGATGCTATGGCTTCTAAACCATAGCATTCTGAGATGAGAAGTCTATTGAAGAGTTTTTGAAAAGGAGAGACAACACCAGATTTATGCTTTAAAGAAATCACTCTAACTGCTACTAAAAATAAACTGCAAGAGGGCAAGGGCTAAATGAGAATAACCATTTGAGAGACTATTATAATTATCTTAGTGAGAAATGATAATTTCTTCTCTCTTTAGGGTGCATCAGTGGAGAGCATAACAAGTTAGATTAAAATATTTTGAATATTTATTATGGATTGTATCTTAGTCAGCTTTTTCATCACTGTGACCAAAAGTCCTGAAAAGAACAATTTTAGAGGAGGGAAAGTTTATTTGGCTCATGATTTCAGAGGTCTCAACTCTATTCCTCTGAGCCCAAGATGAGACAGAACATCATGAAGGAAGATCATGGAATAGGAAAGTAGCTCAGGACACAGTACCAGGGAGGAAAGAGAGAAAGAGAGACAGATAGTCAGACAGACAAATACTCACCTTCAACATGGACAAAATATAAACACTAAGGGCATGGCCCCGGACAGCCACACCTTAGCTGACTACAATTATGTCCAGTTAATCCTTATCAGTGGATTAAGTTAAGTGCATTGTTAGTTTAAGGCTCTCACTACCCAATCATTTCACTTTTAAAATTTCTTGCATTGTCTCACTCATGAGCTTTTGGGGGACACCTTATATCAAAATCATAACAGATTGTATGAGAGATATGGAAGGAAAAGTAAAATCAAAGAAAACCCCAAGAATGTTTTTATCTTAAATAATTGAAAACATAAAGTGATGTTGGTTTAACTAAGATAGAAAAGGCTTTGGGAAGAGAAAGATGTTCAAAAAGTATAAAAAGAATGAGATCATTGAAAAATTACATTTGAAATATGTATTAGTTACTGAATTAAAGATAGAAAAGTATATGAAGTATAAGTTTATTATATATAAGTATACTTCTTATGAAGTATAGAAAAAGAAGAGATCTGAAGCAGAGAAAAAAACTTTAAATGAAGCATGTAAATTATATGCTAGTAACAGGATCCTGGCTGGGTCCACTATGGAAGCGAGTGTGCATAGAGTTGAGAAAAACACTGTATCAAGTATCCAGAAAGACAGAGAAAACAGAGGGAAAATGGCATTCAGGGAACCAGGGGAAGGATAATTTTTGAAAAGCAGAAAATGAGCAATCATACTGCTGATAAATAATTTGCTATATGACCCTGACTCCTGGTCAGGTGTTGACTGTTCTTTGAATAGCATCTGACTCAAACTGGGCCAGTAAATAAATACTCTCTTCCAATTTTTTTTTATTTTGTTTGTTTTTGTTTATTTAAGCATGTTGGATAAAGACTATAGAGGTAAAATTCTGATGCCATCAATACACATGTTTGCATTGCTTCACTATAATTGGTCTTCAGGGAGAAAGATGCAGGTAACCAAAGAGCAAAGACAATGGAGATAAGTGATAGATCCAACCAGGCATTGTTTGAGATCCTCATTATATTTGTTCTTCTCACCCTACCATGTTTTTACCTTTTGGGTTCTATGAACTATTCAAGGTGAATTGTAATACATTTCCTTTTGCTTAATCAAACTTGGATCATATTTTTGTCATTTTCAACCAAAATAGCCCTAATTAAGATAGCAGTGTCCCAGTTGTCACTTGCTTCAATTTTAGAATTTACTGATGTATTAGAAAATCTTTCAAAAAAAATGGTTAAGTGAAGGCAGAAAGAATAACATACTCTTTTTTTTTTCTTGAAACATAGAACATGAGAGTATAAAGGCAAACTTTTAGAGGGGTACTGTCCTTTCAAGATTAGATAAACATAGATCAGTTATAACTAATGTGGTGATTAATTTTATGTCCACTTGCCTGGATTAAGGGATAGCTAGAAAGTTGGTAAGGCATAATTTCTGGTTGTTCATGTGAGGATATTTCTATAGAAGCTTGGCATGTGAGCTTGGTATTCCTCCATGGTAGGAGGAAACATCCAATCAGCTAGGAGCATGGATAAAACAAAAAGGTAGAGGAAAGGTGAATATGCTTTTTCCTTTGGAGCTGGGACACACTTCTCATGCCCTTATACATTAGAACTTCAGGTTCTTAGGCCTTGGCCTTATACCATGAATTAATTATCAACTTCCCTGATTCTGAGCCATTTGATTTTGGAAAGCCATACTACTGGTTTGTCCAGTTCTCCAGGTTACAGATGTCCTATCATGGGGTTTCCAGGCCTCCATATGTTAGGAGCCAATTTACCTAATAAATTCCCTTTTATCCTTATCTATCTATCTATTATCTATCTATCTATCTATCTATCTATCTATCTATCTAATCTCACTCCTTTTGGTTTTGTCTTTCTGGTGAACCCTTACTAATATAGTTAAGTATATTCATGGTCTATATGAATACATGAATTCATTAGAAATTAATGAAAACTTGATTTTTCTGATTTCAATTTTATATAGGATGTTGTCCACTTCCAATATTATATAGGACATGATGCTTACAATGGACATAATTTTTTTTCTAAGAAAAAAAGGATTGAGTCTTATTAAACTTACAAATAATAGCTCTCTATATTGACAACCTTTGTTTTTTAAAAGTGTGATTCATTGCCTTTATTCCAAAAACCATATTTGTAAATTATCTGCAAGAGCAGTGGAATACAATCCTTTAGTTGCTGTGGCAACAGCAGAACGAACGAATAAAGCAACATGAAAGATAATGCTTAAGCTTCATGGAGAGCTCCACATGGGTAGAACAGGATGGGAGCTTCATTTTTATCTGATGTACAAACCCTCCAAGTGATAATTTATAATAATGTTTTGGCTCCTTTGGGTTACTCGTTTAAGGACTTTATCAATTACTATAAGAAAAATCCTCAGAGGCAATACCTTCCATCTTAATTGCTTAATAGCTAGAATAGGATTAGATCTATTCTTATGTCTATATTTATCTATTTTCTAGCTTTTAAAATTAATCTTCACATTTATACCCCAAAAGACCCAGTATCCATATATTAACATTTCCTCAAATGCAAACTAATATCTACTCCATAGGGAATTATTACTAGAGTTGCTATAAAAAGTAGTTATTAGTTGTGAAATTTTTACAATGGTATATGGGAGATGGTAATCATCATGCATGTATTAACTGTTTTATCAGTAGCAAACCAGACCATGGATATTCACACTGTTAATATAAAATATAGAATACAAAGTTATAGGAAGGGCTGGGAATAAGAAGCCAGACTGTGAGAAGGCATCAATGAATACTGGAGGATTCTTGGGGACTGCCGTGTGTTCATCCCATAAATGTGCATGAAACATAGGGCATGCCTTCAGTACCATGTTGAGAAGTACAAGAGATAAGAAGATCACTGACACATGGCTCAAATATCCTTTAGAACGTACATAAAAAAGAGCTATAAAAGTTATGTTCAAGTAGCACACTTTAAATTGAGATAAATATTATAATAAATGTATGATATCAGATCTAAAACAAGTTTGATGAATTATTGGCAAGGAAAAAATAAGGAGGAAGCAAAAATCATAGAAGAAAATGGTGAATATGTTATTGAGTGTAAAAGAAGGCAGAAATATCTATCATGGAGAACACATATGGAAAAGTTAATTTAAACAGAAGGATAGATATTTAATCATTAGGTCCCTATGGTAAAAGCATTAAGTCTAAAAGTGGGCTTTGCTAAGTTGGCAGTTTGGTTTACCAAGTCAGAATATAAAAATGAGAACCCACCTAATTTGTCCAATTTTTCTAATTATGTTTGTCAAATGGACAAGTCATGTATAGGGAGGCAAGTTAAAGAGGATCTTGCAGGATACTGAAAGAAGAAAACAAAGCAAAGCATTCATTCCCAAATATCTGAGACAGTTGAGTAGTTTATTTTATTCTTAGGAACTAAGAAAGCTGGTGACATTGAGTTGAAGCCAATGATAACTTACCATTCTAAAAATTCTAGGACCCTTAACAGTTATACTAAATATATGCTGCTATGTTCTACAAATGGGAAAACAAAATTTGTATGATAGCACAACTGTTGAAAAACATGGTTTACTAAATATTTTAAATCCATTGTTGATACCTGCTACCCAGGCAAATAGATTTCTTTTGAAATATCACTGCTCTCAGGCAATACATTTTGGTCACTCAAGAGCTCTGATCCAGGCAGACAATGACATTAATATTGTTTTCATGCCTTCTCACACAGCTTCCATTCTAGTCCATAGATCAAGGAGTATTTCAACTCTCAAGTCTTATTATTTAAGAAATACATTATATAAGACTACAGTCATAGCTGGTATAGACAGTGATTTCTCTGGTGGATCAGGAAAATTTGAATTAAAATCCTGTTCTGGAAAGAATTTATCATTCTAGATATCATTAAAAACTTTTATGATTCAAGAGAGGAGGTTGAAATACCAGGTCAGGAGTTTGCAAGAAGTTGATTATAGCCTTCATGGATAACTTTCAGGGGTTCTAGATTTCAGTGAGTGGAAGAAGTAGCTGCATTATGTGGAGGAACTAGCAAGAGGATTAGAATTCAGAGTTGCTACAATTTCATGATAAAACTTGAATGAATAAGGGCTGCTTCTTATGGATGAGCAGAGAAAGTGGTTTCTTAAGATAGACTTCTTTTCTGGTGAAGATGCAGTGAATACTACTGAAATGACAAAAGATTTAGAATAGTACATAAACTTAGCTGATAAAGCTACATGGCAGAGTTTGAAAGGTTTGACTACAATTTTGAAGAAAGTTCCAATGCATTTAACCACATTGGAACTTTCTTCAAAATTTTTATCTTTCTTAGCTCCTAAGAAGATAATCAGCTTGTTCTTTGAAGCTTTGAAGACCAGCATTGACTTCTCCCTACCTATATAAGTTCTAGTGGCTTCTTCTTCCAATATCAGGCTTTTAAATCTACATTGAAAACGGGAAAATTAAAAAAATAAGAAATCCATCCAAAAGTCCAATATAAAAATATCAGGAATTGCAGAAAGTGAAAAAAAAAAAAAAAAAAAAAGGAAAGTCAAAGAGAAAAGTTTCAAATCCTGAAAGTCATGAGTTTCCAAACTAAATGGAAACAAATAGTGAATTAGAAAAGAATTATATCAAGTTATACCCCTATGAAAATGTATAATATTGACTATAAAGAAGGAGAAGATACGGGTAGCTCCCAGAGAAAGGAAAAACAAAAACATTACACACAGAGTAATAATTATTGTCCTCTTCTATGTGTCATCTTTCCACCCAGACCTTCTATCCAAAACTATAAAATCTATAAAAACAACTGATTTAAGTCATTGGCAATAACTAAAGCAGACAGGACTTGAAGAGCCAAGTTCACATAAAAAAAGAGTAAAGCTCTGAAGTAAGCTTTACTTTCACCACTACTTTTTACCTTCAGGGCATTTGTTAATTTGTATTACAGGGCACTAAAACTAAATAAAGAGAATATTCCTGAAAAAAAAAAAAAAAAAAAGAAGAAGAAGAAACCTGCTGTCCAGTGAAGCCACCTTAATCAATTATGTTTGGTAGATTTTCTGGATAACTTGCTGTCGGGGGTTTTTAGCCCCCCTCCCTGCCTTCTCCTCCTGACCAGCGGGAGATGTGGGGAAAGCACACTCCGTTGGACCAGGATGAGCCAAGAAAGGTAAAGGTTGACTGGCGACTGGTGGCCCGCACCCAGCACTCCAGGGAGATGAGTCGGAGCAGGATCTCTTTATTGAGGAAGTACACACAGCTTATATACTGCACAGGAGCCAATCAGGATAAAGGTCAGAGGGGTGGAGCAAGTTCACGTGTACACCCATCCCGTAGTCTGTAAGGGAAGGCGCAAGCCGTCCACAAGGGCAGGAGAGTCCTGGACCTATCCTGGAGGTGGTCTGTTGTTTTCCATCACCACCCACAGCACCACCTCCTGACTGATCGCTAGGCGCCACCCCAGCCACATGTGGGGCCCCAAGACTGGGAAGCGGGCAGCAAGTAATGCCCTACAACTTGCTGCACATTCTAGATGAGCACCTGCTGCTTCATCTTATATTTTTATAGTATGTAGATGGGTTTCTTCCCTAATCCTCATGAACAAACATCTGAAAGGTTCAAACTTTTCTTATGTAGCTTCCTCACCTCTCTCAGATTTCAAAGGATTGAAGAGAGTTAGGGCCTTCCTTTGGAAATCCCAAAGAATAAACAATAAACTGAAACTAAAAAGCAAATATAGAAAGGTTCAGGATACAATGTTAGTATGTAAAAGTTGATCATTTTCTTATGTATCCATAATGAACATGTGAAATTTGAAATGAAAAGCAATATCATTTACACTAGAAGGAAAAAATACTTTGGTATAAATTATACTATGTGTATGTGGTGTGTGTGTGTGTGTGTGTGTGTGAGAGAGAGAGAGAGAGAGAGAGAGAGAGAGAGAATATCTGTGTGAAGAAAACAAAAAATCTCTGATAAAAGAAGTCAAAAGCTAACTAAATTATGAGATGTTCTATGTTAATGACAGTTTTTTATAAAACTAAACATAGTTTCATCATACAATCCAACAAAAAACAGTCATGTTCTTTGGTATTTACCCAAATAAAACATATCTACACCAAATGCCCTCACATGGATATTTATATCCATTCATAATTATCAATTTTTTCAAGCAACCAAGATGTCCTTCAGTAGGTGAATGGCTGAAACAATGTTGCACATCTGGAATGGAATATCATTTGGTGTTAAAAACAAATGAGCATCAAACCTTGAAGGGACATGGAGGAAACTCCAATGTATATTACCTAGAGATATAAGCCAATCTAAAAAACCCATGCACTGTATATTTTCAACTATGACATTCTAGGAAAGGAAAAGCTATGGAGAAAGTAAAAAAGATTAATTGCTGCTAGGAGTTAAGGGGAAGTGAGGTACAAATAGGCAGGATACAGAGATTTGGGGGAACAGTAAAACTGCTATGAGGTACTACACTGGTAGATACATGTCATCATACATTTGTCTAAGCCCCTAGGATGCACATCATCAAGTGAACCCTAAAGTAAATTATAGGCTTTGGGTGATGATGTGGCAATGTAGGTTCAGTGATGTAACGAATGTGCCAATCTAGAGAGAGACATTGATAATGGGGGAGGCTAAACATGTGTGTGGGAGGTGGCAGATGGGAATTCTCTATATCTTCTGATCAATATTGCTGTGAATCTAAATAAAGTATATTTTTAAAAATATATGTTTATTAAAGCCACTGAGACTTGGAAGAACATACCCCTTCAAGTTTTGAAGATTGTCTTGCTTTTATATTACCTTGTATACTAGAAAAATAACATATATTCAATGCATTTCTTCATGACTATAAAATTTAATGCAGTGTCTGAGATCATATATCTGGGTGAAAATCCAAATGCTATTAGTTTTTGTTTGGAATCACTTTCATCCTCATCATTTCATTCAGAGAAGATGTTTTTCTTAATAAAAGAAGTAAATGAAAACTTGAGAGTTAAGATTTAATAATGCAAATATCATTTTCCTAATTTAGTTAATCATGTTGAACTATAAATTAAAAATCTAATTTAATTTACAATAAGATGATTATATAAGTAATGAACATTGACAATACATAAATGCTTACAGTTTTAGTATTTTTATTCACTTGTGGGCTATAGTTGAGAAACTGACTTTTTAATATTGCTTGTTGAAACAGGATTCTATTTTTCATGATTAGTGTGCAACTCAGAAGACACGAGACTCAATCACAGGAATGGAACAGATGAACTAATTTGCCCAAATATACGAGTTTACCAGTCACTCATTTAGATAAGAAGCAAAGAATTTGAGGATCAATACTGATCCATGGACTACACTTTGGTAGCAGTATGTGCCTCCTTAGGCTCTTACTAACAATAGGTTTAACAGTGTTTCTCATCAGTGCTCACGACTTAGGCTAAAAATGTATTGCATTTTATTATTTTCATAAGTTTTGAAAAGAAAGCCTACTTCTTATAATCATGAGGCATTTATGTTTTCAGAATATTATTTCTATGTCTTTCTTCATATTACAACAATTTTCTTTTCAAAAGTAATTTGCCCTTACCTTTGTTTATGTGTCTCGGACTTTGAGTCCAATGTAGTTCAAGGCTTTTGTTGTGAGGATTTACCATCCCCTGTTCATGCTTTTGGGTTTTCTACCTATCCCGAAGAGTTGCTTACTTTACATGTCTTTAAATTCTGATGATAAAAGTTCATATCTCACACCTTTCCCAGTGGATCAACTTCTTAGGGTTGCTGTAACAAACTACCACAAAATAAGTGACTTTAAAGAAATCTATTCCCTCAGAGTTCTGGAGACAAAAATTCTGAGATGAAGGTGCCTGCAGTATCATACTTCCTTTTGAATGCTCTAGAGGAGAACTCCTGTTTGCCTCTTCTGGCTGTGGATGATTGCCTTAAAATCTTAGCATTGTTTGGTTTATATATGCATCCCTCCAATATCTGCCTGTCTTCTCTCGGCCATCTTTATTCTGTCCATGTCCATATCTGTGGCTCTTCTTTTAATTAGAATACCAGTCATGTGGAATTTAGGACTGACTCTAGTCTATTATGACTCAGCTAGTTGCATCAGCAAAAATCTTATATCCAGATAAGTTCATATTTTGAGGTTTTGGAAATAGAATAAATTGAGCACTATAACACAGAACCTCAGCATGCAGGGCATCCAGTGATCTATCTTCTATCTTGTTTCCAAAGATGGTTTCTCTTTTCATTAGGCATTCTAAGACCTAGTGTACTTATATCTGTATCCTTTTGCTTTCAGTCTTGTGGCACATTTGCAATTCCTTTCTGTATAGACGGATGAAGAAAAGAACTGAACTCAAAGGAAGAGAAAGAGATAGAGGAAAGTAGAACATGCTTCAGCAAAATTAAAAACCAAATTGCTTTAAGATGGAGATCATTTTCTTATTGCTGTGTTTTGTTTCTTTTGTTCAGTGAACACCCTATATTGGAATTAGGACCATAGAGGGCAAAGAAAAAAGAACCCTTACAGATTCCTGTGATTATACTATTCTATACTATGTATTTCCCCCAAAAATGGGATATAAAAATGTACCTTTTGACATGCATCTCCATCAAAGAAGATATTAGTGCAAATTGGTCTTTCGAAACAGTCTTAGTCATTCTTTTTTCATATATACTACTGTAATATGATTTTGGTGTACCAATTCCTTCAGCTCTCAAGACCCATCTTGCCATGAACATTTACATAAAACAATAGGGCCTTTTCTTGGAGTTTAAGGGCTGCTTCTATGATCTCAGCTGATGTTTATCAACCCTTTCTCTGAACTCCAGGTCTTAGCTGTTCTTGGATTTTACTCTACTGAATGCTTTCCTATTTCCATGAAGATTCATCCCAAGCATGATTATAACTGAGGCATGACCGGAGTAGAGGCAAAGACAAGGAAGGAATAGAGTTGATACATGGCAGATATGCCAATCTGAAACCTCAAAAATGTTCTTAAGATTGGGAAATGTTCCATTTTCAGTGAATTTGGCTATTGTAATAAAAACAGCATGGTTCTGGCATAAAAGCAGACACACTGACAAATAGAACAGGATGGAGAGCTCAGAAATAAACCCAGGCATTTATGGTGAAAAGATTTTCAACAAAGGCACCAAGAACACACAATGGGGAAAGGACAGTTGCTCCAGTGAACTGTGTTGGGAAAACTGGATATACACATGCAGTGAAATAAAATTGGATTTTCATCTCACACCCTAAACAAAAATCAACTCAAAATGGAAAAATGACTTAAATATAAGACTTGAAACTCTACAACCATTAGGAGAAAAAGCTCCATGACAAAAACTGGGCAATGCAGTATATATATATATATATATATATATATATATATATATATATATATATCCAAAAGTACAGTCAATATAAGCAAAACTAGGAAAAATTCATTTGTAAAAATTTAGTTTGATTCCATCAAACTAAAAAGCTTCTTAATAGCAAATGAAACAACTATCAACAGAGTGGGAGAAAATATTTGCCAACCACTCATTTGAATTTGCCTGCTTTTATGTTGGCAAAAAAATATACTTACCCTCCTGAGATTTTGCTTTTATACCTGTAAAATAAGTGAGTTACTACATTTCTATTGTTCCTTAAAATAGTTATATTTTATGATTCTATTGATATTGGTCACAAGTTAGCTGAATTATGTTAGGTAAAATAATATTTATTTGACATCAAATGTTAAAGGATAGAATTGGGTACTTTAGGAAATTTAAACAACCCATATTGAAAGTCTTTTAAAAGTGTCTATAATTTTAGATAAATATCAGCTAAAGATATCAGATTTTAAATATAAAGTTTCAGATCTTAAATTTTGCTATTCTAATCATTGCTTTAACTTCATGTTAAATGTGAATGGTCAATGTGATTATAACTGGTGGAATCTAAGTGCAAATTATTCTTATTATTGGGATAACAGGCAATTTTAATTATAAAAGAACATCAGCATTTGTGGTTGACCTGTTCTGATCAAACTAGTGGAAAAATACCTTTCAATAACTTTCACAACTTTATTCCAACATGGCCAATTAATGCCCTAAGAGGTCACCATTATATAATATCAGTGTTCTTGCTGTTAACTGTCTTGCTCAAAAGAAAATACTACATAAGAAGTATGATTAGTTCAAATAATTCAAAAGATGAATAGTTTCTTTTCCCCTGTCCCCATTTTTTCTCTGTTCTGTGATAACTGGTGACTCACATGTAAGCACCTCAGGTTTCATAAAAGCATGTCTTTATCTTCAATTTCTCCTCATTTCCATATTATCCTTGAGAGGCAAAACCAAGCAAATTAAAATAAGTTGAAAAAAAAATGATCTGAAAATGAATCTCCCCAATTGCAAATTGCTCCATGAGATTGGGTGCACTATGTGTTTAAACAAAGTCACGATTCATTAACTATGGCCTTTAACAATCAAATAAACAAAACCATACTCTACAAGGCATCCATTAGCGCGTTGAAGTGCATAAATCACTAACCATGTGACTTAGGGCTTAACCATTTGCCAAACAGCTGTTTTCTCAGTTCAAATAATGAAGAGAAAAAAACAGCTGAAGCCAATTAGTGGATAAGCATTCATTCCCAAATATCTGAGACAGTTGAGTGGTTTATTTTGCAGGCCAGATATGTTGTTATTCAAATCCAAGGAAGAAAGCTCCTTTTACAAAAAATTGAGGGTTTTTCATTAACCCTTGTTTGTATTGGGCTTTCTTCCAAAGAGCAAGGAGAGAAACAAACAAACAAACAAACAAACAAGCAAACAAATAGCTAATTAAGATTTAGTATCCTTGAAAGCAGGGCTGTGAATGATTTGTTTAGGATTGCTTGTTTCTTTGCACATGGAATATTTTAAGCATTCAGGAGAACTAAGGAATGTAAATGTAAAATTCTAATGCAAAGCAAAATATCTCATTTCAGGCAGAAATTATGTTTACAAAAGGGAAATGATCAAACAGGCTCAAAAGTAGACAAAGCATATTCTACATGCTTAGATACTGAAAGGAGATCTATTCTTAATGAAAGAAAAACTTTAAACACATTGCATTTCAGGTTGGAACCTACTCTGTTGCTAGCAAGATAATTTATTGAGTTCTCAGCAGGAATCTTTCAATGAAGGGTTCTATAGAGCTTCTCCTGCCATGACAAGGGCATAATCCAGAGTTTCCTTTACTTTGACTGTTTTGATAACTAAATCAGTTGATATCAATCACCAATAAATATTCAAGAAACATGCATGTTTTTCCCCTCAAAGGAATCATCACTAAGCAGGGAACCCAAACACAGTCTTTCTCATGTAGATTGCCTTGATACAGACAGGAAAGAAAACAGATGTTTCCATTAGACCAACTAGATTCTGATTGGGCCACTTACTAGTTGGGCAACATTTAGTAACTTGAAATCCTTCCAAACCTGTTTCTTTATCTATGTAAAATGGATAATACTTTCTTGCAAGTTTGTGCTACAAAATTTACTTTTTTGATGAAGTTGAAATATTATGAGTTTTATCCAAAGCTCAATTCTTACCTAATGAAATGTGAAAATATATTTTTGCCTGTTATAAAATAAATTGTTCAAAATAAACAGTAGCTGTTTTCATTACTGTTTCACAAATTTATAATGTCATGGATTGTCTTAGACTGGGGCTTTATAATTGGAAAGCAATGGGTTGATCATTTATAAAAGTTACAAGTATTATTTTTCTAGGATAAAGACATAAGTTTTTTTTTTTGTTGTTTTTTTTTTTTTGAGAGGAAATCCCCTCTAAGGATATCTAATTAATTATGCTGATTTAATGAAGTACTTAAGGGCTGTCTTTGGGAGGACTGAAGGATGCAAAATGCAATCTCTTTGAAGAAAAGGTTTTGTACTTTGTTGTATTTGGGTAGTTTGTCCTGGTGATAGTTCACCTCCAAAATACAGAGAGGTGAGATTTATATCAAGAAAATGGGTAATTACACTACTAATAATTCTATGAAGAGGATAGGAAAATAAGGACTTTTGGAGAAAATAGGAAAGTGTAGTCTCCAGGGGGAAAAGAGGACTAGGGACCTTCAGGTAGGAGAGAGATGCTCAGGGGCAGTCCTGCTGGAAGAAGGTGGGCCTGCTATCATGAGACTATGGCAAACTCCGAGTATAAAGGAAAACTAACCCCAGTACATGAGGAAGTCAGGAGCCCAGGAGCCCAGTGGAGAGCCTTGTGTTACTGTGTGAATTCTCCAATCTGCTTTTTTCTAATTATAATTTTTGACAAATCTTTATTTTTACTCAGACATGGGAAAACTCTACCTTTTGTGGAGATTTAGAACATATGAGCAGATTTTAATATAGTCCATTACTGAACATTTGCTCTCTATATAAAATAAAGTCTCTATCTAGAGCTTCCTTACTTTTCTGTCACATTTTTCTCTTACTCTGGTTGCTATTTGCATTTTACAAGTTTTATATATGTTTGTGACCACATGTCAGAAGTAGAGTGGCTTCATATCTAGTGTTTTTGTCCTCCTGGCTCTGACTGCCAGTGTAATCTGTATAGAGCTATTATTTTAAAATTAAATGCATCTTTGTTAAATACATGAACACAACAGAGTTTATAAACTTTAAATTATTCAAATAAAGAAAATGAACAATTCTTTTAAAAATTACAATGCAATAAAACCTAACACAGACTAGGAAAATATTCTCATTTATTATTGTAGATTGTAGATAAATACCATACTATCAATTCAAATTATTAGACAAATCCCATAGGATTGTTTAAAAAACTTAAAAATATCAACAAACAATTCAAAATAAAAAAGTGGTCTTCTAACAACCATAACTCATATAATATTTTCATTTCATTCACTATATAAATAATTTCTATATAAATAATTTATAAACTATATGTGAGAAAAAATTCAATCTTTTAAGAAAATAAAAATAATTAAGCTAAATAAATAATGTAATTCATATATAGGAAAATTGTCAACTTGCTTATGGTGCTCATAATCTATTGAAAAAGTTCTTGTGAGGGCTTTATTCTTATTAATTTTTAGTAGGATCATAACTGTTAAAAACTTCTAGAAAAACAATATGGACATTTGCTATGAGAATCATAAATAAATTTCTTGCTATGGAAATTTAAGATGGAGACATTCTTACTAGGGAGATAATTCTGAATAAAAAAGCATAAACAATACATATGATTACATTATTTATGACATTATCTATAATAAAAATAAAATTATTTATCTTGCATTATGTGAAATTACGTAGCACATCCTATTCCAACAACAAAATAGAATACTATATGCCTATTAATATATTGTCACTAAAATAATAATTATAAGTTTGAGTGAAGTAGCAATTATGCTAACAATATTATATTTGTCAGCTTTTCATTACTGTAACAAATTCCTGAGATAAATCATTTTTAAAAAAGGGAAAACTTACTGTGGCTTACAATGGATGTTTTAGTTCATGACTAATTGGCCTCATTGCTTTGGGTGTGTGGGGGCAGTCTAGCATGGCAGAGGAAGCCCATTCTAACCAGATGCAAAAGAGGGAAAGGAAGAGGCAGGAGCTTGGGTCCCACAGTGCCCTTGAACAGCATGCTCCCAATGACAATAAAACCTCCCCTGAGGTTCTACCTCTTACAGATTCCACTGCTTCCCCAGTGGTGCCACTCTGGGGAACTAGACTTTAACACTTGGGCTTTTAGGAGACATTACAGAACATCACAGACAATACAGAACATTTGACTACAGGTAAATGTCACATGAAACTATCAAAAGCAAAGTTGTAGGTATGGTCTGCCTAACTATGCAAAAATGTGTGTGTGTAAAAGAATATTACAAAAGTTTTTTCTGTTTTGATAATTAATTATTTTACCAAAATAATTAGTGAAAGATATAGTCTTGCTAACAAGTAATAATGGTGACATCTATATATGCATGTTGGCCTGAGACTATGGCACTTCACACTTGCCTTGGCATTACTTTCAGCAATTAACATGGCTCACCAATTTCCTCATCTTTGGCAAGAAGTCCTCATAACCAGAATGTTGAAGAATGTTGGAATTTAGAATTCACCGCACCATTTAGTTTCCTTTTGTGAGAACTTTCCATGAATTTCTTTTTTCTTCATCAGGGCAGATCCATATGTGCATTTGAATGTGTGTTTCAAGACTGAGAGGAGTGTCTTCTTGGATTCACAATGTGGTGTTAGCATTAGAGGAAAACAACTTCAAAACAAGATTTTTTGTTTGAAAATCTTTGGATTCCACTTAAAAGGATGAGAAATGATCAAAATTAGCCTCCCACAAGCATTATTGGCAGGGATAGGTTGTGTGTTGAACTTTTCTTTATTCTAAGAATTGACATTTGTTGAAGAGGTTTGAAAACACAGTGAATACATTGAAGAAGGAAGTGTTTCAGCTTCAACTAGCATATGATTAAATTAATGAGCCTGAATTTCTGACCCCTGGACTGATGTTGGGGTGTCACGAATGATCTATGAAGCCTTTTCACATCCTCTACCACTGGCTCCAGCTGAGGCACAGACTTCTTCCCAATATAGCATCAGAGAGGGTTTTGGGGGTGGCTGTTTCTGGAGTTGTATCTGTAGCATGGATAAAATTTCACAAGTCACTTTAAAGTTACTCTCATTTAAAACAAATGACATTAGTCATTTTTTTTTTTTCTTGAAAAGGAAGTGTTAAAACACATACAAGAACTCGTTTGGTAGGCCTACTGTTGGCTCTCTTCACTGGCTTTACTTTAAAGGCATTTGTTTGATCTGAACTGCTTTGATTTATGGTCACTTGAAGTGACCCCTAATGTACCTCCTTTGTTCCTATTTCCTATTTAGTTGCCAGCCCTCCCAACACAGTCTATTATTCTGGAATTGGTTTAGTTGGCTTGAAAGGGAGCTTGGTTTATTTGGTTTCAGAGTTTTGAGATCTGGTGTGTGTGTGTGTGTGTGTGTGTGTGTGTGTATGTGTGCGCATGTGTGTTCATCAAACATAGAAAGAGCTGGATTTTTCAACTGCAATTCAATGTTTTTATGCAATTTCATACTTCTTTGGTGTTCTTTTTGATAAACATACCAAAATAGCACCACCTTTAATGTAAACGTTGGAAGCCCTAGTAAATGTACTTAAAATTCTAAATTAATGACACTTGACTAGGTTTCAGAGTACAGTAATTATTGCTCTGATATAAAAAAAAATTGTAGAAAAATAGTAAAAATTTTAGTACTTTCACTCAAAAAACCTATAGGTATAGCTGCTTTATTTCTTTGTATTTCTTTTAATAAGTTTCAGTCTAATGATATATTTAGAAGGATAGTAGTTTAATATGAATTTTAGGAATAAGAAAGAAAAAGCCTTTTTTGCATTTTTTTAAACTAGGGATTGAACCAAGGGGTTCTTAACCACTGAGCAACATTCCCACTCCCTTTTTAATATTTTATTTAGAAACAGGGTCTCATGAGTTGCTTAGGAACTCACTAAGTTGCTAAAACTGGCTTTGAACTTGCAATCCTTCTGTGTCAATCTCCCAAGCCAATAGGATTATAGGTGTTTGCCACCTCATCTGGCCCTCTTCTGTTCTTGTTAGAGGCACATGTAACTATAACTCAAAGTCTATGCTTCAGGCTTTCATTCAACAGGCTTGAAGTTGCTCCTAGAATAAGCAGGAGAAATTGTTCAATAGAATTACCTCCCACTTTGGTAGCATGATGACCTATGTATCATCAGAAAAACACTTATCAAGAAACACAGATGTTCAGAAATCCAAGGTGACAGAATAGAAGTACCCTGAACTTACCTGCTCCTCCACAAAGAACAACCCAAGTAACAAGTGCACAGCTACATTTTGAGGTGAGTGACTGTGGAAAAACACTGGAAAAAAAACAAGAGAGAGACTAGAACCTTGCAAGATTCACAGATCTGGGAGAATAGTATAGCAAGAGAAACAAAATATCCCAGTATATTTCAGCCCACTCCACAGCAGGAAGCAGAGGAGTCTCCCTTTTGCAGGGGTAAAGGAGAAAGAGGAAATCCCACTAAACTCTATCAGTATAGAAACTGGAAATCCTAGCCACTGGAAAGTCTTTTGACCCTCACAGGCTGCCCCAGCCCCCACGCCTTATTTAGATAACTAACCTATCATCTGCACAGTAACCTTGCTTTAGAAAAGAACCTTAAACCATTTGCCAGCAAACACCTAGGGTGCTGTAGCCAGGAGCCATCTTGAGAAATGAGCTATTATGTGTTTGGACTGCTCTAAGTGTCATAAATTCCCACATATTTCCTGGGGTTCCACATTCTACTGCACTAGTGTGAGGGGGTACCTGCCTTGTCAACCCAACTTTATCCATTTTGTGACTGTAAGTTAAGCCTGCTGGGTACCCTGCACTAAAAGTGATGGATATTGTGACATGGAATGGAATGGAAGGAACAACCCTTGAGAATTTTGTTCTCCTTGAGCACTTTGTTCTCCAAGATGGCATGCATGTAAGTCTAAGCGCATGTGGACTAACACTGGTACCAGAACTGAAGGCAGACACCCATACAATTTCTGCCACCTTTCCCCGTGATACCACATTCAGGCACGTGTTACTAACAGGGAACAGAGGGAACACCCTGGTTTCCACCACTGCCCCACAAACAAAATCTAAGGGAGCTACCAGCAACTCCTGGCTCTATCTACCTCTGAACCTGGATGAATGCTACAGCTGAAGGAGTCAGGAAGAGAAAGGTTTGACTCCAGTGTTTCTCCATCTCTAGAAAGACATCTGGTCTTGTAGTATGGAATAGACCAAGTGGAAGAAAAAAATAAATGAATTTGAAGAGACAGATCTTTTGAAATGATCTAGTCACTCACTCACACACACACACACACACACACACACACACAAAGCACAGAAAGGATATTCAGTGAAATAAAAAAGAATACAAGAATACTTCCTTAAATTTGAGAAAGATATGGACATCCATGTACAGGAAATTTATAAGGCACCAAATAGACATGACCAATAAAAGATTTTTCACCATGATACATTACAGTTAAGCTGTCAAAAGTACAGGCTGAAGAAAAAATTCTAAAATCTGTAAGATAAAACTGCTGAGTCACATTTATGGGTATCCCCATTAGACTAACAGTATATTTCTTAAAAGAAATATTAAAGGCCAAGAGGAAATGAAAGGATATATTCCATATCCTTAAACAAAATAAGTTGCAACCAAGAATACTATACCAGGTAAGGTGACCCTTCAGAATTGACATGAAAATGAAATTGTTCCAAAGCAGGCAAAAACTGAGGGAATTCATGACCATCAGACTAATCTTATAAAAGATGTTTAGGGAAGTCATATCCAGAAGTGAAAGAAAGATATATATCACCACAAAAGCTGATAAAAGTATGAATCCTACTAGAAGGGTAGATACACAACAGGAAATTGAATCAAATACTATCAATTCAGTAATCCATCAAATCACAAAAGATGAATGAGAGGAAGAAATGTGTAAAGAACTTTCAAAACAACTAAATGAAAATCAACAAAGTTATAGAATAACTACTTATTCATCAATAATAGTCTTCAATGTAAATGCCCTGCATTCTCCAACTAAAAAACACAGACTACAGCTGAATGGATATAAAAATAAAACCCAAAAGAACATTCCATTTAACAATTACAGAATAAACAACCTTTCAATCAACACATGGGACATTCTTTAGAATAGACCATATACTAGGCTACAGAACAAATTTAAACAAATTGAAAAAATTTGAAATTATACCAAGTATTATTTGTCATCACAATGGAATAAAACTAGAAGTTTACAACAAAATAATTTTTTAACAAATAACTGGAGAATGAACAGCACACATTTGAACAGTGGGTGATTGAAAATATCAAAAGGGAGATTTAAAAATCTCTTGAAACACATGAAAATGGAAACACAAAATACCAAAACATATAGTATACAACAAGAGCAGTACTGAGACAGGCTTTCATAGCAAAAAGTACCTACATCAAAAATAGATTATGAATAAACAACCTAATGATGCATCTCAAAGATTTAGAAAATCAAAAGAAAACCAAAACCAAATTTAGTAAGAGGAAAGAACAAAGAATAGAAATATATGAAATAGAGACTAAAAAATTACAAAAGATTAAAAAAAAAGAATTGATATTTGAGAAGGTAAACAAAAATGTTAGGTAAGCTAAGAAAAAGAATAGAGAAGACCCTAATAAAAAAGAAATGAAATAAGAGTCATTACAATCCAAACAACATAAATAAGAAAGATCATTAGGGATTATAAACATACATACTAAAAAAATTATAAAACCTAAATTACAAGAACAAATTTCTAGACATATGTGACTACCAAAACTGAGTCTAAAAACATAAAAATTCTATCTGAGAGCACCAATAACAATTTATGAGATTGAATTAATAATGCAAATTCTCCCAACAAAGGAAAGCCCAGGACCACATAGCTTTCCTGGTGAATTTTATTAAACTTTTAGAGAACTAACATCAATTCTTCTCAAACTATTCCAAATAAATGAAAGAAAGGGAACCCTTCCAAACTCATTCTATGAGGTCAGCATTACCTTGTTATCAAAACTAGACAAGTAAACAACAACAACAACAAAAACAAACCAATATCTGAACATATAGGCAAAAATTCTCAACAAATTATTGGCAAAACAAAATTGACAGTACATCAAAGATATCATTCATCATGATCAAGTTAGTTTCATTCCAGGGATATGAGGGTGGTTCAACATAAATCAAAAATGTAATATACCAATAGAGTGAAGGATAGAAATCATATGATTATCTCACTAGATGCAGATAAACATTTAATAAAATTCAACATTCTTTCATGATAAATGATCTGAACAAATTTGTTGTTGAAAGAACATATCCCAATGCAATAAAGCCTCTATATGACAAACCCATAACAGATATGACAAATCTTGAAGATCAGGGAAAATACAAGATTTTTTACTCTCAGATTTTTTTTTTAAGAAACATAATACTAGTAGTTTTAGCTAGAGCAATTAGGCAAGAAAGAAATAGTAGGCATGTGTTATCCTTTGGATGTGAGGTATCCCCCAAAAGCTCACATGTGAGACAATGCAAGAAGGTTCAGAGGAGAAGTGATTGGGTTGTAAGAGTCTTAACCCAATCAGTGATTTAATCCCCTGATAGGGATTATCTGAGTGGTATCTGAAGTGATAGGGTCTAACTGAAGGAGGTAGGAATTAGGGCATGGCTTTGGGTATATATTTGTGTCTGATAAGTGTGCTTCTGATCACGATATGAGCTGCTTCCCTCTGCCACACTCTTCTGCCATGATGTTCTGTCTTACCTCAATCCTTGAAGAATGGAGCTATCCTTCTGTGGACTAAGACCTCTGAGACTGTGAGCCCTGAAATCACCTTTTCCTCCCCTAAAATTGTTGTGGTCAGATCTTTTAGTCACAGCAGCGAAAGAGCTGACTAAAACAGCATGGACATAGGAAGGAAAGAAGTCAAAATTATTCCAGTTTGCAGATGATGTGATTACATATATACAGAAAAACCTAAGTACTTCACCAAAGGGTATTAGAACAGATAAATGAATTTAGAAATCATGAAAACAATCCCATTCATAATAGCTCTTAACCTTAAGTGGAAAACTTCTACATAATAAATAGATAGATAGATAGATAGATAGATAGATAGATAGATAAAACACTGAAGAAAGAAATTTTTAAAAAGATGGAAAGACTTCCCGTATTTATGGATTGGAATAATTAATAGTATTAAAATGTGTATACTACCTGAAGCGATCAAAAGATTCAATGCAATCCCTGTGAAAATATCTATGACTTTTCTTCATAAAACTATTTTACAAATCCTAAAATTCAGATAGAAGCATAAAAGTTTCTGAATAAATAAAGCAATATGATCCAAAAGAACAGAGCTAAAAAAGGCATCCCAGGTTCTAATTTTAAGATAGACTATAGAGCCATATTTACCTAAACAGCATAGTATTGGCCCCCAAACTGACACACAGACTAATAGAAGATAATTGAGATCCCAGAAATTAACCCAGGCTTCAATATCCAAGTGATTTTCAATGAAGTTTCCCAAAGCATACATTGCAGAAAGGCAGCCTCTTCAAAAGGTAATGGGAAAATTGGGTATCCAGTTGTGGAAGGTTGAAACTTAACTCCTGCGTCCCAATGTGAACAAAAATGAACTCAAATTAGATTAAAAAAAAAAACCCCTATGTAAAACCTGGATCTGAAGCTACTAGAAAAGCACATAGGAAAAACACTTCAAGGTATTGTTACAGGCAATGATTTTTTGGATAGGTCCACAAAAGCACAGGAAACTAAAGCAAAAAATTTACAAATGGGATTACATCAAACTAAAAAGCTTTTTCACAGCAAAGAACAGAACAGAGTGATTGCTATCTACATAATGAGAGCAAATAATTGCCAACTCTTCATCTGAGAGAGTTAATGTCCAGAATATACAAGAAACTCAAAAACTTAATGGAAACACCCCAAGTAATCCACTTAAAAATGGGCAAATAATCTGAATAGATAATTATCAAGATGTCCAACAAATACATAAAAATGTTCCCAGTATCATTATCCACCCAGGAAATTCTAATCAAAGATAATAAATGCGACATCTTAATTATTACATGAGTTAGGGGAAAAGGCTGGTTTGCCCAATAAAGAAGCCCAACCAATATTGTGGCTTAAGAACCTTGAAGTTTCCTTTCTGGTTCATTTAACAGTTCTGAAGTGAAACTTTCATATGCCCTATGGTAATTTGGAGCTGCAATCTGAACAGAGAACTGCTATCTACTGATGACTTCTAAGGTTATCACAGTCATTACCTTTCAATCCACTAAAAAGGAAGTTTGGTACTAGGTCATTAGAAATTGCACATTTGTATCTGCTCATTTTCACTGATCAGAGATAGTCACATGACCATCGTTAATTGCAGATAAGTGGGGAATTAGAACTTTAGATGGGAAATGGGGATGAGTTAATTGCAGGTAAATGGGGAATTAGAACTTTAGATGGGAAATGGGGATGAGACACATCCCAAGTCCAATTAGTATTAAGAATTAAGAGAAAAATGCATTTCCATCTTTTCATCTAGCAATATCTTTCATGTCTTACAAACTCTGAACAACTTTAGTACTCTAAAAAGAGTAATTTTTCATTCTTATGGAGGGTGATTATCCACTCACTGTATTGGGTGGGCATAACTCTTCCTCAAGCAATTACAGTATAATTGCCCAGAAATAGACAATATGTTCTGATGATTTTCTGATTTATTTATTTATCTATCTATTTATTTATTTATTATGACAGTGGAATGCATTACAATTCTTATTACACGTATAGAACACATTTTTTTTCATATCTCTGGTTGAATACATAGTATATTCACACCAATTCATGACTTCATACCTGTACTTTGGATATTAATGATCATCATATTCCACCATCATTAATAACCCCCTGAAGATTCTCTTATTCCAATTAGTAGGATCATCATACATCATTGCGTATTTAGGGAAAACTTAGCTTTCACCAATTATAAAAACCAACTGAGTACCTCATTTAATGGTGGTTCATATAACAAGTTAAATTGTTACCCATCAAACATCAAGAAAATTAATCAGAACATCACAATAGGCTCTACTCAGGAAATTTTAAGCCTGGCCTAGAGAATTAGAATTCTAAGCCTCATGTTTTAGTCAGATTTTTCACTGCTGTGACTAAGGAACCAACCATAACAACTGTAAAGGAAGAAAGGTCTCGTAGGGGGTCCTGGTTTCAGAGATCTTAGTCCATAGAAGGCTGGCTCCATTCCTCAAGGCTCTAGGTGAGGCAGAAGAACATCATGGCAGAAGAGTGTGGTAGAAGGAAGCAGCTCACATTATTATCATAAAGCAGAAAGATAGAGAGAGAAAGAGAGAGAGCGAGAGAGAGAGAGTCTCCACTCTTCATATACAAAATATATACCCCATAGCTATGACCCCAATGAACCACTTCCTCCAGCCACACCCCACCTGCCTCCGATACCACTCAGTTAATCCCACCAGGGATCAATTCTGATTAGGTCGAGGCTATAATCCAATCATTTCTCCTCCAAACCTTCTTCCATTGTCTCACACATGAGTTTTGGGGGGACACCTCACATCCAAACCATAACATCCCACTACAAATTTGCAAGAGATCTGTCACACCACAGTGATGCAAAGATATATTTCCATATCTAGCATAGACTAGGAGATGATACTCTCTTTCATTTCCTGTGTATACATATTGCCTTCTTTCCACGTATACTATTAAATTTCTTAATTAATTGATTGAAATAATTTATTTGCATACTACTGTATGTACCATTTAATAAGTTTGTGTTTCAGCATTTTTTTCCAACACTGTTCATCTCATAGTTAAATCTATGATCACTCTAGGAAGTGTAGGCTAGAACATCAAATTTAGTAAAGACTGATCTTCAGAGGATATATGTTAAAGATCAATAGATAATGATCCATAGTTGTATAAAGCACTGATTAAAAATGGGGGTGAGAATAGAAACACTTGACATTTGTACATATTATTTTTATCCTCTTCATCATCTTGTTATTATTTAGTATTGTAAGACCATCTTTTAAACTTTTTTAAAATTCTGTAACCTGTGTCAATTATCCCTTGTTTTCTAATGAATGCTTTCTGTGAGCCTTTTAAAATATTCATCAATGGACATAAATCTATTTCACAAAGGACAAAAAGAGCCACACTTTTCTGAATATAAAATAAAAATATTTATTTCATAATTTCAAGCATATAAGCTATGGGATGACCTAATACAATATATAGATTTCTTGTTAGCAATTGTCATTAATAATCTGAACTTGAATTACAAATTGTGGTCTTTTTTATATATAAAGTGAAAGGTAGAGTTTATACAAATAGGGTTTTTTCTATAGTGTAATTCTGAAAAGTAAAAATATCCTGCCATTGTTTAAAAAATGCATTATCAGAAAAATGTATTGATGAGAAAGAATAAAGCCGAATTTGAATTGTGTGTGCCTCAATGAACAAAACTAGATACCCTCCTAAATTTTTTCCCAAGTCCCAATATGATTAACATTCACATTTCAGAAATTTACACCTAGAGAGAATTTATTTTCCATTGAAAGGTGCCTTCTATTCAGAAAGATTCCTATGTTGCAAAGTAAATTAGTCATGTTGAAGTATGTTGGTATATTGAGGTTGGGATGATTTATTCAACCTTTTGCAATTCAAACTTGGAGGAACATAAGTGAAATATCCATCAGTAAAGCTGTTTGTACTCATTCCTAAATGCATAGAATTGCTTTGAGTATTATTTCTGGTGTCTTGCCAGAGCCAGGTGTTGGTACGTACAAAAATAGGGAACAAGACTAAATAACATGTGAACAAAAATGAGTCCTAGGAACTTCAAAGTGTAGTTGGAAATTAGATTATTGATAGCAAAATATAGCTGCTGCAGTCATCTAAAAGGTAAGTATTTGCTATTTGATCCAGGTTTCAGGAAGATTCTAAGATGCACATTTTGTAGAATTTATAAGCTGGCTCCACCTTTCACTTTGTATGTCTGCCTCAGAGTGATTGCTCTAATTCATTAAGAGAGTTATTTCCATAAGTGAATTCACCTGTGAATGTTTGGAAGGAACCCTTATCTCTTTATTCTGAAGCATGCTTTTATGCATTTTGCCTCTCCAGGATTATGGCATTTTCTCTGAGTCAGGGGTCATGCTTTTCTGTCACTTTCTTGCAAAATCCCTTTACCTTAGAGAAGCAGTGGGTGGAGGCATCAGGTTTCTACTTACTGAAGAACTCTGTACTCCATAACACAACTAGGAAAAATAATGTCCTCATAGTAAAAAAAAAATTCAAAATGATTGCAATGTCTTTGAAAAATTGTAATAACTCCAAAAGAATGCTAAATATATGAGTAATGTTTATTGAGCCAAATTCAAATTTGAATACTACCACAGTTTAAAGTGGATTTGTTTGCAGTCATTGAAACTTAAATACCTGTGTGTTTGTGTTTGTGTGAGTTAATGACTCTGCTCTCATACTACTTTTAAAACTTACATTATGAAAAAAGTTCTTTTAAGAAGTCATAAAAATAAAGATACCACCAAAGTTTAAAGTGAATTTGTTTGCAATCATTGAAACTTAAATACTTGTGTGTTTATGTTTTTAATGACTCTGCTCTCATACTACTTTTAAAACTTATATTACAAAGTTCTTTTAAGAAGTCATAAAAATAAAGTTTATTTCTGAGATATAAATGGATTTTTCCATTCAGTAAGTACGTTTCTAGGCATTGCGAATAGAAATATAAGCCAAACAGACAAGGTCCCTGCCTTCCTAAAGCTTCTAATCCTGTGGAAGAAAACAATTCAGATCAATTCAAAGGTATAAATGGAATGAATAGCATGACATGGGAAGGAGAGGTTTGGGGGATTTACTGTAATTAGGTGCTCTGGAAGGTCTTTGAAGAGTCAGTGTCTCAAAACATGAGAAACATTCAGTTAGAGAGCCAGGAGGATGCTTCCTTCTGTGGAGGTAAATGAAAATGTAGAGGTCTTAAATGTGGGGAGGGGATGAAGTTAAGAAACCCAAAATAAGATATTGTGTGTAGCTCTGAGCATCAAGGCAGGGAAATTAGATGAACTGGAAATATGTGCCAACCCCTGTAGGGGTGTCATGGTCCCAGGTTGAATTCCTGGGAAGCAGTCTCTGAGACACAAACCAGCATGTGGGACACTTTTGAGGGAATGCTCTCCAGATCAACTTTGGAAGGTGTGCAGGATGCAGGGTGGGGCACAGGCAGAAGGTGTCAACTTACTCCGGGAGCTGCGATGGCCCTCTAGAGAGGTCCCAAGTCATGTTGCAATGCTGCTCAGTCACTGGAGATGAGCTGCTCCTGAGAGGAGGTGTGACCTTGGGAGAAGCTGCTTTCTTCTGCCAAGGTAATCCACTAAGAATGCTGATACCTGAGGGCTGACTTGGCAGCATTCCCAGCAGGGAGTGAAATGAATCCTCATTCCTGAAGGGAGAGCTGGGCATATGGATTTTATTTCAGGCACAATGGGGAGCCACTGAAGAGTTTTGAAAATGGATGTTGTAGTCTGATTTACATTTTCATATGATTACTCTGGATGCTTTTAAGGAATGGACTGAACAGAATGCAGGAGTAGAATTAGGGAAATGAAGAATAATTTTTGCATAAAAGCAAGAGGTTTGGTTAAATTTGCCCAATGATATTTTGTCTTAATTAGTGAAAATCACAGGATTTGAATAAATTGAAAGAAACAATTTTTATTTGGACTTAGTGATAGTAAACCTGATAGGAAAACTAATATTACTTCATTAAAGGTTCCATTGCTCAGTCTTTCCTGAGAACTGTTGAAATGAGAAATTATTTCTAACTGTGGTTTAATGAATATGAGAGAGAGAGAGACAGAGAGAGAGAGAGAGAGAGAGAGAGAGATTTTTAATTATTTTTTGTTGTTGAAAAATTAAATCTGAATTTTTTACTCCTCAGGGTCTTCCCCTTCAGGATTCTGAATTTGGGGGTCTCACTTTAGAGATTCATGATGATTGTACATGATAGAGCCACCATAAGCCATAAACCATTAATTTTGTTTCTTTGAAAATTCCAGAGTTTGTGCTCAGCTCACCTCTACTCCTTGGCTGATTAAAAACCAAGATGCCTATTGATAAAAGTGATGGTAGGAATATGGCTAGAAAATAAAAGCATAAAGAAGATCTTCATGGTGATAGGATCACTCTGCATCTTGATTCTGTTGGTAGCTGAACAATCTACATATGTGGTCAATCAACATACAACTATACCAATTCATTTCTTTGTACCTGGAGCAGTGGCATGGTTTTGATATTGTGCTATTATACAAATATCACACTGGGAAAAACTGAGTGATGGGTATGTACTATTTCCTATAAATCTATAATTATTTGTAAAAAGGTTTGAAAAATGATAAATATGCTGGGCATTTTCCTTGGGTCACTGCAGCCACTCTGATGACTTAAACTGTTTCAGGGGTGTGGAGGAATTGAGATCCTGTACTTCATTCAGATCTCTCCTCTAAACTCTAGACCACACAACCAGATGAATGTCTCTATGGGCACCTTAAACTCAACCTGGCCAGTGTTTATTCTCTTTCCAAACCACAAAATAGGTTTTATATTGAAAAGTTGTTATCTCTGGGCTGGGGTTGTGGCTCAGTGGTAGAGTGCTTGCCTCACATGTGTGAGACCCTGCGTTCGATCCTCAGCACCACATAAAAATAAATAAGTGAGATAAAGGTATTGTGTCCAACTTCAACTAAAAATAAATAAATATTTTTTTAAAAAGAAAAGTTGTTATCTATATTTTATTTTCTCAAAACATTTAAAAATACGTATTTGATTTTCACAATATCCATCCTAGTTGGCTGGCAGAAGTATTATTATGCTAATTTAGGAACTAAAGGAATCAAAGAAGGATGTTAGGGACTTGTCTGAGAACTATGTATAAAATAGTGGAAGCAGAAGAATTAGAATCCATGTCTGACATATTCCAGTGCTTTTTTGTCAACATACTATTAATGCAATCTCAAGTTGAATACACACTAGTTCATCAATGATATATTGTAATTTATAATACCTGTCTGTTTATGTTTGTTTTCCAAGCACCCCGTTAAATAGTTCTCAAAGGAAACTCACATAAAGCAGTTCTATATTCTTGGGAATTTTAAATGGGCTACTGAAATGCAGTGTCTCTGATCAGCCGTTCAACCTGTACTGTTCTCAATTTATCTATGTTTCTCTGTGCTTTAATTCCAGGTGATAGGGGCACTTAATCTGACAAGGTGTAGCATGCAGTTCTATTTTTTCTTTCTTTCTTGGGGATTTATAACCAATTGGAGAAATTAACATTCTTATGGAAGAAAAAAAATCTGAAATACAAAGTCTCTGACATCTGTTTCCCTCATTTATTTGGATCTTTTAAGATCTGCTTATCTCTCTTGGCTCTTGGAGTCTTAAATTGAAAACACTGCTTTGATTTATGTATGCTGCCATGATTTATGCACTGTTAAAATGAGTATCAGATGGCTTTACATTTTTGCAAAGGCAATAGCTCAAACAGGTAAACTTTATCTTACCATCTAAAAACCAAGATGCTAAGACATAGTATCAAGTAACCTTGCTTAATTGTTTTAACTACCTCAATATTTTAAAGGCTGAGCCTTAACAAAAATTAATTCAAATTGAGTTGTGGGAAATAAATCCAGCAGATGTTTATTCATTACCTGGGCATAGATATAGAAAGCAAAGAGGCACCTTTCACCAAGGAAGTTAGGCAAAGATTCAGATAAATTCCATTTTAAAGAGAAGCAGATGACTGAAGAAAAGGCAAAACCCACCAAAGACAAGGTTGTGCTTGGATGGAACAAGCTATGAAATGAGCTGTGCAGCAGCATGAATCCCTCAAGAGGGAAATAGCAATGGATGAACACTAAACACTAAGTAAAATGCCTGTGGAAACTCTTTTTGTAAGATATTTTCATAGGAAGGCTGGGGTTGTAGCTCAGTGATAGAACACTCACCTAGCACATGTGAGGTCCTGGGTTCAATCCACATAAAAATAAATAAATAAAATAAATGTATTGTGTCCAATTACAACTCAAAAATAAATATTGTTTTTTAAAAAGATATTGTCACAGGAAATTCAAACCTGATGAAGAACAATAAAATCCAACGAGGTTGCTGATAAATTGTGACTTTTAAGCTTCTTTGTGTTTCTTTAGATGAATCATTTGATGACATAAAGTCAAAAGACACTAGACACTACATTGTCCCTTAATCCTTGGTTCCAAAGCAAATGTACTCCTGCTTCACTTGAATAGTGAATAGCACAGGAAATAGATTCAACAAACAGATACTACTCTTATTGAATGACTGACAGGTCTGAGGTCAGGATGTTTTCTATGTATTGGAGGCGGGTAAGTATCAAACAATATAGGTGTAAATTTTGCTCTTGTATCTGTAGGTGGTAAATTCCTGAAGTCTTATTAAGTCATATTAAGATTTTACACTTGTCGTGTCATGGTACCTGTAAATCCAAACTATTGAACATGAAACCTACAGGAGGAGCTTTCCAAACAATATAGTGAAAAGTGACTCTACCAACTCTTCCACTCAATGATTTGTATCTCCTCAAACTAAACTTTTCCATATGTCTACTGAACATAATTGCTCATCAGAGATGTGAGGCTTGTTGACATGGAAAGGCACCTTTTCCACCAAGATTATGAGGCCTTGAAACTGTATCACAGGATAACCTGATTTCATGCTTGAGGTGCCTTAATAAACCCTCTTCCTCCTTCAAAGCTAGCCCAGACAAATTTTGCTATGGTGATGGTAGTAGGAATGGAACAAGGAGAGCAGAAAGGCTAGAGGAAGAAGAAAGATGCAGTAGCCACATTCTTATCTTTATACATCTACTCAAAAAATTTCTAGTAGAAGGTATGGGATACCCTCCTGGAAAGAAGACTGAAAGGAAAGGTGAAGCCCAATGGCCTTAGCATTGTCACCTGCAGAGCTATCTTCCCCTCACACCTTCCTCTTGTTATTTCTTCCACCACAAACTGAGTGTGTGTGATTTTGGGTGTTGTTTCAGTTCTGAACATGGGGCACGGATCTGAGAGAATTTCCTAAGTAAAGAAACTAAAATGCTAACATTTTTCATTTTCAAGTAATATTGATCCTGAATCACAGGCTACAAACTTGATTCCGGAAATTTACTTCAAATGTAATGATTTTGGTAAACATTATTATGATACAAAAAGCAAGAAAATAGATAAGTCAAGGCCAAAAATGATAGTAAAAGCAGCAAAGCAATTAACTTATTTGTAAATATCTCTAGAAGTACTTGTAAATAAGTAATTATTTAGGGATGTATCTCTTGAAAATCTACATGTATTTTACAATAAAAGTGGGAACCAACCTATAATGCTTCTAAGTAAAACTCATTAATATGCACATGTGGTTAGTCTAATAAATGTTATTGACTTGAACAGGGTAGACTTCAGAAAGATAACACTTTTGATCTACTATCTAGATTTTATCTTTCAAGTTTAGTCAATAGTAATAAACAAAATAATAACAAAGTTTGTAGTAAAATTACACTTGCTTATCAGCTTATTATTTGGTGATGAAATATTGATGAATTCATATACACAAGAGAAAAATATGACAAAAGTTCACAGAGGCTATGTCTGTAGCAGCATCACAAAACTATGGCTTTATGATACTTGTAGTCAGATTAAAACAAATTTTTTTAAAAAAATCAAATTTCAGTGGAAAAAATAAGATATTTTGCCTTTCCTCCCAATTTTCCTTTACACACTTCCTATCATGATTTATAATCCCAAAGTGAAATTCAGTAGTATTCCCCTTTTCTGCTTTCAAAAGGAATATCATTTCAAATTCTAGTGTTTCCAAATCACTTTGATACTAAGATTGAGCTTGAATTTTGTCTTAAAAATTTTAACATTGTGGAGCCAATTACCTAACTATAAACTATAAAATATGCTTAACTGAAAATGATTTATCTAAGTCACAAGAAATAAATAGATTAAACAGTAGAGAATTATAGAAATAAAAAGATTAAACAGTAGAGAATTTTGATACCCAATTATTTGCTTTGCATGGTTTTTTTTTAATATACTTCCAATTATTTCATGCCTCACTTGCATCGCTTATAGGTATTTACATTTTACTTAGATCTGTTGGCACAGTTAACATTGTTGTTTAAAGTGTATTTTCCTGGTGTAATAAATAGTTTTTAAGATGAGGCATCACGATAATTTCTTACAGAAATAGTTTTATACTATAAGAGCTGCATGTTTTATTTTCCACTATCAATAACAAGATATTAATAGAAAGTATTGAAAATGAGGTGTCTGAATTATTTTGAGTTACCTGAAATGCAGCCTACTCCTATTTTTATATATAATGGCATAATCAAAATATTATAATTTTTTATATGATGTGATACTAAAGTGATTAGATACTAAAGTGAAATACATAGTGGAGCAGTTTTCATTTCAAGGAAAGAATAGGCCATCTTCTGATATTTCATTTGGATTTGATAAATGTGGAATGAGTGAGAAATGATTCTTTGTTCATTTAAAGTGCTACAATGATTAAAAAAATGGGGGAGGTCATAGATTTTAAGCAAATACATTATCTAAGAATATCTATTTTACTGTAACCTACTTCCCATGGTATTAGAAAAAGCATAATGAAAAAGAAGAGTGATTGAAAAGCCTCTGATCAAATCCTCCCTGAATTATTCCATAAAACATTCAGCA
Organism: Marmota flaviventris; assembly: GCF_047511675.1. Taxonomy (NCBI): domain Eukaryota; kingdom Metazoa; phylum Chordata; class Mammalia; order Rodentia; family Sciuridae; genus Marmota; species Marmota flaviventris. Next base: position 51,034,604 of record NC_092503.1, on the reverse strand, counting down.
AATACTATTCCTGTATAGATTTTAAAGCAGACCTGAATTGAATTACTGCTTTAGTTCTCAATCTCCTTGAATATCATTATTTTCTAAAATATGTAGAGGTGGGGGTGCATGAAAATTAATTTACTCAGAGCATTCCAACCATTTAATCATCTGTACTGCCCGGAGACAAATAATGTTTATGGGGGTTGGGAGATTGAAGAAATTATTCAATTTCCTTTTTTACCCAAGATGATTTAGAAACAGCTAATGGAAAGAGATGTTTGACATGAGAATCTCTGGTATTGGGAGGATTAGTTCCCAAGCTATGATTCAATAAACATTTCTGAGACAATTGTCAAATGTGAGCATTCACATCAGCTTAATATTAATTCAGTCCCTGCTCCTATCTTAAACTCTGAACCAGATTATGAATTTGAATCTCATCTCTTACAGAAAGGCCATCCTTAATAAATGTAATACCCACGGCAGAAAATGGATTATGAAAGACCCTAATGTTTTTCCCCTATACTTGTACTAGAAGGGAAATAGTGTCTTTCACTACAAATATTTCCAGAATAACATTCTATCAGTAAGTATGTTATCAGTCGAGGGTCTGATAACACTTCTATTCTTTCAAAATGTAATAAAAACTAACTACATGGATGTAATAATACTAGTAGCATTTGTACGATATATTATAATTTAATAGCCTACCAATGTTTATTTCACTTGATTGTCACATTTAGAATCCATGCAGAATTAATTTTCTATCATTAATATCAAGGGTCACTGTCAAGTCAGTTCTCTAATGTTAAGAGAACTGAATCCATGAATGCTGAACTACAAACTTCATTGTAAATGTGACTATTCCTAATTCATAGGTGAGGAAATTGGGACTGTGAAATGGGAGGCGACACACGAAGGTCATTTTCTCATTGAGTACTACAACAAACTGGGCCCTCTTAGGTCAGAGATACTTGCCTCCAGCCATGTGGGAGTTTATGGAGACCTCCAGGTGTAGGTGTATAATGGGTGTTTTGCTTGTACTTTAATCTCTTTCTTTCTTTTCTTTCTCCCAAACAATCTCAATTGTGATTCTCATGAGAACATAATTTGTTTGGGGGAATTAGCATGGGAAAACAAATTAACATAGACATTTAAAACTTTATATTTCTTTTATTCTTGAAAAAAAAATAAACATCTAACTGTTAGATCTGTTTTTAACATTAGAAATATACACAAGTCTACAGAAGTAAAGAATTCTAGTAGTATAATTTTTTTTCAGTTTGTCAAGATGGATGACCTGCCTATCATTGACTATGAGAATTACAAATATTACATTTGACCAGGAAATTGATAGATGAATAAAATAATAGTTTATTTTCAATTAAAGAGAGTTAATATCACTTTTATTTTTTACTTAATACATCTTAAGTGTACAATCTAAAATTATGTCTACTCAGAGAGTAAGATTTAATGATTAATCCCTCTAAACAATAAAATAATTTTCCTCATGAGCGAAATCTTAAATTTTAATTCTGTGCAAGAGTTATAAAACTAGTAAAGTTAAGGCCATATGCTTGCATTATCTTTCCTGTTTAATACATGTTAATCAACAATAAATGCCAAGAGCCCCTGAGATATCCCAGGATATCCCCTGGGATAGTTATAAAATAATGCAATCATTTAAAGCTGTCAGTTATTGTTATTTTAATTTTTTCCAATAAAACACTTGTATTCTTATCAACTTTACCAAAATCTTTACTAAAAGGTCAGCAATCAATAAGTTTTTGTTGATGCATGAATGAAAGAATGGTACATGGATGAATAAAAAAATCCATACTCAGTCCCCACAAGACTTTTCATTTCTGTCCTGCATAGGGAGACTGAGGCAAATATATTTTAAATAGAGCATCTTCTATGAAGTCAACACAACTTTCCTTCCTTTCCACAGAAAGAACATGGCAGAATGAAAGAGAATATAATTCCTGAAAAATGAATTAACCATAACAAAGCTCATTTGTCCATTACTCAATCCAAGTGCTCCTGGGCATCTATATCATAAACCATTACATCTTGGTCTCTTGTAGATTCTGCTAATAGTTTAACCAAATGAGAAACATTCTTTAAATTCCTTCTACACCCAGCATGTTGCACAGTTACAGAGACTAGATCAGAGCCTTCCACTTTGTGAAATAGGGAAACCCTGACTGGTAAATATCAGTGTATGTATAACTCTTTAAAACTTCATCCTCTTGCTTTGCTCTAACTTCCTTCATTCTTACTTCAGATGGGCTTCTACTTGGGCTCTTCTTTGATACGTGATATATGATGATGCATATATGATATAAGTTCTTGCAGCTGCCAGTGCCCCATGAAGCTTTCATGGGAGTTTAGGATCGATTACATAATGTCTAGGTCCAAGATTGCACACCTATGCTGGAGGTCACTGTCTAAGAGATGCACCCTCTCCTTCAGGTGCAAAACCCCTGACTTGGGCCTTTTAATCTCTGGAGCTCATTCACACTGGGGAACGTGCATGTATCCAGGAGATGGCAAATTAATTCAGTCCACAGTTACCACGTCTGTTTGACCCAGATTTCATCCTGAGTCCTTCAAATTCTTGTTGTCCTTCAGATTTGAAGAAGCTGCTGCCATTGTGCATACAGATATCTTTAGTTCTGATTTTATTATCATTTTATGGTTAAGAAATTTCGAGTAAATAAAGAAATAATTATAATAAAGATATGTTGATTTTGTTGTATTTTTATGTTGATCTTTTACCATAAGCATATGTATTTATCAAAATTGTTTTGTTTTGTTTTTGTACTAGGGATTTAACTCAAGAAAGGTTTTTTCATTGAGTCACATCCTTAACCCCTTTTATTTCTTATTTTTAGACAGGGTCTCACTAAGTTGTCTAGGGCCTGGCTAAATTGCTAGAACTGGCCTCAAAGTCAGAAATCCTCTTGTCTTGGCCTCCTGAGTTGCTGGGATTACAAGTGTGTACCACTTTATTTTTCAGGTTTTTACCATGGAGAGAAAAAATGCATCACATGGACAGACATGCCACCCCTACACACACATACACACGCACCAGGCCATCAACAACAACATACATTGGATTAACAAAATCCAGTCTTCTTTCCTTGGTTTTGCATTATTTAAATTCCTTCTACAAGTTATTGAAATTGTGGTTATGTCTTCATGTGTGCATACTGTGGGTGTATGTGTGTGGACTCAAACACATTTTAGAAGTATCTGTGGGAAGCATTGCCCCACCTTGGGATCTAACATCTGGGCTCCCCCTGTGGATTATGTTACTTCTGTCCCCTCACCAGCTAACCTCTATATGTGATGTTTAGTGCACTTTTCACTGGACCCAACATGAACTTGGGATCAAGCAGACGTGGCAAATTGTGGAAAGAGTGAACTTCCTTTGCCATTTTCTGGGCACATGCACTTGCCCCAGAGTCCCAAAGCACTATCTCTATACCTCAAATCCCTGTGTCTTAGTTTAGGTTTCCCAGGAGTGAGTCCTAAGTCAAAGATTTGAATGAAAATGATTGTATGGTGAAAGAAGCATTGGTGTCTTATTGTATTTGGGCTGCTTTGACAAAAATATTATAGATGGGGTAGATTATAAATAACAGGGGTTTATTTCCCCCATTTCTGGAAGCTGAAAGTTCAAAATCCTTGAGCTGACAGATGTGGTGTCCAGTGAGGATCCCTTTCCTAGTTTGTAGGTATTTGCCTTCTCTGTGTCTTTGTGGGGTGAAGAGTAGATAAAAGCAATTTCTCCTGGGACTTGTGAAAGGGCACTAATGTCATTCACGAGGGACCCATCCTAATGACTTCATCTAACTCTGATTACCTCCTAAAAACCCTTCCTCCTATACCATTGCACTGGGGACAGAATTTCAGTATCTGAATTGGAGGTGGAGGGGCATACAAACATTTAGTCCCTAATGATTGATAAAGAAAGGAACAATTGAGAGTAGTAGGAAAGGCAACAGAGGGTGCTTTGCCAAGTCAGCCACCACCATAGGCAAACTGAGTTTATGCCACTGGAAACCATGGAAAATAGGGAACAGCATGTCCTCAGAGATATTCCACTTGGAAGTTCCCAGGAAGCTAAAGTATTTATGCAGAAATTCCAATAAGTCACAAATCAAGGGCTGCTCCCTGAGGCATGAATTCCCTGGCTTTTTCTGCCTGCCACATTCTGGAGGCAGGAGAACACTTTCAGGCCAAGGAATGCAGTTTCCAGCAGTTAACAATCAAGTCCTGTGTATTCAAGTGTCAAGGGTGAAGTGATACAGGCAGGATACTGACACATCAATCATAAGGCCAAGAGTCCGTCAGTCTCCTGACTCACCTAAGTGTTGAGCTGGTAGTCATGCTGTTCTTTCTCTGCTCCTCCAACTTCTGATCAGAGTTCAGAGCAGGGGGTCAGATCAGAGGAGTGCATGCTAGGTCAGCATGCATGGGCATAGCTCTTCCCTGTTCCTGAAGTCAACCCCACCAGAGCTAAATGACTTTTGTCCAGTTTGAGATGCTTTCCTAGACTCCTTTCTGATTAGTACCCAGGAAACAAATGCATAGATGCCAGAACACAAATTTGAAGCTAGCCTCAAATTTTATTCCCTAGAACACCTTGAAGCTTATGACTAGAAAATTTGTATTCTTTATTTTCCTTAAGCCTTCCATAATTATTGAGCTTCTGAAACTTTCAATGGTAGAATTTATGCAAAATACCTAAAATTTTCTCAATGGGATGGTGTGGTAAATTTGTGTTTTCCAATTACCATTTACTTTTTTTCCTCAGTAATAGAATCCTGGGTGGCCATATGCCCAACCAAAGGCTGTATTTCCTGCCCTTTCTTGCAGTTATATGTGGTCATGTAATACAATTATGGCTAATAAGTTATAAGTGGAAATATTTCTTGGATCTTTCCAGATATCTCTTAAAGGATGATGAGGTTTCTTCTCCCTCACTTTCTCTTTTGCCTTTGTTGAAACACAGAAGAATTAGGTCTCTAATTGCAATGTCGGGTCAGGAGTTGACCTTAAGAAAGGCAGGTATGCTCAGGGGATGATGAAGTAGAAAGAGAGAAAACCACATTCTCAATCATACTACGAAGGCAGTTTATAGTTCTAGGTTATCTTCCTTAGGAATTCCTTCCTATAAGAGAAAAATTAACTTTTATGGTTTTTAATCCACCATTATATATTTTTTGATATATGCAATCGAACATATTTTCAACTAATATAGAATTTGTTGACTATATGCACATACCAACCTATCAAGGTCTATTCTCTCCTTAGTTACAGTATTGCTACACTAAATTGCAATAATACTAATTTGTGTTCTGATTTTTATTTCACTATATTAATATCTCATAAGTCATTTCCTTGATTATCATTTAAAATTTCCTCACCAATTTTCTTGTTTATCATTTTTAATTACTTTATATATGACACCATCTAGTAAGTTGATGGTATTTTAATTTGTTTAATTGCCCCCTCCCAATGTAGGCTATAAAGTTACTTCTACTTCCCAATGGTTACCACGCACAGAATTGTGCATATTATACTTAATTTTGTTGTGTTTTTCTTGTCAATATCCTTCTCTGATAAAATTGATATGAATAGAACATTTTTCAGCCTGCCCTGTATTTTCTCGGTTTAAGCTCTATTGTTCTTTATTCCCCATTTCAGGGGCAGATTTCTTTTCAGATTATACATAACATGCTGGTCAGCTCATTTCTTCTTGCCCCATTACATCTTTTGTTTTTGGAAAAATCTCCAATATCACCATGTTATCACCTAGCAATATGCTAAGGAGGATCAATTATTCATACAAGGCTTTTGATTTAAATTCAGTGATTCAATTTTAAGTACCTTAGAGGGGCACTTACACAGTGACCATTTTTGCCAACTACTTGCACAAGGAAAATAAAAGTTCAACTCTATTTAACTTCAAGAAAGTTCCATTAGATCACAGAGCGAGGGTGGGATTGACTTGAGACACCAAAACCAGCAGGTCTCACATCTGGCTGCTCATTGATATCACCAACCAAACTTATAAAGTACCTTGATCCCATTACATACCTATTGAATCATATTTGTGAGAAAAAGATTAGGAAAAAGATAAAATATGGAAATTTCATTACTAAAGCATCCTCATGTGATAGTGATTGGCAGTCAATTTGGGGAATTACTGGCATAGATATACCAGTCACTCACAAACAAGTCGATTTCATATTTTACAAAAATAAATGATGGGTATCTTTTGATTCGTCTTTCCTTCCAGTATTCTGCCATCATGCCAGTGTCTTCATTGGCCCTCACTTGGATAATTAAGCAGTCTCCTAGGTGGTTTCTTTCCATCCCTTTTCCTTGTCCATCAGCTACTGTGGCACCACAAGACTCAGCTCCAGGATTATACTCTTTTTTTTTTCCTTCCCTGTCTCCCTGGAGTTTATATAGCCAGTGTTATGGCAAGGTCACATACATTTCTTTATTCAGTCCAAATCTCTCAACTGCTTTGAAACATCTTTGCAACTGACATTGAGTATCTTGGAATTCAATTTAATCAAAAGTGTTGTCACTATCTTCCCCACAATCTCCTCCAAATTTTCATAAAGAAATATTTGGTCGTCTTTGTCTAGCATTAGCATATCTGACTACAAGCAGCGTTTCAAATTTTGTCTTTTGTTACATGCTTGCATTAATCCCCTGGGCACACAAACCTGTGTTCTTTCCTCCAAATTTCTCAGGGTCTACTTATTCTTTCCCTTCCCAGTTGGAGGCATATCTGCAACTGGCTTTGCTAGTCTTGAAAAAGTCACTTCTAGCCTTTTTATTTCCTGTATATATATTTACATATTTAGGCTTCTTCTGTGTAAATAGTTGTATAGGTTAATTAATTTTCTATGGTAGTCTAATTTCTAAAGCAGAAAATGCAGCATTATATTGGTCGTAAACATTAATACAATCAGGAAGTGTTTCTGAGATTTTTTGTTAACAACAGTTTTCAAAGATGGGAAATGTTCTATGGTATCCTATGATTCAGCATATGAATGATCTTTATTAGCAATTGAAAGAGTTTGGGGAAAATTGTATGAAATTTTGCCAGGACATCAAAGGAAGCTTTCTATAAGTAAGTATGCTGATTCTAATAATAAGACATTTATTCATGCATTCACTCACCCACTGAAAGAACACATCAAGGAAGCAGATTTACATGTGTGCTGTCAAGGATCTCATGTTCTAACAAAGAGGATGCACAAATCATAGACAAAAAAAATGGAATAATTTTATTTTATTTTATTTTAACTCAATACCTGATATTCTAGGTCCTGGGAAATAAATTTAACTCCATGCAAGAAAAAACATGAGTTTGCATCATCCAGGACCACAACCTAATAGAAATGAAATCTTGGCCTCTTGGTTTGACTCCATAATTTCTTCATCTGTAATATGGGTTTCTTGGGAGAAGCAAAAGAGCTAAAGTTCTTAGTAAAGTACCTGACACTTGGGAAGCTACAGAAATTGAGTTAACTGTAATAATGGTAATAATACTAGACAATTATTGTCAATGATAATTATTACTATTTTTGGCAGATGATAGTTTTAAGAGGTTGAGCAATCTCATTTGATATACAATCAGTACATTTCCACTGTTTTTCAAAGTATTCTCTGTGAATAAAACCATGCTTTAATAAAAATTCCTTGCATATATGGTGACAAATGTTCTTTTATTTGACATTCATAGCCTCCTTCTGGTATATTTATAAAGGTCCCATTTCAGATGGTAGAAGCAGGGTTCAGAAGATTTAGTATCTTGCTTAAGATCACACAACAAATGCCACAAATTTTGTTCTATATTATTCTAAGCATGTCATGTAGTTCTGATCTCCGTTTTTTTTTTTTCTTAGAGGCAGGTAGTCCCAAACTGAAAAGAGCAGTACATCATTTTAAAAAACATGTATATAAATGTCTTTATGTGGATGGATCAGTGATCTTACTATTTACAGATCCTCATACTGTTAAATACACACACAGCTGGCAAGTTGAGAGTAACAACTTTAGCAAAAGTAGCTGCTTAATATGCCCCAAACCTTCTGGGTGTGATGCCTCAAACCTTTAATCTCAGCAACTCAGTAGCTTGAGGCAGGAGGATTGCAAATTCCAGGACTAGTTTCACCAATTTAGCAAGATCCTGTCTCAAACTAAATAAAAGAGGGTTGGATATGTAGCTTGATGGTAGAGCTCCTTTGGATTCAATCCCCAGGATGGGGAATATCTATACATGAAATAAGGCATTCATTCATATGCTCACTCACCCACTGAAAACACTGTCCTTAAGAACACATCAGAGAACCAGATTTACATGTGTGCTGTCAAGGATCTCATGTTTCAGTAAAGAGGATGCACAAATCACAGATGCACAAATCATAGACAAAAGAGCTTTGTTTCTTTTTAATTTTTAGTATGACTTGTGTGGGTCTTGATTAATTCTTTCAACACCTGTGGATACTTTTTCTGTGAAAAAATTTCCTTTATGACTTGGAACGAAAGAGAGCATCTCTAGACCATACTCAAGAAAAAGAACTAACGTAGGAAATCTTCCTAGGTTATACTCCCCAAAGCATTGGGCAGAGGTGGAAGATATATTGTGCAGCAGAAATGGTGCATTTACCCATTTAACATCTCTTACGCTCAACTTCTTTTCCTTCCTCTAATATATAAAAACAAGTATTAAAATCTCAGCTTCCTTTGCAGATAAAAGTGTCCAAGGAATACTGTTCTGTGCAGTGTCTACCAATGCTTCTTTCACTACTCTTCTTTTTTTCCTATACATTGAACAAATGATGTTTGGAAGTAGCCAGTTTCAAAATGGTACATTGGGAAACTAAGAATCAGCCCATGCACTGTCCCTAAACCTCTGCATGAAAGGAATTAAACTACAAGGTGTTGGAGCTCCCCTAAACAGGGTTTTGCTATCTACTGCTATATGGAATTCCTACAAGAGACTGGCTGGCTCTGAGGACTCTGGGATACAGGTACCATGTTTTATATTTGTGCTCCATGGAAGAAGCATCTGGTGGGAATTTTTGATAGTGTTTGAAGATAATGCATTGGAAGCATGAAGAACTGATCTTTCACTAGAGGTAATCAATAAATAATAATCATTATTTTGCTACCTAAAAGTGAGAATTTCTCTTATGGAGTAAAGTGGCTAGAAGCAGAGTTATTTCTTATTCAAGAATAAAATATCTCCTGTAGAGGTATTTAATAGAAAATAAATATTAAAATAGATATGTGAAGACAAAGTAACCATCTTGAATAATGAGCCCAGTGAAAGGGTGACAACAAGGGGGTTAGGACTTTCATGCCTCTTTCATGCAGGCCTGAGATGGATGGACAGGACACTCATTTCCTGAGGGAGGTGCTGGTGGACACAGACACTGCATGGTCAGGCTGTGCTGTCAGGCTGATGATAAACCCATTGCTTGGAATCCACCTGAACTCAGCAAGTCAGAAGCCCAGAGGTCTTCCTTGTCTGCTCTCTCCCTCCTCTTTTGTATCTGACCCATTGACAGCTTTTGAAATTTATCATGTTTTCTTCTCCTCATCTCTTTCACTGCTCTGTCCTAAGCTTCTATGTTGGTCTGTTTCTGATCCATCCTTCATATTACAACCTCAGCTATAATTCACTCCCTTATTAAAAAATAGACAACTGGTAATGAACAGTTTGACCCTTTTCTTTTGGGACCCTTGCTTGGCATCAAATATTTCTATTTATCTTCACATTCCAGCTGCTCTGCGTCTCTCTCAGTTCCTCATATTTCCCATGTGCTCTTTTCATAACCTACTCCACATATTAGAAAGTGCTCCCTTCTTCTTGTCACTTAGGTTAGTCTTACTTAAACTTCAGACACCAATTCTTGTTCACTCCCTCTGGGCTGCCTTCCCTGACTCTCATGGCCTGACCCAGTAGCTTTGTAGACTCTCATACCCTCTCTGTGTGTTGCTCTCCTAGTGCCCATCACAGTTAATGCTGGTTTTATATTCATCTTTCTCACTCACACGGTTAGATCCTAGGATGAGATTGTGTATAATGGCTTCCCACCATGTCGCCAGTGTCTTCTACAGTGCCTGCCATTCAGTGGGCATGCTAATAGACATGTTCAGGCCAGGAGGTTACTGGTAGCATAAAATTCTTTATTAAAAGCATTAAGATTTTTATAATTGGAATCACATTAAACTACATAAAACTTCATTTTTTATTAATAAAGAAAATGTTGAAAAAAAATTGGGGGGTGAACGAGAGATTAAACTCAGGGGCACTTAACCACTGAGCCACATCCCCAGCACTTTTAATTTTTATTATATATTTTTTATTTTAAGATAGAGTCTCACTGAGTTATTTAGGGCCTCAATAAGTAGCTGAGGTTGGCCTTGAATTTGGGATCCTCCTGCCTCAGCCTTCTGAGTTGCTGAGATCACAGGCATGTGCCAACAAGCCTGGATAATGTTGAAAATTTTTCAAATACCAATATATTTCAAATTCAATGAATTTCAAAAAGGTAAATAAAGTAGTTTATTTCCAGTCTTATTGAACAACAACTAATATACACTAAACTATAAACCTATGTAGTATATGACTAGACAAAGTTAAATTTAAGTTTATAGTAGGTTGTGAAACCTCACTACTATCAAGCAAATGAACATATCACATATAAATTTTCTTCTTACTCCTGGATAGTCCATCCAGCCATCCCTCTCCTTCCCCCATATCCTTGGGAAATCACAGTTTATTTTTTCTCTCTATAGTAGATTGCATTGTCAAGAATTTTCTGTGTCATCTCACTGTTTTCTTGTACTTGCCACAATTATTTTGACATGTATTCTTCTTGTGGCATCTACCAATAATATATAACTTTCATTGATAAATAGTATTTCATTTTTAGGAATATAGTTTGTTCAAATATTTACCTGTTAATGAACATATAAATCATTTCTATTTTTTTTACTACTACATATTAAACTATTATAAATAGTCATTTACAAATCTTTTATGTAGATATATGCTTTCATTTATCATGGCTAAATGGTTAGATCTTATGCTGGTGGATGTTTAAACTGCCCATTATTTTTTAAAGTGGTCGAATTATTTATAATTAAATGAGTAGTATATGAAAGTTTATATTTTTATTTTTTAAATTTTATTAGTTATTTTTAGCTATAAATGAGAGTAGATCCATTTTGATATAATTATACAAGCATGGAATATATCTTATTATAATTAGCATCCCAGTCTTGTGGATGTAAACAATGGTGAGATTCTTACAATAAAATGTGTGCATTTTTCTTCTAAAGCATATAGCAATTTTCTAGAAGATCAATACAATTTTGGTTTACTTGAGAAAATTCCTCTTTCTTTGATGTGTATGCTGTCAACTATCTGGGTCTGTGGGCACTTTGGAAAATAACATACGGGGAAAACATTGACAATACTTCAGTGATTGACTTGAGTTTTATTTTTCATCTGGCTATTTTTAGTGCCTGGAAGATTCTACTTTATTTCAGAATTAATTTCATTCAGTGACTCTTCAGCGAGTATACTCTGACCCTTCCCAATCATACCCACATATGCTTTTATCTCGTTATCAAGTATACTTTATTGTGCCATAGACCACATGAAGATCCACTCTACACCCAGGGACCTTTATGTGGAACTGCATTTAGAAGAGTGTCCAGATACATACAATATCAGAAGGAACACATGTATGTATACACACATACATTTATTTAACTATACACATATAAAGATACACACACAAATAATATGCTTTTAACTATCAAGAGCTTATCAGAAAAATAGAAATTAAATTTTGCTTAAGAAACTTCAATAAATAAACAATCCTTCCTTTTATTATATCCTCAAATCTATCTTTGGAAAATCTTGTTATATCATTTTAGAAGAAACATATCTACTAAAAGTGTAAGTTTATATTATATGCACAAACATGCACACACTCACCCCCGCTCCCCCCCCCCACACACACACAATTTGAGATAAAAATATAACTTCAGAAGTTTCCTATTTGGAAAACCAATGATTGCCTAACTGACTGCTCTTGTTGATCTCCTCCAGGACTGACCTCCCAGGATGAGAAAACAAACCCTGGAAAGAAGTCCAAATAAGCTATTATAAATGAAATTCTTACATTCTTGAGGAAGCTACTTTGAGATCAGAGAACAAACTTATTAACTTCATCTCCAGATGTGTCCCCTCTTGAATTTTTAGTCCTACACTGAACAGCTAATCTATTTGTGTTTTTTTTTAATATTAAGAGCTTCTAAATCATATTTCATTTAGCATTTCTTAAATACAAAGTTTTAAAAAATAATGTAATTAAATGATACATAAAACTGATCCAAAGAAATTACTTGGAATCCTAACTAATATTTTTTAAATTAGTGCAAGAAGTGATCATCAGAGACATGCATTAATAATTTGTGAAGTCCCCCAAACTGTCCCAAGAGCTCTCCATGTTGCGTTCCTCTTGGTGTATGAGAAGCAAGTGGCAGAAGTAGTTGAAAGTAAATGAGCTGTTCTTTCAATTTAATTCAAGATGTTTTCAGTACTCTAAATAAAAGACTTTAGAAACTGTTATTTTTTTTTTCTTCTGATCTTTATAATGCCCTTTGAATTAAAGCTAAGCTGGCACTTTAATTGTGGTCAGGCCAAAGCAGTGTATTCATAGACTGGAATGAATGCTAATTTGTCAGCCAGGCTAAATTATGCATGTCCTCCTATCTTTCAATTTCCCATGACTGTTCACAGTTGGGGGTTGCTTCTCTCTCCCTGGTTTCACAGACTTCTCTAGAAATCTTTCCAAATGAATCACAGAGATGCTTCCTGTTAGCAAGATATCTCTCTGTCTTTCTCCTCCCCTACCCATTCTGAAGCTTGTGTTTTCTATAGAAATATTTCTGAGTCCAATGCAAAAAGAACACACCATGTGGATTATTTCCAAAATTAAATATTTGAAATTAAAATTCATTTTTACATCTGAAAATTTCCAAAAGTAACCAAAAAGAAAAGAAAAAAATAGACAATCCAGTAACAGACAAAGAGAAGCACTGAAGGATTCTTATTTGTTATTGGAGAAAGTAAAGTGACTTGAACACATTTTATTTGAAATTTGTCATAAATTTATAAAGTTGTGTGGAGTTTTATTCTGAGAGAATTTTTAACAGATCATAGTTTCTACATAAGACTAGAGAAAACCAATGAGGCAAAGGTAAAATACAAAAGTAACTAAATCAGTGCTGTTCAAATTACATTCCAGGGAGTCTCACAAGTCACCGAACTCAATGAAGGCATTTCAAGCAATGGAATTCTATCAAGAGTCAACATGAGCAACCCCTCTTTTGACTGATATGCATCTTGAGATTTTCTGTTTGGTTCTTATATTGCAACTATTAATTTATAAAGAAAGTATGGTTTACAAGTCACTGAATTCAAGTTTTAGTTATGTCTGTCATACATGAATATTATACAATGGCAAAAACTATAAAAATAAGCTAATTTTTCAGGCAATTCTGAGCCTTCCAGCAAGATATCTAGCATTTCTTAAGTAGAGATAATGTTTTGTTGGTTTGACTGTTGTTTATTTTGTGGATAGCAAAGCCTTCAGAAATGCTTTCCCCATATGAATAAATTAAATGTTCTGAACAAGGAACTTCGCCATTTATTTGGTCCTCCAGCAGAATCCTTCTTCACTGGATAGATTTAGAGTTTGGAAAACAAAGCCCCAGGACTCAGGCCCCCACATAAAGCCCTGTTGGACAGGATTCACCCCTGAAAAAAAAAAGCACTCATTCTTCAGTACTAAAATAAAAGAAGTTTGAAGCATCCCAACACACACACACACACACACACACACACACACACACAAATGATAAATATTTAAGGAGATGGAAATGGTAATTACCTTGATTTCATCATTATATATAGTATACATGTATCAATTATTACTCTGTAACTCAGTAACATACAATTACTATGTATGAATTAAAAGCAAAATGGAAGATTTTTAGAAGATACATGACTTTCTTTTCCTACTCGCACCTTTACTTTTTTAAAATCTGTAATGATTCATGCACTATCATGTGTGCATGATTCACTAGGAAGTGGAACATTTAAGATATCATAAATCAAATCCAAATTTTCATATGGTCACTTACCTGGTTGAATTTTTAAGACAGTATAGAAGTTGGCAAACTATGCTTTGCAGATCAAGCCTGATTCACAACATGCTTGTTAAGAAAGTGGTTTTATATTTTTAAATATCTGAAAAAAAATATTTATTACACGTGAAAATGACATGAAATTCAAATTTAGCATCTATAATAAAGTTTTATTGTATCACAGCTATACTCCTTTATTTACGCATTGTCTGTGTATGCCTTGGCACAGTAATTGATTAGTTGTGACAGGGAACATATGGCCCATGAAGTCTGAAATACTTACTGCTAACCCTACACAGAAAACATCTACTGACCCTTGGAATGGTGGAACTCTTTTATTTATAGCTGATTCTCAGTCCTAATTTTGCATCATTCATTCAGTTTCCCTATTTTGGTTCCAATTTGGGCACAACATTTTCTCTGCTGTCTCTTCCCCTAACATCTTGAAAAGATGTTGTGCTGATACCAACTAATTTAGTCAAATACCTAATATCCTCTCTGTTGGCTCTTGTTAATACTTTCTCCTGTCATTTACAAAAGAAAAAAACAAAATCTGATCAATAAGAGAGAAAGAACACCACATTTCCCTTTGTATTCAAGGGACCTAGAATTAGAGCTGGTATTTTAGAATATATCCAGAGGTAAACACTCTCAATCAGACCTGGGATAGTCTTGCTTTTACTAATTCTCTCTTCTTGGAGTGTGTATGGGGGGGGAGAGATTTTCTTTCCCTTTCTCCTTAAAAACGCATGTGCTAAAGCTTGTCAGTTGCTTAATGGTCTTGTCTGAGGTTACACCTTGAAAGATATTTAGGGAAGATAATTTTAATTTAGCAGTGATTTAAGAGGCCTGCAAAGATGTACAGTAGTTCATTCTTTTGTTTCTTTATGGTATAAGATACAGGATTACATTGTGATATGGGACTACTTATTAACCTATGATTTTTAACAGATATTTTAGTGATGTGATTTCTTATTATCCAGACTCTCCCTAACAAGAATAAATCTTATTTCCTAGATAAATCAGTGTAGCATAACAGCTTCATTATTTGCAAACTCCCTTCAAATCTATCTATAGCACAATAAAACTAAGGAATAAGAAGCAGTAGGGCAAGATGGCCGCGAACAGAGTGCATCATAACCCGTGTACCGCGCCACTGCGCAGGTGAATAATGAGTTAGAACGACAAAAAACTATCTTGTTAGGAACTTACAGCAAAATGGGGGTGCACCGAAACCTAGAGGAAGGATTTCCAGTACCGAGGTCCGGTAATTGAGTCTCAAACACGAGCCAACTGTGTGACCGGAGATCCGGGCTGACTGATCCGCATGGCCCGCTCCGCGGCTACAGACGGCGGGGCGCCGCAGAGAAGCGACCAGCAAGCAGGGAGAAACATTGCTGCGGATTCTGTGGAATCCTGCCAGCTGAGCCCTCACTGAGCCCCGGGCTGAGTTCAGGATTTCAGACGGGGAAGGAAGCAGTACAGTTCTATCCCCCACAACCGGAAACTCCACCAAGGAAACCAGCGGCCACCATCTTGGAGAGCTGAAGTAACCACCACCACTCTCCGACAGATTGCAACAATAAAACAGATGTGTGTTACTCAGCTCATCTCCCATACAGCGGGGAATTCGCATAAAATCTTTCCTAGGCTTTCCGGGTGAGGGATTATCAGAGCAAGCCTGCATAAAGACGCGGGGAAAACTAGAGACACCTGACCTTCAACTCCCCCTCCTATCAGCGGCAAAAACAAAACCTGTCTTGCCAGCGCTGGGGGAGGGGCAAGCGGAAAAAATCAAAACAATAGAGTGCCGGGGTTCCCAATAGCCACCCTCCACACCCAACAAACGGCAGGCGCAGAGGACAGTTTGAACTGCCGAGAGGCATCACTCAGGGGAAATCTGGTCTAGCAGGAGAAACCAGGACTAGCAGGAGAAACCAGGGGACTAGAGGCCAGGCCCTCACGACTGGGCAGCTGGAGACCGCACGCCCGCCGGCGACAGCCCACCCGCTGCCCGCGCGACCGGGAGCTGAAACCATCCAGAGACAGTCCAGTCCCACCCCCCCCATTAGGACACCCCGGCAAGGATCCTGGGGCCCGCCATAGCAGAAAGGTGACGTCACTGGAGCTTGGCCGTCGGAACTCCTTCTCAGCGGAATCCACTTTAGCAGGCATAGTCTACCACCACAAAGGAGAGACAACAGAGATATACAAAACCAAAACAAATCTATAGAAGAGAGCAGAAACACAGCAATCAAATAGAGCTGGAAAGTAACGTGAACATCATGAAAAAACAAGGGAAAAAAGGATTACAAACAATGCAGGACAATTTAAATCTACAGGAGGACCTAGAAGCATCAGAAACATGGACAGGGAAAGAAATCAAGGCATACCTAACTCAGATGGAATGGACTATTAGAGAAGACATGAGACAGCAAGTCCAAGCATTGAAAGTATATTTTGAAAACGAACTAAACAAACAAATTCAAACTGCAAAGAACGAGCTTTACCAGGAGATAGAGATTAAAAAAAAAAAAAACAAAAAAAAACAAATAGTAATCCTAGAAATGCAAGAAACCATAAACCAGATTAAAAACTCTAACGAGAATATTACAAATAGACTAGATCAAGTAGAAGTCAGAACATCAGATAATGAAGACAAAGTTTATCAACTTGAAAAGAATAGTCAACACAGAAAAGATGCTTAAATCTCAAGAGCAATCTATCCAAGAGATATAGGATCTCATAAAAAAAAACAAATCTGAGAGTCATTGGGATAGAAGAAGGCACAGAGGATCAAACCAAAGGAATGGACAACCTATTAAAAGAAATAATCCTAGAAAACTTCCCAGAGATGAAAGATGGGATGGATTGCCAAATCCTGGAAGCCTACAGGACCCCAAACATCCAAAACCGTAATAGACCAACTCCAAGACATATAATTATGAAGATAGCTAACATACAGAACAAGGAGAGAATATTAAAAGCTACGAGAGAAAGGAGGCAGATTACATTCAGGGGTAAACCAATTAGGTTAACGACTGATTTTTCATCACAGACTTTGAAAGCGAGAAGATCCTGGAACAATGTATTTCAAACACTGAAAAATAATGGATTCCAATCAAGAATACTGTATCCAGCAAAATTAAGCTTCAGATTTGACAATGAAATTAAAATCTTTCACGATAAACAAAAGCTAAAAGAATTCGCAGCCAGAAAACCAGCACTGCAAAGCATTTTGAGCAAAATACTACAAGAAGAGGAATTAAAAAATAGTGCCCAAAACTAACAGCGGGAGGTATCTCAGTTAAGGGGGGAGGAAAATAACCAAAAAGTAAAAACTAGCCAAACTAAAATAAATAAATAAACATGACTGGAAGTACAAATCATATTTTAATTGTAACCTTAAATGTTAATGGCCTAAACTCACCAATCAAGAGACATAGGCTAGTAACCTGGATCAGAAAAACAAATCCAACAATATGTTGCCTTCAGGAGACTCATATGATAGGAAAAGACATACACAGGCTGAAGGTAAAAGGTTGGGAAAAATCATACCACTCACATGGCCCTCGGAAGCAAGTAGGAGTGGCCATACTCATATCGAATAAAATCAACTTCAAACCTAAGTTAATCAAAAGGGATAAAGAAGGACACTATACACTGTTAAAAGGAACCATCCACCAACAAGACATAACAATTATCAATTTGTATGCACCAAACAATGGAGCTGCAACGTTCATAAAACAAACTCTCCTCAAGTTCAAGAGTCAAATAGACTACAACACAATAATTATGGGTGACTTCAACACACCGCTCTCACCATTAGACAGATCCTCTAGACAAAAGCTGAATAAAGAAACTATAAAACTCAATAGCACAATCAATAAACTAGACTTAACCGTCATATATAGAATATATCAACCATCATCAAGTGGATACATGTTCTTCTCAGCAGCACATGGATCCTACTCAAAGATAGACCATATATTATGCCATAGGGCAACTCTTAGTAAATATAAAGGCGTGGAGATAATACCATGCACCATATAATAATGGAATGAAACTGGAAATCAATGATAAAAGAAGGAAGGAAAAATCCTACATCACATGGAAAATGAACAATATGTTACTGAATGATCAATGGGTTACAGAAGACATAAAGGAGGAGATAAAAAAATTCTTAGAGACAAATGACAATACAGACACAACATATTGGAATCTATGGGACACAATGAAAGCAGTTTTAAGAGGGAAATTCATTTCTTGGAGTTCTTTCCTCAAAAAAAGAAAAAACCAACAAATAAATGAACTCACACTACACCTCAAAAACCTAGAAAAGGAAGAGCAAAACAACAGCAAATGTAGTAGAAGACAAGAAATAATTAAAATTAGAGCAGAAATCAACGAAATTGAAACAACAACAACAACAAAAAAACCATTGAAAAAATTGATAAAACTAAAAGTTGGTTCTTTGAAAAAATAAATAAGATCGACAGGCCCTTAGCCATGCTAACGAAGAGAAGAAGAGAGAGAACTCAAATTACTAACATACGGGATGAAAAAGGCAATATCACAACAGACACTACAGAAATACAGAAGATAATTAGAAAGTATTTTGAAACCCTATATTCCAATAAAATAGAAGATAGTGAAGATATCGATAAATTTCTTAAGTCATACGATCTGCACAGATTGAGTCAGGAAGACACACACAATTTAAACAGACCAATAACAAAGGAAGAAATAGAAGAAGCCATCAAAAGACTACCAACCAAAAAAAGCCCCGGACCAGATGGGTATACAGCGGAGTTTTACAAAACCTTCAAAGAAGAATTAATACCAATACTTTTCAAGCTATTTCAAGAAATAGAAAAAGTAGGAGCTCTTCCAAATTCATTCTATGAGGCCAACATCACCTGATCCCGAAACCAGACAAAGACACTTCAAAGAAAGAAAACTACAGACCAATATCTCTAATGAACTTGGATGCAAAAATTCTCAATAAAATCCTGGTGAATCGAATACAAAAGCATATCAAAAAAATTGTGCACCATGATCAAGTAGGATTCATCCCTGGGATGCAAGGCTGGTTCAATATACGGAAATCAATAAATGCTATTCACCACATCAATAGACTTAAAGACAAGAACCATATGATCATCTCGATAGATGCAGAAAAAGCATTCGACAAAGTACAACATCCCTTTATGTTCAAAACACTAGAAAAACTAGGGATAACAGGAACTTACCTGAACATTGTAAAAGCTATATATGCTAAACCTCAGGCTAGCATCATCCTACATTGAGAAAAACTGAAGGCATTCACTCTAAAATCTGGAACAAGACAGGGATGCCCTCTATCACCACTTCTATTCAATTTAATTCTTGAAATACTAGCCAGAGCAATTAGACAGACAAAAGAAATTAAAGGCATAAAAATAGAAAAAAGAAGAACTTAAATTATCGCTATTTGCGGATGACATGATAATATATTTAACAGACCCAAAAGGGTCTACAAAGAAACTGCTAGAGTTAATAAATGAATTCAGCAAAGTGGCAGGATATAAAATCAACATGCATAAATCAAAGGCATTCCTGTATATCAGCAACAAAACTTCTGAAATGGAAATGAGGAAAACCACTCCATTCACAATATCCTCAAAGAAAATAAGATACTTGGGAATCAACCTAACAAAAGAGGTGAAAGATTTATACAATGAAAACTACAGAACCCTAAAGAGAGAGATAGAAGAAGATCTTAGAAGATGGAAAAATGTACCCTGTTCATGGATAGGCAGAACTAACATCATCAAAATGGTGATATTACCCAAAGTTCTCTACAGGTTTAATGGGATGCCAATCAAAATCCCAATGGCATTTCTTGTAGAAATAGACAAAGCAATCATGAAATTCATATGGAAAAACAAAAGACCCAGAATAGCAAAAGCAATTCTAAGCAGGAAGTGTGAATCTGGAGGTATAGCGATACCAGAGTTCAAACTTTACTACAAAGCAATAGTAACAAAAACAGCATGGTACTGGTACCAAAACAGGCAGGTGGACCAATGGTACAGAATAGAGGACACAGAAACCAATCCACAAAATTACAACTTTCTTATATTTGATAAAGGGGCTAAAAGCATGCAATGGAGGAAGGATAGCATCTTCAACAAATGGTGCTGGGAAAATTGGAAATCCATATGCAACAAAATGAAACTGAATCCCTTTCTCTCGCCATGCACAAAAGTTAACTCAAAATGGATCAAGGAGCTAGATATCAAATCAGAGACACTGCGTCTGATAGAAGAAAAAGTTGGCTACGATCTACGTACTGTGGGGTCTGGCTCCAAATTTCTTAATAGGACGCCCATAGCCCAAGAGTTAATAACAAGAATAAACAAATGGGACTTACTTAAACTAAAAAGTTTTTCTCAGCAAGAGAAACAATAAGAGAGGTAAATAGAGAGCCTACATCCTGGGAACAAATTTTTACCCCTCACACTTCAGATATAGCCCTAATATCCAGAATACACAAAGAACTCAAAAAATTAAACAATAAGATAACAAATAACCCAATCAACAAATGGGCCAAGGACCTGAACAGACACTTCTCAGAGGAGGACATACAATCAATCAACAAGTACATGAAAAAATGCTCACCATCTCTAGCAGTCAGAGAAATGCAAATCAAAACCACCCTAAGATACCATCTCATTCCAGTAAGATTGGCAGCCATTATGAAGTCAAACAACAATAAGTGTTGGCGAGGATGTGGGGAAAAGTGTACACTTGTACACTGCTGGTGGGACTGCAAATTGGTGAGGCCAATTTGGAAAGCAGTATGGAGATTCCTGGGAAAGCTGGGAATGGATCCACCATTTGACCCAGCTATCGCCCTTCTCGGACTATTCCCTGAGGATCTTAAAAGAGCGTACTATAGGGATACTGCCACATCAATGATCATAGCGGCACAATTCAAAATAGCTAGACTGTGGAACTAACCTAGATGCCCTTCAATAGATGAATGGATAAAAAAAATGTGGCATCTATACACACTGGAGTATTACACAGCACTAAAAAATGACAAAATCATAGAATTTGCAGGGAAATGGATGGCATTAGAGCAGATTATGCTAAGTGAAGCTAGCCAATCCTTAAAAAACAAATGCCAAATGTCTTCTTTGATATAAAGAGAGCAACTAAGAACAAAACAGGGAGGAAGAGCTTGAGGAAAAGATTAACATTAAACAGAGACGAGTGGGGGGAGAGAAAGGGAGAGAGAAGGGAAAGCATATGGAAATGGTAGGAGCCCCTCAATGTTACACAAAATTACATATAAGAGGTTGTGAGGGGAAAGGGGGGGAACAAGGGAGAGAATTGAACAACAGCAGATGAGGTAGAGAGGGAAGATGGGAGGGGAGGGGAGGGGGGATAGTAGGGGATAGGAAAGGTAGCAGAATACAACAGTCACTAATATGCCATTATGTAAAAATGTGAGTGTGTAACCGATGTGATTCTGCAATTTGTATTTGGGGTAAAAATGGGAGTTCATAACCCAATTGAGTCAAATATATGAAAGATGATATATCATGAGCTTTGTAATGTTTTGAACAACCAATAAAAAAAAAAAAGAAGCAGTAGGGCTGTACTCTGGAACATTTTCCCTAGGTGTTTTATCTGCAGGAACTGCTTTGGAGCTGTGAAAACACTTTTGTAAGTGTTTTCAATTTAAACTTAGTGAAATGTGTTAATTATTACTCCATTTATAGAATGTTTCTTCTCACATATATTTGGGAAAAAATAAATTCATTTTACAGTATATATACTGTACACACAAAAGCAGATGCATCTTCTAAAGACATTAAAATCATGCAATCAAAGTTCTATACTCTGACTTCCAGTATCATATATATGTGTGTGATATATATATATATATGTGATATATGTGTAATGTATAGATATATATGTGATATTTGTGTGATATATGTGATATCATATAATGGATCAAGTTTGATAATATAATTAGCACCTACTGTTTTCCTTAAATTTGACAATATTGTTAGATTTTTTCTTTAAAAATTTGTAGTAAAGAATACAATATCCATTGCAGGTATAAGGTATAATGCAAAGGATTAAATACCAAAGCATTTTATAGTACTCTACTGACTTTACATCATATATTTGTTTATTGTCTGTCTTCCTCCTTGAGAATGTAAGTCCCATAAATAGAGTCGTTAGCTAATTCAACACTTTATCCCCCATCACCTAGAACCATGCCTGAAACATGGTAGGTGATCAATATGTACTGACTAAGAGAACTGTGAACATTACTCAATCTTTGAGATCTGGAATAGTAGAATTAACATGTGATGGATGTTATGAATTTGCTGCAGAAATCACTTTAAATGGTTCCATAATTCCAAGTTGATAAAATGATAGTAAAATCTAAGCCCATCTTGACAATTAGGAATCTGTAACTGTGCCAGTGATATGAAATTCTGAACAAAGGATATATTTACATAGAAGCCAAAGAAATGGAACCTATGTGTAAGTCTCTGTCATAGTGTTTACTTCCCTTTGAGGGAGAAATGCTCTGAACAGGAGACTTCAGTAAGTAGACCCCTCCCTACATCAAAGCAGGTACACTTATTCAGAGAATAGGATCATGAAACCTGATCTCTCTGCCCTTTAAATATCATTACCAGAATGTTCTATAGCATTTAGTTTGATTTTAAATAAAGGAGCAAGTCTTACTAGTGTACTTGAGATTGGTTCTTCTCATCTCTCAAACAGCATTTTAGTTTATTCTACGTACTCTTTTTTTTTTTGGTACTGGAGATTTAGAGACAGGGTCTTGGCTGAGTTGCTTAGGTAACTACTGCCTCAGCCTCCTGAGCCACTGGGATTACAGGCGTGCATCACTACACCAGGCCTATGTACTTTTTATCACTTCCTGAAACAGACCACTCTTGGGTACTCTGAGTACACTTTTTGATAGCTTACACTTTGCTGAGGTATGGCATCCTGACTTAGAAGATTATCAACTTACTTAAGCTAGGGCTTGTTGTTCTGATTATGGAGAGAACAGAGATTTCTCTGTTCCCAATGTTTACTATGTCACGGATATTGTCTTAGTGACATTATGCCACATTACGCTGGAGTAGTTGAAATTACGTTAACTTCCAATTCATAGGTCAAAGAAAATCGAATGGAGAATAGGTCATATTCAAATGTTTTGGAGAAATGTGAAAGTACTAGTGAGTAGCACTTATAAAAACTACCTGTTGAAAAAAGAATTAATTTAACTGCATCACTTAAATGATGGCTTCACAATATTTAACATATCAGTATTTTAATGTAATGCAAAATTTTTCCACATGCCAATATGTATTCACATATACATACACATACAATAATTTTATATAATTATATTCACATAACTGTTAACTTCTTGATGATGAATAAGCCTTTG
Organism: Marmota flaviventris; assembly: GCF_047511675.1. NCBI lineage: Eukaryota > Metazoa > Chordata > Mammalia > Rodentia > Sciuridae > Marmota > Marmota flaviventris. The sequence continues at coordinate 51,010,879 of NC_092503.1, read as the reverse complement.
TGCTGATACCATAAATTTGTAAAATTAATTTAGTCAAATACCGTATTTGGAAACATGGAAATATTTCTTTTTTATATAATTAAAAGAATTTTAAAAATCTCTATTCAGAATTTGATTCATAAGAATATGGGAAGAGAACCATTTTCCCCACATAATTTCATTTTCATAAATGAGGAGAAGTTATTTTCACTTCAATCTAATAAAAGTTTGAAGCAAGAATACTACTAACTAAAACCTAAGGCTTCACTTCTTCCAGAAAAGTGAATACATATTTCTACTTTCCTGGCTTTTAGGGGGAAAAAAATAAGAGTTGGGTTATTCACTACAGGAAAGGCGTGTCTCGACACGGAGAGGGAACTTATCCTTCATACTGCTAGTCTTGAGGAGCAGTATGAAGATTTTCTGTTCTGATATAGACAGCAGGAACTGGATGCTATGGGAAACAGGGTATTGTGTCTTTGAGTAGGTAACATGGGCCTAGAAAAGGATTGTCTCAGCATAGACCCTGATGGACCAAAGACCTGAGTCTTTTGGTGAAAGACCCTCCATCATTCTTTTGGGGAAAGTACTTGTTTCCTGAAACTGCATATGTGGGGATCCTTATTTCTTATATTACACATCTCTCATCATTCAAAAAAAATGTTATTTGATAATGTGTTAGTCAACTTTGTTTGCTATGACAAAATACCAACTTAAATAATGAAAGATTTATTTTGGTTATTTTCAGATGTTTCAGATCCTGGCCACTTGGTCTTGTTGCTTTGGATTTTTGGAAAAGTAGAACATCATGGCAGAAAGCAGTGGTAGAGCAAAGCTACTCATCTCCTCATGGTGGCCAGAAAAGAGAGAGAGAGAGGAAAAAAAAAAAAAAAGCAGGGGTGAGGGAGAGACAGACTGGGAAGATGATATAATCTTCAAAAGCATGCCCCAGTGAGCCACTTTCTCCAACTAGGTCCCACCTTCTGAAGTTCCCACCACATTCCAATAGCACCACCAGCTAGGACAGCTGGTAACCCAGCCTTTAACACCTTCGCTTTTGGAAGACATTCCAGATCTAAACTATGACAGATAAAGAAAAATAATGTAATTGGATTTTTTTTGGGTAAGTAATTGTAAAGGAGCATGTGTGTGCAATTAAAAGAAAAGTAAAATTAGTTATATGTATAAATGTAGTTATCTTGAGTATTACTTCTATGTCCTGCATTAATGATATAAAAATCCCAGATAGGAATATATTTGGTATACTTAAATAAAAAATTATTGTAAGACTAATTTTTATTTCAATGTTGCCTACAAGATATAAATGATACAATTTTATGTTGGTTAAACACATTATCATTTCATCTTTGCATATTTTATGTCTAATATAATGTTTAATAGGGCAAATGTTATTCTAAGTGTTTTTGATATCTCAAAGCTGTGCACTGTATAAATAGTAAATAGTATACCATTGATCGAATGACTCTATTATTCTGGGAGAAGATCACTTGTCATATATTTAGTCTATTGATGAGATATGGTATTTTACCTTATTTAACAATATAATAGCTTTAACAATAATCATAATAAAATCTCATCACTACCATAGATTCAATGTTTATCATGTACCAGAGTAGTACTTAGAAATTTACATTATGTAACTAATCCTTGAAGAATATCATCATTAGGTCTGTTTTACAGACTCTGAGATCAAGTGACTTGATAATGGTTTCAGAATTGGAAAGGAGGGGAGATAATTTCTTGGGAATAATTAACAGAGTACACTGTGTCACTCTGATGACTAGAATAAAACTGTCCTGTTTAGATAAATTATTTTTTCAAAGCATTATTTTATTAAAAATTCAAATATTCAAGACTCCCACATCTTTTTTCATAAATGGGATATTTCTCTAATTTTTATAATCTTTTTATTTTAGAATAGCTTTAGAACAGCTTTGCTCACTTTAGATGGAAAGGTTGCAAAAATAATTCCTGATTTTCATACAACACTCAATTTCTGCTATTATAAACATTTTATGTTAGACATAACCAATGAACTATTTGACTATATTATGAATAAACTCCATTCCTTACTTAAATTTACTTGGTTTTAACCTAATGTCCTTTTTGTTTTTAAGATTCCATCCAGAATACCACATTGTGTTAAATCATCTTGTCTCTTTTGACTGTTCTTGGATGTAACAGCTCCTCAGGTATTTCTTGAATTTGTCTATCATTTCTTTTATAATGTCATTATAAAAATTTTATTTGAGCTGGTGTGGTGGCGCACGCCTGTAATCCCAGGGGCTCAGCAGGCTGATGAAGGAGGATTCCAAGTTCAAAGCCAGCCTCAGCAATGGCAAGGCGCTAAGCAACTCAGTGAGACCCTGTTTCTTAATAAAATACAGAATAAGGCTGGGGATGTGGCTCAGTTGTCAAGTGCTCCTGAGTTCAATCCCTAGTACCAAAAAAAAAAAAAAAAGTAAAAGAAAGAAAGAAAATCTTGTTTGATTTTTCCCTTTTTCTGCCCATATCTTGTTTCTTATTTGCTGCTTCTGATTTGCTAGAGATAGAGATTAAGGCTAAGTAAATATCTAGAGTAAATGACACACAAATATAATACCTAGCAAGTTTAAATGTCTGGGGATATTATGTCTGTTCATCTCAGCAGCATTCAAAAGTACCAGTTTTCCTCAGAAAAGTCAATTAAAATTATGGTACCTGCCCAAGATTACAGGTGGAAGGCAGCAAACCCAGCAAACCTTGTTTTGCCCTAGTAGATGACATGCTATTCATTTCCCCAGATTCTTCTGAGAGCAAACTCAAGAGTAAAGTACAAAATTTTAATATAGAGATTTTTTAAATAACTTCATATTTAATAACTTTTTTTCTCCCTTTCAGCTAAGAAATTGTGGAGGTTAGAATTTACCAGCCATTTGACCTTTGAAATAAAGACAGATGAATTTTCTTTTTCTGAATTTATGGAGAGAAGGACTAAATTTCATAAGAGGTGAGCACAAATATGTTATTTCCATTTTACCAACATGTAAAATTCCACATCCATGGACTGTTCACCAAATAACAGCTATTGCATTGAACTTCTGATTTATAAAGCATGTCCATTATGTTTTTAAAAAACCCTATTCCAAATGATCAACTGATGAAATAAACCCCTTGTAAAATAATCTGTTATAAAGATCAGAAATAGGAACTTTCTACTTCCTCAGCGCCAGGTGGCCCTAATGATATAACACTTCCCGGTAGATTTGAGCCTCCCACTTTAGAACATACCATTCTAGATAGAGATAATTTCAAATTAGAAAAAAAAAAAAATGTGTTTCTAAAAAAAAACAAAAAAAAAAACCTTATGTTTGGGGAGAGGGGTTCCTTCATTTCACTATAAAATATTGCTGCTTTTAGCCCCTCTTATTTGATTTGTTAAGTAGAAGATGACAACCTTAAGAATAATTTGCTTGAAATAAAATTTTATAGTAATATTTTATCATGTAGACCTATAAATCTCAATGGAATGTCACAAAAGAGAAACTGTCACTTTATTTTATAAGATGGAGCTATGTTTAGCTAAAGGCTGCTTTTCTTTGAGTGTATATTTTAATTACTAGGAAAAATCTTTAGATGTGATCAACACCAACATACATTTCCTTTTTAAAAATATCCATAGCAAGATAAAATTATAAAGAGCAAAATTCACTATTTAAAATATGCAAGTAGATGTTCAAAAATTTTATATTCCCATAATCACAACCCAAATCATTTTATAGTAAATTTCCATCATCTAAAATTGTGTTTATGTCCACCTGCCCTGCCTCTCTCCAGGACATCTTCTCTTCCTTCCTTCACTGTAGTTTACCTTCTTTCAAAATTGCATATTAATGGAATCATATGGCACATGACATCCTGTATCTCTTTTTTTTTTTTTTTTTCACTTGGAAACATATGTTTTTCAGGTTCACCAAAGCTGTGGTATGTTTAATAGTTCATTCTTTTATATTACTGAAAAGTATTCCATTGTTTGAATCTGTTTATCCATTCACAAATAAATGGACATAAAGGGCTTGTACTGGACATAGTTCCAGATGTGTGTGTGGGACGGGGGCAGTGGTCTCATTAAAGCTGCTGTTAAAATGCATGTATAATTTTCTATGGCCATCTATCTATTTTCATTTTTATTGAGAAAAATCTTGGAGTAGACTATCTGGATCCTCAAGAAGATGAATAATTATCTCTATTAAAACAACTGCCAAATTGTTTTCTGAAAAAGTGTGTGCTGTTTTCACTTCCATTATCAGCAGCAGCACATAACTCAAATAGGCTGCTGCTAATGAGGTGAAAATGGTATACGTCACAGCCTTGTTGAGATGGTTGATTTTGTGTGTCAACTTGCCTAGGATAGTTAAGGGATGCTCATATAAATAGCATGGCTATTTCTGGATGTGCCTACAGGATGTTTTTGGAAAAGATTAGCATTTGAATTGGTGGCCTTGTAAAAAAGATAGGTTTCACCAATGTGGTTTGACACTAGGGAACCTACTGAGGGTTTGAATAGAACAGAAAAGAAGAACAGGGGTGGACTGGTTCTCTTGGGCTGTAACGTCCATGTTTTCCTGCCCTTGGGTATTCTTGTTGCTGATCCTTGAACCTCTGGACTCTGACCTAGAACTGCACCATTGGCTCCCTGTGTTCTCGGACTTTCAGGCTAGTACTGGACATAATCCTCTGGCTTTCCTGGGTCTCCATCTTGCAAATGACATTTGTGGGGCTCTTCAAACTCTATCATTTCATGAACTAATCCTTCATAAAAAATCTCTTCTTGTATACTTATATATTCCCTTGTGGTTCTATTTCTCTGGAAACCCCTAAAAAATATTCTTCCAATAATTAGTATTGTTGTTACATTTAATTTTTATTGGAAATTATATTAACAGTATTATTGTAATATAGTTGTAGCTCATTGAAATTTTAATTTAAATTCCTTAATGACTAATGGTGTTGAACATCTTTCATGTTCTTATTTTTTACTTACATATCTTATTTTGTAAAGTGTTCATATTTCTACCCGTTTTTAACATCAAGTGGATTTTCTTCTTATTATTGAGATGTAAGAAATCTTTGCATTCGAAACAAATACATACTATGGAATTATTTCCTCCCAATCCATGATATGCCTTTCCATTTGCTTAAAATAGTACTCTGATGAGTGTTTAAGAAAAAAAATTATGAAATGCTATTTGTTGATCATGTTTCTTTTATGATTTATGTGTTATGGTTTTGATGTGAGGTGTTCCCCAAAATCTCACATGTGAGGCAATGCAAGGTTTGGAGGAGAAATAATTTGCTACAGCCTTAACATATTCAGCTAATTAAACCCTAACGGGATTAACTGAGTGGTAACTGCAGGCAGGTGGGGTGTGGCTGGAGGAACTGGTTTATCAGAGTTGTGCTACGGGGTATATATTTCGTATTTAGAGAGCTGAGACTCTCTGCTTCCTGGTCATGATGTGAGCTGGTTGAGGGTGCCATACTCTTCTGCCATGATGTCCTGCCTCACCTTGAGTCCAAGGAATGAAGCCAGCCTCTTATGGACTGAGACCTCTGAAACTGTGAGCCCTCAAATCAACTTTTCCTTCTTTAAAATTGTTCTGGTCAGGTCTTAAAGTCACAGCAGTGAAAAAGCTCACTGAAACATTATGTTTCTGTATCCTATGTAGAAAATCTTTATCTAACCTCATGACAGATAAAGGATCTGCTCTGCTTTGTTGTGGAAATTTTATGAATTTTACCATTACATTTCAAAGCATGATATAATAAAGTTAATATTTACATATAATGTGAAGTAAGGGTCACAATTCCTGTTGCCCCTCCTCTTTTATTGCATATGAGATCCAGCTGTCTATTTATGGAAAAGAGTCTTCTTTCATCATTGTGTTACCTCAAACTTGGAATTTTCTCTGTATGAAGGCTTTTAAATAAGAGTTCAATTTCTTTATGCATGTTTTTGTTTTTTTTCTTTTGTGTGCTGGAGATTGAACCCAGGGCCTTGTGCATGCAAGGCAAGCACTCTACCAACTGAGCTATATGCCCAACCCACATATAGGTGTGTTTTTTTTTGTTGTTGTTGTTTTTTTTAACCATACTTCTTTTCCTTCTTCAGTACATTCTGGTTGTGTCTTTCAAGGTCTTTATCCACTTATATCTAAGTTTTTAAACTGTATGGGTATAAAAATGATGTTCCTGGCATTGTTACACTATTTCTTAGCTTTTCAGTGCAGGAAGTGAACTAAATACTTGCCCTTTTTTCCCCTGATACTGCCAATTTGTATATTTAAGGTTGTCGTATCTTCTTAATAATTGACTCTCTTATTATTATGAGATGACACCCTTTTTTCTATATTCTGAATCATTGTGGTAGTTCTTTGTTTTTATTTTTTATTGGCACTGCTGGGCATCAAACCCATTGCACCATATGTGCTAGGTAAGCACTCTTCCATTTAGCTACATCCCCAGCCTTTTGAAGCATTTTAAAGTAATTTTCTTGACATGGTATGTATTTCTGAATCCTCTTAATATTAACTTATTTGTAGGGTACTCTTAATTTGGGATTCACATAGATGACATATAGTTGAATCTTATTTTTTCAGTCTGACAATTTCTGTATTTTAACTGGAATATATAGCCTACTTAAATCTAATGTTATTATTTACATAGTCAATTGTAAATCAATTATCATACTAAATGTTTCTTTTTTCTTTGGTCATTTTCTTCCTTTCTTTTGTTTATATATCTATCAATTCTTATATAATGATGAGACTTTTTCTCCACTGTTGGCTTCTTAGCATGTATTTCTCCGTTTTATATTTTAGTTTTCCCTAAAGAGTTTGCAATATACACCTTTGACTTATCCGTATCATTTTTATGTTACCACTTCAAATAACACATTTCACATATAGTCCTTGACTTGATGCTAATTCTGGGAGATCAAGGACTCATTCTATCTTCTTCAGCCTTTTTATAGACTTTATAGATTTTTGTGGATTGTGGCTGGAATATGTAGGCCTCTAGGAAATATGTGCTTCCTGAAGAAATAAATAACAGAAACATACCTGTCAATTCTTCTTCTTTTTTTAAATTAATTTGATATCATAGAGACTAAGGAAAATGACCTAAAAGCTAACAGCTTTGCAGAGTACACATGATCTCAAGTTCATAAATCCCTAATTGTTATATATTTTCAAATTTAACTGAAATTAAGATTGTCTTCCTAAAGATGTAGAGAAATGCTATAAATATCTGATGAGCTCTTCATTTGAAATGTACTAGAAAAATATAATCATGCCTACATGCATTTGTGGATATGTACCTCATGTGTACACGTGTACATTCTCTCATCATGGCTTGAAAGATATGACAATACAAAACAATAATGAAATCGGGCAACCACTTTCAAGGATCACACTTTGCAATTTAATGTCAACTTAAATTGCAAACTAAAACACATTAAAATATATGAAGGAGCTATAAATAGTTCAATTGTGAAAAAGGCATTCATGTACTTTATGATTTAATTTTGATGAACATGGGAAGTGCACAAGGTGAACCAAATGCAGAGGTATGAGAAGATGCAGTTGAATTGTAGGCTTTCCACATCACTCTGCTGCCTCCTTCAATGACCTTTCTCCTGGCAAAGCTTTGTAGGAGGGTGAGTTGGCCTTAAGTCTCAATTCTTAGGAGGAAGTGAGCATTGCCAGGAGCATCCTTCTTATCTTTATATACAGCCTACTGATAGACTTTGGCAGCTACTTACGCATGTTTCAAAGTATATGAAAGGGTCGATCTCGGCTAACTCAGAATGTGCCTAATTGCTTTTGCTAGATGCCCTGTGGTTTTTTAGACAGAAACAATATGTGGCCAAATGGTATCAAGCTTTCCTAACATATTCTACAGCTTAGTGACCCTACTGACAAATGACCTTTCAACGCTCTGCCCTCAAATACCTACAGGAACTTTTTCCCTGGATCAAAAGTTAGAATAATTAGGAGTGTGAAATTTCGTGGAACTCTCTAATGGAGTTTTGAGTTTTCAACAAAATAAATTATCACTTAGTCAGACATTGCCTCCTCACATACCCCATCTTGACTGCTTTAATGGTAATTTTTCTAAAACCATAATGCATGAGGCAACACCTACTCACCTAAGTTAAGGCCATCACTCTTACATTTCTCTGCATATAAAACAGCTTGTCACCTCACAGCTGTAAGGTGAGAAATAGGAAAATAGATCTTTTAAATGAAAACAGGTATTAAAGTGACTGAATATTACTCCTGAAAAAGCAAAAGCACAAAAATTTATTGTTTAAATAATGAGAAGATTAATGATACACAAGTCCCTTTGGTCGAACATACAGTCACCTTAGTAATTTATAGATGTAAAAGGTCATGTGCACATGCAGTATCAAAATTTCACGACTGCAGTGTAGTTGCAAGTTAAATTTATGAAGTCAGAACTGCAGCATATTATCAAAATAAAATTGAATTTACTAATGTAATTACATACCAAGATTGAAAATTCACTAAATTTATAATAGACCTCTTGATGACTAAGAATAGTTTTGTCATTATGAAATCCTTGCTTCTAAGGTTGTGTATTCTTTTATTTCATAATTTTTAGATTAATGTTTTTCATAACAGTTATCAATAGAATTAATTTATTTATTCTCTCTCATAAAAACCTATTCTTATAGGGCGAATGGCACTTGTTTCAAATGGAATCTCATAACCATTTCCATGGTAGCATATGTCTTTTAAAAAATACTTTCTGCTGTGTGTGTGTGTGTGTGTGTTTTAACTGCAATGCTTTTTATTTTCTCCAAACAAATGAGTGAGCTTGATAAAAGGAAGAAAAGTAGTAACCTGTAAAATAGGAGTAAAATTAGAATATAAGTAGAAGCACCAAAAAATGTATACTTTGTGGATAACTAGATATTGTGATTTGAAAACAGAAACACTCAAATGCTAATTGAAAATGGAAATATTTAAAGAATTCACATAATTTGGAATCCTGGCTCTCTTATATAATCAACTTATTTTGTTGCTTTTATCAACTTTTAGTTGCATATATAAAATTTATGATAAAATGTTGTCATTATTGGTATGCAGAGTGACTCTGTATGTGTGTGCATATGTATAAATATCTATATATGTACACACATATATCAACATATTTATTTATACACATGCGTTTATACATAATTATATGCATTCATGCATATACAAACACCTATAATATATAAAATATACAATATATACTATTGATTTAGTTAACCATTCAAAATTCAAATATGCATTTTAATAAAGGTACTATGGAGACTGGATCTCTAGTATTCTGTGACCATTCTGAAGTGTTGAATAAATGTTCAATCTGATTTTCTCTATGAAAACAGTGCCCAACCACCCATGGGTCTTTCTGCTTCTCTATCACCTGCCTTATTTTCTGAGAATATTTCTATTAATTTAGAATAAACAATTCTGTCAGAAAAACAAATATTTTCTTACAACAGGAGCCTTGCAAATCTTGCAAATTTACTGCTTCATTTCTTGACCTCAAAACATTCAAGCCATTCATATTTCAACCAATCCTGTAGTTATTGATTGAGGGCAGAAAAGATAATCTAAACAATATTAAGTTGAACAGTTTTAGTTTATTTATAAGGATATCTGTCACATGGTAACTCTCAACTTCATTTAAAAAATTTTCTCCGTTTGGACATTTTTCTCCTTTGTAATTCAAAAGAGATTTTTATCTTCAATTGTGGAAGTGAAACACATATTGAAAGGCATATAAAATGAGGGTTTTCAGATAAAATCCAGGAGGTCCAGATAAATTTAAATTTTGATACGCAATAAATAATTTTAGTTTAGCTTTGTCCCATGTATTGCATGGAACATACTTATACTAAACATTCCTTGTTTACCCAAATTTCATATTTAACTGGGCATCCCAATTTTTGTTTTGTTCATTTTTGGTTTTTTAATTTACGAAATCTTGTTCCTGTATGAAACTGATCTCTAGCATCACTGACCAAAGATTATTACTCCTCACTGTAGACTTTAACCTGCAGAACAAATAAATGAAGAGTGATATTGCTCGTAAAGTGTCTGGACACATTTCTTATTTCATTATGTTAGAGGCTGGTTGATTTCAATGAAGAAGGCCAGAGTCCTCATTAATTGGGTCATTAAATCCCAATCAGGGAAAAGGTACGTGGGCAGGAGTGATTTTTAAAATATAAAAATCTCATCAAATGTCAAGTTAAAAGGCTTCTTTTTTCATTCTCTGTTCATCTTCATTTCTCTCTCCTCAGGTTTCTATAAAGAACTTGCTGAAGGCTGGAGGCTGTCAGGTGAATGTGAGCAGGGTCACTTATCACAGTGATAGGTGCCTCTGGCAGCCATAGCAACTGACTTTAGCCACATGGCACAAGGGCTCTGGGACTAGGGCATGAACCTGGCTCTGAGGTGCAGAATCCCTCTATCCCCTCTGAGGGATAGAGCCCACTGGGTCATGTGGCTTCTGAATCTCAAGTTAGCTCTATACCAAGGTAGTGCAATGAAGTTTTTATGTTTTGTGGATCCAGAAAAGATGAATTGAGATCAACTGTGGATCTTGCTTTTAACTTTATAATGAATATTCATACATAGGTAAAATAACTGCCAATCAGCCTTACTGGTGATTAGGAATCTAAGAAAAGAACAATTTCTATGATAGTTATACTAAAGTTTAACCTGGAAATTAAAAAAAACAAAACAAAAAAACAACAACAACAACAAAAAAAACATCTCATCAGAGATAGAATTCTTTTTCTGTAAAATAGTAAATAACAGTCCAGAAATAAAATTTTGTGTTAAAATGCATCTGAGTGCTGGCCAAGAGTTGAAAATGAAAAGGCAGTAGTCAACACCATCTGCCAGGGCTGTTCTTTAAGTATAGGTACAACTAGTGTCTCCACTTTCAGTTTTCTTCCAGAGAGAAGAGGCAAGACACTCTGAAGAATCTCCATAAAAAGCCTGAGAGGTATATTTCTGTCGAGAATTGAAATCCATTATTAATTTTCAACTATTCATTGTTGAGGAATATCCATACTGATTTCCAGCCTAAGGACCCTTCAACAGATGAATGGATAAAGAAAATGTAATACAATGAAGTATTACTCAGCCATTAAGAAGAATGAGTTTATAACATTTGCCAGTAAATGGATGGATCTGGAGTCTATCATGCTTAGTGAGATAAGCAGTCCCCAAAAGACAAAGGTCAAGTGTTTTCACTGATATGTGGAAGCTAACCTACCATAAGGGCAGGGAGCATGAAGAATAGAAGTTCAATAGATTAGACAAAGGGGAACAAAAGGAAGGGAGGAGAGATAGGAAAAGGAAAGTGGAATGAATCTGACATAATTTTCCTATGTACATAAATGAATACACCACTGTGAATTCCACCCCTCTGTACATTCACAAGAATGGAGTGCTAACTAGGATAAGATATAATATATATATATATATATATATATAAATTTTTTTCATGCTTGAATAATTATAACAAAATAGAGTCTACTGTTATGTATAACTAAGACTAATAAAAACACATTTATAATTTGTCATTTATTATATACATACTTGAAATTTCAGAGATTCCTAGTGCTTTGCTGATACTTCATAAAAACAATAGTGAATTACATGACCTATGTAATTTTACATCATGTACAACCAGGAGAATGAGAAGTTACACTCAATTTGTATATGACATGTCAAAATGCATTCTACCATCATGTATAACTAACATTAGAACAAATAAAAAATTTTAAAAATGAAGATGAAAACTTTATCTTCAGCATATAGTATATAATAACATTGAGTGTCATTATAAAAAAGTTCAATTGGTATCTATATAAAGAAAATTAGGATAATGTCTACAATTCAAATTCACATTGAGTATTAATGCTACCTTTTAAATAAAATAGCCAGTATGTAGACAAGTTGCTAATTTCCAAATGATATTGAAAGAGAATTATATTTACTTTTTTTTTTTGTCTTTTGTAAACAGACCTCAATTTTCCTGAGGCTGGCTTTGAACTCGTGATCTTACTGCCTCAGCCTCCAGAGCCACTGGGATTATAAGCCTGTGCCACTGCACCTGGCTTACACATTCATTCGTGCTACTATTGTCCATACTTCCTTATTTTAAATCACCTTTTACCATTGTCATTTCTCTTAAAGTAATCATGCTTTGCCCTGTCCTATCATATTACTCTAGTATAATAAATTAAACTCTGAGTTGTAGATTATCATGGTAAAAATAGTTAACTATTCCGTTAAAAGAACGGACACAGCTGCATCTTACCCCATTGTTTATAAATCAAACCAATTTGTTATTATTACTAATATATAGATCTGAGATGAATTCTTAAAAAAGCCCTTTAGTTTTCAAAATAAACATTAGTGCTTTATGAGTATGAAGTCAAACTAATTAGTGTAGCAACTCATTGAAGAGCTGATGTGTATCCTTCTTTGAAAAATAATACCTTCCGATGAATGGAATGTGAATGAAAATAGGGAAAGAAGGACCTAAAGTTCACCTTAATTGAGAAGAAATTTGGAAATGTTGAATGTGATAGATTAAACATGACTGCAAATTCTTTGCTATTTTTCTCATTGAAAAGTGAAGTCCAATTGTCTTCCTCTTGAATCTGAGCTGGTTCTAGTGATGTCTTTGACCAATAGAATGTAGCAGAAATAATATTTGGGATTTCTGTGTCTCTGTCAAGAGATCCTTCTGACAGTGCTCATAAGACATCCAGGATTCTGAGACCACCACTCTAAAGAGGTTATGTACAGGTGTTTCTGCTGACATTCTTAGCTGGGCCCGGCATTCCAGTCCTCTCTACCAAGATGTCATGTATGTATAGGCCCCTTGGGCCCTTCAGACCAGCCCTGCATCCACTAAATACTAGCAAGTGATGGTCATGAACACCACATGAAATATAAGAATCACTCAGCCAAGTCCTCCCCAAGTTTCTGACCCACAAAAATCATACAATAAAGTATTTGTTGCTTTAATCCACAGAATTGTGGGGTTATGCTGGAATAGATAATGGAAATAGAATACCAAAAACTAGAGTTGGTTTGTTGTTGTTCTTTTCTTTTTCTTTTTTTCTTTATTGATTTAAAAAAAAATGACAGCAGAATGCATTACAATTCTTATTACACGTACACAGCATAATTTTTCATATCTCTGATTGTATATAAAGTATGTTGACACCAATTCATGTCTTAATACATGTACTTTGGATAATTATGTCTACCACAATTTTTATACAGGGAATGTCTCTTCATGTGGGTAGTAGCTTAACCTTATTGCTTTGACTTCCATCCTATGGATGTGGTTGGACTTATTTCCAACAATTGGAAAATACTAGAGCTGGGTTTATTAATTAGGATGCCAGAGAAAAGGTGAGAATTAGAATGATTTATTAATCTCCACTGTAAAATAATGTTATTGTCCAAATACTCTATTTGTTTTAAGTTCTGGCCCTCCCATGTTCTCACAGGTTCAGAAGTTTGAGCCATGATTCTGGTCCTCAGATCTGTATGTGGTTTTGAGTAAATGCTGCCAGATTCCACTGCTGGACTGGCTGAAACCAAGAAATGTTTGCTTGCTGGTTACCTTTCTCCTCGCTCAGCCTTTCTGATGGGTATGCACTAACGCCAGAAAACTGCTTGAAAATTGTTCAGATGCAGAGAAGAAACTAATCAACTTTGACTGGTGTGCAGAAAAGAGTTAAAAGAACAGGCCTGGAACTGCCATCTTCAGAAAGGCCTCCTTTTAAGCTTGGCCCTTGGATGATTTGGGAACTTAGATTCGGGAAGGTTTCTCAATATTTCCTAATTGATAAGAGGGTTCACCATGCCTAAACTGTTTTTACAATGTGATTTATGCTGACCACTTGTTTTTCTTCTGGGAGTCTGGAATTTTGGATGTGCTAGACAGAGAGTGCCTATGCAACCAGCCCCCAATAAAAACTTTGGGCACTGAGTCTCTTATAAGCTCCCCTGGTTGATAATATTTCACACATGTTGTCACAATTCAGTGCTGAAGGAATTAAGCATGTCCTGTGTGGCTCCATGGGGAGAGGGCTGTTGGGAACTTGCACCTGGCCTCCTCCAGACTTCACCCCAAGTGCCTTTCCTTTTGCTGATTGTGCTTTGCATCCTTGCACTGTAATAAATCACAGTCATGAGCCTGACTGCACACTGAGTCCTGAGTCCTCCTAGTGGACCCCTAGAACTGAGGTGGTTTCAGAGACAGTGCCTGAACAGACATGGCAAGTGCAAAATCAAAGGACAATTATATATAATTGTACACACACACACACACACACACACACACACCAGTGTTTCATTTGAGACTTTCCTGCTGAAAAACCTTAAGATCTTTAATGAAAAGATATTTGAGTTTTCATTAAATGATACTGGTAACATGTATGTTATAATGATTTCTGTTTGCATAACTTAACTGTGTCCATTTCTTGTTTGCTTTCTTTTAACCTTGAGTTTCTTCTCAGCCCACTCCAGTGAGGTCTCTTTCCCAATTACTCAGCCACAACAGATCTTATCCAGATCACTCTAGCCTCCATCTTGCCCAATATCACTTCTCATCCTTCCTCTTCAACTCAGCAGCATCTCCCACAGTTGAACTCTCTCCTTGAAACATTTTCCTCCCTTGACTTGTGTAATATTGCCAATTCATGAGTTTCCTCTGAACTTTGTACTTTTAAGTCTCTTTTCTTAATGCTGCCTCCTATTTCAATGTTCCAGATGTTGGAATGACTTGGTTTTGAACTGCTCTCTATTCTGACACATTCTTCCTAGTCTTGTGGCTTCTAGTCTCTTGATTTTTACATAGCATCCATCAGCTTGGTAATCCTAAAATTTTTATCCCTTGAGCTCTGGACTCATATGAAACTATTTAGCTCTCTGCTTAGATGTATGCAGACTTTCAAACCTAGAATGTTCAAAACTGAACTCCAGGTTCTTTGTCCCATTACTCCTGCTCCTGCCCAAACTTTCCCCTTCCCCATCTTTCTCCCTTAATAAGGGATACACATTCAATAATTGCTTTCTCTTCCTCCTCGCTCTTTATACACACACACACACACACACACACACACCTGCTATATAAATAAACATATGTAATATATATATATATATATATATATATATATATATATATATGTAAATTTTGAAATAAACATAAAAATTTCACATCTTAAACCAAGATGTGAAAAAACTCAAAATTTTAATAAGTGAATTATAAACAAGCTTAAGGTATAGGCTAGGTATGCTATAGTTACAAATTGACCCTTTCAATTTAAGATTAGAATCTGCTCTAAACCCAACCAATGTCATTTCTTTTATGAATGCCAAAATCCTTATAATGGTCTCTTTTATTTCATTATTGTTCCCACCCATAGTCATTTATTCATTTATTTTTGAGTCATAATGGACCATGGAATAGAAGACAAGTGAATGAGTGCTGGAAGTAGTTGAATGAATGGAAATCTTTGACCTGAATTTTGTCTGGTTTTGGCAATTTTCTTTTATCTCAAATGGTGATCATTATAACAACTATTATTAGAATTGTCATGGAAGTTACATAGGGTGACACACTTAAGCCTAAAGTATTTATATAACACCTAGTACAAGAAATAGTGCTAGTAATTGTCTTTATTACTCTATTAGGTTCACCAAGAAAACAACCAAGAGGAGAGAGAAAGAGGTGGGGGGGGGGATGAATTGAAATGGATTAGCTGATTGTAAAGTATGAGTCCCAAAGTCTGTAGTCAAGCCCTTAATAATACAGATTGAGCATTTCTAATCTGAAAAAAAAAATCCTCAAATCTTAAATATTCCAAAATCCAAGACTTTTTTAAATGCCAACATGGTACCTACCACAGTGGAAATTTCCACACCTGATCCAATGTAACAGGTCAAAGTCAAATGCAGGTACATTAAAAATATTGTAAAAGTTACCTCAGGCTATGTGTATGAGATAAATACCCCTAAGATAATTTGTTATTTATATGAAATATTCTACAATCCCCAAATCCTGAAATCTGAAATAATTCTGATCCCAGGCAATTGGGATAAGGGATACTGAACCTACATATGACTTTTCTGTTAAGTGAGTTTATTTCTAGACAGTTCTGCATCATTGATTCATATCTTAGTTTTTTTGCCATGACCAGCATTAAAAAATTATTGCCATCTCATAAGCATTGCTATTGATTTGGGGGACTATATGGTAATATATTTAATTCAATTTAATTCTTAAAGTGTGTGTGTGTGTGTGTGTGTGTAGAAATGGAATAAAAAATGTGAAGAAGTGGAACTGGTAGAGTCAATGTACAGACTTTATATAATTCTATGTACTGAGCACTGATTAGATCTTTGGAGACTGTTTTTCTTTGACTGATTAAACTCCCAACCAAGAAATTTATTTTGTACAGTTGATAGCCACATCTCAGCAAGAGATGTCTATGCTAGGGACCAAAAAAATGAAAACTAAAACCATTCTCTTTGGTCCAAACTCCTGGAAAAATTGATAGGGAAATTTACTGAATTCTTTCAAGGAGGACTTGTAAAATAGATTTAGTATTCTGTGTTTGACTTTGAGGTACAAAATGGCAGGTTTTCTTTCCTATTCTTTTTATTCCATGATTGCTAAGATTGATGAGTAAATGCAGACCCCTAAATAAGAGTAATTAAAAGAGTGAACAGGAAGCAGAAAAAAAAAGAAATAAGCAAATAGTTTAATCTGGATTTGGTGTGCACAATTCTTTCTAAAAAGTGATCATCTCTGCCTTTTAATGAACACTTCTAAATAGGCAGTTTTATATGTTGGAACAGAAAATATTGGCTTAATCTCACCTTATCTATTAATTAAAATGTGTAAACTTTAACTTTTTTTGTAATTCAAGCACATTTATCATTTTAGCATCTTAGGAAGATAAAACTTTCAATATTATGATAAAATAGAAGTGTTAAAACTGTCTGCCAGATGTTTGGGCCAATAGTTCTTGGGTCCTGGAGAGTGACTTGATGCGATTAGTGGGAGGAGGATAGTGTGAGCCAATTTCCTTTCTCCTTCACTCTGTTTCCCTTAATAGTTTCATTTAAAAGACTCAGAAGTATTCTAGTAGTTTTAGATCCTCTGCAAGATAAGAATAGGTTTTAATGTAATCATATATCAGAATAATGCTGAGAGAAGTAATTGATACTCGTGAACCCAAAGGCTTATATTTATTTTATTGTAAAACAAAAGATGTACTAGAGCAAAACAGGACTTGACCTTGCTGATAGAGCATCTCAGTGATAAAGATGACAAGAGGAAGCTGAAAATATAGGCTTACCTATGCTTGTGTGTGGATTAGAGGAGAGGAGGAGGGAGGTGAAGATGGAAATTGAGAAGAAGAAGATAAGAATGAGAAGGGCATTTTGGATGCCTATGAGCAGGGACCTTGGCATAACCAAAGGGCAGTCCAGTGGGTAAGTGAAAACGTCTCTACCATCTCCTGGGTTCCGACAGCTTTCCAAAGCATCTCTTTAGCAATTCAGGGTCCTTCCTGGTAAGGGGTGGTGCCAGGTGCCTTACCTACCCACACAGACACTACATTAAAGTTACATTTGGCACATGTGCTACTTTCTGAGAAAGTAAGCCTGGACATGTCAGAGGTATCAAAAGATTTGGCTTTGAGAAGCTGATGATATAGCTGATGATGGTAACTGATGAAATGAGTTTAAAACCTTTATCCCTTCAGTGAAGAAGTTAAGCAAAATTGGATACTTGTCTATGAACCTAAACACTGTTAATTGATTAAAGCTTTTTCATTTTGAAGTGTTTCTCTGACAAATTAGAGATAGTTTTCAGGGCAAGAGAAAAATACACTCAGGACGAATTAGTTTCTAGATTTTGCTATAAGAAGTGTTTTTGTTCAGAATGGAATCTGAGCATCATGGCACAGTTCAAAACTTTCACATGACAGCTTTGGTCAAGCCAGCTCAGACTTCTGTGCAGAATTTTAACAGAAATAGCCTATATTCTCAAATTTCACTTAATAGACAAACCACAGGAGATCAACTTTTGTCTGAAATTATACTAGTGCTCCATGAAATTATACCATCACACCTTTAACTCAGTTATTAGGACACTGTATGTACACTTTCTTAAATTTTTATTTTTGGTAAGAATAATGTAGAGTTAGTATATTTTTTTCTACTACCCAAAGAATAATTGTGGATACTGTTAAGTTTCATAGTTACCTATCTTGACCACTTTTTAAACAAATGGTTATACTATGAATTTTCAAAATAGCTGCCTCTCTCTCCCATGAAAAATTACATTTATTAGATTTATATAATGATGCATTCATATAGATGATGATTCTTCTCTGATAATTTACAGATTTATCAGGGTCAGTAAATGCTTTAAATATATCTATGAAAGAATTTCAGTCCAAATACTACCATTAATTTTGTTGTGTCCATCTACAATGAAAGAAAAAAGATGATTTTAATACAGGACATTAAGA
The DNA here is from genome assembly GCF_047511675.1 of Marmota flaviventris. Classification (NCBI taxonomy): domain Eukaryota; kingdom Metazoa; phylum Chordata; class Mammalia; order Rodentia; family Sciuridae; genus Marmota; species Marmota flaviventris. The sequence goes on along the minus strand of NC_092503.1, from coordinate 50,992,242 downwards.
TAAAATATGATAATGCCATAGAACATATTTTAATCTATATTCATATTTAAAAACCCTATAAGATCTCTATAAAAAGATAAAATTCTAAACAAAGAGAAAATATGAAAGCCATGTTCACTATCATGGTTTTAATACAGACTTAAAACCAGTATTGAATATCATTTTCAAAAATAGACCATAAATACTACAGTATAGTAAGATACACTAAATATCTTTGTGAACAATTTACTGTAACACAGGAGACACAATTGAGTTCTCTAAATATTCCTCATGTGTTCAGTTCCCAAAAGTAATTGTAGTTTGTCTGTGATCAGTTCTGTGTAGAGAGTGGTATATGTCACTCTCATTCCAAGCCAAGTTCAAGGCATATAGCAGTTCTTCCCATGCTCTCTCTTCCTCTTCCTTTGTTTAAGTGTTCTAGGTCACATGGAAGAATATGATAGTGGTGTGGGTCTTTTCACTAAACATTGCAAGGGAGCTACCCTGGAGAGTCAATAGGCCCACAATCACTCCAAATTATATAAATAATTTTTTTATACTTGGTTACGATGATTTTGGAGTTTGCTACTACAATATTGTATAATTTTCTAAGTGACACGCATTGACTATTCTATGTAATATACTGGCTCATTGGTTAGACCAACAGGCACTGAAATTCACTAGGAATTTCATATGTGCATTTGTATATTATTATCTTAGTAAATGTACATCTAATAACATACAATTTGTACACAAGAGCTATATTTTAAGACTTTTGCTCCAAAGGTTGAGGGACCATTTCTGTTAAGTATCTATTATGCTAGGCAGTATGCCAGGCTTTAATATAAGTTTATCGCCTAATACACAAAACTATCCATGAGGTAAGTGTTTTTATTGTTGTTAGTATTATTATTATTAAAACTACCCCATGAGGAAAGTGTTTTTATTATTGTTACCATTTTTAGGATAGGTCAAAGTCACCCATCAACAGATAGCACAGCCAAGATTGAAGCTCAGTCACTAGCCAATGTTGGCTTTAGTCTCTGAACTATTTCTTACTTAGACTGATATAAATCAAATAAAATTTTCTTTCTAACAGAAAGTGATTTTGTTACTGAGTAAATAGGATCTCCTCCTGCTTCTGTTTTATTTAAAGCAATTTATAACTCAGCATGTTTACAGAATATATTTGAAAATCCATTTTTAGAGGAATGAATCGAAGAGAATATATGTTAGCAAAATAACATGACTGTTGATTTTAAAAACCTATTATCTTAAAAATGATATCCAGAAAATGGATCTAAACATACTTACCTTTCTTAAAATGCACTTTTTAGGCTAAGATGTTAAAAGATGGGAAAGTATTCCCATGTGTAGCATCAAAAATTTAATAGCATTTTCTTTTTCCTTTCAAAAGTGTTTTAGAATTTATGTTATAGCTTTCAATATATTCCAAGTCATGTATCAACCTGGCATCTTAGTCTCTGTAAATTTTATTTAAATTATCTGAAAAATACATTTGATCCCAAGCAAAGACCGAATACTTATTTTATGTTGATTTTCCTGCTGCTTTATATTCATTTTTTTTAAAAAAAGATTTTGCTTTTCCAAATCAGAGAATCTTTTAATCTGTTCATGTATTTATAAGCACCTCTACGGATCATATAAAATTTTGATAGATTTATACAACTTTAAATAAAATGTAGGAAATGGATGTTATCCCCTCTCACTTTATATGTATTTAATAGACAACTTCAGCTCTGAAGTTGATCTAAAGTAGAGAAAGAAAAATTCTGCTTGTTTATTGCAAAGTTGTAAGCAATGACATTATATAAATATTCCATATTAAATCTATATTGCAAGTTATAATTCACTATGACATAAACTAGATATGAAGGTTACTGAGGCAATTTTGCATCGTAGGAAGAATGGTTTCATTCAGTGGTTTGATTTTACTATTCTCTATATTTAAATTAGACTTAAAAATAAACTTAAAAATGCACATAAACATAGATCTTAAGCTTGCAACGATGAAGCCACATTCTACTTCTAACCTGTTTGTCTAGGGTCAATTTAAATTTCTCTAAATTGGACAGCCTATCTGCTTTATATATCCTATTTCAGCAGAAAAGGACAGAGAAAGGATAAGTTTATTTTACCACTTCCAAGACTGACATCACTCTGTGAAGGCCATTCAACACTTTTAATTATTTTACCAACACTACCACCCATAGCTTTTGTTCTATTACAACCAGCATGCTTCTTTCAGATTATAAATAATCGTAAATCCATTCAGGGCCAACTTTGATAAAAATTATTTTACCTAGATTCTTGGAAGGCTCCATGTGGCTAACTTCTGACATGTCATTTTAATTCTTAATTAAAGAATTACTATGATTGGGAGAATACATATATTTTAAACTATACAAGGAAACATCATGGTCATTTTAGTTGAATATGGACCCCTGTCTTCTCCATTTCTTCTATGTCTCTGTGATTAAGCTCCAGAGTTTTCTAGATGGGGGACAGGAGCAGGAATGGAAAGTTAGTTCTACAAGTACACATTTACTTGACATTAGATTGAAGGTCATTATTATGAACTAATAATTGGCCCTTGATCTCTCAAACTCTATTAAGCTTAATAGTGTGATTTAATTTCCTTGGCTGGTCTTTACTCTAAAAATATCTTCTGCTCCTCCTACTTTTTCCTCCCTGATAGGAACAGACAAGGCCTAATTTTAATATGTTACATAAAACTACCAAAAGGAACCAATGAACATCTATTAGTGAAAAAGATTTATGGTATATTATCTTCCACTTTATCACAGAGTGAAATTGCATGGCCCATACAGAGTGGGAAGACAGATTTTAATGATGTTATTACCAAAATTTACCTCTCTGGCTGGTGTAAAAACTTGGCCTCCAGGAGTTAAATGTCCTTCTTTCAGTATACCTTTCACAATCTCACTGTTGTCTTGAACCAAAAACACCTTTGATTCTCCTAGAGGTTTCCACAGCTACTGTTTTACACTAATGTGCCTGTGTAACAATCTTTCATTATTAAGTTCCACAGGCATAATAAAAAGGAACAAAAAGACAAAAACATGAACTTGATATTTGTTGTCATTATTAAATAAATAAATAAATAGTAGTTGGAATTTAAAATCTGAAAACAAAATGGCTTTTCCCCAAAACAGAAGAGGGTCCTCAATTAAATAAATCTATATTTTGAAGAGAGTAGGGAAGGAAAGACAATAGCATCTTCCAATGAATCTTTTATTTTGATATGAATTTAATGATTTATTTTTTTAATTATAGACCACTTTATATAATGTTGTATTGATTTTTCAAAATTTCATCAGTTCCCATTTTTATCTAAATTATTTTCAAATCATTTTTATTTAAAATGAAGGAATGCTTTTCTTATTTTAAGGATGTGCTTTTTGTTTGTTTGTTTTATTTTGTTTGGTTTTAAAGCCAGATTTTTGGAAGCAATCTTTCCCTATGGAGTTGGACATTAAGAAATTACTTGCTTTTAAAACGCCTCAGGAAATTCACACCTGAAAGACAGATGATATAATGCAAGCATTTACCTTGTTTCTTTGTTTGCTTATTTTGTTTTCTGAACTTGTTCATTACTCTTTTTTATGATTTGCCTATCAATGCTTTCTAGCTCAAATAGTAGTATGTACATGGCTCCCTGTAGGTGGCGCTGCAATCCTGTGAGACTAGCAGAGCCACCAAGAGGCTCCATTATGGTTTACCCAGATATTGATTTGGGACTCCTTCAGAAAATGGAAACACTAATGAAAAATTAGTTAAGTGTAAGCAATAGTGATTTGTATAATCTAAAAAAAAAGAGATAAATCATATTAGATAAGCTTGGAAATAAACACAGGCATGTCCAACACTTTTTAAACATCAATATAAAATCTCTCTCAATCCCTAATCCTCTCGACTTATTCTTCTGGGGGCCTTGGTAACTACAGTTTACACACATTAAAAACCAGTGGTACAATAAAGAAGATTGCACTGGTATCCTCAATGGAGTGCAAAAATATAGTAAGACATTGAGATCAATCAAAAAAAATAATAATAATAATAAATTTTTTTAAAAATTAAGCCTATCTGGGGAAAAAAAAAAGACACTCTACAGGCCCTGTAAATGAAATGATTGCATTTGCCAAATAACTGAAATGATTCCCCATATTAGAAGTTTAAATGTTTTCAGATTTTTTTATTTGAGATTGATAGAGTGTGACTTAAACACCATCATCATCATCATCATCATCATCATCATCATCATCATAAAGATTGTTTGTTGAATAAAAACCTTAAGTTCAGGATTAGTAGGGAGAAGAAGCAGAGAAAAGGATTCTTTAGCCTTTGAAAGACCTGATGAAGAAGGGATTGGGAGTTTATGCTTGGAGTTTACAGTGAGGTTTCTCAATCTTTGCATTATTGGAATTTGGAGAGAGAAGATCCTTCATTATGGCGGATTGTTCTACACATTGTGGCCTGTTCAGAAATGTCCCTGTCCTATCCACTACAGACCAGTAGCACCTCCTTGACTCCACCCTCAGTTTCCAACAAGAAAACCACATAAAGACATTGTCAAATGTTCCTTGAGGAACAAAATTTCCCCAAATTGAGAATTACTAGGCAACAGTCAAGTATATTAAAAAAGTTTTTAATTTGTTTTAATTAGTTATATATGAAAGTAGAATATATTTATGCACTTTGATATATTATACATAGATGTGATATAATTTCTCATGTTGTAGAATCATATTGGTCATGTAATCACTTATATGCATAAAGGAATTCTGTTTCATTCTACTATCTTTCCTATCCCCACATCACCTCCCTGCCCCTCCCTCATTTCCCTCTCCCTAATCTAAGGTAAGGCTATTCTTCTCTAGTGCCTCTCCCCCAACCCCACCTTCTTGTGAATTAGCATCTGCATATTAGAGAATTATAAGCTATTCATATGTATAGTAAAAGTTTGTTTTCTAAGAAATTAATATTCCAGAGGACCTAGAAATGTTGTGCTTTTGTTGACATAAGCATTGTAATTCATCTCTATTAGTTGACTTTGCTCAAACATGCACACATTATCTCCACCAAATTTAAACAAATAATGTTTCTAAAAGACAAATGACTACCCTTTTAAGTTTTATCAGACAATTAAATGGTTAATGAAGTTTCCATTGTATTGAAACATCAACAATTATACATATTATGTATACTCTCTCTTAAAAGATTATTGTAACAAGAGTCTTCAAATGATAATGATTAATGAATTTGCCAGGCCTCTTTCTTGTAAGCATTTTATCTGGAATTACCATTGAAATTATTCAACCGATTCTTCAATTTGAAGATGAAGATACTCTGTTGGAATATGATAAAAATACACTATCTGTGAAGTTCAAATATTTTACAGAACTAAAAATGTGATACACAGATTGATATCAGATGCCTACAGCTTCTTAATAATCTAAATTGTGTTAAGCTAATGTTGAGGCTCAGGAAGATTGAGGACTGTGCTCTTAATCATAGAATGAGGGCCCTGCGGGACCAGAGACCTGGTCTCAGAAAGACCCCTTGTTGGCCTCCTCACCACATTAAGTTACCTGAATAGTGGCACTTCTGCGCAGGTCTCCATGGAATAAATTTCTGTATTTTGAATTCATTAATATTAATGTAGAGGATGCTGGCTTGCCTGGGCATATTGTTAAAATAGTATTTGAAACTTTACAATCTCTAATTTTGAACCTGTTGTCCAACCTCTCCCAATCTTCCATCTTCTACGTCTTTCCCAGGCTCTGGTAATCACCATCCTACTTTCTACTTCTTTAAGATCATTTTTGAAAGATTCTACAAATGAGTGTGCTCATGTGGTGTTTGTCATTCTGTGCTTGACTTATCACACTTTATATAAAGTCCTGCAGACTCAATCACTTTGCCACATTGTATACATGTATTGGAATACCACACTGTACCCCATATATGCAAAATTATTTTCTGCCATATAAAAAAGAAAAAAAAAATTCAAGCCCCTGATTTTTTAGGGTAAATGGACATATTAATTAAATAAAATTGATGGTGATCAATTCTTAAATATCTGTTTTATGAGAAATCACTTAATAATTCTGCAAAGCTGTCAACTGCACTTTAATGTGATAGTATTACTAAAATTTTAATTCAATAAATGAATAGATGGCTTCTTTAGAAAAAGAAAAATGTTTGTTTCAAAAAGAAAAAATTTAGTTTCATATTTATTGCTCTACTTATTAATAAATTCCCTTAATATGACAACTATCTGCTGTGGCACATTTTGTTGTGGCTACTATTGTTCAAATTCCTTATCTTCTGTGTGATAACTCAATTCCTCCAATACCTACTTTCCCCCTAAATCATAGTATTAGAAAATGTTTGTTCATACAGCTTTGGAGTTATTTATAAGAAATGCAAATCCTGACTTTTGTTTTTAGTGTTGGATTGCAAGTAAGTGCACTGGGTAATCCAGAATATGGATGATTTTTTTTTTATGATCATAATAATAAAAACTAAAAAAAAAATAATATTCTTATACAGACCTTTCAGACCTTGGAAGGTTTTCTCAAACTTAGGTTGGAAATAAATTATTCTAATAGTATGAATTATTCTAATAGTAATTCCTCCCCATTTTATAAATGATATAACTAAGAGCTGACTATGAAGGCCATCCTTGAAAATGTTCTTACTTATTAAAACAATCTCCTTTTCATTCTATTCAAAGCTAGTTGAAGATGTCTTGCCTGTCCTTACCTGAAGTTCACTCAGCTCAACATCCAATGTTGGGCATTTATCACCCAATGGTCTTAACTGGATTATAGAAAAAAAGAACATTGAAATTATGGTGTACATATTTCAAGATGGGCATGAATAAATTTTAAAAGATTCTTAAGAGATGCAATGACTTTAAGTAAAATTCCTATGTAGAGTTTCTAGTGTTTCTAATCCTAACACTATAAATCTGCTTTCAACGAGAAAACTCTTGAGTCAATTACAATACATGTTTTTCAAGCCAGAGCTAAATAAGCCATGTTCTATACATATTATGTACTTGATGTCATGATGCTGGGGCTGGGAATCAAATCCTAAGTTTAACACTTCAATGAGTGGGAGCTGAAAAAGTGCTACTTCACAGTGATTTTTCTAGAAGTGGAAACTTGAGTCATCTTCATTTTGTGAAAAATCCTAAAATGTTTCTTTTGTTGGAAAAATGAGGAGCAATTACTCATCAATGATCTTAGAAAAGACTGTGAAGTGATCTGAGAAGAAAATGAGCCGTTTGTAAATTATTACATATGGTGGGAATCAGAGCTGTCATTCTGCAGATGTCTTCTTTATTTGTTTCTGGGGAGGAGTTGTTTGTTGACCTGTGATCTCATTTTTCTCTCCCGGATTGGTGATGACCCTGCTTACCCCATTCTAGGAAGAAAACAATTTCAGAAATATTTCCCTTGAATGGACATGAGAAAGAACACTCTTTGTGAAGTACAGTGTTAGTGAAAGCCTGAAACAGAAAAAGGACATCCACGTCCCTCTCTCTTTAGCATTGTCACAGTGTGAAGCTGGCCATTGGCTTTATAGAGAAGTAGGAGTATGGAGACTTCAAATGTGAACTAAGTAGCAGAGCTATGTGGTCTGTGAGCCCAGTGAAGGTGACCTGTGCTTTTAGCACGACAGAGTCAAAAGAAAACTGGAAGTATCAAGGCATCTCTTTGAATCTTGCTCCTGCCTTTACTAGCTGAGGCATTGAATGAGTCATGTAATCTCACTGAACCCCAATTTCTATATACGTAAAATAGGGAACAAAATACTTGCTCAATAGATTTGTTGATGAACAAGCAAATGAAAAAGGTCAAAAAATCAGGAAGTGCTAGAGCACTTCCATGCATGCTGAGAAGGAACTCCCTCTGGAGTGGTCAGCACCTGTACAGGAGATGAGTTCCTTTCCTCATTCTCTCTCTTTCATCTGTTCAGAGGTGGAGTCATCCATCTCTCTCCCAAAGAAGGTTAGTTTTCCATTTTTTGACTTCACTTCATCTTAACCACTGATAGGATGCTGGACTACAATTTTCCTTCCCTGTAGCCTTGGAAATAGTGCTCTGCTTTTCTGGAAGAAACCAGAGAACCTTGGTGGAGAACATCAGGGGACTATCCTGAGGGAGACCAACATACAGAGACTGGTGCTAGGCCAAATATATGGATAACTGGCTCTTTCACTCATCAATTTTAGCTAATGGACATAGTTGTTAACTGGTATTTCATTTGAGATTCAATGTGCCTTGAGTATCTGATATTTGATGGTTCTGGCTTTACTGATGATGTCAGTTCTTTCATTTCCTGGAAACAGATAATCCACTATTTAGTTTCCCTTTCCTAAATTTGAAATTGTTGATTATCATTGTTTTTCTTTATACACAGAGAAAGAAAAGACTTCAGAGTGCAAACAAGTTTCTTCTTATTTGTTTCTGACCTAAGACTCCAATAAAAACTAACCCTTAACAATAGTAATTGACATTTATATGGTGTTTACTATGTTCAAGTTTTAGAACCAGTAACTTTACATGTAGGACTTTAGTTAATACACACCATAACTCTATGAGTTAGATACTCATATTTTATCCATTTTAGAGATGAAAAAAATTGCCCAGGAGCTAAGTGAACCTTTGTATTATCAAGAATTGTTTTTCACACATGCTACAGCGTTAGTGAATATGCCATTGAAAATGTTTCAAAAACATAAGTTGATTGGGCTCCAGAACATTTATCAGTTTAGTTAATGATTCCTCTGTGGTTAGGTATTTTACCTGTTGAAAGTTTTGTTAATATAAATAAGGCTGAGAAAAAATGCTTTATAAAATGACTTTTTTCCTATATTCTTATCCACAGAAGTATTTCTGAAAATGGAATTATTGGTCAAAATACATGATCATTTTTAAAGACCTTGTTTACTTTCTAGGATGGTATCACAGTGTTGGGGACTCCCTCATTACACTAGATGAATATGAATAATCATTTAAAAAAACAAGAGAAGGAGAAAAAGTAGGTATGAATATGATCATTATAATAATTATTTTAGTTACAATTGAGTAGTTATTTTAAAATTTAAATTCCATCTTCTTTAAAAATGTAGATATTCTTTGTTTGGTGTTCTGTTTTTTATCAGTACTATATATTCAGTGTAAATATGTCATTGATATGATAGTGACATTTTCTGCCAAATCTGTGACAAATGGTTTCAAATTTTATTTAACTTTGTCAACAATTTGTATTCATAACTTAATTCATTTTTCAAAATAAAAAATAAATCCATTAAATATCTCATGAAATTATGTATTTCTTCATGCAACTCTGTTGTTAACCTTCTTGTTTTCACTTTCTTTAGACTACATAATCATCATCTAAACTTCAATAGCATATTGAAAACTTTTTATAGTTTTATCCCTTAAACATAATATCTTTGGAAAAATTAATAAATAAACAGACACAATAGACATACACACAATAAAAGTGTATGTACATAAACTCCCAAACTTTACTACTTGAAGGCCTTCTGCCTGAACTTTAAAAAAAACTCACCTAAAATTGTTTATAAGAATTAAATTATGATAAATTACTGGACTTCTTTATATCGGCTTTCATTTTAAGTCAATGTTATGCACTTGCTATATTGTGCTTATAACTTTCTGATACAATTTATAACAAAACAATCTATCTATACACATGCATGTACATATTCGTATTCATATGGCATAGTTGGAAAAGATCGAAAAGAAAGCGCTCTATACTGAGGACAGCATGTGGTAAATATTTGTGAAGTTGACTAGATTTTACAATGTGCGAATATTATTTATATGATGCAGTCAATTGTTGTTTCCTTTTAAAGACACTGTGAGCACAATATAATGGAAATCATTTGTCACTAAATTAAGGAAGAGAAACAGTCTTAGAAGGCAACTACCTGAGACCCCATCTCATTGAAGGAAGAAAGGAGATTTTTTTTTTATAAACAACCAGAATTTAAATATATGTATGCGGACCCCGTATCTGTTTTAGTTTAAAGAAAGAATTTTTAGCTGGAAAAATCTGACAAGATTTGAAGATAAAAACCAAAACCTATCTGGCTCTTGTCTCCCTTTTATAAAGTGTGGTTTCTTCATGTCACTAAGGAATGTCTTATTCCAATTCAAAGCAGAACAGAAAATTGATTGATGCTGACAGTGTTTCCTATGTCTCTGTACTCTATTTACCTGAAATATAAACCACGATTTCAATAAATGCATTTGTCAGATAAGAACAAAAAATTAAATCTGCCTGAAAATTTTGAATAAAATGTAAGCAGTCTGCTTATACTTCTTTCTTACAGGGGAACAAGTGTACACAGGGGCTATCATATTTTTTAAAAAGTAATTAAGAAGAAATGACTAATACCTAGTGAAGAACAAAATTAATCCCCCCCCAAATTTGCCTTCTGACTAACCTCATTCATATTCAACTTTCAGAACCTTTTTCTTTTCCCCACGGATGACTTAATTTATTCGTTTCCCTGATTCAGAAGTGTTGGATATTTAGGGCAGCTGAAATTATGTAAACCTCTTCTTCCTCTAATGACTCCTTAAGCGGCTCTGATCCAAATTGTCTCCTTGAGTTCTGGGAAGTCATTTATACCCACGTCAATAACTCTCTGCTTGACTGTATGCACTGATCCTTGCCACATTCTTTTGAAGTCTGTGTTCTAGATAGATAAGACTTTCTTAGGTCAAAGTTATTTTTGGCACTGAAACGCCCCTGAATGTGTTTTGGTACATTTTTACCTTATGCTTTTTAAACTAATCTGAAGGTTTAGTTAAAAACCTATGACTTCCTGTGAGTTAAAGCCAAAAAAAAAAAAATCTGCTTAGGTTTCACAAGACTCCACTCAGTCAGGATGATCCTAGTAGAGTACCTGTGACTGACATTTACTTAAAATCTTTTTCCAAGAGTGAGCAGAAATCCACTAGTACAACTTTATTAATCTGAAGAATATAATGTGCATATTAAACACCAACTGTATTGATTTCCTGCGGTAAGAAGTCTGCTCTGACAATAGTCTTCTGAATAATGGTCTCTATGTGGTTGTGGATTCAGAGAGTGAGTTGTGAGGCCATGTTGTAGGCATATTATATATCCCAGACAAAGGAAACTTATGATGTTCATAATCATATGCAATAAAGAACCACATAAATAATGGTTTAGTAAGTCTTTTTTATTGATGTCCATAACCCTGAATTAATTAATTGTATTCTAAGGAAAAAACATGTTAATAAAATCACACTGAAGCCAGTAGTTTTAATAAGCTGAGTCCTATTTTTAAAACTTTCTATAAGACACTTACGGGGCAAGTTGTGGATTTTATTAGTTCTTTGCAATAAGGTGGAGAATGATACAAGATGCTACGTTTTTGATGACAATTGGTAACAAACGTGTCCTATGAATATATTTAAGAAAATATTTTTTATGAGGTTTTTTGGAATGCTAGTAAATCCAAGAGTGTAACACATTGATGGTGTTATTCACTCTAAAATTTCCAGTTACTCTCTGTTCTTATTTCTTTTTTTATTTCCTGTCAAGTGTTAGTTATATAGCTCATGCTGGCTCTAGATTGACACAATAGTCTTCATTCTAAAGAAACTATCCGTAGATAAAGGGTCCCATATATAAAAACTACTGGTTTCTTCTGCTACCATGGGCTCCTTTATTCCCCTGTAGAACTATGTATAAGACAGAACAGGAGGTTAATGAATTCAGAGGCAAGTCTATCATTGAGAAATTCTAGTGGATGCTATGAATAACATTGTGTTCTTAGCAAAGGATTCCTCACCAGAGTGTCCAATACATTATGAATTATTGAATTTCTTGGAATATGAAAAGCTACAGTCATGAGAAACTCAATCAGCAATAACAAAACTGAAAAATCTTTGAAAAGACCAAAGATGGTTGAATCTTGATAAAACTAAGGAGGTGGGGGATTTCACAAATTGGGGAAGCTCGGGAGCTTCCAATGAGACAGGGTCTAGGTTACACTTTCTATTTGTGATCCTCATTCTGCCTAAATCTCCACCTTCATGCTGCAGGAATGTAGCAGGGCTAGCACCATTATTGCCAGGCACAGCAGGATAAGAAAGAGGAACACTGTAGTCTGGCTGTAAAGGGGGTTTTCTATCAGGGAGTACACAGTTCACAAAGTTCCAGAACATTCTTGGACTTAAAGGCTTTGTTTCCCTCTCTATGAACTAATCAGAGTATAAACAAAGATCCAGAATGAAAGCTATGATGAAAAAATAGTTGCTGGAAGTTTCCTAAAAGTGGAACAGGTCTGGAAGAGCTTCAAATCTATAATGAAATAAAATAATAACCTCTCTCAAGCAAGAAAAGAATAAGTTATACACTGGGTTTTCATAACTTTTCTTTGAAAAAAAAAATTAGTCAAAGCAATTGATAGATTCAATAAAATACAAGTTCCTAGTTATTGAGAAGCTCAACAAGTATGCAATAAAAATCACTAAGGGAAAAACTGCCATCTAAAAATATTCAATATTAGTACATCAGAAATAACAAAAATCTATAAAGTCACTATTATAAATATTATTCAAAAAGTAAGGAAAATTTAACAGAATAATTTTAAAGAATACATGCAGGTATTGGAGGAAAAAAACTGAAGACACAAAAACAATGGGTGGGTTGAATGAGAAATTATTTGCAGCAGCAGAATGAATTAGTGAGCTGGAAATTAGGTTTAAAAAAAAAAAAAAAAAAAAAAAAAAAAAAAAAAAAAAAACTCTCCAAGAAGGCTTAGAAGGAATTCATTGGAGGTGACAAGAGAAACGGGTGAAGTAAAAGTAAATAAGAAAAAATAATGGATTCCAGCAAAATTTTTGAACATCTAGATAACAGGAATCATAATATCAGGAGTATGATTTTGATTTTTGGATTGGGAAGGATAGCTTAAACAAGATTCCAAGAAGTACAAATACCGAAGATAAAAACATAAGGTTGTGATTTTCATCAGAATTGAAGTTTTCTATTTCACAAGAGAACTGAAGATAAAAACTATTTGCAATGCCTAAAACTTGTAAGAAATGTTAACCTGTACACACAAAGACCCTTATGTACTGCTTCTGGGAGTATAAATGGGAGTAGGTATTCTTAAGAGGAATTAGGAAATACTATATAAAATAAGGTATCCATATTCCTCAAGATTAACCAGTTCCACTCAGCACATCCAAGAGTAAATTTCCCACTGGAAGAAAAGTTAGAACACATTTTTTTATTCCATTGTTTAGAGTAGATAAATTGAAGGCAACTTCATTGATTCTCAGGAGGATGGAGTTGTTTAAAATGTGGGGTATGCATATTATGGAATACCATGCAGTACTCCCAAATAAGAACCAGATTTACATATAGCAGCATAGATAGAACTGGGAAAAAAAAAAACTGTTGCTGAAAATATTAAGAAACCACAGTCTTTATCTTTTCCCACATTTTTTAATTAATGTGTTATAGTTGATAGATTTACTGTTATACATATTTGTACATGCACACAATATAACCAAATACTTTGGCCAATATCGTTCCCCAGCACTTCCCCCTCTCTCCCTCCCCTTTCCACCCTTGGGTCCCTTTCTGCTACTGATTTTTCTTTGAATTTTAGGAGATCCACCCCCACCCTTCTTTTCCTTTTTTCTCTCTAGCTTCTGCATGTGAGACAAAACATATGACCTTTAACCTTTTGAGTTTGGCCTATTTCACTTATCATGATGGTTTCTAATTCCATCCATTTTCCTGTAAGTGCCATAATTTCATTTAAGAAATAAAGCAACATCTCATATATGGAAAATGGCACACATATTTACCTGTAGGGACAGTATGTGTAATTACAAATTCTAAAATATAAAAGTTGTATTTAACCCATACATTTGGAATCACTGGAAAAGGGCTAAGTGTGCTGGGAAGGGAATTGCAGTAAGGTGAGGATAATAGGAAAAAATAATGTTAAAAGAAACTAAAACCCAATTTTATTTGGGAAGTGATTATAGAACATCACAAGAGAGATATAATAACAATTCTGTCTATTATTACCTAAAACAAAAAATAAATTAAATTATTTCAACATGCAATTATAAAGGAAACTAATAGAAAATCATCAGGTATTCTTTTTTGGTGGGGCCTGAGTTAGGGGGGAGATGATTTTTGTAGCCTTTCATCAAAGCAATGGTTTTTAGCACTCCCCACCCAAAATTCAGGAGGATATGATGCTTCAAGCAAATCTTGAAAGATGGATAGGCATTATTATATTGGACAACACTATTAGCAAAGAGATTTTTTAAGAAAGCAGGCATGGTATTGCTTATAAAAAATACAGAGGGTTTAAAAGCAGAACACATTTAAGGAACTCTTCAGAGGTTACTATATTGGGGGGAAAAGGATGTTTCAAATTTAGGCAGGAGGCAGATCATGAAGGCCCATAAAAAGTGAATAGTGAAGTTTACCCTGAGGAACAACCTCTGCACAAGTTAACATAGGAAAGTAACATGACCACATTGCATTATAGGAATATCATTTTGAAAAGAATATAGAGACTGGGTTGGGGCAGGGGTGGGTATTGAGTTTGGGGAATAAAGATACCCAAATCCAATATGGGAAGGCCCATGCCATAAGCCTGAAAAGAAATAACTGAAATCTGAAATCGTACACAGTCAGTGAGGAAATGAAAAGTCAGGGTGAGTGTGGAGAAGAGGAATTCAGATGAGAATCAGCAGGAAAAGGGAAAGTAAATTTCAGTTGACATTTAGGTTTATTTCATTTCTGTGGTAGAGAAAGAAAAATCCAGAGGAGTTGTGGCAAAGAACACAGGTCGATTTGGAGTTCCCCGGGAGATGGAAGATGTGGTCCCTGAGGCTGTGCATGAAGGTGTGGAGCTCAGAAGCAAGGCCTGAGTTGAGACCTGCCATCTGGTAGTCAACTATTCATGATGTGGTGCAGGTAAGATTTCCTTAGCAAGGTGTTTGGAACATGAAACTATTTCATGAAATAAGGCATGAAATCCAAGGGAAAAAACCAAGCTAAGACGACGAAAAGGGAAGTCCCCAGGATATGAGGTCAGCATGCCTCAGTTGAACTGCATTCAATTAAGTAGGATTTTATTTGAGGAGTCATTCTTTTCCCTTTCTTCTTCTTTTCTTTATTTTAATCTTTTAAATATCAGTAGCTATTAAAAGATAAATTTAAAAGTATCTGAGTGTTTTAGGGAAGATGTTATATCTTGACATCATAGATGCAATTTTACATATTTCTCCACAGTGACTTCAATCTTGGCTTCTATTTCAGTTGCCTATTTTAATGTTGTCTTAGAAACTATTTACTTCCAAATTTATTGTGGACAATTAAAGAGTTAAATTAATTTCTTCTCCTTTTCCTCTTTCCTCATCACCCCGCCCCCTTTCTCCCTGAAAGTGGTTGTTATACTTTAGATCTAGAATGCCCACCTAAGGCTCATGTGTTGAAGGCTTGGTCCCCAGTACAGCAATGTTCAGAGGTGGGTGGAGCTTTGGGGAAGTAATTGGATCCCCAGAGCTCTGATCTCACTAATGGATTAATCCATTGAAGGGTTCATAATTGAATGGATGATTGGGAGGTAGTGAAAAGTCTACGAGGTGGGGCTTAGTTGGAAGAAGTAGATCACTCAAGGATGCTATGGAAGGATAAATATTGTTCCTGCCTCCTTCCCCCTACCCGTCTGCTTCTTGATCACCATGAAGTGGGCAGCTTTCTCCATCACACTATCTCTGAGATGATGTTCTATTCAATGCGATCCAGCAGTGGGGCCAGCTGACCATGGACTGGGGCCTCTGGAGCTGTGAACTAAAATAGATCTTTCCTTCTCTAAATTAATTTTCTTGGGTATTTTGTCACAGCAATGAAAGACTGACGAACACTGATCTAAATCATAATATGGTCATTGTGATATTAGGAGAAGGTTGTCTGCAATGTGTGCAGTCTCTATTTTCTCTAGTTTCTACAGAGGTGTCCCTGATTTTGCCTGGTATTGAGCATCAGTCTCTTTTCTCACTGGCTCAGCCTTAGCCTCTAGTGGCAAATTATACACGTACCCTGAGAGCCTTGCTCTTATTCTTGATTCCTACAGATTTGTCAGTCTAAGCAACATTTTGGGAAACACTTTGGGATTCTCATCTACTTTTCCAGCACTGACTCTGGCGTATACACCCATCCACAGTGGCTCCTCCAGCATTTCAACCTCCTGCATTGCAAAGGACTCCTCTGTGTGACTTTCAGTTCCCCTGGCGATGTGGGCCTTTGTCTCTCTCAGACAGAAACCATTTTTGTACTGTTGTGAAATCATAATAAAGATTTCACAATAAAGACTGGCTTTTGCACATCAAAAGCACATTAACTTTAAAACAGAAGTCTGCATGTAGATTTACAAAACTAATATGACTCAAAAGTGACTTATCTTGCTTAAGTTTCCACAATATACCCCAAATTCAAGCACGTAAACTGTCTATCTGCAGGAGAGGCTGGGCAATGTAGATTAATGTGCTCCTGGAAGGTAAAGAAAATAAATTGGTGAGCACATAGCTATGACTTCAGCACTATTATCTACGTTAGCCAAAGTTAACCAATATTCTGGGACCTTTAAAAGAGTCATTCTGATAGTTAAATAGTATTAAATCTGATTCACTCATTCATTTTTTCTCATAATAATGACAAATGTAATAGCTGTAACACAGGATCACCAGAGAACAATGTGAATATTTAGGCCTTATTTTCATCTTAATATATTATTTGAGCTGCAACAAGTTATTTAGCCACTATGCTTCATTTCTGTTTCTATAAAACAGCAGTGAGTAATCCAAATCATACACGAAAAGACAAAAACAACCTTTCATAGAATACCTGGGGAGAAAAGCTTATGTACAACCTAACAGGCATGGAATTAAAATTATTCCCTCTTGTGAAGCTTCAGTGACTCTTTCAATGCACTCAGATATCCTCTGTAGGAAAATAAATATGACTGAGGCTTGGGTTCACTATTCTCTCTCTACTTTTCTCTGAAAAAAAAAAAAAAAAACTTTGAAAACAAATTTAATACATGGGAGGGAATGTAATTTTATAGTGGCTTTTAACTCATTTTATTCTGAATATTTTCCCAGAGATCTTATGCACAAAAGTCTTTTTCAATCTATCATCTGTTCTGTTTTTTCTCTCTCTAGCTCAGGTTTGTGTATTGTGTTCCAAACCCTTATTTTCAGCTTCTTCATTGACATTTCTATGGTATTAAATCAAACTGAGACTTAAGAACATTTCAAAGGCTGTACTCACCATATTTCAACCCAAACCCACAACATTTCATGGCTGGACTTTGTATTTCTTATCTTATTGAATAGTAACACATCCATTCAGTCCTCCAAGTCAGAAATTTGGGACTAACCCCAAACTCTTCTTTTTTCCATTATGTCATCCAATTTGTCACCAAGTCCTGTCTTCTGTTATAAATATTTTTCTTCTCCATTTCAATAGGATCCCAGGTCTGCCTTAGCTCTTACCCAGGATACTCGAAGAGCTTTTGAGTTGACTTCTCTTAACCTGTTCTGTCAGATCATCCATCAAGCAACTGCCAGAGTGACATTCCTAAAATGTAAACTTTATTAACACCTGATTAAAATCATCCAGTGGCTCCTTTTTGCATTTAAGCAAAAGTCCAAAATTTTAGGAGTGTTTACAAGGACCTTTTTTGATCTGTGTCTTTATACATTTCTATTTTAATATCTTCATATAGCCTCAAGAAGTAAGTTCTATCCAGTTTCTTAGATAGTCTTATAATTTCCTGAGTGAGGCATGCCCTCTTGTTCCTTTTAAGTCATTTCAGATAGTTTCTTTTACCTTAGAGATCTTCCCTTAAATGATTGCTATTAAAGAGTCTGTTAAATTATTACCCTGTTTTAGAAGCTTTCTCAAACTTTCTTGGATCAAGTGAATTACTCTATCAAAGTTTTGTAAACTGTGTTCCTCTACCATGAACACTTATCAAATTATGTTGTTGTCAGTTCTTGGAGTTCTCCTGCATTTACCAAAAGTTCTTTAGGAGTGAGATCTGTAGCTTTTTAAACTCTATTTTCCCAGAGAATGTTTTAGCACTTGAAACATGGAGGACACTCAAGAAAGAGTTCTATGAATGGACAAATACATGAAATGCAGGAGGGGAATTAATTTGAGAGGAAATTATGAGAAAGTAATGGTTGTTTATTTCTGGTTTGTTTCTTGGTCTGGTTTTTCTTTTCTTTTTAGTTCCCCAAAGAATGCATCTAAAAAGTAAACATATATCAAATGTAAAATTGTTATACTTTGTTTAAATAAATTGCAATTCACAGCATAAATATAAAAGGTTAAGGTTTGAATAAATCTTTTGAAATTTTATGTAATTTCTATTTAGACTAATTTATGTCTAAAAAGAAGAGTAAGAAAGACATAGGTAATTTCTTATCACTTAACAGAACGAAATGTATCAAGCCAATTTTTAAGATAATTCATCAACATCATCATTCTCCTAATATTCTTTTAAAAATGAAACAAACAATTCAATTCTTCAAAAGGGTCTTTTATTCTGCTATATTTAATCACACTCAGGAAGATATGGTAAAGTACTATCAGGTCCAGTTAAATTTTGTAGATGGCCTTTTGTGGGAAGACAGACTCAGAGAAAGCTTTTATTTTTTTCCCAGTTTTAGAAAATTATTACACTAAAGTCAGTTTATAATGGTAAACCTTAACCTGAAGTTTATATTTCTTTCAAACTCAACCCTCTGTAACATAGTTGCAAAACAAACAATAGGGAAAAAAATGTATGAGCAACTAAAATAGATGTCCCAAGATTGAAATAACAATGCTTTGCACTTGAATCCATTTGCCTGAAACCTACAAACCTATAGTTTAATTTTAAACTCATCACACACCTCTGGGGGTTGGAGAGGGAGAGAGATAGGGAGAAAGATTTATATGTGTATGCATATGTTTGTATATAATTGTCTTATTTCTGTATAAATAATCCATAAAGTCAAGCTTACTGTTTTAGTGAAATTTTTAATGTTTTTTAAATTAATGTTTTTAAAATTAAAAGTATCTTTCCCTTTCCTTTCTATATATATATATATATATATAGAATTTGGGCTGCCAAGAAGTGAAATTCGACTCAAGTATAACCAATTAAATTTGCATCTTCTGCATTTGAACTGATTCAATATCCCAGAATTGGGAGAAGTTTGAAAATACCTCAATGACTTTTGTTACTGTTTTGGGTCTTTAGATTTTATAGGTTCCAAAATTTCATCTTAAGTTTGAATACAAAGAAAACTTGCTTAATGTTGTGCTATGTGAAATACCATATGTGTTTTCCTTCCCTGTGTCTGATATTCCTGCATTCCTCATGTATGATGAATCCCGTTCTCAGTTTACAGGTATGTGGGCTATTTGGGGGCATGTCCAAGAATTTAAAATTCTAGAAAAGGCATCTGTGTTTTAAAGGACCTCTCCAGCAGAAAACCTCTGAGATTTCACAACCATACAAAAATGAAAGTTATTCTCAGAGTAAATTACTTCATACTGCATTTCTTATTTGTCTAGAAGTTCCAATCATCCTTAGTAATTTTATTTGTTGACATTGTATTTTCTTTGTATAAAGAAAAATGAACTTTGTGGTCTCCCAGTAAAATAAAATATGCTTAAATAAGTATCTATATTAGATTATGTGAGCACACATTAGTTAGGTTTTAATATTTGTTGAGGCAGTATTTCTGTTTTGCTAATCTTGCATTATCTAAAATTATCAGTGATAAATGCTCTTAGATATGTACTGAATTTTCCCAAGTGTAGAATAGTAGTTTTTGTTCGTTTTACTGATGTCAAGAGGTACAATATTTCGGTGCATATTTTACATAAATTTCTTTATTTACATACTCTTTGTAATTTGGCACTTTATCTGGATATGTGTATTAAGGGGCCTGAAAAAATATATATAAATCTATAATTGCGGTCCTTGTTTAAGCTGGTCTGGTAAGCTAAGGGACTAAAAATATTATTATTGGTCTTGCATAAGTTCCAAATAGAGAAATAATCTAAACACTGATGGGCAGAGAGATTTACTGGAATTAATTAAACATACTTCAAAGTTATCTTATATTTAAGGAATGGGCTGTTGGCAAATTATTATATGTCTCTGGTAACATTCATGAAAAGTAAACTATGAACGCATAGTTATTTAATGAAAAGCAATATACTTTGCATTAACATGGGTACTAAGGAGTTCACTGTATGACTAACACTCTGCCTACATTAGAGTTTCTATTTGTTGAGGAAAGACATGCCCAGTGGAAGCATTGTTGCATGTGGCAGATTATTTGAATTCAAATTTTAAACTCATGATGCATTATTTGGTATAAAATAAAAATAGAGAACAGAGTTTCATATAATAGAATGATATATGGAGTACAATGTACAAAAGAAGGCACAATAAGAGGATATTTTCATCACCAATAGGAGTAAACTGATGAGTGACAATAAGTTTTGAGTTTTCAAATAGCTTTGAAGAATGCTACATCCAGTATGGTTGTAAATTGGAGGATATTTTTAAAGTAAGGTAAGAAGCATTCTATTTTGATTGTAATGTACTAACCATCACTATGAATTGGTTTCTTTAATGTAGAAATGACATAAAAATTCTGACATCACTAAATTGGCAAAAAATGTGATAACCTAGTAAAATGACTTCTAGTGGCTACCACTCAATAAGTGATGACTTCTACTATATTACTTTGTGTATAATTTTGAAAATAGAATAGAGTAGATCAGAATTACTGACTTCTTAAGTGTTAAATCAGAATTACTGACTTCTCAAGTGTTTATTAACATTTCAAGATATAACACATTATCATCTGGATGCAAGTATATATTATTTACATGATCCTGCCATATATTTATTTCATCTATGGTTTTACTTATGTATGTTTACAGGTGTGTACAGAGTAATAAAAATATGAATGACTAGCACTAACATATATTCACATACATATGTCTGTCCATAAGTGTGTGTATATGAATACAAGTATCTGTGTATTGATACAAATAGATAAACCTCCTCTCATGTTGAAGCAGTAGACTGGCTTTAAAACTAGCTACTTTTATGCAGGCACATATACAAAATTATCTATTTTCTTTTTATTTTAGCAAAATTTCTTGCCTCATTATATAAATAAAAAACAAGGGGAAACAAGAGAAAGTGTTTTCTTTTATAATGATGTCAAAATAACATGTATTCTCCAAATAAATGTAGTAAATGTGATCATTATATGCACTGAAGTATAATGAGTTTGTATTTTGTATAAAAAAAAGTTTTATTTAATGAAACATTCTGGTTGTGAAGGTTACTCTGAGCTGTGGGCTATATTCCCAGTGTGAGAAGCTTCAGGGCCCTGTCTCAGCACACTAAATGGTGGTGAAAACCATGGAGCCTGAAGTCATCACAGGGTTAGTGAACCTTCAGAGGGATGAAACAGGGCGTTCTTCAGCTGGTTTTGTTCACAAAAACACTTTCATAATCCTGGAAGTAAATTAATACCAATGTGCTCATTCCAGTTGTTGTTCAAACACCCATTTAAATAAACAAACTTAAAATTGAATTTTTAAGTATTTTTCAAAATAGAAATATCAGTAAATGGCCATCCTTTCTCTCTTTTCATAATGTGAATTCTGTGCCAACTTTTTCACAAACATAAACTCATCCACTCCTCAGTGTAAGCCTATGGCATAGGTACTAATGTCCTTATTTTATAGATTACATAATCTGTAGTTTTGTTGAATTAATTACTAGCTAAGTTTTGTATTTTATTTTTTTAAAGAATAGAAATTCCTTGTGATTTTGAGAATTTCTTTGATTGTGTAACAGGAATTGTGAACCTTTAGTCACTAACCAAAAGAGAAAATATAACAAAATACAAACTTCTTTCATCAGGTTCTGATATTGACTTTCTTTCTTTGGCTTAATATAATAGGCTTATTTACAAAACAACTTCTTTCATTGCCTTCCCTTTTCTCTTTTCCTTTCTTTTGTCCTTTTTTTCTTTCCTATTATTGAGTTCTCTTGTTTTTTCACTTTACAGTTTTTAGAAAACCAGAGTTTTTGTTTTTTTTTAATTTTTACTTCTTAGTTCAGTTTAGTGTGAAATGAGTTACAACCAAACAGGATTGTAATTTTGATATATGATTGCATGAATTATGGTATATCCTTACAAAAATATATAAAGTCATGAACATAAGATTTATGTAATTTTTCTAGAATGCAAACTATATCACCTTCACCTCAACTTGAGAATTGAGTATTATGTGTAATTAATAAAAATTTCATTTATGCAAACATTTTTTCAAGGTTGAGTTCCAATTTTTACTACATAATCACTTTTTTAGATTTCATTCCTTAAAACTTGCATGTGGTACTTTCGTTATAAAAATTGTACTTTGGGCTGGGGATGTGGCTTGTAACGCATTCACCTGGCATGCGCAGAGCACTGTGTTCGATCCTCAGCACCACATAAAATTTAAAAAAATATAGATGTTGTGACCACCAAAAACTGAAAAATAAATATTAAAAAATTCTCTCTCTCTCTCTCTCTCTTAAAAAAATTGTACCTGATTATTATGAACATTACATATTTTAAAATAGTTTTAAGCAACATTTTAAAGCTCTATCAAATGAAGTTCATGATGAAGAAACATGAAAAGGCAGGTTAAAAACTGGTTCCACACTCTAACAGCATGCAAATAAAAGTGGAGAAAATTATCAAATACTTGTTTTTCCAACACTTCCCCCCCAAATACCTCTAACCTCTTTCCAAATTTCTTCATGTTACTGCCATGTCTTTATCCAAAATACCATCTTTACTTTCCTGGATAATTATAGTATTTTCCTGGCTAATATCTCTGGATCCTTCTGGTCTCACTTCAATCCAAAATAATCTTTGAAAAATATATAACATCACTCCCTCAACTAAGTTCCTGTGTAGAGTTCCACTGCTTTTAGAAAAAGTTCAAATTCATAACACAAACTGCAAAACATTCCATCATTGAATCTTTGCTATTCTAACAGTTTTTCTTCATTTCCTTTTTGCTCTATTACATAATGATTTTAGTTTTCGTCTTGTTTTACCTGCTTGTGGAAATAATGCTGTCCTTCACATTCTTGAATTCTCAAAATATTAGATTTTTATATTGCAACCAGTTCATGTTCTTGCACTGTTTTTATTGAAACCAAGTTTTTTCCAAAACATGCTTATTCTTCCTAGACATGATGTATTCTAATATTTTTATCTCTTTACTCTTTCATTTAAAACAAAAAGAACCTTAGTAAATTGATTTCTTGACCCTTTACTGGGGTCAAGGTGTGCAGTTCAGAAAACACTTTCCTTTTTTAAAAAAATTTTATTTTGTTTATTTATTTTTATGTGGTGCTGAGGATTGAACCTAGTGCCTCACATATGCAAGGCAAGCACTCGGCTACTGAGCCACAACTCCAGCCCAGAAAACACTTTCATAGTAGTTAAGAGTTCATGTTTTTTTGAGTTGGCAAAAATGGATTCATATCTTCAACTGAGCAGTAGCTGGATTGTGTTAACTTTGCCACATCATTGGATCTCTGAATCTCATTCTTTTCATCAAAAAGATATATAATACTAGTATTTTCCTAATATGGTTGATGTGAAGAACAAATGAAGAAATATGCATCAAATATTTGAACAATGTCTGAGAGTGAAAAAATGGTGGTTATTATTTCTACTATTGTTAATAGTTTAATGTGCTCTACATGTAGATGGTTTTTGTTTTGTTTTGTTTTACTAAAATGTTGTTATCCAATAGTCCACACTCATATTTTATGGTTAATTCCATCTTGTTCTTCTGGAAATTTAAATTTATGAAGTAATTTCATGTGGGTAATACTTGGAACAAAATAAAGACATAGGTCAGAAAATGGACACACAACAATTACATGCTCATACATGTCTGTGCTGATTTGCAGTCTTTGCCTGACATCAGATCCCCTTTCTGCAGTGTCACATAACAGCCTGTGCTTTGCTTTTTACAACACTCATCAATATTTCAAATGTTTGTTTGCCATCTGTCTCCCTGTAAAAGACATAAACTCCCTGTGAATAAAACTTAAACTGCTTTATTTACTTTGCATCCCTAGTTCCAAGTACAGTGTTTTGCATATGGTATTTCTGAATGGAGCACAACAAAATGGAGGGAAATGTACTTTTGGTAGTGTCCTAACAGGAGCCTAGCATGTGCTTAGTTGAGAGGTACAATAGACCTTGACTCTTTTGAAAGAATGCCTGGCATTACAACGCCTAAGCTGGCAAAGTAGAGGTGCAAGGACAATGGACCAAGCTGGAGGAATATGTAGGAATACAGTACAGATGACAATGGCAACCTTGTTCATTGGCATCATCACCAGCACTGTTATCCTCTGGCCCCCATATTTATGGATTTATGCTTAATCTTGGAAGAATCTAGAATCCCAGCTATTTTATTAAAACCACATTGGGAGAGTAAGAGTGCAAATCAGCATGAGTGGATTCAGCAAAATTGGTGCCAGAAACTGACGGCAACAGAAGGAGTCATTGTCAGCTACACTGTGATGCTGTTTTATTTTGCTTCAGCTACTGGCAGGCTCAGTGACAAGAGGGTCAGTGTGGGGAGAGAGTGGGATGTCTCCAAAATGACCATCTCAGTATGTACTGTTGCTGTTACAGGAGACTTCTTGGCTACCCAAGTTCTGAGTTTAGGAAATTTGTCAGACATCTTTAATAGTCTCAGAGATAAAAGTTGGAAAGGCTTTGAAAATTTAAGTCGGGATAAAATTTTAGAAAATATGGATGAGGGCAAAGCAAAATACATGTAGTTAGGAAACACACTGGGATCAGTTTATTCTTTGATGGGAGAAACTTGAAAATGATTACAAATGGTTATTTAGTTGGAATTATGGCTAATTCTTCTTTTTTTATCTTTCCTGAAAATTTTAATGTAGTTCTTATTTCCAAAATGAAAAAATATTTTAAAAGATAGAAATAATATTGGTGTACATTGCTTGAATAATTCATATATGTTAACAAATTTGATAATACATGTGGAGCTATATACATATATTTATACATAAGAACTGTGTATCTATATAAATTTCCACTTATTTTGTGGGTGTTTCACAAATGTGTAACAGAATGAGGATAAATAAGCCAAAGGAATTGCTAAATGCATTTCATTAAAAAAGAAACTTGAGACTTATGATTTGCTCAGATTTCCCCCATAAAAGTAGAAATCAGGTATGGATTAGAACCATAAATACACAGATAACTATTTTTTAGCTCTCAAGGGTAGGATCTTTCAAATTAAGTGCATAAATAAAATAAAATTCTCAACATAGTAGAAAGATTATAATATAGTTTTCTTCTAAGATGACGAGTCACTGAGAGTACTCGTGAAACTGGTTAGGAACAGGAAAAAAATGATAGAAAAATAGCGCTAAAATAATAGAGTATGCAGTAACCTTCATTTCCCCTCACCTAAATAAATTATTCCAGTATGTTTCATAGTATCTTGATTGTTTTACTTTCTCTAAAATTATTTGTTAGTGGCACGCAAACATTACCAAGCATCATTTTTAGTACCACTAAATGTTAGAAAGAGAGATGTTTAAGTAGCTCAGTCGCCTCAGGGAGATGAAGCAGATAACATTCAGAGGTATCAGACTAGCTTAGCAAATGTTTTCCCAGTGAAAATGGAATTAAGTGCTTATTTACCTCAGTGGAGTTAAGCTCATAAACCAAGTAATAGTAATTTTGTGTATTGCTAAAATTGTGTTCAATTTTGCAAAAGGGGGATTTGGTGAATCCTTCTGCCTCCAGGCATGTGCATATTCTCATACCTGCCATCAAAAGAACCTCCAGCAAAAGGAGAGAAAAAACATGGCAAGTAGATTCAGTATTGAACAATTTGTTCTGGCCCTGGAATTGGAAAACCATATGTGTTGAATAAATCTATTCTATACCTAGAATTTGAAATTGATTATAATTCTTTTTTTTTCTTCATGTGTATGTGGTTATGTGTATGTGCATTGACCAACAATATTTATTTTATAAGCTCTCAGAGGAAATGTAAAACAAATCATAAAACAATAAAGCTAGTTCAAATAATTTCAGCCTGCATTATGCAGTGATTAAAATTTCTGTGGATGGGTATAATGTGTCTCCTGAAGAATAGCCTCAAAATCCACGCAGCCAACTATTGGAAAATCACTGTCATGCTCCATAAGACATAAGCCATTAGTTCCCGCTCATGTGCCATTTGCCATTCCTTTGGGGTATGTAGTGCAGTAATGCTGAGTGTCCTTTTTGATTCTAGGTCTTTAAATCCCGCGTGTTGCAAGTTCATCACACTTCTGGCTGACTCTGAAAAATGGCAGCTAGCTTTAGAGCCAATGGTGAGAGAGAAGGATGTTTAACTACCTCTAAAGTACAAAGAATGTGCTAAATTATGGTCCAATGTTCCACAAGCTCTGGGCATTTTGGAAGTATTAACAATAGCAAAAAAAAAAAAAAAAAGAAGAAGAAGAAGAAGAAGAAGAAAAACAAGCTGTTATGAATCACTCAAGAATAATTCAGTTTTCTACTTAAAATGTAATTAATAAGAGGAGAGATATAAAATACATAGCAAGCCTTTAGTATCACATGTTGGTAAGGAAGAGAGATACTATGATTTAATGGAGGACTTGAACATAAATATTAAATAATAGACTTCTTGGATTGCTACTTCCAAGGCAGAAATGAGTAACACACAAGAGAATAACATTTTAAAAGAAAATACTGGGGTGCTTCATAGCCATTTGAAAACCAAGGGTTGGATATATATGCTAAGATAATTTTGATAATATATTAATTATGTTAGGTCCTACATCATTAATAACACTAGAGAAAATTACACATACATTTGATACTCTCATTGACTCTTTTCTGTAGGTATTATTATTCTTGTTTCAGATGAGGAAGTCAATCAGCTATATCACTTGTCTAAGATTGCCTAGCCAGCAAGCAAGATAATAGTTTGGGGATCAAGGCTTCTCATTCAAGAATATTAGCTTGCACAGAGACTCACTTTTCAGCACCTTTTGGCCTGAGGGATGCTTTGAATCTATTTTATCTCAAGTAGGTTAGCTTATCCAATGACGGTGCTGGGACTGCCCTCTGGCTATTTGTACATGATATCAAACATTCTATTAAACATTTTGCTGATCAAAAGAATGACATTTTGTTCTACCACAGTACAGTAAATTATGTGAGTTTTTAAATTCTAAATAATCTTTTAGATTTTTTTTTTTTTTTACTTCATATATTCAGCTACCCTAAGACTCTAGGTAAATCTCCTGTTCCTTTTGCATGAGATCCCTGGAAGCAATATTGCTCAGTGCTTTGAAACATGCTTTACAGCATTCTTTCACAGAGAAATTAGGCATGCCTTTTTCTTCTTAAGAAGTACTTATCTGGAGTCACTTCCTCCAGAAAACTTAGCCCACCTCTTTGTCAAAGCAGCTTTGTAACACCCATCTAACATATTTCTTACTTCTCCCATAGGTAAAGAATTCTCTCGGGAAGGTAATTATGTTTTTCAGGTCTGTATTAATGCAATTTTTAGGTATAAAATTGATATTTTTATGCATTTCTAAGCTTTTCAGGGGAATACCAGTTCTTAAAAAGTGAGTTTTCATTTCCAGCTGAGGTTATTGTTCTTTCCAACCCAAGGAGGCTTCACTTTCTTGCTTTCTGGCCAGAGACTATGCCTGACAGTTTCCTCAGCCTCAGTGTCATAAGGTCCTCTATCATCACCTCATGGCCACCTTTCCAAAGGATGGTGACTCGTATCTCATTTCTACCCAACCCACTGTAGCCCACTTTCCCTCCACCTCTTATGAACTTGTATTCAAACTGGGGAAACAGTGTGTGCTTATACAAATAATTGAAGTTATAATAGCTGGTAATAAGTGCTAAGAAGGGAATAAAAAGGGAGCTATCAAAAAACTTTGTGGGAGAAAGCAAAAGACAAAATAAAAGAAAACAAAAAAATCAGCTCTTGGGCCCTCTTGACTTTGGGCTACTTCTCCATCTGACTAGCATCATGTGAGAAGCTGAAAGTGAGCATCATGTCATGAATCTGGGTGTGCTGGGTGAATGGGAAGTTGACGAAAAGAAGGCAGTAGAAATGCAGGCTGAAAAGATTAAGATGGAGGGCAGTTGTACAGTATGCATTATGTAAACGCTGCATATCTACAATGGCACTAGCGTTAAGAACATTTTGGTCAGGTTTACTAAGTTTCAGGCAGGTCATAATTCAGCTGAAATATATGGGAGCAAAGGCAACCAAGAAATGTCAGAGTAGTAAGAAATAGCCTACAGATTAAAAATGGTGAATAATTCATACTGTTTAGAGTCATCCATGTGATTTAATATGAGATGTTAGTGATATAAAACAATGAAAATAATTTATCAAGATAATATTCAGACATATTTTCCATTTCCATGGACTTTTATTTCTATTATTTAATTTAAGTAAGATGAAATACAGACCAGATTTAATCGATATTAGGTATAAAATTCCTCCAATATATTTGAATTTTCCCTTTTTTAAAATATACCTTTTATTTATTTATTTATTTATCATCTTTTTTTTAATATACCTTTTATTTATTTATTTATTTACTTACTTATTTATTTATGTGGTGGGTCAAACCCAGGGCCTCACATGTGCTAGGCAAGCGCTCTACCTCTGAGCCACAACCCCAGCCTTCTTCATCTGTTTTTGTGGTAACTCAGACCCACACATTTCTGTGCACATCACTGAATTAAATGCATTTAGTTTCATCCAAAGTTTTTTTTTTTTTCAATCTGTATTTTTATATTGAGCTAAAGAAATGTCTGAATTAGAAAATGTACTGATTTATAATCAAATCTGTAGATTTTAACTGCTATCTTTACATGTGTAAATAAACTCAGTGAAATGACAGGAACAAAGTCTAAGAAGCTTTGTATTTAGGTGTATTATACACCTAATATGTAAAACATTGTACTCATGCAGAATAAGAATAGCTAAGATGAAATATGTGGCCAATTGTGATCTAAGTCCTACCTCCCTCCATACACTGCCACGCTGATCTGCACTTTAATGCTGGCTTCAGTAATGCAGATGGCCTTCTGCATATTCCTAAATGATAGCACAGCCTGCCTTTCCTCAGACTCTGTCATTTATATTATTTTCTCAGGAATAGTTCCTCTGCCTTTCTGTAGCTGGTCCTTTCTAAAGTGGATCCCTCTACATATTTTTAAAGATAGCTCCTTTTATATTCCCTTCTTAGCACTTATTACCAGCTATTATAACTTCAATTATTTGTATAAGCACATACTGTTTCCCCAGTTTGAATATAAGTTTCATAAGGAAATCACCTTGAAAGACCTGTTCACTGGATATTTACTACAATGTCAGGTGTTCAAAACTTAAATAAATGAATAAAAAAGCACATTTATTTCATAATTATGGTTTTTCTCTTATTGTTATTCTTGGAGACATGATTACAAATTTCCCAGAGTCTTCACATTCTAAGCTTGAATTATTTATATAAAGAATCAAAGGAAAATACATGAGGCTATCTTATTCCTTTCTTCTTGGAGTCTTTATTTGCACTTACTATAAACTGTTTCTAAAGTATTTTAGATGTTTACTAATTCATATTTTAAAAGACATTGGGAACATCATAGTATCTGTATTTACGATTAATAAGATGATGTTAATTTAAACTGATTGCTTGAAAAAAATTGTGGAAATCTAGGCCATAAAATAAATATATCATAAAAATATCTATGCTATGTTAAACTATACAAAAAAACTAAATAAAAGCATAAAAATAGAGTTGATAAGGAAATGAACAAGGATAATGAAATCCTAGGCAGTTTTGATTTCTTCTCTATATTGTTAAATATTTCCAATTGCCATCAAATATGAAAAAAACAAGAATACAGAAAATCGCTAAAATACTGGGAAAAGATTTCTTTAAGAGTAAAATATACCTACAGAGAATGAATGTTTCCTTTCTTTTATAATAATTACTTAGATTTTACATGTTCCTAGACTGTTGTAAGATGTGTCAAGTTTTCAAAAAGAAATGAAATATAATCCTATCTTTAACTGCAGATAAAGTCAGAATGTTGCAAATTATTTTGAAAACTGAATTACAAAGGAAGGGAAATTAGTTTCTGGTTATGACAAAATTCTTTCTTAAGATTGGCCATAATGACCATCAAAAATGATGACAATGAGAGGAAGTCTGTCCAGATGAGGACTAACATTCAAAACGGTGGAATGACAGAAAGAAATGGTGTGTATATTTAAAATATTTTTTAAGTTTGGTAAATTAAAAAAAAAAAAAACGTGTTAAGAGTCATGGACTTAGCTCTGGAATCTTTAGGTACTTCAGAGAGAACAATGGTCCCTGAAGAATTTTAGGAAAGGTGGAACAGAACCAGATTGGCAGGGCATTCGGGGAATTGGGGAGAAAATATATATAATTCTAAATAAGTTGAGTTTAAGGTAGCTTTGAACCTCTTTTAAGAGCTGTATATTAAATTGTGAATTATTTGAGTATGAAACTCAGGAAAGAGACTTGGAGTTATATAGGAATTATCTTGGTGAAGATAATAATTGCAATGAGTAGCCTGGATGAGTTCCTCCATACAGCCACTTCAGAGTAAGGACTGAAGTTTAGTAACCTGGGTATTTTAACTGTCAATTATAATGAAGAAAGGGAAAATAATTAAGAGACTTCTATTAAAGTTAGGATGAGTGCCAGTGCAAGCCAAACGTGGCATTATGGCAATAGAACGATGTTAGGGTTACATTCTTGTCGCTATTTTATTTTTCTGTCTGATACCTAAGAAGCTTAGCTAATATGACTTGTGTTATTTTATATACACCAAGGATTTCCAAACCCAGCTGCATGTCAGAGACATTTAGAGAGCTGTCTAATAATTTAATATACAGGATATGCATTAATTGAGTGAATGAATAAATTAATGCTTTACATGCCTTAATCATCATTACCAATATCCTTTTTACTTACATTAACTTAGGTCATTAGAAGACAAAAAATTACATTAGACCTAAAAAAATGGAATATATTTTATTAAGCATTCCTAGTAAATTGTGTATGTATGTGCAATTATGGGATTTTTGATGTTAAGAAAGAATGACACTTATCCATGGTATTATAGATTGAAAATGTCTCAACTTAGCAGTGTGATGTTCTTTATGCCATGTCTCTGGTGCTCTCCTTCTCTCCTTTTTTTTTTTTGGCACGGAGATTACCATGGATTGAACTCAGGGGCACTCAACTGCTGAGCCACATCCCCAGCCATTTTTTTTTTTAATATATTTAGAAACAGGGTCTCACTGAGTTGCTTAGCGCCTCTGCCTCTGGTGCTCTCCTTTCTTGTTCTAGCTAAGGACCATCAGCAGGGGTTGAAAGAGCAACAATATAACCATGATGTCATAGTTAATTGTTGATTTGAATTAACCTCTCTAAATATCTCTCCAATTTTACACCTGGCTTTCTTCTCCTCCACAAAAATTGCCAAATTTCCCTTTTCACCTCTTCTTACCAAATCAAAAGCCAGTGTTTACCTGAAAAAGAGCAAAGGCAATGACCTGAAGAAAAAAAAAAGAGAGAGAGAGAGAGAGAGATGCTCTCAGAGCCCACTTGTTACTCCTCGATTTATACCCAAAGGACTTAAAATCAGCATACTGCAGTGATGCAGCCACAACAATGCTTATAGCAGCTCAGTTCACAATATCTAATCTATGGAACCAACCTAGGTGTCCTTCAATAGATGAATGGATAAAGAAAATGTGGTATATATAGCCAATGGAATATTACTCAGCTTTAAAGAAGAATGAAATTATGGCATTTGCCAGTATATGGATGGAGTTGGAGAATATCATGCTAGGTGGTAAGCCAATCTCAAAAAACCAAAGACTAAATCTTTTCTTTAATATGAGAATGCTAATTCACAATAAGGTGGGAAGAGCACTAGAGAAAATAGCGTTACCTTAGATCAGGTAGAGAGAAGTGAAGGAGAGAGGGGAGGGGATGTGGGGATAAGAATGATAGTAGAATGAAACAGTCATTATTACTTGATGTATATATGTGACTGCATGACCGATGTGATTCTACAACATGTACACTAAGAAAAAAGAGAAATTATATCCAATCTAGGTATGATACATCAAAGTGCAATAAATGTATTCTCCTCCTGTCATGTATAACTAATGAAAACAAATTAAAAATTTATATAAAAAATAAATAAAATTAAAGCAGAAAAATGTTTCCTTGAAATTAGAAGGTTGTGCCAATAGTTAATAAAAATTCATCAAGTTTAGTATCTGTATGTTTCCATAAGCATAATCATTCTTAAAATAATTTGGTGTAAAGAAACTATCAGATGGATAATTCTAAAATCAAAAATATTAAATTTACATGTGTTTATTTTTCATCACAACACAAACACACTTTGAAGTATAATTGGTAAAAGCTAGAATCACATCACTTCACATTTCTTGCAAGTCAGTATCTGCTATAGTTTTCCCCCTGTATACTCACTAATATTAAAATGTACTACTGTGCTCTTATGATATGCTTATTATTCCAATTTTTTTCTGCTCCAAAGGATACATTATATGATTTAATATCGTGGAATTGCCATCAAACTCTCAGGAGAAGAGCTTTGAAATTGGTAAATAGATCTTCAAAAGGAGCTTTAAAGTGGAGCCACCTCTCTCTTCATGTTTTATCTTCCTCCAGATAACCTGCTTTCTTTCCCTATTATCTCACTCAACATGAGTTTCATTTAGAAGAATTCCCAAACTTCTAAACCAGAAGGAGCTTTAGACAGGATTTAAATCAAGTCCTATAGCCTACTCATATGCAATTCTCTTCAGTGTTATTGTTGCAAAGGATGACCGAGTCTGGATTTGAATGAAACTTAATAGGAGCACATTCATTTCTTGGCAGTCTGAATTGTCAGGAAGTGGTTCCTCAGTGGCAGGCAGTCTTTTCCTCTGGATTCTTTTTATCACTGGTTTTAATTACATACTCTGAAGTCACATGGAATCAAACAAGCACATGTGATGTTACCAATTTTCCTCAACTTTGCCTAAGTCAAATGGCGCGCGTGTGTGCGCGCGCACACACACACACACACACACAAATCATGAGGGTCAATATCACCTAGTCTTATCTATGACTTATTAGCTGTTATGTGCTGCTGGGAACTTTTGAAGAAGTTGGCATAATTCCTTATATTTTGTCACATAATAAAAATTCATCCACTGAGTATATGGAACTCATGTTAGAGGGTAAGTATAGAAATTTTGCTTTCAATAGTCTGTGTCCTTTTCAAAGTAATGTAAAAAACCAATGGTTTTTGTCAGAATAACAAAGAGGGGCAATGTGCTGTTGCAAACAGTACTTTGAAAAAAGCCTGAGGCTACTTTTTAGCTTTCTTTTTTAAACTGTATTTTCTCTCTCCATATACATGTATGTTACATTCATACACACACACACCTTTGCTCAGGAAGGTAGAATAACATTTTCTGCTATTTTTCTGGAGGAAATACTCTTCCAAAGTATCTTCTTTGAACTTTTTAATGATATAATTCCTTTATTTCTGGTGATGAATTTGGATATGAATCTATCTTTTGGGTCTATGTTTGGTTTCAAAATAATATAACTAAATTCTGCTTGAGTCATTCCTTTCTATGTACCTAGATTATGTTTGATTTCTTTCTTTTTAATTTGAGCAAGAAGACTTGATATTAATGTTTCTATTTAATCATTCAGGTGCATGAGAAGGAAGAAAAGAATGATCAAGGTCTTGAGGGTCTGCCATATGGGAAGTTCATATTTTTGGTTCCTCTCTATATTTGTTTCAGGCTCTTTTCGAAAAGCCAATTCTTCTGAAGTGGGTGCACATCCTTTCTCAATTGTGGAGGTGTCCCTCGAGTGTCCTTTCTTTCTAGCCACTCTGAAGAAGATAGGGAGAGAAGAGAACTTGTTGTTTAATGTAGCTGCTACAGCTTATGTTAAAATCAATTGGAAGAAATTGTCCCTCAGTCTCTTCTTTGCCTCACTCACCTTCCTGTCTCTCTCTCCTCCTTCCTCATCTCTCTTTTTTTTCCTCTCCCCCTGCCCCGGGTCCCCCAGCTCCTCATGCCTAATTTCTCCAGGTCAGTAGTTACTTTCAAGAGTAGAAGCCAACTGAATCACTATGAGAAATCAAGTTCAAGGTAAAGAATTGGTGACATATAAATGCACATTTTCCTCTGACTGCCTGACTGAGAATTCTGAACAGCAACAGGCAGGGGTGTAAGATTCTCCAAATGGAGCATCTCCCTGTTTCCCCATTCTGCATCCACTCCAAATCCTAAGATTTACTTATGTCAGCATAAACTTTCAACCATTCTTCCTACCCTTAAGGTAAATTAATAATAATAATAATAATAATAATAATAATAATAATAATAATAATAATAGTAAATCAACTCCAGGATGTTTTCTTTTTTTTTCAGAGTAGAAATTAGAAGTTTATTAAAGGACAGCAGAAAAGATTTCTCCCAGAGGAAGAAGGGGACCCAAGAGGTGGAATCCCCAGGATGTTTTCTTTTACCCAGTTTATCCCAATTTATCAAAATAATAAGATTGTCATCCAAGTTCCTTGTATGGGCTACACTGTTTTGTGGTCTCAGCAGTGGGATGTTTTCTTCAAAAATATTAAGGACTTATCTGTTTATATATGTCATGGAGGTTTGGGGAGGTCATTAGCAAACTTGTACTTTTTCCAACTTACTTAAATGTAAACTTGAATGTTTAAAATTATATACTCACCTTATATTTTTTAAAATAATAATCCTTTCTAGAAAGAGCTTGAAATGAGTTAAGTATGAGTTTAAATCCCATTTAAGCTACTTGTATCCAATGGCCTTCGGCAAGTTTTCAACTTAATAAATCTATAAATAAGTCTATAAATAAATCCTTACATGTAAAACTAGCAATGGTATCTATTCATCAGGAAGAGCTCTTGCAGAGATTAGGCTTAACAGATGTGAAGCATTCAGGGCAGGATCTGATACATAAAAAATATTTGATGAATAATAAGTAAATACATTCATTTGGAGCTAGTTGCTAAGATTATTCTTAGTTTTTAAGCTTCACTTTAAGCCAATTGCCTGTTTGATAGGTGAGCTTGATGACCATTTTGGGTGGCATTATATGAGAAAACTGGCACCCCTTCTCTGAAGCCTTCTACGGAGACCAGACTTTCTTATTCTGAAAAGAAGTCCTGTGTGAAAATTCACCCACATGGCATTCTCAACCATTTCTCATGCCTTCGCCATCTTCACAAGCCTGTGGGATATTCTGAAAGAAAAAGTTCTATGGTGTTCTCCATAACAGTTCTCTCACTTTTGTATTATAAGTGATCAGCCTGTATCCTCAGCTATTCAAATAGGTAAGGATATTTTCAGGGTATACTGTAGAAATAAATCACTTTTTAAAGAAAAGAATTTTTGAAATAGAATCATCCATTTCATCCTGTAACTTGAGATTTATCTCTACTCGATGTGCATGCTAGATATCACTAAGACATAATGAAGTACAGTAATGGTTTAGGAAAAATTTTAACACAAGTTTTAAATTTCTGTTGATTATTATTTTAAGGTAAATAGAAAAGCCTGCTTCTTGTTCTGGATCTTAACAAGAAGACAGTTCTGCATGTTCATGTTTGAGCTTTGCAGTAAGTTTTGAACAATTTCTCTTCAACTCAGAACAAGAAAGACTAAACTGGCAACTCAAAGTTTATCTGATAATATATATTCTTTTCTTAAACAAAGACTTTGTTTTCGAGGTACATATTATTTTTGATCAAGGTCTATCAAAAGAAATGGCTATCTTCTTCAGGCTAAATGAACCCATTCTGTCTCTGTAAAGAGAATGATTATTTGCCATTTGCTCCACTGATCTATAATTTGGTTTTATAGAGAAACAGTCTGAGAAATGGCACTGTCCCAGGAGCTGACTGAGCTGGTCTCTGGCTGGGGCAGGAAGTCTCCATAGCCTAAGTCTAGGAGGAACTGAAAGGAGACAATCCCTATTCAGACTCCTGGATCAAACTACAAATGTCAATTGAAGTAAGAAAAGCTCGTTTAGCGCTTTTGACCACAAATTTGCAGGCCTTATTTCAAATTCTAGTATGAAATGAGGTGGATATTTTTTTGTGATCTCTATAGTTTCTAACTTGCTTTTACAGGCTAGAAAGCACAAAGGATGCAGTAGAACAAGGAGGATTATTGAGCTAACTTGATGGCTCCATCCTTCCTACTCTTTTCTGGCTTTAAAAACAAATCACTATCATGTACCCTAACATGTGCAATGTGTCCATGAAATTTTTATCTCAAAACTTAGGGACAGGATACAGTGGTGTTCAAGAGGGAAAAAAATTAAGTCAGAAAGTCTAAGTGCAAATCCTAGCTCACATTTTACTAGCTGTGTGACTATGGACAAGTTGTTCAAAACTGAAAGGTGGATAGCAAGTGTGGCAATATTCTGTTAAATTTGATTGACAGATTCATTTGAATATTATCATTAATATATAATATGTATGTATGTGTATATATATATGTGTATATATATATATATATATATATATATATATATATATATATTAGTACATGAAAGGGATCAAGAGGGAGGTATCAAGGCTGACTGCTAAGAATTGACTTGCTATAAGATGTACCTCAGTCTGTACTACTTAGAGAGAGAGAAATGGAAAAAGAATGTGTATTATCTTACTCCACAGCATCTGTATTGTACAGCTGCTACAAGTTTAGCTTCACTTAAAACAAAACAAAACATTAAGATACTTGTGATCCATATTGTGTCACTGTAAAGCAGAGAAAGGACTTTGGACCCTTTCAACAACATCCAAATAATTTCATAATATTTTTCTTAATATAAAATTTAGCTTTCAACCTTGAGTCTGTTCAACCATTTCCTGGAGAAGAACCTGACAGTGTTTGAATTCTCTAGCATAAAAACAGAATGCCAAATAGGGGTTGATTGCCAATGTTCTGCTATACACTGTGATGAGTACAAACCACAGTTTCTCACAAGTGAAGATTTGGATTATGGTGCTGAAAATATGTTCCTTCACAAGATGCCAGGTGGCCTCAGAGCAGCAGTTACTGCCTATTCATGAACCACTTTACCACAGAATAGAGCTATGTACATATTAACAGAGACATCTTTGCTGTTATTGTGGGAGTCATGACGTTCTACAACTTCTCTCAATCTGATGTTTGTGTGAATCATAAGCTTTTTCTAAGGAACAGTTTACACCTTTAATTATAGAGTCATTTGCACAGAATTTTTGGCTAGATGTTTATAGCTACGTGATAGCTGCTAATCTTAAAGCCTCCTTGATTATTGCAATTCCGAGATGATTTGCTTTCTCCCTGAGGCCCACTCCAACCAAACTTGAACAAATGGAAAGCCTCCTTTTCACGCTATGCTTTTTCTTATATTTTCCGTTGCACTTGTCTCTTTTAAAATATACCATATTTGTCACATATTATGTTTTATGATTCATTGTCCATTTCCCTTGGAAGTATAGCTCTGATTTCAATTTACTATTATATCTCAAATATTTGCTACATTATTGGTGCTCATTAATGTTTGTTGAATGAGTTTCCTGGTAGATAGCCATGCAGAGAAAGCTACAGGATTAACTCTGTGGAACATGCTGATGACATTCTTTCTGTGAAAAAATACTTTGATGATTTCCCATCATCAATGAAATCTAGTCCAGCTGAGGTCCAGCTGAGGTTTCACTATTTAAATTGACTTACAGTTTCTACCTTTCCATTACTGTCATCTAATATCTAATCAGAGAAAAGTAATAGCCAGGCTCTTTCACATAGTATTCTTCTCCCTAAAAAACCAACCAACCAACCTCTTGAGGGGTATTATTTGGTTATGTGGCATAGCACAAGAAACTACATTAAAATCCATTGCAGTGACTTAAAGCAGCACACGTCTTCATTTGCCACGTAAGCATTGAGTGTGTCACTGTGTCTCAGGCTGAGCTCAGCTGCGATCTGCTGGGCTTGGCTCCAGGCTGTAGATTGGAATTAGGTCAGCTCCATATGTTTCCTTGTTCTCCGTGATCCTACAGCTGTACAGAGTGCATTTTCTTACCAGATGTAAGCAGTCATGCTAAACCACACCCACCCTTTTTAGTTCATCCTATTGCTCTGAGTTCATTCTTCTGCTCAGTTCCACTAACTAAAGCAAAACACGTGACCCAAAGCCACTATCAACATGAGCAGTTCTAGCTGAAAGAATAGAAGCAGAGAGGTGGTTATTTTCTGATCAATACTTGTAATCCTACACACCCTCTTTCAAGACATAACCATCAAGATCTGGCACAAATGTTGCTTATTTTACGAACCTCTAATTTAGCAGGTAGTGAGATTTTCCCATTTTTGAGATCCCAGTGAACTCTACTTATACCTACATCATTTCACTATTTACATGTTTGACTCCTTTCCTGGACTTTATGTTTCTAAATAGCAGAAAACAATGTCCTATTAGGATCTCTATTCTTAATACTTTTCAAGAATTGCATGAATAAATGGAGTAGTCCATTTTAAAAAAATCAACCCATTCAGATTTCAACAGTGTCAATTTTCTGTTCTTGTGAGATGGGGAAAAATAACACTTTAAAGTTAGAAGATATTGTACTATGTGTGGCACATCTATGAAGTATTCACATTTAAGACTGACAAGGAGCAGGAGATCCAAAATTAAGTCTCATAATAAAAACACCACAGGGCATGCTACAGTGTTCAATACAATTCCTCAAGTATTTTTCTGCAGGAAGGGATAAAATGCTATTGGCTAAGAATTTATATTAAATATTTAGGCAATTGACAGAAATAAATATTTGGCAGTCAAGAAGGTAGAGCATTCTTCATTTTCTTTCAAACTTCTCCTACAAAAATGTGTTTTGTTTTTGTTTTTTTGTTCTTAAATGACACACTTCATGTCAACTGGCAAATGTCTGAATTTGTTCTAGAAGTTATTCATCCATCTATCCATTCACCAATCCATCCAACTGACTGGCCAACCATTCATTCACTAACACATTCTTTTACTCGCTCATATTATTCTACTTTTCTCAACCAACTAAGCCTTGTTTTACTTAACTTGACTCATAATCCAGTTTAGAATCTTTATTAGTCCATTTTCTGTTGCTATAACAAAATATCTGGGACTATGTAAAAAAAATGTTTATTTACTCAGCTCACAGTTTTGAAGACTGAAAGTCAATTTGTTTAACACAAGAAGGCCTCATAGCAGATAGCTTCATTATGTCAAGAGTACATGCAAAAGAGATCACATGATAAGACAGAAAGACAGAGAGGTTTAGGGGTCAGGTTTGCTCTTTTTATAGCAATCACTCTCATGAGAACCAACTTACCCATAAGATCAGAACTAATATCTTCTGAGTATGATGACTTTATGACCTACTACTTATAACCAACTACTTTCCACTAGGCCCTGCATCTTAAAGGTTCTACAACATTTCAGCACTGTCAAGCTAAGGTCTAAGCTTCCAGCACATGAACCTTTGGGGAACAAACCTAAACCATATCTAAACCCTGTGGCATCTGTGGTTTATAATTTCAACACATCCTAGTCAATACCCTGAACTGCTTTTCCCGCACTCTTTTATTACATTCATCTAAGTGGAGAATAGATGATCCCAAGTATTCATTTGCATTTTATTTCCTTGAAGCCCTTAAATTCCAATTTTTTTAACTAAAAGAGTTAATTCTCCTTCCACTGTCTCCATAGCAAATACACTCTTGACTTTAACCTGTATATTTGTAATATTACAATCACCTGCATAATGGTTGTCAAATAAATTAGATCTATGAAAAAAAAATGTTTTGACCTTGGAATTACAATGTACAGCATCAGCAGCATGCTGTGATCTTATCAACTACATATTCACAGTTATAAATACTAATTGATAAAATTTTATATGCTTTTTGGGTGATCAGTTTTATTGATTTTTTGGTGAATATTTTAATTTGCAATCTCTGACTTCTGGTGTATTTTTTTAAATTTGTTCTTTCTAGAGATACATGACAGCAGAATGTATTTTGAGATATTATATAACTTGTTTCAATTAGGATCCCATTATTGGTTTGCTGATTTTTTATGATGAAATTCAAGTTCCCTTCCCCAGGCAGGAAAACAAGAAATATTGGGTTATTAATTGGTAGACAAGAAATCATTCACTTTTGGATGAATATGAAGAGCAATAACTGTTTTTTTTGTCAATCTCCAAATAAATTCTTGTTTTAAGTTCTGAAGTTTCTATTATTTTTATTATTTCTCCAATGTAAGGCATGGTATTTTTAGTTCATTTATATTCTGACCTTTCAATCTGTATTTCCCTTGTCTAGGTAGGATAAAAACACACTAAGATTGATATCTAACATGTCTAAATAGATCAATTTAACAGAAAAACAAACTTCAGCTTGAAAAGTGGAGCCCAGTCTTTATGAAATGGGAAGTATATGGAAGTTTTGATGAAGATACAGCATGGCAACTGAATATCTAATCCAGGAAACACAAATGTTTAATGTCTTCAGGGTCAGGAAGAAATCACATAGGAATGATGCTAAAAAACAGTAATGGTAGAAACTATGAATAACGAAATAGTTCCCATCTTACCTAAAAACATAGCAGTCCAGTATGTTTTATCAGCCAAATAAAACAGCCCAGAATCCTCACTGTAAGGTTACTGGCCCAGAGAATTTTTTGATTCAGTAAAGTAAAAAATATCTGGACAACAGGTAATCAAAGAAATCGAGAAGAATATTTGATAAGAGTCTTCCAACACAAAGAGATACTTTCTGCATTGCCTTATCAATGTCAGATATCCTACAATCAAAACTCACTTACTTAAGCTTTACATCTTATACAAATACAAGTGATATTTGAAGGGAGGATTAGTGGTGGTTCCATGCTTTAAAATAGATTTAATTAAAATTTCCAAAAATAACAAAAAGGAATTTTTTTGTTCTGTAGATGTTGTAGGTATTCACAGAAAAAAAAAAAAGACCTGGAATTGGAGTTCAATGCTGTCAGAAGAGTCTCTCTTTTCCTCTCTTGCTCCTGCCTCCCTCTCTTTTTTCTCTATTCATGTCTTTCATTTGCTTTGCATGCATACCTCATTCTCTTCTGCAGACAGGCCTTTCCTGTATTCAGCAACCTCCTATCAATAATCATGAAAGAACAAGAGAGAGCTCTTTTTCTCGTGTTATCCATATATTGATCTTAAATAATCTCATCTACTTGATTTGTGTCACATGTACTTTCTGTGAACCAATAACTGTTACCTGGATTACAAAGCTTTCCATGACTGACCATGCTGGCCAGGAATAGATTTTGTTGTCCCCTCCATGTGACCAAGGGACAAGGTCTATAATCAGGGAAAATGAGCAAGAGAGCGTGCTAGGCAAGAAAAATCAATACCCATAGTCCACTCTAGCTTAATGTTTATCACACTGTTGCACCTTAGTGCAGACTTAAAGTCTGACTTTAGAACGGGTTACATGGAGAACATAAAGGCAGAAGACCTCAAACCATATAATAGTTAAGACTGTTGACAATGAGATCAGATGTTTTATGTTGGAACACTAGCGACTGCATTCACTAGATTTTTGTGATCCTGTGGAACTTCACTAAATGTGCTAAAGCTCAATTTAGTGTTCTTTAAAATGGGAATAACTTTTAAAATGCACATCTTCTTCTAGTAAAATGGTAATAATATCAGGGTCTTCATCACCTAGCACAAGAAAACACTCAAAAGCAATCCATTGGATTAATAATTAAATGAATGAATAAACAGAGTCCTTACAGCATAGATTATTTTGAAGATAAAGGGAAATATCCATGTAAAGTGCTCAGTACAGGACTAGACATGTGCTCTCCCCTCACTAAATAGTATTAAAAAAATCTGTGATGCACTGATCAAGGGAAGAGAGAATGAAAAAGAGATCCTATTAGTGGGCTAGGGCAAGATAAATGGAAAGGGGTCAAGGTATGGGCTTCATGGTATAGTGCTTTCAAGATTAATTTCAATGATATTGAAACTTATTTACTTGCATTCATCTACTTTTAAAAAATCATCTAGGTACTGCACAGTCTATAAGTGCAAAAACTAAAAAATTGTATAAGGGAAGAAAACAGTCATACCTTGTCTTAGCTACTTATTATATTCTCAGGTTTAATTCCATGTTAGCTTGATGAATATTAAAAATTAGTCTGAGGAACTTCTGAATATCCCCAAACATCTGGATAGTTGACATCATGGAGGCAAAATTTCCATACATATTTTTTCATCAAGGAGCTTTGAGATTAAGCAACAATTTATATTGAATATCTGAAAGTTTTTAGTTTCTCTCTCATGGTCACAATAGTTTATAATAATGGTTAGTTTATCAGAATTTTAAAAGCTTATTTGTTTGGTTCTTGTATATGAAAATTACATGTGCTGTGAATGTGGGACATAAGTTTTTCATATCATTGGGACTAATTTATATGGCTGTATCCAAGTGCTCATTATGGCCAAGAGTGTACATTTTATGATGCCATCCACAGAAGAACAGTGGCACTATCAACTTGCAAAAGCAAAGATCACCAGGTTGGCAGTATCTCTATGAAGATCAGGTTTTTAATACCTGACTCAACATGAGTTGCAGGAAATACATTATCTTAAGGACCCAGCTAAAGATGAACATGTTCATAAATAGAAAAGTTTAGTGTGCCTCAGATGTTCTTCTTTCCAAACCAAAAAACTTTATTATTTTCTGCTAAGATTTCAGTTCATAGTTATCATTTAATAAAGTTAATTTAATAATGTGATTTTATAAGGCCCTTCAGCATGGAGACATAATTAAAATTTGAGCTAATACTTGCAATTTGGGGATCTATGTGGGAACACTTCTGTGCTGCTCCTGGGTATACTTGCCCTCATCTCAATTCCTTCCCTTCCTCTGCTAAGCTCTGGGTCACAGAGGACCCAATTTGCATGTGTCATTTCCCAACCTCTTGATCAAGCTGAACTTTCTTGTGTTTGCCCAACAGACGTCATGGAGGAGATTGAAGAATGTAAGGACAGGGAAAAGTCTGGGCAATTCTTCCTGCAATTCTTCCTGCCTCAGGAAGTGTGTCCAGAAGCTGTTATCTTGTTTATGGCTCCAGTTTTTATTAGGAAAAATAAAAGTTTGCCACTTTTCCAACTTCTGTTGAGTAACTCCAAATTCTAAACTTCAATAAAATCTCTTCCCCTCTTCTTCATTCCAGCCTAGGAGAGGGTAGAGGCTTAAAGTTATTGCTAATATTTGGGTTGCCTTAACAAACTGAGTTATTGGTTCTTCCATCATTAATTTGCTACATTAAATTTTCTCAACTTTAAAAGGTTTCTATTTTGCTGGATGGACCCAGAATGAAATACTAATTAATTTTAACTCATGAAATTGTTAAATAGAGCAAGTTAACTATAAAGTACGCAGAGCAGTCACAGATTCTGATCACTAAAAACAATTCCTTAAATCAACTTTGTAAGATGAAAAGAGGAAAGTGTAGTTTTGCAATGCAGGCACATGACCTGAAGCCACAATCATAGTCCTCCTAAATGATTCTGCTCTCCTGATTTAACTAGAAAGCATTGAAATGAAATGAAGTTGAAGAAGATTCTGGGTATTTGTGTAGATTAGATTAAAGATGGCTTTGTGAATCCTCAATCACTTTCTAACTGTGCTTTCAGGGATGAATGCATCAGATAATGGCTTAATGAAATCCTAAGAGGTGTTTGTTTGCTTATTTTTATTTTTTCCTGCTAATATTTTGCTTACATCAAGAAAAGGGAAGAGAAGTTTAGCAAATTTCTAGAAAGAATTTTGAACTCACTCCTTTGAGTGTCTTCTATATCTCCTTGCATGGA
This sequence comes from Marmota flaviventris, assembly GCF_047511675.1. NCBI lineage: Eukaryota > Metazoa > Chordata > Mammalia > Rodentia > Sciuridae > Marmota > Marmota flaviventris. Next base: position 50,947,939 of record NC_092503.1, on the reverse strand, counting down.
TAGCATATAAGATGCATCTCTGTTAGCCTATGCTATTTAAATCTGCTTAATTGTACCATTTTAACCTCTTTATAATTGCAGTCCTGTGGATTGCTGACCTAACGAGTAATAATTTATTTCTTAAAAATGGAAATGTTAATATTCTATTAAATTAAAAAAAAATATATTCTGCAAAGATTCCCTGCAGGTGGAATGAATATCTGTTCAAAGGAAGTACAGACATGGATAATTCAGCTAAGATATTACGTTTGTTAGAAACCAGTTTACCAAAACACACACATTCACGCATGCACACACACACACACACACACAAATCCTTCTAAATTAGGCATGTTATTACTAGTAACTGACACTTGTTTAGTATTTTAGAAAACATGTGCCTAAGTTTATTTAGTATGATCAACAAAATTCTGAGAATTCTTTAGATCCATTTTATTTTATTTTTTTCAGGGCTCAAGATTATTTTATTCAAAATAAAGATTTAAAATAATATTATTAATAATAATACTATTTTTACTTTTGTATATTTTTCAAAAATATTTTCTTCTGCTTCCAGTGAAGATAATTGAATAACATGTATCTACAGTATGTTTTAAGAAATAAAAGCTGACTTTATATACTCTAAAAAAAATTAATAAAATTATGTATCTAAATAACCCCCAAATCACAGCAATAGCATGTCTCTGTTTTTTATCTGCAGTGGCACAAATCTTATCTGAAAGAAAAAACTTATACTTAAAAAATGATTTGCAGTTTATTTTATTATTATTATTATTATTCATTTTAGATCCATTTTAGATAAGAAATTGAGGCCCAGGGTGGTTTAGACCCAGGTTTGTTGTTCTCCAATCTGTGAGCTCTGCCCGACTGTATCATATTGTGTTCTAGAATTTGGTCTTCATGAAAATATACCTTGACCTAAAACACTGAACCCAACGAGCTCCACTAAAATACCACCAAAATCAGTGGAAGACTGATTTGGAAGACTCTATAGAGATGATATAATACTCCTTGTCCTTCTGTGTCTGTTTCTCATTGTGATGTCCCTTCTCTTTCCAGCCTTTCCTTGAATATCTTCCTTGTATTGAAATTCACTTGTATAGTTGTTAACAGAGCCGGTCTCAGGAAAACCTTGACTTCAATAGAATGCCTTCTTATCCTGAGTCAAATTCTATCTTTGTTATTGTATTTGTATTTACTAGCCCCAGCTTCACCATTTGGACCTAATTAAAACAAGAATTATCTCTTTCTCTTGAAAAATATTTCCTAAAACACATTATTCTTGAATGGCTGCTTCTCTTGCTTAATGTTTTCAGTCCCTTCACTTGGTCCTCATAAGGGTAGATTTTTTCAGTTCCCTCTCCACCCTGGGCTGGGGGTTCCTCTGTGTAGACTTTGTTATATTCAGGTTTTCACACCTGAGCACACTATTCCTGGTTTGAATGCCCTAGGGAAAAAAAAATAGAGATGTTTATGGATACATTGCTATTTCTGCGTCTGTTTTTTATTGTCTTATTTCTACAATGCCATACATCACTCAGGCTCGGCTCACAGTAAGCACAGGTTCCCACTGTTTGTCTTTGTTTCTTTTTTTTTTTTTTAGTCTTGCTGTAAATTGATGCTTCCTCCAGCTGCTTCTACCCACATGTTTATTTGAACTCAAGTCAGTTTTTATTTACTAAACTTCATCTTATGAAGCCATGTGACAGCATACATTTTGAAATTAGACTTGGTGTGGCAGAGACCATTCTGCATTCAACATCTATTTCTGATTTTTGCCAGGCACCCAGCTAGGCCACATGGATTAGTTTCCTAGGGGACCCTGGTAGGTCATTTGGGTAAGATTCCTAGGGTTGCTGTACAAAGTAGCATAGACTGTGTGGTTTAAAATCACAGATTTATTCTGCCACAGTCTTAGAAGTTGGAAGTCTGAAATCAAGCTGGTGTGTCAAGTTTGGCCAGCTCTAAGGGCTCTGTGGAAGAATCTGTCCCGTGTTTCTCTCTTGGCTTCTGGTGGTTGTTGGTAATCTTTGACATTTCTTGGCTGATATGTGCAGCCCTTTAATCTGTGCCTTCTTCTTCATGAGGTGCTTCTCCCTGTGTGCTAACATGACCATCTTCTGATAAGGACACTAGACATAATAGATTATAGACTGACTCTACTCCTGTATGAACTCCTTCTAAATTTAATAATATCTGCAATGACCTTATTTTCAAATACAATCACATTATGAGGTATATTGGATGTTAAGATTTTCACATATCTTTTTTAGGAGAGGAACATTTTAGCCCACAAAACCACTTTACCCAAACTTGCCTGCAGTTGCATATATAATATAGGTTATATGATAGTTCTAGCTAGTAGAGTGTGAAAGCAACTGGGGTGTGACAACTTCTGCTTTGACCTACAAAACTATCCTATGTTCTCTTTCCTTTCTGCTAGCTATACACAACAATAAGAAAGAAGAGTCATATGAAGCAAGGACATAGGGATTCCATTTCACCATTTGGAGGAGGTTACCCCTGGGGTAGCAGTACTTGCTTTAGGTGGTTTGGAAATTGATTTATTTTATGTTGAGACATTATTCTTATTTTATTTGAATTTTTTCTTTTAATTTATTGGTTCTTTTTAGTTGATAATGGAATCTATTTTGAAATAAATATACAAGCATGGATTCTAGACAGAGGCCCCTTCTTGTGGATATACATGATGGTGGGATTCTTTGTATTGTTTTCATATACATATATGGGGAAATCATGTTGGATTCATTCCACTGTCTTTCCTTTTCCTATTCTCCCTTCTTTCCCTCTATTCCCCACTATCTAATCTACCACACTTCTATTTTCCCTCCCCCCACATTGTATGTTAGCTTCTGAGAAAGCATTTGACCTTTAGTTTTTTTTTAGAACTGGTTGACTTCACTTAGCTGATAGTCTTCAGATCTATCCATTTGCTGACAAATGTCATAAAGTCACTCTTCCTTATGACTGAGTAATACTCCATATATTTAATGGAGTTCTTTAGCTTAGCTATTGTGAATTGAGTTTCTATAAGAACATTAATTTTCAGGATATATAAAGAACTCAAAAAAAAAAAAAAAACTGAACACCAAAAATAAACAAATAACCCAATCTAATAAAAGAGTAAAAAAAGTGAAGAGACAATTCTTGGAAGAAGAAATACAAATGGCCAACAAATATATGAAAAAAGTTTCAACATCTCTAGCAATTAGAGAAATACAAATTGACACTACACTGAGATTTCATCTCACTTAAGTCAGAACTGCAAATATTAAGAATAAAAATAACAGTAAATGTTGGCAATGATGTGCAGAAAAAGGTACACTCATACATACATTGATGGTGGGACTGCAGATTGGTGCAACCACTCTGGATAGCAGTATGGAGAATCTTGAGAAACTTGGAATGGAACAACAATTTTAATTTATTTTAGAATTGTACTATAAACTTGCCAATTCAAAACTAAATATCCAAATTGACTCTGGTTCTACCACTTACTAGATATATAAATTTGGGTGAGTTATTTAAACTAAGTTTATATAATCTGAATAAGAATGGATATAATTCTATCATTGAATCACTTATTTCTGAGTCCCTACTAGATGTCAGGACCACGGGTCTTGTACAATGAAACAAATTTCCCTTTGCTCATGTCCAACACTCTACTGACAAAGATATATTCTAACCATGCAAGCAATGATGTAAATATAGAATGTTCATAGATACATAGTCTATAAAGAAAGTAAATGACCAGGTTCTCAGATTAACTAGGAGGGAAGCTCTGATTAGATTGAGAGATGTTGGGAGGACCTTTTTGATGGGAGAAGGTTTCAGTCTGAGACAAGTGATGAGCAAATGTTATCCATGCAAAGGATGTAAAAGGGACAAACTTTAACTTCAAGGAATTAAACCAAAATTATTGTGATTAAAGCAAAGGGAAATGTATCTGAAGCATGGGGATAAGGAAAAAAGAGAAGCTTGAGATAAAGCCAGGATTTAGGCAGGACCCAGTTTATATAGGTCTCATTGTTTGTTATAAAACTTTGGTTTTAGAATCAAAATGGCAATGGAGAAGTGTTCACGGAGGAATCTCCGTCAGAGGGAGAGGAGTCAGACAATGAAGTCCAGGAATTACCAGGGAATTTTAACAGATTATGCCTAACAGGACCTGTTCCGGCCATTCAAATTCGGCCACTCCCTGTTAGAAGGACAAATTTTAACAGGTGCTTTCGGTCCTATCTGGGTGCCTGAACGAGCAATCAGATAGAGAGATTCAAGCTATTGAAAATCGACCCAGAGAAGCCTCCACTCAAAAGGAAGAGATATCAAAGAAGAATGAAGACGACCCAGCAAGACCCAACTAAAAAGCTGATCTCATGGGAAGACGTGAAAAATCTGACAACACAGCTTCATGAATGATTCCACTCATAGGGAGAAATAAGATCCCATTGATGATGGTAGCTACAGTGATTGCCCTGCTGGGCTGTCAGGATGGCGAGTCTTCAGAGCAAGAGTGCAGAGACTCCAGAGAGTAAACCATCGCCTACTTTTTAAAAGAAAAAAAGGGGGAATATGTGGGATATCATCCTTGCAGGTGATTTGAGTTACCTCCCTGGCTGGGCAAGAGGTGCTTAGGCACAGCTGTGTCAGAGCTTTCCCCACCCTTCTCCAGATCCGAGGGCTTGTCCATGCCGAGATGTGTCAGACCACTACCCCTGAAGACCCAATCTTCACCCCTGACCTTGGGATGCTGCCCCCCTTAATCTACTTTGGATGGGATTTTCCCCAGAATTTTTTGTTCCCCAATAAAAGTCCACTCCTTGGCGTGTTCTCTCTCTCTTGCTAACCTCTTCAGTAAACCTAGCTACCACAATAGGTGGCTGGAGGCTGGAACTAGGAGGAGCTGTTCTGGAGCTGGTATAAAGGTTAAAAAAAAAAAAAAAAAAAAGACTTAGGTTTTATTTTAAGGGTTTGGTAAGCCAATTAGACAGTTTTAGCAAGGAAGTCATATGAAGTCATTTGTTTTTTTATTTTTAAAAGATCTCTCTGATGACTCTGCTTATGGATAGCAAAGAAAATACGAAAACATTTACTAGGCATTTGCAGGAATCAAATGAGAAATGACAGTTAGACTAGAATGGCAACAGGTGATATAATAAAATTAGATGGTTTTATGGACAAAATATGTAAAACTTTTAGTAGAGCACCTGCAATACTAATGATGATGATGATGAAAATAGTAATTGCAATAATGATAGCATAATAATAATAATATTCAGCAACCATTTCAGCCTTGAGAATTCTATTCTTTACCTCTCCCTTTCAATTTCATGTACTGTGAACATTTGAATTGCATTTAGTTAATATTCTTTCTTGGATCATTAACAAAGTTTTCAACTTTTAATTCAGAGTTTTATCTCCTATCTACTGATACCCATTAAAATGATATTAAATGCATAAAGATGATATAATTATACAACTACAAACATAACAGAAAGTGAGGTGTCAGCAGAGCAGAACTTTGAAGATAAAAATCAAATGTACTGATGAAGCCCAGAGAGGGCTGCAACCAACCAAGGAGAGAGCAAAGCTGCCCCTGACAAAAGACTACATGGCCATAGAGGACTGGAGTGAGAAATGGGTCTGAAAGAGAAAGAATGATTGAATTCCTGTAGGTGTAACAATCCTCCTCCATCCCTGATGCAGAACCCAGGCAATAACTACCCAAAAAAATGGAACAAAGCAAATTTTCAAAGAAAAATTATTCTCTAATTAAATACGATTAGTATATTTTGCCATTTAGGAAACTCCAGCCCCAGTGACTAACATCCATCCCTAGTCACAGTTTGGCAAATCTACCACTTAATAAAACCCATTTTTGAACAGAGTGGAATAGGTCAGCTATTTTATTACATCACGTTGAAATATGAAAGGAAATAAAGGTCATGAAATAAATAGCAAAATTTATCCTTAGAATGATTTATGTGTGTGTTTGATATAAAATATATGCATACTATATACTATATGTACCTACACAAACTATATGTACATACAAATAATTCATAACAAATTAAGGAGCAAAGGAAAATATTTAAAATTTGAAATACTGTCAAAATTAATAATAGAAAACATTCCTCGATGATATACTTCAAATATATATTAAAAAACATAATTATGAAAAATCTGAGAGTAAACATAGCAGTTATTTATGCAGTATCCATTTAAGGTACTCAGCATTGAACTGGAATTCTAAGACAGGAAGACAAAAAAGAATGGGGAAGAAATTATTATAAAAATAGAAAAAAAAATTCTATATTATGGGAGATGGGTTCAAACTAAAAGAGCCTGACAAATATTGAGAAAAATGAGTGGTAATTATAAAATCTCTTTGTAAAATCATAATACACAGCAATATTCTGAGAATCTAATGCTGCATGAAAAGCCACATTGGAAATGTTAATTAGTTTGATTTAGTCATTCCCCAATATACACATATATCAAATTTTTATATTGTACATCATAAATATACATGATTTTTGTTTTTCAATGCAAAAAAAAGTTTAAAATCTTTAATGACTTCAAACAACAGCAACATTTAATTTACTCACAAATCTGCAGTTTGGGCAGGGCTCCTCTCATCTCTGTTCTTTGTTGTGTAAACTGGGGCTGTACAAAGACTGGGACTGGAGTCATTTGGAAGTTCATTCTCACATGCCTGGGATTGGGAAGGCTCAAACATCTGGACTGAACAGCTGGGTCTCCTCAGGCATTTCTGTCTCTGTACAGTCTGTCCATATGATGCCTCCAGCATGGTGGCTTTAGGGTTACTAAACATCCTACACCTTAGCCCAGAGATCCTAAGGCACATATCCCAAGGGAGAGAGAAAGGCAGAAAGCTTTTTTTCTCCCCCAATAAACATTTTAGTTTAAAATTTAAATTTACAGACATATAAATTGAAATTGAGAGTAGAATGGTAATTACCAGAGGTTCAGGAAAGTGTGGGGAGAGAAGGAAAAGGAAAGGATGATCAAGAACTTCTAGTGTGCTCTTCTATAATAGGGTGATTATAGACACCAATTGTGTACTGTGTAAAAAAAAAAAAAAAAAAGACAAAGAATTTTGAATGTTTTCACCATAAAAAAGTGAAAAAATGTGTCAGGAGATATGTTTCATACAATGACAAATTTGTACATGTATCTAGGCAACCCATTATTATATAATGTTTTTTTGTGTTTTTTCTATTGCTAAAAATTAATTTAATTTAAAAATTACAGAAATGTTGCAGAAGGAGTATAACATCCCTATAACACTCTGTAGCTTTTCCCCTATTATTAATATCATAAGTCAATTTAATACATTTGTCACAATTTGTCAATTGGCATGATATTAACCAATATTGACGTGATATTAACCAAACCCCATACTTTTTTCATATTTCATTTGTTTTTCCCTTTTGGGGATTATTGGTCAGGTAATTTGTAGAATGGCCTTCAATTTGAGTTGAGGTGATCTTTTTCTCCTGAGGTTATGTGGATCTGGGCAGGAAGTCCAAAGAGCTAAAGTGCCATGCTCCACAACATGGTGAAGGAACAGGACTCACCACTGAAGCTGTTGGCCCTACTCCTCTCATTAGGCAGTGTTTCCACGTTCCTCTGCTGCAGAGTTATTATATTTTCCTCTTTTCTCTACTGAACTATGTGGAAGCCAGTCAGTAAGCAAAGGCCACACTGAGGGGTGAGGGGTTATGTTCTAACTTCTTGAGGGAGCACCTCCCCTATAAATTGTTTAGAATCCTGTTATGGAACATTTATCTCTTCTGTATCATTTAGTTTTTAATCATAGTAATATGTAGTCACAGGTATTTATTTTATACTTTTGCTTATAATTTAATATACTATGTTGTTGCTCAAATTTTGAAACATTAACGGTTCTTTCTGTTGGTAGGTAGAAGGAGGACGGGGGTGTGGAGAGATTATGAATAGTATTTACTTGTCTAGCAATAAAGGGACTCAGTAATGCTATCTATAGTTGATAAGCAAACAACAAACTAAAACAGACGTTTAAATCAGGTAGTAACTATTTTAGACTTTGTTGGTAATATGGCCTCTATTACACTACAGAGATCAACCATTGTAGCACAGATACAGCCACAAATAGGTGGCTAAGGTTGTATTAAAAAAATATATCCTTATAAAAGCTGGTAGCAAGCTTGATTTGCCCAATAGGATTTGATCTATCAATACCTGTTTTATTTTTTTAAGATATAAAATGTGGCACTGTAACTTTAGTGAGAAGAAGTAAGAATGAAGCAGATTTTTATATAAGCTAAATATCTAAAGCCATAAAATTACATGAAATAAATTAATGTATAAATTGGTACATCAACAAATGGTAAATATGGGCATACCTTTTAAAAGAATGGGGGCAACTAATGGTAATGTGGATAGATTATTTAGAAAATGAAGATGAAAAAACAAAATTGCATGCTTCTGAGGTGTGTGATTGAGGTGAGGATAGGAACTATGGTTTTTAATCATAAGCTACTCTATATTTAGGAGAGTAATAAATATTTTGTAAGTCACTTAGATAAAAAATTTAAAGAATAAACTATTCAATGAAATAGATTCAGAAACAGATTCTCTATTTGCTAATAAATACTCATTATCCTTATTATTATTAAAACCAACATAAACAATCCAAACTGCATTCTTGCAAAGAATATAATGTTTCATGTTATTCTGAAAGCTATAGCAAGATATTTTTTTATTTCATATTCAAATTTTGAAATTATGTGAAGCAATATTGTTAAAATTCTCTGAATCACTAGTTTCTGTCTTATTTTAAACAAGGTCAGAAAAAGGACCAGTAGGTAATGCCTTGACCTTAGTGAATCCATGCAAGTTTCTCTTTGAAGAACTAAATAAAGCATCCTTTGATTATGACTTTGTAGAAAGAATTTGTTTTTTATTTCAATTCATACTGAAAAAATTTCTATTACATTGTCCATTTTTTAAGATATGGAAATTTTCTTGTTCTTCCTTTTTCTTAGAGATTTTTAGCAGTGACTCTGCTATCATGTATCTAAACTTCCTGGGACTTCAGTAATTTACCAGACACTATTTGTACTGCTCAGAGATTACATTTTAGTCCATCAGACTGTTCTCTTTAATATCCTCATTTTTAAGACTTTCTTTACTACTTATTAATGCATATTTTCTGCATTTCATATGAGAAGTATTCTTCTTCATGTAAGAAGTGCAATAAAAACAAGGAATTTTAGGCTTTCTTGACATTCATTCATATGAATTGCTGTAGACAAGGAATCAATACTTTCTTTGTTGCATGTCAAAACATGTAGGAAATATGAATTCCATATAACTATTTTATTGAGCAAAAGAACATCAGCTGTATTGAAATCAAGAGAAATGATAGTATTTTTTTATGAAATTTACATTAGTTTTATAAAATTATGAGCTGTTTGTTACCATCTATTTGAGAGTGTTTTATTAAAAACCATTAATAATAAAATCAGCGCATCATCAAATTAACAATTTTTATTAGTACCATTAATTTGGTTAACACTCAGATTGTTCTTTCTATAACCATATCATTATGAGAAATAAAAACATAATAAAAGTACTCTTGGGAAATAGAAAACTGGTTTGAATTAACCTATTACAGTTTTGTTTTTACAAGTGTTTTCACTGTCGGAGAAGTATAATATGTCACTCATTTTGAGCAAGTCTAAACCAATGTTAATCTCAAAATGAAAATGAAAGGGTGTTTTCTCTTAAGAGTGCCAGTTTAAACTATTCCCAAGTATACTGAAGTTTTCCTAATTATTTGACTTGCCTAGTAGTATTTGTAACAGTTATTATAATAAAACTATCACATATAGCATGCCTATCATTTGTTAGGCACCCACGTATGATGTGTTTCTTTGAATTATCTCAACATGTCATGAGTATGTGATATCCCCTTTAACTACATCAAGAAGATTGGGTCTGAGGTATTAAAAATTATACCTTTTAAGATAAATACTTAAAAAAAATAAATACTTATAAAAAACATCAGACTCAGCCTTAACTGAACTTGAATTATAAAGTTAAAATTCAGTCCTTCACTACATATCCCCCCCTCCCTCACCCTTGGGCTATAGATAGAGAAGAGCAGAGGAAAGATACACCCCTGAAAGAAACACATACCAAGAAAGTGAGGAAAGGGAAATGTAGGTGAGGGAAGCACACATTTAAACCTAAGGACCATGTCATTTCTTTACTTTTATTTTCTACCCATATCTGTGAAATCATCAAGCACTTTTGATTCAAACATGTCTACACTCCTACCTCTGGAAACTGTAATCACTTCAAATTGATTCACCCTGCTTATTGTCTTGCCACCTTTACAAACACCCTGCCTGTCCTCTTCGATGCATCCAAGGTGATGTTTTTTATAGCACATATGCACACTTACTCACTATGTGATTTCTATACTCACAGTTCTTCAAGAACTTATCTAGGGGAGCTATCTTTTGCAAGCCTCTTCATTGGTGCCATTGACATTCTTTCCAGCTTTAATCTGTAGCGCTACCAAGCCCCATGTTGCACTTTATAATTCTAGTGAAGCTGAGCAGCCTTTGTTCCTTACACATATCTTGATCTCTCTTCCTTTTATACTTGTATTTCCAATTGCCTAGAACAGTCTCTCTAACATCTACATGGATTTGTCCAGCTTCAGATATCCTGAAAGTTATGATCAATTGTTCCTCTTTTGAATTTTGGTCTCAAGGCAGGCTGTATGCTTGTCCTCTGTTCTCTTTCCATGTGTTTTGGATGCATCTCCATTCTTACAAACACCCTGATCTATAATTTATTTTCTTGCCTTTTTGCTTTTCCCACTATACTTTCATCTCCTTGAATGCAGGAATAAATCTTCAAATTCTAATATAGTGTCTGATTTACAGTGCCTGAGTTGTAATAATAATTTTATAAGTGTTTGTGAATATTAGATGAATTACAGTAATTTATTTTTAATCAGAACTTTTTACCTCTAATGATGACCTCCAGTTATGACATTAAGTATTGGATACTTTTTTGTTCATGCCTTTTCTGGGAAGTGTTCATATGTTTTCTATTCCAAATTTAATGAAAAATGCCTGTACTGAAAATGATTGCATTTACTTTTTGCTAGCACCTGAAATAAAACAGGCTTCACAAGATAAATTTTTATCTTTCTCCTGAAAACACATAAAAAGATGTAGGGAAATACAAACAGAATCTGTTCCTGATGTTGATGCTGTAGGGAATGAAAGCTAGCAGCAGTGTTATAAGGATGATTTCTTCATAGCACAGACACTTTTTCTAAAGTGAAAGTATTTGCAGCTGAAAGGACTCCATCTCTTCAAGCTGGCTACAATGTGCTTTGATATGGAGGAAGTGTTCCAGGTAAATTACCTTTTCTCATATTTTTAAATGATTATTAAACAAAGGAAAATATCTTTCAAATTTTATAATGAATCAGTATAAACTAATTGTCAACCATACTTATCATCCTGTGAATATTATAAGAATACATATCTTAGGTAGTAGTTCTGCAATAGAAAAAACTAACCACCCAAAGGTTTATAAAACAATCATGAAAAAAAATGTACTCAGTTTAACAACTGCTTCATTTAACGACTCCTGAGTATACACTAAGTACTCTTTAAAAAAAAAAAAGTATATGACATGTCCATATTCTGGCTGCTAATTTCACAACATGTGGTATAGAGGTTAACAACATCAAAATTTGCAGACAATAAATACATGAAGCAAATGAGAAGAAAATATAAAGGTAGACTTGCTTGCATTCCTTATATGTCATTTTTGAGTTCTTTCATGCCATTTTTAAATTTCTGTATTAGATGTTCCTTTGTTACCATGTCTGTGTGGCTGATGCTAAAGGTAATGGAATTTATTGGTGGCCTAACAGTGAAGACAAGTAAGAGTTAGAAAGCTTCCCTTTGTAAGGTATCAGGGGACTTCCTTCTTCTGTCTGGACAAATCTAGCCATAGATTTATTTATTTATTTTTTAATTTTAATATGAGTTCAGCTGATTGAGGAGGGACAGATGTTATGGTGAGAGGAGTCTGTGAGAGAGAAAGAAGAAATCCTTGAAAGAAGGTGAGTGGTTCGTTCTCTCCCCCCACTCAGTGGTTCGTTCTCTCCCCCCACCCTACACACACACAAACACACACACAAACACACACACACATTCTATTATTGAAACATTATATGGATTTTTTCCACCTATTCTTCTAAAGGAGAACATAGTACCTCAGAAGAATGTGGGTTTGAATTTAAAATGTGCATCTATGTGAGTAAGACCTCTAAGGATATTCATGTTACAGAGCTATAAATCACAGGAGTCATCTGTGAACTAAATAATAAGTGGAATTTCCAATGACAAGTTTTGAAGAGATGTATAGAAAAAGCAAGAGGCCTCCTTTTAAGAAAATTGGTCTTAAACTTACCATACATATTGTTTGAGCATTTTGTTTCTGTGACTAAAGGACCCAACCAGAACAATTGTAGAGGAGGAAAAGTTTATTTGAGGGCTCATGGTTTCAGAGGTCTTAGTCCATAGAAGGCTGGCTCCGTTCCTCAGGGCTCAAGGTGGGGCCAAATATCATGGAGGAAGAGTGTGGCAGAGGAAAACAGCTCACATGGTGATCAGATAGCAGAGAGAGACAGATTCTTCTCTCCAGATACAAAATATATACACCGTGGCCACATACCCAATGAACCACTTTCTCCAATCACACCCCACCTGCCTCCAGTTACCATTCAGTTAATCCCATCAGAGGTTAATTCACTGATTAGGTTAAGGCTATAACCCAAACCTTGCTTTGTCTCACACATGAGCTTTTGGGGGACACCACACCTAAATAATAGCATATATCATTCATGATCTAAGAATTTCAAAGCTTTAAAAAATACCTATCTTCTTATATATATTTGTTGATTGATTGCACATCAGCTTCTGAGAAGTGTCTGTTCAGGTCCTTGGCCCATTTATTGATTGGGTTATTATTATTATTATTATTATTATTATTATTATTATTATTATTTGGTGCTTAGCTTTTGAATTCTTTATATACCCTAGAGACTAGTGCTCTATCTGATGTGTGATGGGTAAAGATTTGCTCCCAAGATGTAGGCTCTTTATTCATCTCACATATTGTTTCTTTTGCTTAGAAGAAACTTTTTTAGTTTGAATCCATCCAATTTATTGATTCTTGATTTTAATTTAATTTATTATATTTATTTTACTCATCTTGATTTTAATTTAATTTAATCATCACTAGCAATTGGAGAAATGCAAATCAAAACCACTCTAAGATTTCATCTCACTCCAGTCAGAATGGCAGCTATTATAAAGACAAACAACAATAAGTGTTGGCAAGGATGTGAGGAAAAAGGTATACTCATACACTGCTGGTGGGACTGCAAATTGGTTCACCATTTGACCCAGCTGTCCCTCTCCTCAGTCTATTCCCAAAGGACTTAAAAACAGCCTACTATAGGGACACAGCCACATCAATGTTTATAGCAGCACAATTCACAATAGCTAAACTGTGGAACCAATCTATATTTCCTTCAATAGATGAAGGGATAAAAAATATGGTATATATATATACAATGGAATATTACTTAGCAATAAAAGAGAATAAAATCATGGCATTTGCAGGTAAATGGATGGAGTTAGAAAAGCTAATACTAAGTGAAGTTAGCCAATCCCAAAAGAACAAATGCTAAATGTTTTTCTTTGATATAAGGAGGCTGATCCATAGTGGGATATGGAGTCAGAGCATGGGAGGAATAAATGAACTCTGTGTAGGGAGAAGAAGGGAGGGAACATGGGGTTATTAATAATGGTGGAATGTGATGATCATTATTATCCAAAGTACAGGTATGAAGACACAAATTGGTATGAATATACTTTGTATTTAACCGTAGATATGAACTATTGTGCTCTATATGTGTAATAAGAATTTCAATGCATTCTGCTGTCATATATAAATTTAAAAAAATACCTATCTTAGGAAGCTAAATTCTCAAAACTAAAATTGATTATTAATTGAATTTTCATTTTATTCACAGGATACTATATATATTATGAATTTTCAATCATTCTGTATATGGCATTCGTTGATTTAAAAATACCTCTATAATTATTTAGATTTTCTAATATAAAACACTTAATAGTAAATGTTGGTGTGATTGTTTGGGATATATATGTTGAATATCGGGAAAATAATTATTTATGAATCATTTCACCTGCTGCAAAATGAAATTGTGACTTGATTTAATTAAATATGAGTAAGTAGAAAAGCTCAATTTCACTTCATTCATAGATTTTTTACTTTCCTTAACCAAACGTAAACATGAAATAATTTGCAATTTTTATACTAAACCTAGCTGGAACAACCAGTTGCTGTGCTAAAATGGAAACAGTTGTTATTATCATACACTTGAAAAATAAAATGTTGTAAATATATCAAAGCATTCACTGGATATGAATTAAGGTCTGCGTTGTAGGAATTGATTGCACCAGTGATCATTTCCTTCTGTAGAATCAGACAGGTCACCCCAGCATCAGAAAAGGACACTGTGGTCAGCTCCCAATTGTTCACTTAATGAAGATGACTGGGAATGTATATTATGTCTAAGAAAATTCTTAAAGTGGATCCTAGAATCACAGAAACTATTATTCTTTCTTCTCTTACATTTCTGACCAAATCTGAAAAGGATCAGCACATTTTATACTAAATCCTAACACCACACTAATGGAGGAAAAGCCTTCCTCCAACCAAATATCTTTGTATCAGAAATCACATGAAATGTCTGGGCACAATGTCTACACGAATGGGACATACAGGAAGAGGTCTGCAATGTAAATTATATTCTTCGATTCTGGTGGCAGAAATGAGCTAATTATCCACCCACGAGGCATTATTCTTTTTCTTCTGGGTGCACAGTATTATGGTATGGATATGAAATGTCCCCCAAAGGCTCATATGTTGAAGACTTAGGCATATCTGCAACAATGTTTAGAGACGGGGCTTTGGGAAAGTAATTAAATAAGAGCGTTCTAACTTCCTCAATGGATGAGTCCATTGATGGATTCATAGCTGATGGGACTACTGGGAGGGGGTGGAAGCTGTAGGAACTGGAACCTAGTTGAAGGGAGTAGGTCCTTGGGGAAATCCCTGGGAGGAGGGTACATATTCTTCCTGAAACTCTCCCCTCCACCCCTGGCTTCCCCATCACCAGAAGGTGAACAGCTTGCCCTACTCTGACCTTCCACCGTGGTGTTCTACATCACACAGGCCCAGCAACAATGGACCAGGTTGCTATGGCCTAAGACGTCTAAAATCATGAACACCAGTAAATCCTTTCACCTTTGAGTTATTTTTCTTAGGTATTTGGTCACAGTGATGAAAATCCGATGAACACACACAGTAATAATAGTTCAACTTTATTCTTCAGCTGCCCTTGCTGTTCAATGTGGTTGTGTGACTGTGTTTGAGCCAAAGAAATACAGGCAGATGTGTTTCACATGCTCAAAAATCTTTCTGTTATCTTCTATTTTCTTTCCTCTTATTTCTGCCAGCTGGATGTTGATGTTCAGTATGCTTTGGAATCATATTTTAATTTCTATATTAACAATGACATGAAATAAAATTTGTGATATTTAATCTCTTTCACAGATATGGGATATGAGAAGACTAGGACTCAAGTGTGATTAAGAGTCCTGCACATTCAAACTAGGAACTTCCAATGAATTCCACTACTCTACATTTACTCTGTTTTACTACTGGGGACAACTGACAGGGCCACAGATGCATCCTCCATCTTTTCTAATAATCAATCTTGGTGACTTCCATCTTGATTATGCTCAAGTTCATGTGATTTCATTATTATTTTTTTCTGTACTTGCTTTGGAATTTGATATGCTTCAATCATCCAGCAAATATTTTTTGAATCCCAGGTATATACCAAGTACTATTCTAGCTCTTTAGGATGCACAGTGGAAAAAAAACACAGCCAAACAATCCTGCCTGAAAGATTAAACTTCTAGACCGCAAATATTTAGAGTAAAAAGGAGGATTTATTAATTATGATGCAATATACTGAGCAAACATTGCATTTAATATTAATTTAATCTTGTATTTCTGCAGAACATTTATAAAGAATCAATGATGTTTGAAGTAAACACTAGTAGCTGTGGGCCACACAACCTTTATGGGCAGATAAGTCATGGATACCCATTATTTGTGGCAGATACTCTTAGACACAACTTAAATCCCTTCATCATGACTTCTTTCTGGGGCCTTTACCCACCTGTATCCAAATTTCCCTGCAGTTGGCCAACTATGAATGGGCCTTATACAAAGCTGACAATGCTTGGCTCCTTGTGCTCACCACTCTCCGCTCAGCATCTCAGGCTGTGGGAAGTATTGTTCAAGCACAATTGAGAAGAGGGGGAGAATGAACGAGTTCCCAAGCAAATTTTTGGTCCCTGGGAGATAGAAGTCAGAGGATAATTGTTTCTCCCCTCTTCACTCTGGACAGAAGCAGTCATCCTCATGGACTCTGTGAGGATAATTGCTCAAGAATAACCATGTAGTTGTACTTGATACCAAGTAGTACCCATTTCAGGAATTCACCACTTGGAGTTTCCCTCACCTACAGTCCTTTCTATCTCTTTCCCCTCATTCTGCCTGTAATTATACCCTGTAATTAATTAGCCTATACATTTTTACCTCAGCTTCCATTTTCTAGGAACATTGAATTTTATACCTAACAGAAATGTGGCAGATATTACAGAAATGTGTGAATGATATGATGTAAGATTTATTTCTAGGTGTGTCAGGAAAGTGACAAGAAGGAAGTGGGTTATTAAATTTTATTTTAAAAGATGAATATAATCCTGAAAGATGCAGATGGATACAGTTGGCCTGAATTGCTGAGATTGAATGATGTTAAGAACACAAGTGTGAAGGCAAATTAATCTTTGGATGTGATTAGGAGAGATTCTTGAACAGTAAATAGGAGGTAAGGCTAATAAATCAGATATGTGAAGATGGTGAGTACTATGAGCATGTAAATGATATAGACAGTATGCTCTTTTTTTCCTGTTAGTCACTTGATGCCAAGTCATCAGCAAGCCACAGTCCCATGAGGGGACACAGAAGGAGAATGAACCATGGTTGAGAAGCATGCGTCTCATTGTATCCCGAAAAAGGATTTCCTGGAGACAAGTCTGTGTCTTATCCTCTAACAATCTGATCTAGTAGCTCTGAAGCAGGACCTCAGGTCTTCACTCACTAAATTCCCAAATGTTTCTCATATGTCTGTTCAGCAATCACATTTTAGTAGCATTGGTTTAGAAATGTCCTATTTTTTCTGCTTATTATTCCCAAATAGAGGTAAATTGGGACTTTCTAAAAATGGAATATGGCCTCTTCAGCCATCTTTTAAATGCTTTCTCCGTACATTTGCATACCAGGGAGGTAAATGTGTCTATTTAAAGCAATTTATAAAGTACCTAAGTGTGCACAACTCTGTGGTTGGTGCTGACAGGAAAACAGTGCCAGCTAAGCCTGAGATTAACTTTTCTAATTAACTGAACACTAATCCACTTTCTTCAGAGAAGATCAGGTTCCTGTTGGGACAAGACACACAAAAGGTAGCCTTGACAAGACAGAAGAATACAAATGTACATGACAAAAATCATGCGATAGAAAGAAATGAGGATCCCAAATAAGGCAGATTCTCATATTCATTCCTGTTGTAATTTCCTTACCCATCTGCCATGGGTTGTAATGTGGCCAAGGGAAAGATCAGGCTTTAAGTCAATTTCAAATACAGAAAAAGAAGTGGTGCATAGGATTGGTCATCTCAAATTCACCCACTGATATCACATATCTTCAGATCCAGTTCTGAGTGCCACAGTTCAAGAGGGAACAGGATGACATATGAGGTATGAGGGGAACTGGGGTTCTTGCCTTGAAAAGGAGATTCATTGTGCTAGTGTTCAGAATAACAAATGTAGTTTTTAAAAGGCTATCATATAGGATACTAGGAGAGAAACCAAATGAAAGATGAATGCTGAATAAAAGTTAGAATGAAAAATATCAGATCCAACATAAAATTTGTTCAAAGGAAACAGGCTGCCTGATAAGGAATTAAGTTCTTTATAATTGGAGCTGTTCAAGGAAGTCAGGTTAACAAACTATTGGCTAGAAATGAATTGTGTAAAGGTTGGGAAAATTCTCTGTCACTAATTCCAAGGTAACAGGAAATCAAGATAATATTTTTCCCTCTAATTTGTATGTTTGCATAGATTCCAGAAAACTTTAACTCATAGGTGAGAATGCATTTCATTCATAGTACTAGAGACACTATGGAAGAGTGATCTAAAAGTTAATATGGTAATAAAAAAGCCATTTTCCTAGAAGGGCAGTTGGTCTGCATTAAACACAGCAGAGCCCTGGTGACTTCTCAGTGAGAAGCAATCATCTCTCTGTTCTTTAAGTTTGCTTGAAAGTCACTAGTGTTTTCCATGCTGTGTCTTGGAATGCAAAGGGAATTATTTCACTGATGGCTTAATAAGTGAGAAAGGGGGTCTTTTGCTTCTGTGTCAGGTTCAGATGAATAGGGTTTCATTTTTCATATATATATATATATATATATATATATATATATATATATATATATGATGCCTATTAACTTATATTCCTAAATAGCACTATTAGGTTTTCTCAACCAGAATGTAAACTTTTCATAGAAGCTATAATTGGTTATCTAATTAGAGTCAAATCATTTATCTTGTTGCTGTTGAGAATTCTTCACCAGATACTTTTAGTAGCATAAACTATGGAATTGGTGGATTTGCTAGGGAATTCTGGCAATACATAGAGAAAGGTCAAATTTCACTATCCAGTCTTATTTACATCTCTGGAGGGTGAGGGGAGGATGAGAAATTTTAATACATAAAATAGCCATGGTAAAACATAAATGGTTTTTAAAAAATTTTTAAATGTCTTTTCCTTACTTCATGCTTGAAAGTCTGTACCTTAGAAACAAACAAATTGTGTGTACTAAAAAGTATGAGACTCATTTCTCCTTTAGTAGTAAAGAATTCAAATGTTGTGTTTCACCTTTTGAGTAACTGCTATTTGATTATTTTAAAAAACAAATATCCAGAATTAATGCCTCTAGAGAAGCCTAAAGAAAATAGAGGGAAAGAAAAGTATGCTCAAGGCCATGTTAGCTTCTAATATCTACAGCTAAAGCAAATACAGTTTTGGAAAGACACCTGGCATCAGAATAAAATTCATATATAGTAGAGATTTCAGAATGATCAGCCTAGGAATTTAAAATATCTGTGATTATATGCTAAGGGCTATAATGGGAAAATGTGGACAACAAGTAAGAACAGATGGCTAATGTTGGGAGAGAAAAAAATTCTAAGAAGGAACAAAAAAGAAATGTTAAACATTGGAAACCAAAAGGAACAAAATAGAGCATGCAGAGATGAAAGGAAAAAGAAAATGAAACAAATGATGAATGACTTTGATGGGCTCATAGGTAGACTGGACACAGTTAAGGGAAGCATCCGTGGGCTTGAAGATATGTTACTAGAAGCTTTTCAAACCTAAAAGAATAAAGAGAATGAAAAAAAAAAAAAGTGGAATAGCATATTCAAGAACTTGGAACATTACAAGAGGAATGCCAGAGGGAGAAACAATTGAGAAAGGAACAGAAGAAATATTTGAAGTAATGACTGAGAATTTTCTGAAATTAACAATTGTCATCAAACTATAGATCCAAGAAATTCAGAGAACACTAAACAAAACAGATCCAAAGAAATCCTCACTTAGTCACTTCTTTAGAAAATCAAAAACAAAGAATTTTGAAAGAAGCCAAGGGAGAAAGCAAAAAACCTTACTCTAGGGGAATTTTGCCTTCAGAAACCACAAAATCAAGAAGAATGGAGAGAGAAATATTTAAAGTGTTGCAAGGAAAATATCAGCAAACAAAAATATTACTTTTCAAAAGTAAAGTAGAAGTAAAGACTTCCTGAGTCAAATTTTTAAAAGGTGTGTGTGTTGGAAGGACATCTCTCTTCCTTCTGATCATCATGTGAGTTGCTTCCCTCTGCTATACTCTTTCACCGCGATGGAACTGGCTTTGTATGGACTGAGACCTCTGAAACCATTAGCCCTTAAATAAACATTTCCTCCTCTACAATTGTTCTGGTCAGGTCTTTAATTCATGACAGTGAAAAAGCTGACCAAACCAAAAACCCCAAGAAGTGGGGTTATTGCTGACTAACCTGATTATGTGGTTCAGAAGCTTTTGGAACTTTTTGAAATTGCTTGGAGGAACTCTGAGAGTCTTAAGCAGTGCATGCTGAAAATGCCTTGGA